>NC_137649.1:22435701-23163201 GCF_963383615.2 Lipophrys pholis
GTGTGTTGGAAGTCTCGAGCTCGTTGGCAGGTTGATGCTGAATCGCTCACTGGTGCAGCTCTGCAGCGTTTAGAGCTGCATCTTGTCGTCCGTTGTTCTCTCACACTTTCTGCCTGTATTCTCTAAAAAAAAAAAAAAATAAATGTCTTTGCTTCTTTCCCTCTCTGGCTTGAATTCACCCATTTTCTGGATCGGCACCAGTACCAGCTTGTGGGATGATTATGACGGCTTTAATGTTCCATTTACCAGCAGCTGGTTGCTGTGCATGTGTGTGTGTGTTACAGTTGTACGGACTCAAATCTGTGAACACACTCAAATTTTGTATTTTTAATTTTTTTTTTAATCCTTCGTGAAGAAAATCTTTACATTTTGAGATAAGATAAGTTTAAAATTATCATAATTTGCAGAATTCACTTTCTAAAGGTTTTTCATCAGTACTAATGGTCCCCATACCTGGAATGACGCCCCAGAAGTGAAGACAGTCTGTCCTCTCTCTCCCTGGCTTGTTTCACTTTTTAAAAAGTGTGTTGCTCCAACCAGCCAATCAGAAATCAAACCCTATATAGTGTCATCGGGGGTTTAGCCAATCTCAATCAAGGTAGGCTCCTCCCTTTGACTCCTCCCACAATTAGGCAGCTCTGTTCTGGCACATGACACCACGAGAGGAAGTACTTCCTCCTTTTCCCAAGATGGGCATGTGTGGGCGGAGCCAGTCCAGCTCACACAGACACAGCAGATTCTGAATGCAGCTCCTATGATCCAATATTCAAATGGAGGCAAATCAAGGAAAAGCTGGATTTGGGGCAATAAACTTTGAATACAAAGTTTTTGGACCAACAAGACCAAGAGGAAGAGTTGAAAATCTGCATAATATCACGTCCTTAAGGTTGGACTCGGGTTAAGATGAGCTTTGTTGGTTCGGGTTCAGCAAACAGCATCGGAGTAATAGTTTGTTTAAATGAAAAGAAGGCAGGTTAATGCAATATTCACGAAATGCATGAAAGCATACAGAAAGGTCTCCAGAAAAATGATTAAAATTCTTGGTGAATACATGTCTAAAGATAAGACTACAATAACGGGTTGGTCATGGTTGTATTAAGTCAAAATCGCATTTTATTTGAAATTTTCAGCTGAAAAGGCATAATTTTTGTGTTTTCAAGGCAACGCTTTGAGAACAATGTCCATTTCCATGATAATGGCAGAAACATCGAGAACGATGTAGTTAGCATATTGGGCCACTAGTGGCTGCTGTTGTTTGCTGTAATGAAACCACACACACATGCGCGCAGAGAACAATACGCTATGAACATTAATGGGAGCACACGGACATTCTAGTGGACCAACGACTAAGTTAGATTGTTTTTACGGTTGACTGTCAACATGTCTCACGCATGTAAATAACGATTTACCACGACTGTGGTGCGCAGTAGCAGCGTTTCCGCCGTCGACACGGAGACAAGAGTCCGAGTTCTCAAAAAGTTGCATTTTCAGTGAATCCGACCACCGTTCTCGTGTAAACCGACGCCCAAAACACAATGAAGGTTTTGCGTTTTCACTCAAAAGCGCCTCGTTAACAGGCCCCTCAAGTGTGTGGAGGTTGGATGTGGATGTAGGGATTGACGGAACGGGCAACCATAGCTGTTATTAAGCCGGCCGTGAATCCAACCCCCCCCACCACCCCCACCCTCCCCCACCCCAACTCGAGTGTGGTCTGGCGTCCAGCCTGTGCTTTGATGGCCGGATCCAAACGGCCGCATCGAGCAGCCGTCCCGGCGAGCTAGAGCCAGATCAGCAGAAGGCCAAGACTTAATGGAAATGTTAACAGCTTGTAATATCCGTAGCTGTAACGCGGAGGAATCGGCGGCTTCGAGTGCCGACTGGGTCGCTTCACTTGTTTTCCATATTAATTGCTGAGGCCAGAGATTTAATTCCAGCAGCCACAGTTTCATAATGAACTGAAACAGTTTCTTCTTTGCTATGCTGCAGTTTGTAACTCAGATGACATTGACACAGTTCCGTTTCACCGCATTGTTCATTATGTAGTTTGTTCTACGCCATGGATTTCATCATGAATATATGTGTATTTGCACATGGATTGCTATGGTGTTCAAACTTTATAATCTAACCTAATCCGATTAGATATCTTAACTTTAGAGAGAATCTATTGAAGTTATTCAAAGACAAGACAAGTGTCTGGCTGGGTTTTGTCTTTATTCGATAACGTGAGACTCTAATGGATGTATAAATATATAAAGTGCTAAATGGGAGGGATCTGGGCTCCTGTCTCCTCATTTTCTCATGACGTCTTCCTTTTCCCTCAAAGTTTGAACGTGTCTTCCTTCGTCTCCTGGAAGCTTCCAGCTTATCGCTGCAGTCTGACGGCCTTGCCACTGCAGCAGAATTCACACACTCGGCTTTTTGCGACCTGAATGGACTCATGCTGCCTCCTGCTCTCTGTTTCTGTCTCTCACCCTCTGCGCTCTCGTCCCCCCATTAAAATTCATGGCCTCAACGAGAAAACACGGTCCAGATCAGGAGACGAAACATCCCATTAGCAGTGGAAAGGGTGAAACAGCACCCTCTGCTGGTCACTCCCAGTGCCTCATGTGTCCTGATGGCAGCTGCTCAGTCAGGTGGAGCGAGCATGTGAGGATCCCTGTGAGAGAAATGCATCGGAAACTGGTCTTTCTTACCAGCCTGATCTGGTCCATGACTGCATTTCCCAGAAGCCCAGCCTGCTATTTACATACTGAAGTCGATGTTTTCATCTGATTGAATTTCAATGAGCAGTGAGATATGGACCACATGATAGTCGAGAACCTTGCACTGCTGTTCTGGGTAACATTGCATCCCATTACGTCTCATTTCTCCATCTTTTAGCTCATTGTTTTAGCTGTAGTACCTTAAAAATTACTTTATCATTATATCAAATCTCATTTTACCGCATTGGTAACATGTCTTGATATTTTTTTGAAGTGGAGATTTGAAAAGTTGTGTAAAGTTTCAGTTCCCTACCGGAGGAAGATTTTCACCTCGTAGACCACAGTTTAATTTAAAATATGTCTTAAAAGCCATATAAAGCATGCTGTATGTTATCTGTTAAATGCTACCTGGTGATTTTCAGTAAGTATTAATGGCAAAAAATGAGGGCTAATGTTCTTCTGTTGTTATTAGACTTTGATAAATAAACCACTTTTTGTTCCCTTCTATAGGTGAGTGTCAGTGTTGCATTAACCGTGGGTCCTTAAGTGGCAGGAAGTGTTGAAAGGCAGCTTTAAAAAAGATTCACAGCTGCGGAAAAGCCAGAAAACGAATTGATCTCAAGGTGTGATATGGCTCAGCTTCTCCTCGTTTATTTCTGCAAATGTCAGAACAAGAAGAAATGTCTTGACATTTGCAGCGAGAAGAAATAAAAGGTGTTACAACTTTCTGTCTTTGCTGAGGAAATGTGTGTGTAGTTTTCGCTGAATATGAGTGAACGAAATGAGGTAAAACAAAGTTTGAGAGACCTTATTTCCCCTCTTCTGCGCCGTTATGGAGGTGTCACGGTGAGGTTGGAAGTATTTAGTTTTCCTCAGATGCTACAACATCCTGGACTATTTCCTCGGGTTTGTTCCCTCCGCCCTCTTTTGTTGATGCGCTTCCTCGCTCGGCTTGGATTACCCAGCGGCTCTCAGAGTTTTTTTGTTTTTTTTTACCAGGGAGGTCAAGTGGAAGGTCACATCTAATGAATCGCTCGGCTTCTCGCTGCCACCCACAGGGTTTTGCGGTTCACTGTAGATGACAAGTCAAGCCGGGCCACTGCAGGCGTCCACAGACTTACTGCATTAACCTTCCGCCTTCGGGCTGCCGACACTGTGAAGAGCGTGAAGTTAGATCCAATACACACTTATCCAGTATTCCCTGAGCCGTAGTTGAAGTGTAAAATAAACATCTGGGATTAAAAGAAAAAAAAGATGTATAGATGATATAATAAAAACTAAAAATGAAGAGAATGAGAGGCAATAACAATCATTTCTTGTTTACACTGCAACATTTTGAAAACAATGTCCTTTTAAATGAAAACGGCAGAAACATGGATAATTTAGGCCCTGTTGACTCAAAACAATCTTTCATCTCCCCGTCGTGCTTTTTCGCCCGTCTAAATGACTCAAAGAGATGTAGTACATATGCCAGGCCTATAGGTGGAGCTGTAACTCTGCCACAGAAATACACCAAAAACAGCGAAGAAGACACAGAGCACGCAAAAATCCTGAAATACCATATATCACCTTATTAAACCAAATAGCGTCGGCAGCTTCAGCAACACGATCTGGAGCTGAGGCAGCGTTTTCAAACTCCTGCACACTGGAACTGTTTTTCAAAAAAAAACTAAACAAAAATAAAGTTTTCAGGACCCTGAAAGGCCCGTGTGGATGACCGGACTAAAACGATGCGGTTACATGAAACGGTGTTGTCATGTGGTCAGGGCTTTAGTTCTAGTGCGGGACCACTAATTGGTGCTGCTGGTTGTTTTTGTAATGAAGCCACAAGTCTCAGGAGAATATAAATTGGGAGTCATGACCACCCTGGAGGCCGCCATGTTTGTTATTGTCCATCTACTGGTAGCAGAACTATTTATTACGGTGTTTCTAGAACAGAATGTTACAGTCAAGACGTCTGGCTCCCACAAGTCAGGTATATTTAACCAACTATCAGTCTGTTTTTTGTTTGTTTTTTTTAATTTACAATTCTGGCACGTCTGCAGCAGCAGCGTAGTGAGTCAGACTTACCTGGAGGACCACAGTCAGCGTCAGGATGCATTCAGTGTGAGAACGTCTCTGAAATGGTTTGTGACTCTGACCTTCCTGTGCAGAGACCCGAGAGAAAGAGTAACTTCACCTTCAGGGATCAATTAGTAGCGACAATGTGATTGTAGTTGCCGCATTTAGAAGCAGAATTCATTACAGCGTTGACGGCTGTGCAACCCTCCACATCGCTAATCAGTAGCGGTGAGAGTTCACGACATGACCTCATGTCAATCTTTAAATTCTCGGTGACTGAAAAATACCTGGAAGACACTCTTAGGGGGCTTTCACATCGGGATAGTCCAGGACTCGGTTCACTTGGGAGGGAGGGAAGCGGAGAATGTTCACCCCTTCCTTTGGTTCACGTTCACTTTATAAACTGGGTCAATCCACCTGGAAAACGTCACGCAGTTACACCAGCTGCTGGTTTGGTGGCGCTGGTGACCAAAACAAACACTGACCAGACAGGAAGTGAAGAAGAAACACGGCTCATTGATTGGTCCCGACCGAAACGGGAAGTACCACGCTTTAGCCGCATTGGCTAGGCTCGTTAGCTTGTGGCTAATGGGTAGCTACAAACAACCGCGATATAAAGTCTTCAGACCAGTTATCAATGAGAGTCTTCCTCACTACTTCTTCCTCACTAGTCCACATCTGGACGCGAGATATTTCCCAACTTTCTGCCTCTGCTTCTTCTTATTCGCAGGGTTAGCTTTGTTTGTTTACTACCCAGAATGCATTGCGCACGACATCATGTCCTCTCACCCCGACCAATAGAAAGATCGTTTCCAAAGGTTTTTAAACTAAATGTTTTTTTTTCTCTGAAGAGAATTCTGGTCCGGACTAAACCGGGGAATGTGAACACGCCCTTAAAAAAAAAAAAAGACTCACTTCTTGTCTGTTTGTCTTTGTTCCTCTCAGTTCTTCCCCTATGGAGACGCGTCCAAGTTTGCCCAGCACGCCTTCAGGACCTTTGACAAGAACAGCGACGGCACCATCGACTTCAGGGAGTTCATCTGCGCGCTGTCCATCACATCGCGGGGCAGCTTCGAGCAGAAACTCAACTGGGCCTTCAACATGTACGACCTGGACGGAGACGGCAAGATCACACGGGTGGAGATGCTTGAGATCATCGAGGTGAACAAACTTCAACAATATGTTGCCGTTGGTGCGCAAGATGCTCGATTATTAGCTTTTCATGCATTTGCTGGGAGTCACTGACTAAAAAGAATCCACTAATATTTGTACTGACATCATAACATGTTATTTATTCCTGTATTCTGCTGCTAACCGGTGAGGCATTATGTTTTAGACTTGCAATATCACATTGTACCACAAGAGGGTGCAGAGAGTCACCCTAGTATATCAGGCCAAAGATACGAAATATATACTCATTAACGTCTGACAGACTTTGCAGCTACTGAATGAATAGAAAACTGTCCAAAAGGTTGAGATAAAACTGAGAAAACAACTGGATTCTTACCGACTACATCTGTGAACTCAGTCTGAAGGTAGGAGAGTGTCCCTTCACCTGAGCCCGGATCAGCTTTCACCAACTATTCCTGTTCCTTTTGCTAAGCTAAGCTCAAAAGCTGCCGGCTGGGGCTTCAAATTCATTGAACAGACACTAACACAAGATCGATATTCTCATTTAACTCTTGAGAAAGGAAGCTATTAAGTGTATTTCCTAAAATGGCTCCGCTGGCCCGGAGGCGCAAAGCTGCTCACGGTGTTTGTGCTTCAGAACTTGCTGAGTCACAAAGATGCAGCACTTAAGATTGTTGCACTCGTTCAGAGGTTGTACTCCAGAGGGCCGAGGCTGCAGGGTCCAGTCTGACTGGAAGGATTCAGAAACGGATGCGTGCAAGGAGTGAAATTTAGTCGACGTCTGAATTTGTAGGTGTACGAAATCAGCTTTATCGAACCGTCTCCGTGGAAATGTGGGACAAAACACAACTTTTCTGAAATGCTGCTGCCACGCATGCGTAAATAGTTCTTCTGCACATGGTTTCATTTGGTTTCATTACAAAAAACAAGCAACAGCGCCACCCCGTGGCCTTGCATGCTAACTACAGAGCCATCTTGTGAATATACTGATTTGGTTTAAAGTGTCAAATAATATCAACAACTACTTGAAATACTCCATGAAGAAGAAAAACTCAAACGTTTAGTCTTTAAGTCCTAATCTGATCCTGCCCATATGGACCGAGTGAGGCTGGTGTGAAATTACGAGCACTCGATCATGGATTCTCGCCTCACCGTGCCGAGATCCAGTGCTTAAATATGAAACAGCTGTCAAAGAGACGCATAACGATGATGATGATAAACATAAGCGTCTGCTTTTCACATGGAAGCACACATGAGGGAACATATATAAGCTGTAGCCGCGTGCCAATTCAGGGATTAACATCCTTTGAAGACGGATTGTGCCACGGCATCGTGTCTAGACTGTCCCAGTTAAATCGGATGCAAACGGCGAGGAAGTTCCTCCTTTTGTTTCGAACGAAAGATCCGACCGATGATGGATGTAAAGGCCCGGCGGTGCTCAGTGTGGCTAATTTCATAACCACCGTGTCGTGTTTGAGTCGAAACTGAACCGAGTCGACCTGAAAGCAGCAGTGCCTTTAATTCCAGTCTCACATGTTCTTCCACAGTATCTGAAGTGGCCCTCCACAGCAACTTTTTAAAAATGATGAAGTTAGTGTGTTGGGCCACTAGTGGGTGCTATTGTTTGTTTTTGTAATGAAACTACGCACACACACACACGGACACACACACACACACACACGGACACACACACACCCACACACACACACACACACACGGACACAGAGAGCTATTCTCTATAAATATTAAATTTCCTCCACCAAAATCCACTCGGGGGGGGGGGGAAATAAAAATATTCAGGATCCAGTTTTAGTTGTTGACCTACATCTCTAATACGTTGTCAGTACCTTTCTGGAGGGAGTCCGTCATGACACTCAGACGAACACGTATCCCCAGCATTTAACTTTGGCAAGAACGTACTCGGGTTTGTTGACATCCCGTTTGTACGCTGGATCTCGAGTCGCGTCGGAAAAATGGTAAACGACCAGTTTCACAGTATGTCAGACTATTCTTGTGGCTTGAAGACTCGCGTGCGGTAGATTTTGGAAACTGCAGGTTGGAAATTTGTGGAAATGAGTGGTGATGGTCTTTCCGTATATTGGTTTAAGGTCTGCGCAGAAGTGATTCCTTTTATGGGAAGTAGAAAGTAGAAGAAACTTTAACAATGGAGAAGAAACGATTTATTTTGCATTTTCTACATTTTCACATTTTGGAAAAGTTGCATTTCCTCCCATTTCCACTGACACGGGAGTCACGGAGCGTTTTCGTGAAGTACCACTTTGTGAGGCATTTTTTTTAAAAAAGTTGTGTTTTTCAGTGATTCCGAGCGTGGTCTGCGAGGTCTGAGAGTTGACGTTTTGAGTTCCTGAGGAAGACTTAAGAGAAACGGGATGTACTCTAACCCCGCCGCCCTCTGTCTCCCCCTGCAGGCCATCTACAAGATGGTGGGCACGGTGATCATGATGAAGATGAACGAGGACGGCCTGACGCCCGAGCAGAGGGTGGACAAGATTTTCACCAAGATGGATAAGAACAACGACGACCAGATCTCCCTGGAGGAGTTCAAAGAGGCGGCCAAGAGCGACCCGTCCATCGTATTACTGCTGCAGTGCGACCTCCAGAAATAGGCGAGGGAGGGCGTGGGGGTGGGGTGGGATGGGGGGGGGGGGGGGGGGGGGGGGGTGCGGGTGGGTGACGGGGCGGAAGGAAGGGGTGAGCGGAGCGCTCCACCAGCCGCCACGGACTGCACAGAAAGAATTTCATGTTCCATTCGGTTTGCAGCTATTTCCACTGAAAAAGAAAAAGAAGAAAAAAATAGTAATATATGCTTGGACTTCCTCTCAATGGATCTGCTTCTTGTGTTTGAAACACTCGTGTGCATGAGAATGTTATTTGCTATAAAAGAAAATGTTTAAAAAAAAAAAAAAGATCTACACACATCATACAACAAGGCCTGGAGGCGCTGGGGGCACACACACACACACACACACACACACACACACACACACACACACACACACATTCGAACACCTTGCACAAATTACATATATATATATATATATATATATATATATATATATATATATATATATATAAAATATGAATATATATTAAATTATTTA
The DNA here is from genome assembly GCF_963383615.2 of Lipophrys pholis. Lineage (NCBI taxonomy): Eukaryota > Metazoa > Chordata > Actinopteri > Blenniiformes > Blenniidae > Lipophrys > Lipophrys pholis. The sequence continues at coordinate 22,444,718 of NC_137649.1, forward strand.
AAGATCAACTGCCAAAATGTGAAGTGTGCAAAGTATTTTCCATACGGTTTTCATTCCACCGGAGCTTGCGCGTCAGCGACGCGCCACGTCGAATTTGCCGCTGCTTTATTTATCGTTCCGAGTTTTACCGACGCTAGCTGTACGTGTGTCATAATACCGTCAAACCGAAAAACAAACAAACAAAAAAAAAATCCCACGATTAATGTACCCGCCCTCCGATAAGACGCCCTACTCCGTCCGTCATCTGGAATATTAGCTCCTATAGCGGCGATGGATCGACCAGCTCCCTTCCTTCCGGGAAAAACAAAAAACATGCTTGTACTGTCAGAAGAAAAATTAATAAAATACTGTAAGTGTAGTTAATTTGCATGCCTTTAGGTTTCTGCCTTAAAAAGAAGACGACTTTTGCATCCTGTGATCGGAGACAGAAAGCCTTATCAGGAGCAGCAAGGGGGGAGGAGCCACGTCTCTACGGACCGAGGAGGCGACAACATAATCGCAGTACGGTCATTTCCGGGATTGTGAAATTATCTGTGATCTGTCCAGACTTTTTTTTTTCTTTCCTGTTTTTGTTTTTGATTGCTTGAACTGTGGGAGCATGTTTCCTCGTAGAATATCTATGATATATGTTTGCTAAGACCTAAATATCTACCCTCTTCTACCATTAAAAAAAAAAAAAAAAAAAAAAAATGCTGACTCATTCCAAATTGTCTGAAGATTGATGAAACAAATACAAAACAAAACAAAAAAAAAAAAAAAGCAAAATAGACCGGAGGCTAGTGAGATCAAACCTTTAAAAAGAAAAGGAAAATTTGGGAAAAAGTCTTTTAAAGAAAAAAAATGAAGGTATTCACCCACAGATGGAGCATTTTTTTTTTTTATTTATTCATTCATTTATTTATTTATTTGCCATCACATATCATGTCCGAGGACGTTGGGGTCTTTGGTCTTTTTCTGGAGTTTTTTTTTTTTGTGGAAGTAAACTAAAGTGTGGAGCAGCGAGGGGAGCGGTGAACGGCGTGCCATGACACACTGTACCTACTAGAGGACAGTCCTTACTGTAAAGCCATGTGTTCATATAGGTTGCCCCTCCCCCCTTTAACTATCAGTCAAGTCTTTTTGTACTTTTTTACTTCCTTCTCTCGCACATTGTATACGTTCTGAATGCATACTCGATGGAGAGAAGCCCAGTAAAGAGTGGTCGCCTCGAGGCCCTTCGGCGGAGGAGAAGCAACACGCCATCAGACACGGCCCTGCAATAACGCTCGATTCACGATACCATGTGGTTCGTAACCCCCCCCCCCCCCACACACACACACACACACACACAGACACACACACACACCCCTCCCCTCCCCTCCCCTCCACCCTCCAAACAGTTTGTATTCTGAACTTCTGTACATGAACACGTCTGGCCAGATAATGTTTCTAATTACAACTCTGTTACTATTATTATAATTATTATTATCATTACTATTATTATTGCTATCAAGATACCAAAATGTAAGCAATGGAAACCGTGTACAAGGATTCTTTTGTAGCATGTATTGTGTCCCTGACGACATGGCTGCACTTCTCCCTGTGTTGTGATTTAATCTAATAAAAGGAACTCTATGGGCGCCCGTTGTCAGTCTGATGATTTTTTAAGCGTCATACAAAGAGCGACGCTTTAAAAAAAAATGAAATAAAATGAATTAAGTTTTGGGTTGAAACACTCTTGAATCACAAAAAAAAATCTTTAAAAACTAGAGCTATACTCGGTAGAGCGCAGAATTTTCGCCACATTCGTTTGCTCACATCGACGCTAACTAGGTAGTTCGGGCGGCAACACCACTGTGTGAAATTAGGCCCGTTGTAAAACTTCAAAATAAAATATCACTTAAAATTTAAAGAAAGACACAATAACCTATAAGGTCATATCTGCTAACAATCATATTGTCACTCTTACAAAACAATAATGGGATAATTTGCAACATGTAAAATGTTGTAATCTGAGAGGTTAATACATGAAGGACCAGCTGAGATTCTGAATACTTAAATAAAACTTAATTTCTTGGAAGAAAAAGCTTTTTTTGGGCAAATCAGAAATAGATCCATTTACGATACACATTCTGCAACACTGGTGGTAAAAATTCTTTCAAATGTTTTATTTAACTATCAGTTTATAACATTGTTATAAACTGCAGTTTGAAATCAGCATGGTGTCAACATTGATACTAGATTTCAGAACATCAATCTACTGGATAATTTAATTTTACTATTTTTATCTACCTAAGTAAAGCTTGTCGTTACTTTAGAGGAGTGAGGAGGAAGAGAGCGGACAGAAGCAGGAGACCTGATTTAAAAGAAATTAAGATGCTCTCCTCATTCTGATTTCTCTGAATAATCCAAAGTTTAACATTTGCATTGGAAAAAAAACATTTGGTAATGTCCCTGAACCACCAGCAGATGTCGCTGTCTCACAATACCTAATAAGTGTTTACTTTCTAGGAGTCAAACAAGAAGTTATTAAGATATAGACTGGATTTTTTGGGGGGGTTTAAGAGTTGATTCTATGGCGCAGAGCATTTTTCATTTTGAGTGTTGATCTGAAGAGTTCACGAAGACGACAGTGTGAAAACAGGAGACAGCAAGTTGAAAAAGAAACCTTTATTTTACATACATGAAACATGAGTGCGGCTTTAATTTGAAATCAAGCAGCCTGACAGATTTAACATGTTGCTCGGGGTGAGGAGGACAACGGCGTCACTCCTCTGCACCCCGTCTGTCCGGCCTGTCGGTCACTCCCATGGGAATGTGCTGAACGCGCGAGTCCTGCTCCGAAAAATCAAACCGGTACAACGGGCGTCGAGGGGAAAGTCACAATGTCAACATTTAGCATTCAACAAGAAAAAAATAAGTGGGAGGACGAGGAGCTCTGCAGGATCTACTTGGGAGGATCTGTGTTGATGCCGTATTTCTCTTTCAGGAGCTTCAGCTGCTCCTCTTTCTTCTTTGTGTCCATTTTCTGGAACGCCTGTAAACAAACAGAACATCAGAGGGACATCAGAGCACGCTTCTGTTGGCTTCTTCCCCGGCTGTGACCTTTGACCCGCCCCGGAGTTCGTACGCACCCTGTTGGCGTTGTAGTAGAGGACCACCAGGTAGCGGTTGCACACGTTGAAGCCCGACAGATGGTCGCAGGCGTTCTTGGCGTCGAAGATGTCTTCGTACACGACGTAGGCCGTTCCTCTCGTTTCGGGCGTGTTCCCTCTGAGAGGAGGAGGAGGAGAAGAAATGACGAGATGTTTAGAATCCGACATCCGCTCGCGGCTTAAAGCCCATTTTTTCAAGGTGAACTCCACCGCTACTGTTACATGGCTGATGAACGTCATTCACTCACGTTCTGATCTGACGAATCGGTCCGTACTTTCCAAAGATGTCGTACATTTCTTCAGCTGTGATCTTGTAAGGGAGATTCCTGACATACAGGATTCTGTTCACCTCTGGAGGTAATCGGATCTGAGGCAAAACAAAAGAGTTTAAAACATGTTGGACAAATTTACTCCTGTCGCAGCATTTAGACACGAGTTAATTCACAGTCTTTACATTGAAATACATTAAAAACATGCAAGAAACAATTAAATGAAAAGGAGCATATATGAAGAATTTCTTTTACCCATTTAGTCGAAGGCCTGAGCATAATATTGGTTTAACTCCTGATTTCAAAGACGCGAGTGTGTCAAGCAGGACGTTTGTTCCAGAGGTGAGGAGCGTAGGTACCAAAAGCCGCTTCACCTTGTTTTTTCTTACTCTGGGAATATTTTGTGAACCTCTACCTGAGGACTTCAGGAGTCTGGATGTTTCGTATTCTACAAGTTAATCTCACATGTATTCAGGCCCAAGCCCATTTAAAGCTTTATAGACCAGAAGTCAGATGTAGAAGTCAATCCATTGACATCTCGGCAGATTGAAAGCCTCTCTTGAAAGCCACTGTTAAGAGAGTCCAGCCTGCTGAAAATAAGTGAGCTAATAAGTTTCTCTGAATCTTGTTCACCCAGAAATCCTTTCATTCTTGCAATATTTTTCAGCTTATTTTGTTACTGTCCTAATGTCGTTGTTGAATTTTAAGTCTGAGTCCATAATTACACTCGGATTTCTGTCTGGACTTGATGTAATGACTGGCATAGTATCAAGATGAGCTGAAATTTAACATTTCCACTCTGGGAAGAAAAACGATGACCTCTTGAAGAGATTTAAAGTTCATTAAGGATGAAAAACTGTAGTCTAATGGGACATAATACACTAAAAAAAAGTCTCAATTTGATCTCAGTCACTGCCTGGTGTGTGAAGGTACAACAAGTAGCCCAGCGACGAGGTTCAAATGTCTTCATTCAAACATTAACAATACAGATGATCTAATTATGATTTATAACAAACATTAAACACAATTTGGCAAACAAACTTTAGCCGCTCATGCTAATAGCGTATGCAAAACAAAACAAAAATAAAGGCTCGGATTAATAACTGAGCAAATCACACCAACTCGAAGTAAAGATAAGTTTTAGAGCCGCTTAATGAAGGCAAAAGATGATTTTTGATCCCAAGTTTCAACAGACAGTGTGATTGTTATTGCGGGGCGAGCATGCTAACAGCTAACACTTACTCCGAGTGCGAACTCGGAGTAAAGACGAAGTTAAAACATCAAACACAGAAAACAACCGATTTCGACTCACGTTCGCGCGTTTTGCCGCCTGCATAGCCATGGTGAAGGTTTGTGAGTTGTTTTTTTTAGGCTGTAGAGAAACAAACACGCCGTTAAGCAGCTAACAGCACTCCTCCGGGGGAAGTGGCGACGGACGGCTGGTGACGCACTTCCGCTGCAGGCAGTGGACGGAAACCGTGGGGAGCTGCTGCTTCCTGCTGGACGGCGGTGGTATTGCACCCAATGGCGAGAATATCGAGGAGAAAAGAATGACACTGTTGGCAATGGAATTCGGCGTAAACTTAACCTGGTTTATCGAAAAGATGAATTCATTTCGGATCCACACTCTGCAACACTCTAAAGCTTGACGGTAAAAACACTTGTTACACTATTGGTAGGTTATAACATTAGTCGATTAATTAGATTTAAAAAGGCCTAAATTATGACATATTGTCATTTATTACATGATTGGTTTCTTCTGAACAGCATTGTGTGTCTACGTTGTTAATACTTTTTCAGATTTCAGACCATCCAAGCAACTTGACTCTTTCATTTTGCTTGTTTTTTGTCTACTTTACTGAATCCATGTCTTCGTGTGTGCAGTGTTTTTCTTGAAGTCAATATACGATGACATTTTTTTGCAAAAAATACACCAGAAACCTCAAACACCTTTGTGCTACAAATGTCAACTCACATTCAAGATAGTACATATTTCTCGTGGTAGACCAGCCAAATGATTAACTTATCAGGGAAGTAAGAGGCACCAAGTGTCACGCCAGACCATTGGAAATGGTTTACATCAGTGTGGTCCGTGTGCTAGACCACACCACCAGGCACGCGCTCATCGTCTCGACGGACCAGGGAGCATTTTCATTGGATGGGTGGGCCTCAGTGCTGTTCTCTGATAAAAGTCCCCTCACAGTGAACAGCAAAGATGGCTGCCGACGACGTTGGCGACTTCGAGGAGAGCGTCATACATCAACCACTGTCACCTCACAAGCCTTTGGTGGTGGTGGTGGTGTTCTAGGGTGAGCAGGTGTGTCTGGTCAACACAGAAGTGATCTACAGTTTGTTAACGGCCCAGTGAATAGACCAGGCTGCCCGAAGCTCAGCGAGGCGGGATCATCAGGGGATGGCTGCTGGAGACTGAAGTACCTCGGAGGGAGCGATCTGCACTTGCTTGTTTTTATTTCCACCGCAACTCTGGCCACCAAGGGTTTTTAAGTTATGCAATTGAAACAACTCTGTACCGAAGGGGCCTGTACAAATATGTGTAGTTTAAACCCTAAATGGAAGGCTGAGCTTTCAGCCATCAGGCTCCTCATGTGGAACCAGCTCACTATTTTAGTTGGGGAGGGTGACTCAGTCTTTGCTTTTGAAGTTGGGCTTAAAACTTTTCAGTTTGATAAAGTTCACAGTTTGAGCTAGGTCCGGACACCCAGGATAGTTTTGTTATGCTGCTGTAGGTTTAGACTACACTGAGCTTTCCTTTATCACTTCCCACACTGATGTTCACAGCAGAAATTCAGCACCTCTGACTGCAGGTATGTTCCCGTTAAAAAAGGAGCTCTTCCTTCCCACCATCTACTGTACTCCCAGGAAAACAGGTCCTGTGTGCTGCTCTTCCCTTTGTTTCAAGATCCAGGCCTCTTTGTGGTGGAGCTCTGCCTTCCGGGCAGGTTCAGGAGGGAATACCGTCAAAACTACTTCCCCACTGAGACCAAGCACCCTTCCTGAATAGATGAGCCTTTATGGTTCTTTGAAGAACAGAAGCAATTATTGAAGGCCAGCATGTTTACCAAGAGCCTCATTTTCAGTGGTCAACTGCATTGCGAAAGCAATGAAGACCTTAATGTTTCGTGGAGAGCTAATCCTGCTCATTGTCAAGGACTCTAATCATGAGAGGCCGCAGTCAAAACTGCAGTACAGGTTCCCATTTTGGCTCCTTCCATAACTAGACAAATTTGTGAAAGAGCAGAGGACATTAAGGAACAGCTGCACAAGAGGGTTAAATGGAATTGTTGCTTCATTTCTTATGATTATTTTCCAGTTGTGATGGTAAATTCCACTTCAACTTCTGAATATAAATGGATTTCTTTTGATGTCTCCTCACTGATGAGCTCATGGTACCATGTCGTCCTACAACCGACTCTGAGCCTAAAGATAAGACTGATCCCAATAAGATAAAATGTCAGTTGAGGTTTCATTAGTTTTGCACATTTGTGGACTCCAGAGGATAAATATCCACCTCTGAAGGCCTGACTTATGTTAACACTCTTAGTAAATATATATATTTTCCATAACTGCATTGAATAACTCTTGGTAGAAAAGTTTTAAGAAGGAAATCTGAATTACAGTTATTATATCTATAGGCTGTGATCAATGATATCTCATGTTCTTTTAACCATGCTCCACACTGCCCAGTTTATTATTTTTAGTTCTCCTCTAGAACAGTCTGAAGTGTGCACAGCTTACCAAATAAAATGATTAAAAAAAGAAATAATTGAAACGTTTTAATTTGGAGGATTCTATTTGTCATAGAAGTGGGTCAATGTGGGTTGGCTTTGGTCACACAAGTGAAAGAAGCTGATTGGTTGAAGTCGGTGCTTCTGCCCCAGAGAGTCAATTACAGCTGATGAGCAGCACCTGTGGCAGTTAGTGAGACTATTTAAACAGGAACCTGCAGTCTGTAGTATCACTGTCTACCTGGAGCCATGGGATCACGTTGGGCCTTCCTCGTCTGTGCGCTGCTTGTCTTGCTGGCACAAGGTTTGCTTATCACACCAGTTTGCTTGGCTGCTAACAGCTAATGACTCTAGTTGCTCTATTGTGCTTTATGGTACTGAAATGTATAATAACTGTCTTGATGTCCACAGGATCCTGGGGGCTGGGAAATGTACTGCAGAGGGCAAAGCGTGGTAAGCTAACTAGTGAGGGAATCTTAATGGAGTGACTTTCTGACTGAATGCTAATGTCTTGTTTCAGAGCGGTCTGCCAATGATATTGCCATGACTAAGACGGTGAAGCTTGTCCAGTCAATGGAATCCATGTTTGAGCAAATTGCCAAACAAGGTAAGCAAAGTTGTGGAAACGATACCTTGGCAGATGGCCTTCAGTATAATGTCACATTGAGCCAATGGTGTTGCTGGCTACCGTGAGTTTCATGTTTTCCTTTCCCCAGTTAAACAAGGAACCAAAGCAGTGGAAGAAGAGGCAACAATTAGTCATGTGAAACTTGTGCAGCAAGAGTGGAAGCCCGCAACTCCACTCAACGAGACGGCAGCCGACAGCGGTCGCACCAACGAGACGGCAGCCGACAGCGGTCGCACCAACGAGACGGCAGCCGACAGCGGTCGCACCAACGAGACGGCAGCCGACAGCGGTCGCACCAACGAGACGGCAGCCGACAGCGGTCGCACCAACGAGACGGCAGCCGACAGCGGTCGCACCAACGAGACGGCAGCCGACAGCGGTCGCACCAACGAGACGGCAGCCGACAGCGGTCGCACCAACGAGACGGCAGCCGACAGCGGTCGCACCAACGAGACGGCAGCCGACAGCGGTCGCACCAACGAGACGGCAGCCGACAGCGGTCGCACCAACGAGACGGCAGCCGACAGCGGTCGCACCAACGAGACGGCAGCCGACAGCGGTCGCACCAACGAGACGGCAGCCGACAGCGGTCGCACCAACGAGACGGCAGCCGACAGCGGTCGCACCAACGAGACGGCAGCCGACAGCGGTCGCACCAACGAGACGGCAGCCGACAGCGGTCGCACCAACGAGACGGCAGCCGACAGCGGTCGCACCAACGAGACGGCAGCCGACAGCGGTCGCACCAACGAGACGGCAGCCGACAGCGGTCGCACCAACGAGACGGCAGCCGACAGCGGTCGCACCAACGAGACGGCAGCCGACAGCGGTCGCACCAACGAGACGGCAGCCGACAGCGGTCGCACCAACGAGACGGCAGCCGACAGCGGTCGCACCAACGAGACGGCAGCCGACAGCGGTCGCACCAACGAGACGGCAGCCGACAGCGGTCGCACCAACGAGACGGCAGCCGACAGCGGTCGCACCAACGAGACGGCAGCCGACAGCGGTCGCACCAACGAGACGGCAGCCGACAGCGGTCGCACCAACGAGACGGCAGCCGACAGCGGTCGCACCAACGAGACGGCAGCCGACAGCGGTCGCACCAACGAGACGGCAGCCGACAGCGGTCGCACCAACGAGACGGCAGCCGACAGCGGTCGCACCAACGAGACGGCAGCCGACAGCGGTCGCACCAACGAGACGGCAGCCGACAGCGGTCGCACCAACGAGACGGCAGCCGACAGCGGTCGCACCAACGAGACGGCAGCCGACAGCGGTCGCACCAACGAGACGGCAGCCGACAGCGGTCGCACCAACGAGACGGCAGCCGACAGCGGTCGCACCAACGAGACGGCAGCCGACAGCGGTCGCACCAACGAGACGGCAGCCGACAGCGGTCGCACCAACGAGACGGCAGCCGACAGCGGTCGCACCAACGAGACGGCAGCCGACAGCGGTCGCACCAACGAGACGGCAGCCGACAGCGGTCGCACCAACGAGACGGCAGCCGACAGCGGTCGCACCAACGAGACGGCAGCCGACAGCGGTCGCACCAACGAGACGGCAGCCGACAGCGGTCGCACCAACGAGACGGCAGCCGACAGCGGTCGCACCAACGAGACGGCAGCCGACAGCGGTCGCACCAACGAGACGGCAGCCGACAGCGGTCGCACCAACGAGACGGCAGCCGACAGCGGTCGCACCAACGAGACGGCAGCCGACAGCGGTCGCACCAACGAGACGGCAGCCGACAGCGGTCGCACCAACGAGACGGCAGCCGACAGCGGTCGCACCAACGAGACGGCAGCCGACAGCGGTCGCACCAACGAGACGGCAGCCGACAGCGGTCGCACCAACGAGACGGCAGCCGACAGCGGTCGCACCAACGAGACGGCAGCCGACAGCGGTCGCACCAACGAGACGGCAGCCGACAGCGGTCGCACCAACGAGACGGCAGCCGACAGCGGTCGCACCAACGAGACGGCAGCCGACAGCGGTCGCACCAACGAGACGGCAGCCGACAGCGGTCGCACCAACGAGACGGCAGCCGACAGCGGTCGCACCAACGAGACGGCAGCCGACAGCGGTCGCACCAACGAGACGGCAGCCGACAGCGGTCGCACCAACGAGACGGCAGCCGACAGCGGTCGCACCAACGAGACGGCAGCCGACAGCGGTCGCACCAACGAGACGGCAGCCGACAGCGGTCGCACCAACGAGACGGCAGCCGACAGCGGTCGCACCAACGAGACGGCAGCCGACAGCGGTCGCACCAACGAGACGGCAGCCGACAGCGGTCGCACCAACGAGACGGCAGCCGACAGCGGTCGCACCAACGAGACGGCAGCCGACAGCGGTCGCACCAACGAGACGGCAGCCGACAGCGGTCGCACCAACGAGACGGCAGCCGACAGCGGTCGCACCAACGAGACGGCAGCCGACAGCCCTCAGAGTAAAGGTAGGTGAACCAAATTTAACACTAAAGGTCAAGCAGTTCAGAGTTGTAAAGCTGATTACATGCTTCAGTTGCAGAGACTCCAGCTTCAGTTGACCCTGTGAAAATCGTCAAACCGTCCATGAAGAATCAAGCTGCTGGGGAGACGCTGAAGGGGACCAGAAAACGCCTTCTTGGACTTAGAACCCCACACTAACTCTGCTGTGATTGCAAGAGATTGAACAGGTGTTTGACTCATCTCGTCCCTCTGCTCTGAATAAAAGGCTCAAAGTTCACTTCTGTCTCCCTTGATTCTCTACCTTGTTGCATTTCAATGTTTTCATGGTGATTGCTCGAGCTTCAAAGGGGAAGCTTTTGAGGCATTTTATACTTCTGAAGTTGCAGGTTTCCAGTCTGTCCAAGTTGTATAATCTGATGGCATGTGGTTGGACCACTGAAGCAGATATCTTATTTCACCAATGCTAAAGCTGTCACTGTCTGGCCTCGCGCCACTCATACCACTCCCTTTTGTCAAGTCGGAACGCTCATGCCTTGAGCAAATTGGAGCTGCTGGCCTTGTAGAAACCGTTCCGCTTTGGCCGAGATTCCTTTGAATGTCTGGTCTAAACCCAAAGCCTCCATTCCAGTTTACTGTAGTCCTGGTTTAGTTGCCATCACTGTAGAATATCCTGCTTTGTAAACATGGCATGAAGGAAATGGAAGCTGGGTTTTCAGTGCTTTTGGGATCTTGTAGCTTTGACTTTATTGCAGACTTGACTGTCTCAAACCTACTTCTAAGACCATTTGCCATCAAATAGATTACTTGGCAGTATGTGTTCACTCTTGGAAGAGACGAAGCACTTTCATTAACATTAGACTCATGAATCTGGATATGGTGGGGATTCATTAATCCTCCTGAGCAACTGTTCCTTAATGTCCTCTGCTCTTTCACAAATTTGCCTAGTTACGGAAGGAGCCAAAATGGGATCCTTCACTGCAGCCTCAAATGATTAGAGTCCTTGACAAGTAGGATTAGCTCTCCGCCAAACATTAAGGTCTTCGTTGCTTTCGCAATGCAGTTGACCACTAAAAATGAGGCTCTCGGTAAACATGCTGGCCTTCAATAATTGCTTCTGTTTTGTCTTCAAAGAACCATAAAGGCTCGTCTATTCAGGAAGGGTGCTTGGTCTCAGTGGGGAAGTAGTGTTGACGGTATTCCCTCCTGAACCTTCCCCGAAGGCAGAGCTCCACCACAAAGGGAAGAGCAGCACACAGGACCTGTTTTCCTGGGAGTACAGGAGAGGGTGGGAAGGAAGAGCTCCTTCTTTAACAGGAACATACCCGCAGAACCAAAGTCAGAGGTGCTGAATTTCTGTGTTGAACATCAGTGTGGGAAGTGATAAAGGAAAGAAGCTCAGTGCAGTAAAGGTCTCCCAGCAGTCTAAACCTACAGCAGCATAACAAGAAAATGATCCAGGGTGTCCCGAACCAGCCCACTGTTTACAATTAGGGATGTCCTGATCACAGTTTTTGGCCCCCTGATACCGATCCGATTTTTCAGAATTGAGTATCGGCCAATACCGATACTTTCCCGATCCGATACTTACATTGCTATTACAAATGTACTCAGTAGTGTATTTTTGGTGCAACTAAGATGCCTGAAGCTAAAAGCACTATTGGCAGAAGCTTTGTTTAGTTAGAAATTATTGTAAAACTCACTTATTGAATAAAAATTATTCTCAGAATGACTTAAGAACTTATTTAAAATTTATTCATTCATAACAAAAACCAATTACACTCTGCAGTCTTGTATCTCTTATGTTAACTTAAACAACTAATGAAACCCAGTGAATCAGTTTGACTAACATATAAACTATAAAAAACGACAACATAAACAGTATTCGGTAAAACCAATCAGAAGAACCCAATTCCACTTCAAAGTGTCTTTGACTGGTTGGGTTGAAAATAAGTCCTAAAAAAAGTGCAAATACAATAATATAAATAAATCTTAAACAAATGCTCTTAGGCTACAATGTAACTTCTTTGTGTATTAAATTTCAGTTTAACTTGTGAGTATGAGATGTATGAGATGTTTGACCTGAATTGTCACAAAACATTTACAGTTCCATGTGAATTATAGACAATTAATTCCACTTCAAAGTGGTAAAACCTGTTTGAAAAAAGTAGTCTGAACATAGTTCTCTCAAAAATGTATTAAAGGAAAGAATTCCCTCTGCTATAGAATCAGTAGTGAATCTTCCTGACCCGTATACTGTTGCTAGCTCAGATATTGAATACCTAACAAACAGTCTGACAGATATGCTAAAAACTACGCTCGACGACATCGCTCCTCAAAAAATGAAAAAACAGGAAAAGTCATCCCCATGGTTTAACTCATCAACCCGCGAGCTTAAACAACGCTCCCGTTGATTAGAAAGAACTTGGCGTTCAACAAAAACAGACATAGATTATATAGCCTGGAAGGATAGCTTCAAAACTTATAAGAAAGCTCTGAGTAGAAGTAGAACTAATTACTACTCATCCTTAATAGAGGAAAACAAAAACAACCCTCGGTTTCTTTTCAGTACTGTAGCCAAACTGACCAAGAACCAAAATAGCGTTGAGCCCACCATTCCTATCAATATATGTAGTGAGGACTTCATGAAGTTCTTTCAAAATAAAATTACAACGCTTAGGGATAACATCCATCAAACCCTACCGTCCGTTAGCCCCATAACAGAGGAACTGGTTAAACCTAACAGTCATCTGGAATGCTTTCAGCAAATACAACTAGCCCAACTAAATTCCCTTATTTCTTCTGCTAAACCAACTACTAGCCTGTTGGACCCAATTCCTACTAGAATTCTGAAAGAGGCACTGCCATTAATCAATAATTCTATACTCGCAATTATTAACCAGTCTCTAACAATAGGCTATGTGCCACAATCCTTTGAACTAGCAGTTATTAAACCTCTCATTAAGAAGCCAAACTTAGACACAAGCCTTCTCTCAAACTACAGGCCAATCTCCAACCTTCCTTTCCTGTCAAAGGTTCTGGAGCAAGTAGTCGCTGAACAACTCCAGGATTATCTGCAGGAGAATAATCTGTTAGAGGACTTTCAGTCCGGCTTCAGAATGAACCACAGTACAGAGACTGCACTGCTAAAAGTTACTAATGACCTTCTAATGGCCTCAGATAGAGCTCTTCTATCTGTTTTAGTTCTTCTGGACCTTAGTGCCGCATTTGATACTGTCGATCATAATATACTTTTAAGGAGATTAGAAGATGCCGTCAGCATTAAAAACTTAGCCCTAAACTGGTTTAAATCATATTTATCTGACCGGTTTCAATTTGTTCATGTAAATAACAAATCTTCAATGCATGAACGGGTCCTGTGTGGAGTACCACAAGGCTCCGTCCTCGGACCCATATTGTTTAATCTCTATATGTTGCCACTCGGAAATATTATTAGGAAACACAACATTAACTTTCATTGTTATGCAGATGATACTCAGCTATATTTATCAATTAAAGCCAATCAGGCCGACCAACTTGTTAAATTAGAGTCCTGCCTCAGGGACGTTAAGTCCTGGATGTCTATCAACTTCTTAATGCTCAACACATCCAAGACTGAGGTTATAATCATAGGTCCTAAAAAGCTCAGGGATAACTTTTCAGATAGTCTGATTACCTTAGATAATATTACCTTAACCTCTAACAGTGATATTAGGAACCTGGGTGTTATTTTTGATCAGGATCTGTCCTTTATGTCCCATGTTAAACATGTCTCTCGGACAGTCTTCTTCCATCTAAGGAATATTGCAAAAATTAGAAACTTCTTGTCCTTCAAAGATGCAGAAAAAATTATTCATGCCTTTGTGACTTCAAGATTAGATTATTGTAACTCCCTAATGTCAGGATGTCCAAACTCCTCTGTTAGGATCTTACAGCTAGTGCAGAAGGCTGCTGCACGTTTACTAACCAGAACTGGAAGAAGAGAGCACATCTTCCCAGTCTTAGCATCCTTACACTGGCTTCCAATTAAATCTAGAATAGAATTCAAGATCCTTCTGATCACATATAAAACTCATCACCAGGCTCCGTCCTATTTCGAGAAACTTCTAGAAGTGTCTCACCCTCCACGAGCCCTTCGCTCTGAGGATGCAGGACTGTTGGTAATCCCTAAAGTCCATAAAAGTAAAACAGGAGGCAGGAGTTTCAGCCATATGGCTCCTTTACTCTGGAATCAACTACCAGCCTCGGTCCGAAGGGCCGACACCATTAGTTTATTTAAGAGTAGACTAAAAACCTTCCTCTTTGATAAAGCTTATCATTAGGAATAAAATAGGAGCACTAAGTTGAGCTGCTATAGGCCTAGACTGCTGAGGGGATTTTCTCTCTCCCGTTAAAGGGAACAAACCACAGAAATTTAGAAGTTGACTCCTGTACAAAAACCTGTATATATTACTCTAGTTTTTTTAGATCTATGGCCCTGCCTGCTTCTATCTTCTGCAGCTCGACTGGTGTAGGTACCAGATCTGTCCGGGGCAGGGCTTGCGCTCAGCGGCGGAGTTTACGGGCTGGATCAATCGACTTTCATTAGAATTCTACTTTTGTCGCTACGTCCAATATTATAATATTGTGTATGTATTTGGTAATATAATGAAAAACATCACTTATCCCTACATTATATCTGAACATTCCTTCTCATTCATGTCGCCACAAGATTTCTAGTATTAGTTTCTACAAGGCCAGCAGCTCCAATTTGCTCAAGGCATGAGCATTCCGACTTGACAAAAGGGAGGTGCATGGTATGAGTGGCGCGAGGCCAGACAGTGACAGCTTTAGCATTGGTGAAATAAGAAATCTGCTTCACTGGTCCAACCACATGCCATCCGATTATACAACTAGGACAGATTTGAAACCTGCAACTTCAGAAGTATAAAATGCCTCAAAAGCTTCCCCTTTGAAGCTCGAGCAATCACCATGAAAACATTGAAATGCAACAAGGTAGAGAATCAAGGGAGACAGAAGTGAACTTTGAGCCTTTTATTCAGAGCAGAGGGATGAGATGAGTCAAACACCTGTTCAATCTCTTGCAATCACAGCAGAGTTAGTGTGGGGTTCTAAGTCCAAGAAGGCGTTTTCTGGTCCCCTTCAGTGTCTCCCCAGCAGCTTGATTCTTCATGGACGGTTTGACGATTTTCACAGGGTCAACTGAAGCTTGAGTCTCTGCAACTGAAGAACGTAATCAGCTTTACAACTCTGAACTGCTTGACCTTTAGTGTTAAATTTGGTTCACCTACCTTTACTCTGAGCGCTGTCGGCTGCCGTCTCGTTGGTGGGGCGACCGCTGTCGGCTGCCGTCTCGTTGGTGGGGCGACCGCTGTCGGCTGCCGTCTCGTTGGTGGGGCGACCGCTGTCGGCTGCCGTCTCGTTGGTGGGGCGACCGCTGTCGGCTGCCGTCTCGTTGGTGGGGCGACCGCTGTCGGCTGCCGTCTCGTTGGTGGGGCGACCGCTGTCGGCTGCCGTCTCGTTGGTGGGGCGACCGCTGTCGGCTGCCGTCTCGTTGGTGGGGCGACCGCTGTCGGCTGCCGTCTCGTTGGTGGGGCGACCGCTGTCGGCTGCCGTCTCGTTGGTGGGGCGACCGCTGTCGGCTGCCGTCTCGTTGGTGGGGCGACCGCTGTCGGCTGCCGTCTCGTTGGTGGGGCGACCGCTGTCGGCTGCCGTCTCGTTGGTGGGGCGACCGCTGTCGGCTGCCGTCTCGTTGGTGGGGCGACCGCTGTCGGCTGCCGTCTCGTTGGTGGGGCGACCGCTGTCGGCTGCCGTCTCGTTGGTGGGGCGACCGCTGTCGGCTGCCGTCTCGTTGGTGGGGCGACCGCTGTCGGCTGCCGTCTCGTTGGTGGGGCGACCGCTGTCGGCTGCCGTCTCGTTGGTGGGGCGACCGCTGTCGGCTGCCGTCTCGTTGGTGGGGCGACCGCTGTCGGCTGCCGTCTCGTTGGTGGGGCGACCGCTGTCGGCTGCCGTCTCGTTGGTGGGGCGACCGCTGTCGGCTGCCGTCTCGTTGGTGGGGCGACCGCTGTCGGCTGCCGTCTCGTTGGTGGGGCGACCGCTGTCGGCTGCCGTCTCGTTGGTGGGGCGACCGCTGTCGGCTGCCGTCTCGTTGGTGGGGCGACCGCTGTCGGCTGCCGTCTCGTTGGTGGGGCGACCGCTGTCGGCTGCCGTCTCGTTGGTGGGGCGACCGCTGTCGGCTGCCGTCTCGTTGGTGGGGCGACCGCTGTCGGCTGCCGTCTCGTTGGTGGGGCGACCGCTGTCGGCTGCCGTCTCGTTGGTGGGGCGACCGCTGTCGGCTGCCGTCTCGTTGGTGGGGCGACCGCTGTCGGCTGCCGTCTCGTTGGTGGGGCGACCGCTGTCGGCTGCCGTCTCGTTAAGCGGAGTTGCGGGCTTCCAGTCTTGCTGCACAAGTTTCACATGACTAATTGTTGCCTCTTCTTCCACTTCTTTGGTTCCTTGTTTAACTGGGGAAAGGAAAACATGAAACTCACGGTAGCCAGCAACACCATTGCCTCTATGTGACGTTATACTGAAGGCCATCTGCTAAGGTATCGTTTCCACGACTTTGCTTACCTGGTTTGGCAATTTGCTCAAACATGGATTCCATTGACTGGAGAAGCTTCACCGTCTTAGTCATGGAAATATCATTGGCAGACAGCTCTAAAAACAAGATGTTAGCATTCAGTCAGAAAGTCACTCCATTAAGATTCCCTCACTAGTTAGCTTACCACGCTTTGCCCTCTGCAGTACATTTCCCAGCCCCCAGGATCCTGTGGACATCAAGACAGTTATTATACATTTTAGTACCATAAAGCACAATAGAGCAACTAGAGTCATTAGCTGTTAGCAGCCAAGCAAACTGGTGTGATAAGCAAACCTTGTGCCAGCAAGACAAGCAGGGCACAGACGAGGAAGGCCCAACGTGATCCCATGGCTCCAGGTAGACAGTGATACTACAGACTGCAGGTTCCTGTTTAAATAGTCTCACTAACTGCCACAGGTGCTGCTCATCAGCTGTAATTGACTCTTGGGGGCAGAAGCACCGACTTCAACCAATCAGCTTCTTTCACCTGTGTGACCCACTTCACTGACAAATAGAATCCTCCAAATTAAAACGTTTCGATTCTGTGTTTTTTTAATCATTTTATTTGGTAAGCTGTGCACACTTCAGACAGTTCTAGAGGAGAACTAAAAATATTAAACTGGGCAGTGTGGAGCATGGTTAAAAGAACATGAGATATCATTGATCACAGCCTATCGATATTATAACTGTAATTCAGATTTCCTTCTTAAAACTTTTCTACAAAGAGTTATTCAATGCAATTATGGAAAATATATACATTTAATAAGAGTGTTACCATAGAGGATTCAAGAATTCGGACAGTCCTTATCATGGCCGCCACACAGAACACTTCCGGGGTTGAGGAAAATCGATAGATAAGGAGATAGGAGGGACAATTCAGACTTACATTCATCCCACATGGGGAAATTCATTCATCACAACAGTTCCATATTGCACAAATATATATATATATATAAATATTGTATTATTAATATAATTATAATAATTAATATAATTAATAAAGATAATAATGAATATTGGCTGTACTGAACAGCTCAACATTTCAGCATAATAAAGATAAAACTGTTGGACCGTTGTGGTTTGTGAACGCCATTGCAAAACTGTCTGTGTGTCAGATCCAAACGTGTGTGGAAATACTCGTGGAACCTTGTGCAAGGTTTATTAGTGTTTCTAAATAAAACATCAAGGACAAAACAAAATATTCTGATATGACACTACATCATGTTTTCTGCCAAGCTGTACACATACAGAGGGATTTACACAGATTATGTGACGTTTTTGTCTGATATCTGATTAGATTTGAGCCAAGGGAAAGGCACTGTTGAGAAATACTTCCTGGTTTAAGACTTTCCTCATCATTCTTGCTAAAGTTCTTGTTGAACTAAAGCATTTAGTATCAATTACTTCATTCAACATTTGGAGAAATGAACAAGAGTACATGTGAAGGTAAACCAGTAATTTATCAATTAAAAATGTTGAATGAATTTTCTTTGGTTCGTTATTTTTTATTGCAACACGCAAACTATTCCAAACTTCTACATGTTTCAAGGTTTTTTTGTATATATATATTATAGAAATAGAATAAGAAAAATACCTGAATTTTTCATTCTGAGTGTAGAAATAACTTATATAGCTGTAAACTATGTATAAATGAAAGTGTTTCATAAGTAGGAGTTGAAAAAAAAAAGAAGACACAAGTTCAAGTTTTTTATTTGTTGTTCGGTTAAATTGTTTTACTTGTATAAAATCTGGAAAAAAAAAAGGCCCTGAGCTCACATAAGATCTAAATTCTGTATTTAAGGCTTTGTTTACTCCACAGTGATTCAACTCAAAACTTTTTTAACGTTTCTGGCGCAGACAAGTTTTGCGTCCATACGGCAAAGTTTTGAAAACTATGTAATTCTCATGTTGGGCCACTAGCGGGTGCTGTCGGTTGTTTTTCTAGTGAAATCACACACACATGCCCGCTTCGAACAATATCCTATGGACATCAGCAATGGTAAGTATGCAGACATTCGTATGGCAGACGACCAAAGTTGGATTTTTGTTTTTTTCACTCTCACGCTCCACAAATGTACCGTATATACTGCAGTTTTCTTTATGGAGGGAATTTCATCATGTGACTAATTGAAAACACGACTTCTTTTGATACGCCATCACTCCTTTAATGGGTCTGAAATATTTACATATTTAACCCCGTGACACTCAGGAGAAACTGAAACTTTGTTTAATGTCCATTATTACACCTGATGTTTTTATACATACATTAATTGCCTAAAATAGCATTTTTATAAAACCCAAAATACTGATCAAATATATCAATTAAGCCTGTATAAAACCTCATGCTTGAGTGTTTCAATAAAGGGTTAAGAAAGGCTTCAGACCTTTGTGATTCAGCAAAATAAAATAAATCTAAAAGCTCAAGCACGACTTTGGGTCAATTTATACGTCTAATCTGGATTATAGAGCAGGGCGTCGCACATCAGGCAAGAAAACAATAAATAGGATTAACTTGTTTCTGTGACAGCGTTAGCATCAAATCTAAATGACCTGAAAAAAGCAAAATAAACTCTTCCAAAACAAAAAAAAATTTATTATTAAAAGATTGTAATTTTCCTCAATATTAATCCATAGAACCTGCTAATTCTGAGACTTGCACAGGTTTGTGAAAATACATCCACAAACATTTCAGGGCAAAATTTGTTTTTTTGTTCAAAATATTAAATGATGGTGATTTTAATGCTGTCGCCCCGCTGAGGTGATATTCTAAACTAAACCATGTTTATCAATGCAGTGATCCTCAGCCTCCTGAAAAAAATAAAATGTGTACAAACCGGATTTATTTGATTTCATTGCAGTACAAATGCAGATATGTCAAGACGGAAAGTGTAGAAAAGGAAGTTATGGCACATTTGTAAATTAGTGTTCATCTTGTTTCACGGAGCTCAATCTTCCACTGGTTACATACGATTCTCATTATTAGGGTTTTTTGTTTTTTTTTCTTAAATCACACAGCAATCGGAAAGCCGCGATCGTCCGGAGTGACAGAGTCTACCACCCCGTCGGCTTTGTGTACAATGAAAAGATGAAAAACTGAGATTCCACCAACAGCGAGAAGAGAAAGTACGTTAACGTTCAGGCTCCAGCGAGAAAAAAACGAGTCCTTCCTGCTGATGAGGTAGAGGTTCCCCCGTCTGCTGCGGCTTCAGATGGACGACTGGATCAGCGTGATGTTGGTTCCCTGGATGAGGTTCTCGTCCTGCCCGTCGATCAGAGGATCCCACTGGTTGAAGTTCTTCTCCAGGCCTGCGCCAGAAGTTAGAAAATTTATTTTTCCTTTTTTAAACCTCAAGCCGCTAAGGAGGTTTTTTTTTTTTTCTCACCTAGGTGGCGCTGCAGGAAGGCCAGCGTCGCCTTGTTGCAGAGGTCGATGGCCAGCTCGGGGTCGATCTCGCCCTTCAGCTTCATCAGCTTGCCGATCCAGTCGCCCGTGAGGAAGGTGAAGTCCGGGAAGCTCTGGTGGACCGTTCCTCTGAGGAGGAAACGCAGTAACACGGTGATCGGCGCTGAAAAACAAAACCGATCAACAGCAGCAGTTTCTTCTTTCATAAGCACCGACGACGAATCTAGAAAAAAAAACAACTGTCTTAACGTTTGAACCGTACGACTTTATCCATCCAGAAGATCCCGACAGTCCATCACAGAGCAAACACTCCACTTAGATGACTTTTAAAAATCTGTTTATTATAGCAAACGAAGGAAACGGCGAGCGCGCCATTCCACCACTGCACCATTATGCACGACTCCAACTCAAGATCGATTTGTTTTCAATTATTCTTCTCCTCGCCTCGAGCCTTTTGAGAGAAAGAAAAAAAAAAAAAAAAAAAAAAAAAAGCAAAGAGAAAGACCTGATGGTGATCATCTTCCTCTGTATGACGGCCGACTCCAGCTTCTTCATGCGGCTGATGTTCCCCGCCCACTGAAACTTCTCCGAGTTGATGAAGAAGATGGGCTGCTTCACCCGGGGGAACAGCTCGTCGTCCAGCGGCGCCATCCAGGCGTCCAGCGCGACGCCACACCTGCACAGACGGGAACACTCGTGGAAAGATCTTCCCCCACGAATGGATGGAACGAATGAGTGAATCCCCCTGAGGGCCCCCACCCCCCCCTCCACCACTTACTTGAACTTCACCTCTTTGCACAGAGCTTCGATCACCGTGGCTCCTCCGAAGGAATGTCCCATCACTGCCGTCCGACACAGATCCATCGAGTTCTGTCCACCACATTTCATTATTCTTTTAATACATCTGCCTTTAACTCATTGGAATGAACGCAAATGATCCGTCTTCCACAAACCCGCCTGCTCCCTTCGGCCTTCGACGCCACGTCAAAGTTTTCACTCTACTTGTTTTTTTTTATCTCAAATTAAAAGGTTTTTATCCTTTTAATTTGGTTCTTCTGTTTATATTGTCTGCATGTTCTATCTATTCCATGCCGTTGTGAACACAATGACATCTCATTTACTCTCTCGTACATCACTTTGGTTGATTTAAAGTACTTTATAAATAAAGCTGCGCGCTTACTACCGAGACGATTCTCTCATCACTAAAAAGGGATTAATCGAGACTCAATGAAGGACCTTGCAGGTATCAGTCCACGCCTCTGAAGAACGACTAAAAAAAGTCCTTCAAACGTGGTGAAAGTTTGATTCTTATTTGTAGAAATACTCAAAACAGTTGTAAGAATAAAGTGGGGTTTCTTTAAATGAGACCACCAGTCACATGATCATTTATTTGACATGTGTAGAGCAATTCAGGTCGTGTGAAAAGCATTCGTGAACACAGCCTCTTCTTCTACATGCCAGCTTATTATTTATGTTCCAGCTTATCTGTTTCACTTCCTTCGATACCCAACTTCTGTAATCTGACACTTGTGACCTACAACATTCACGGGACTTCATATTTCTACTACAGTGAGAAAAGGCACTCTTCAAGCAGGAAATACGTCGTTAACAGTCATTCTGTAACTTCACTTCAGTTTATTCAGTGACTCTGCAGGTCAGCGAAGTTACTCAATAACACACACACACACACACACACACACACACACACACACACACACACACACACACACACACACACACACACACACACACACACACACACACACACACACACACACAAACATAAACATCATCAAGTCAAAGACTAAATCTTTCCAGATCTTCTCGATGTCGTTTTGCTCTTCCAGTATTCTCAATAAAAGTGCAGGATAAGACTTAACCCACAAAACTAATTTCACAGTACTGAATTTCTATAGTGCAATTTCCTCTTCTCTCTCTCTCTCTCTCTCTCTCTCTCTCTCTCTCTCTCTCTCTCTCTCTCTCTCTCTCTCTCTCTCTCTCTCTCTCTCTCTCTCTCTCTCTCTCTCTCTCTCTCTCTCTCTCTCTCTCTCTCTCTCTCTCTCTCTCTCTCTCTCTCTCTCTCTCTCTCTCTCTCTCTCTCTCTCTCTCTCTCTCTCTCTCTCTCTCTCTCTCTCTCTCTCTCTCTCTCTCTCTCTCTCTCTCTCTCTCTCCCACCATCACTTCTGCTCTCTCGTGTGTAATCGTTGGGTCTTCATCAGTAAGAGTGCCTTGAGTCGACCGCGTCGTCGGCGCCGTGTAAATAAAAGTGGTTTCACTTGAGCGACACGCGTTACTGGAAAACGTGGCGTTACCTCCAGGGTCGTCCAGTCAAACTGTGTCTGCAGGACGTTTTGCACGGCGACCCCCGAGTTGATCTCAGTCAGTTTGTCCAGAGCCAGAATGCATTCGTCTGCTCTTTGTTTCACCTGGAAAAGGACAAAATACAGCTGAGAAGGAGCGTACTCTCGAGTTTGAACTTGTCCTGGGGAACGAACAGAAAGCGACATGTTGATACGACATTGTGGTTAGTGCGAGGACATTTCAGAGGTTACGCGGCGAACGCTAAGGCATGGGCGTGTAACGGAACGGCGGCGCTACCTGTTTGTTCCTGAGGGGAAACTCGCTCTCTCCGTGCTGCAGCGGTCTGTAGTACATCCACTCGCGCTCCAAGTTGGTTTGGGCCGAGTCGGACGTTTTGGGCAAATTCCTGTTCGTCGTCTCCGACTCGAACTTCTCGTGGAAGTAGAACGTCGCCGAGGCCGACTGATCCCTGAGAGAGAGAGCGAAGAAATGTGAAGTCAGGCCGTCTTTACACGACGGTCGGGTTCCGCGGCGGTGGCCGGAGCCACTGAAACGTTGTGAAAACGCTCTGTCTCCGTGGAAACGCTGCTACTGCACCTGTGCACCAGGGCTGTAGCCTTCAAAATGGTGTGAATGTATGGAAGAGTATTAGGCCCACTTAAGAAAAAAAGGAATTTGGAGGTTAAAAACATAAATAAAATCGTCATGCACTTCTAGAAAAAAGTTGAAACTCTATGTCAAGTTTTTTTTTTTTTTTTTTTTTTTAAATAAAAACTTGTTAAAGTTTCACGTTTACACCATTTTGAAAATGATTCCCATTGACATGGAAACGGCACAAACCCTGACAACAAGCTGTGACTCATACACCAAGACACAGTAGAAGACGCGGCGCACATAGAAATTTAGAAGTCAACCCCTGCTCATAGACTTGAACATAACTCTGAGTTACATAGGTCTATGCTCCTGCTCCTGCTAGTGTCAGTAGCTTCTCCAGCGCCACCTGGAGTATGCAGTGCGCCATTGTTGTGGTAAATTGATGACATCGCGGACAGTGGTGCGGGGGAGGGGGGCGATTACATTATCGTTTTTTCACAGATGATCGTCTTTGCCGTCCACACCTCACTGCCGAGTCGGGGGTTTTTAGAATTTCTCCACTCTGGGACCCGAGTTCCAAAAAACCTGTTTTGTGCCTCTAAAGCGCCGCCTCGTGTGGATGATCGGCCAAAAATGGCTCGTGTACGTGAACCGGCGTTCTTGTGTGGACGGCCCCCTCAGTTACACTACAAATATCCACCGCGAGTGAAACAAAAACCTTCACACAGTCCTCATTGGAAGAAGTGTGTGTGTGTGTGTGTGTGTGTGTGTGTGTGTGTGTGTGTGTGTGTGTGGGGGGGGGGGGTCTGATGGCTGACCACCACTTCAACCCCCACAAGCACACACTCTCTGTCAGCCTTCAACCGGCTGCTCAAAGTCAATGAAGCGCCGTGACTGTGGCCATTATGTTCTCCTCCATACGTTCCCCCCCCCACCCGTCTCTATACTGAAAGAAAAAAGTGATGAGCTGGTCCACACCATTGTGTGCACACTCTCTTTCCACTCCTACTCCACAGATAAACAGGAGAGACTGCCCCTCTGCCTTTGTTTGCTCTGTTTGGATTACAGCGAGAAGATATTGTACCTGTGCTCCACAGACGCCACAATGAAGCCCTGAGAGGCCAGTTCTGCACAGATGGCGGAATACAAAGTCCTGTGAAATAAAGATGGCGGATCAGTGAGCAGCGGCTGTACAGATCTGACACGTCGTTACTGCAAAACCGTGTGGAGAAACAACCTGAAAGCTCCCAGGCCGTGTGAGAAAATCAATACGGGACATTTTCCATTGGATCTGAAGGGAGCGTCCACGTAGGCGGGGATCTTAAAAGATCCTGAAAATGAAAGATAACAAGAAACATTGTGAAATTCAGTTTCAGGATCCCCAATCAAAAAAAAAATGCTTGTGGATTAACAATTTAATGCTGAAGTTACTCACCAAAGAGGTAGTTAAAAATCCTTTCGCTGAGGCTCCTGTTGATTTTCATGAAGTCAGCCAGGCCGTTGAAATACTCCCTGCTCGGGATCCAGTCGGGTTTCTCGGCCTTTTCGGCCTCGTGACACGGATAGTAAAGCCTGAAGAAGCTGCCCTGTTGGAGTGACACAGCAGATTGCATGACTCAGCAAAACTGAATCTTTTGGGTTTTTTTTTTTGTTAAATGTCCCATAAATTCTTGTTCCTGACTTACTCCCCAGCAACTTTATTTATAATGACAAAACAGATTGAAAGCAGTGTGCAAGAAAACTAAATAAACCCTGTAGCAGGAACAGCAGCTAGAGATTATTGTTTGGATGCAACAGATCAGTCATTATAGGATTTGTCATCATGATGGATTGGCGGTGAAAAATATCAGTGCTTATAAAGTATTTTAACATTTTTGAGAGAGTGTGTTTGTGGCTGATCAGATAAAGATTTCAGAATACGAGAGAAAAATACTGTGTTTTGTGGATCTGTAGAGTGTACGGTTTATACAGCTCAGGGTTTCCTTGTGACCTCACTTCCTGTTTGTATTTAATCAGAGGACGAACGTCACCTGATCCCACAGTTGAGGTTCACCATCAGTTTTCCTGTGTCAATGACAAACCTGCTCCTGCTGTGTGTGTGTGTGTGTGTGTGTGTGTGTGTATGTGTGTACTTTAACCTTAACAGTGTGGTCCATCATGAAGTCGGTACAGCCCACAGTGTGCGGCCCTTTGGCTGGTGGGATCCCCAGATGATGATTACTGCAGTTCCCCATGGCCAAGAAACCCAGCGAGAAACTCCTCTGCTCTGTCACACATACACACGTGCGCGCGCACACACACACACGCACACACACACACACACACACACACCTTTGACCTCACAAGGAGCAAAAGTCACGATACAACATGACTCTGCAAAAAAACCCCAACCTAAAGCGGTTAAAGATTTAGTGATGTCAATGTTACAACACTATAATAACAGTGTAATATCTTCTCAGGTATCGTCGCACTTTTCTTTATTGCTGTATGAAGAAACTATTAGCCACATTTACTAAACTTTAACCAGGGAAACATGACTCAGCTGACTTTAATTAAACTTTACCAGACTGAGCTGCGGAGAAGCAGTGTGAGGAAACACATTTCCTGACCTGTCGGTTAAAGAATAAAGACTTTATTTTAGAGTGTTTACCTTTCTTTGCCCTCTCGTAGACTCTCTTTAGTGACAGTAGAATTCCTCCATGAGAGAACATCCACCTCCGGAGCTTCAGCGAGCTGACACAACCCCCCCCCCCCCCTCCAGAAACACTCACAGACGGTACTGAGCTGCTGTCGGTGTGACTACATCGACACCCCCGCCTGACAATTCACCTTTCCGCCTAAAAAGGTGATCCGGAGTGAGTCAGTCGGGAGCGGCTGGTTTGACCGCAGGCTAATGCCAGCTAACAGCTAGCAGCTGGCTGCACCAGAGTCCTGTGGGGAGTGGGTTGAACCACTACACCGACCTCTCACTGGGCGACGAAGAACTCCCCCAATCATTGAAAAACAATCACCCGTATACGTACGACTTACATTAAAAGGAAGCCCGGCAAGATTTTTTAATATAAAGATATAGCCGTGCGCTTTACATTCGTGCGCTCTCGTAACTTGGCGTAACCCTTGTAATATACGGCTCTAGTTCGAGTCTGGCGTAAGGTGGACAAACACGTGCGTTTGTTGACAACCCTTATCAGTTCAAAATATATTTTCTACAAATATTTTGTGAGATATATAGCTTCATCCTGGGAGCTTACACACGTCCACTCGGTCATTTAAAAAAATATATTTTTAAGTGTTTCACACGATGTATTTATGAGTAAAAACAATGTGTCCTCCGCGCCTACAGGGCGCAGCAGAGAGCCTGAGAACAGAGAGCAGGAAGATCCCTGAAAACCACTTTCAGCTCATTTATCCGTATTTATATGCGTTAGAAAATGAGGCTGGTGAGTACACATCGCAATAATTACACGCACAATGAATGCGTACACTGCTTTCTGTGATAGCGAGTTTGTAAACTGTAAATAAAGGCGCTTAAATCGGCGAATGCGGTAGCTTAGCAGCTAGCAGCGTGGCTACACAGGATCATAACAATTGTGTGGATGTCAGCTTTATCCTGTATTTACTTCGTGTCTGCAGCCTGTGTCTGCCTTTGTTGTGCGTCTGCACACTCTTTCTACCTTTACTGTGTATCTGAAGGTGTGTTTTCTCCTCAGTACTGTCTGTCAGGTCATCCGACCCTGCCCTGCAATGTCCTGAAGTTTAAGTCCACCACCATCATGCTGGACTGTGGGCTGGACACCACGTCTGTCCTCAGCTTCCTACCTCTTCCTCTGGTGCACAGGTGACTTACTGCTGTATTCATTCATTCACTCATTCACTCATTCAAACAAATCAATTGATTATGAACTGTGATCATTTGTATTCTTCTTCTCGTCATCTTTCAGCCCGAGACTCTCCAAACTACCTGGTTGGGTCTCTAAAGATGGGGCATTAAACCTGGAAAAGGTGTGGTGGTGTATTTTTCTGTGAAATATGTTGTATTTGTCTTTGGGTTGAATTTTGAGACGTGGCATCAAGTTCGAGCAGGATGAACAGGAACAACAGTCTCGAGGTCAAGTTTAAGTTTTACCTGCAGATCATGTGTGTGAAAAGCTACCATCAGAATAGATTCATGTTTAAGAGTGTTTAACTCAGTATTTGTCCATCACTGATTCGTTGAATCTCTCAGGCAGAAGTGAGTGTGATTGTTTCTCTGCCGGTGTGATGTCCTGTGATGTGTTTATGACCCGAGGCCTGTACTACGACACTGGATTTTCGCTTATCGAGATAACTTCAAGGATTAACCCTGGGTTTTCAGTACTATGACGCTCGCTCACTTCTCACCGGGATAAATCACCCCGGCAACTTGCGCTGAACGTCTAACCTGCTCCTGAGCAGGATCTGTTCTCGATAAGCGGTCAGAGCTACGCTTCCTGACCAGTCAGATCTCTTGGTAAATGACCTGCCCTTTCTTAAATGATGGTGATTGGTGCACGGGTTCAGGGCTGAGCTGCAGCCGAGCGGAGATGAGAAACAGAGAGAGATCCTCGATATGTTTATCCCGGTTCTCTGTCCAAGCCATTGTGAGTCTTGAGTCTGAATGTGGTGGGTTTTTCTATAAAAGTGCAATTGTTGGGGACAAGTTGACTAATGATTCTACTCTGTGTGTTTCCAGGAGCTGAAGGAGTGCGCAGGAAGAGTGTTTGTGGACTCTCAACCAGAGTTTTGTCTCCCCGAGGTAGAAACCAAAGCCACCCTGCTTTGTTTTGTTTTGCTGAACTTGAATTTTTTTTTCCTGCACAAACTAATTCTATTATGACTAGTAGTGGATCTTGACAAACTCAACATTTGGACACGTTTGAATCATCTATGTTGATGTGAAGCGCCAAACCAGGGAAATTATTTCAGTTTTAAATTCCAATAAATGTGTTGTTCGGCGGCAGCTCTTAATAAGCTCCGTTTCATAACTGTGTGGAGTGCAGAGGGAGCTGCTGGACCTGTCCACCATTGACGTGATCCTGATCTCCAACTACCACTGCATGATGGCCCTGCCCTACATCACCGAGCACACAGGCTTCACTGGGACGGTGTACGCCACGGAGCCAACCCTGCAGATCGGACGGTCAGGAAACACAAAGTGGAGAAAGTCTTTGACAGAATTCACATTTCTATTGTTGTATCATGGAAAAAAAAAAGGTGGTTAATCAGCTTCGACACAAACATTCACGCAGTGGTGTTATATTTTCTACCTGCAGACTGCTGATGGAGGAGCTGGTGAACTTCATGGAGAGAGTCCCCAAAGCGCAGTCTGCCACCTGCTGGAAGAACAAGGAAATACAAAGGTGAGTCCAAGAAGAGGAGAAGAGCCAGGAATGTGTTTTTGTTTCCTTTTAAAATACCAAAGGTGCCACGAACATTTCTTTATCTGTTTATTTGTGACGCACAGCCTCACGGTTTAAGAGGGTTTTCCGGTTCTTTCCGTGCGTGTTGTGACTCCAGGATGCTCCCCGGGCCGCTGAAGGACGCGGTCGACGTGTGGACGTGGAAGAGAAGCTACAGTATGCAGGAGGTCAACTCTGCGCTCAGCAAAGTGCAGCTTGTGGGTTACTCACAGAAAGTGGTATGCACACCAGACGACCTACTCTGTAACACGCACCCCACTTCTATTAAATTTAATACATTGTAATTTGTTTTTGACGTTTAGAGTTTTTTTTGTTTTGGTTTATTTTCGACTTGTTTGTTGCTGTTGAGTGATTTTTTTTTTTGAGTGTTTCAGCTCTTTTCAAACATGTTGTAAAGTCGAGTATATTGTTACCTTCTGCATTAATTCCTCTGCTGGTCTGAGAATCTTTTTATTTATTTATTTTTGGGCTTCTTTTCATATTTTTTGGTGTTTTTGTTTTTCTCCAGGAGTTGTTTGGAGCTGTGCAGATCTCCCCGTTAAGCTCCGGATATTCGCTGGGCAGCTCCAACTGGATCATCCAGTCTCATCACGAGAAAGTGTCGTACGTGTCCGGGTCGTCGCTCCTCACCACACATCCACAGGTACATGCAGGAGTCTACGGTCCTACACAACACACACACACACGCACACACACCATCATTTCACATCCACAAGTTAAATAAAACGGTACCTTTTGAGATGCTTTGCAGTTTAACAAACAAACAAATAATAATAACAACAATAATAATAAGAAAAATAATAGAAATCATAATGAATAAAGTATTAAAATGGAAATATTTAATAATACGAATAAAAATACATACATATGCATAAGCCCACGTACACCAAATACAAATGTAAGAAGCACAGGAAATGAATTGATAATAATACAAAAAAACATACAAAAGTCTTCAAATGTTATCTGACATTGTGGTGCAAAGTGGTGTGACATGCTGACAAAAACTGGAGGTTTTCATTAAAAGTGAATGATGAAGATGAAGCTTCGGTAGAATATCAGATTACAGAAGTTGTTTGTGGTAGTTTTTGTGAAAGATGCATTAATTGCGAACAATTCCTGGAAGTGCTCACGTTTATTTGGAGCTAAAACTAAGGAGAGTTTTCTGTACTTGGAGGAGGCGAGGGCAAAACTTTTATGCAGATTTGAACTGTGTCAATGAACTGGCTACCGAGCGAATACTTTTGGGGAATATCGAGTATTTCACTGCGATGGAGTCTGGTTGCTTGAAGAGTTCTTGTCTCGCCGCAGCCGATGGACCAGAGTTCACTGAAGAACAGCGACGTTCTGATTCTGACCGGCCTCACCCAGATGCCCACCGCCAACCCAGACGGCATGCTGGGAGAATTCTGCAGTAACCTTGGTAGGCCAACCGACACTCGCCGCACAAACATGACACGATGCCGTCACTGCGGCGTTTCCCACGCTGACGCCGCGTCTGGTTCCTGCAGCCATGACGATCCGGGCCGGGGGCAACGTGCTGGTGCCCTGCTACTCCTCCGGGGTGATTTACGACCTGCTGGAGTGTCTGTACCAGTTCATCGAGAGCGCCAACCTGGGCACCACGCCCTTCTACTTCATCTCGCCCGTAGCCAACAGCTCGCTGGAGTTCTCGCAGATCTTCGCCGAGTGGTAGGGGCGAGAGATTCAGGCACATTCTGTTTATTTCGGGGGGGGGGGGGGGGGAGAGGGGCAAAACGCTGAAGGGATGAGCTCAGCAGCTGGTTTTAACAGGTTTTCCCTTTCATTATTTAATTCCAGGCTTTGTCACAACAAACAGACAAAGGTGTATCTTCCAGAGCCTCCGTTCCCGCATGCAGAGGTGAGCCGGACGTGGTCAGCGCAGGATCTGCTCGAAGAATGAAGTTTTAAATGTATATTGCCTCAAAAGCCTTGTGCTCTCGTTTGATTTCCTAACAAAGTCTGGTACAAAGTCTCCATTTGTACACTCATGGGGACGTACGAGAGCTATTTCTGCCTTTAGAAGTTGATATTTGACTTCATGTTCAGTCCCAGCGGGAGTTACTGTCTGGATTAGTTTGTTTTAGTTTGCGTGAAATCTAATGTTTTTCTCTGCAGCTGATCCAAACCAACAAGCTGAAGCACTACCCGAGCATCCACGGAGACTTCAGCAGCGACTTCCGCCAGCCCTGCGTGGTTTTCACCGGCCACCCGTCCCTGCGCTTCGGCGACGTGGTCCACTTCATGGAGCTGTGGGGCAAATCCAGCCTCAACACCATCATCTTCACCGGTAACCACGCGCGCGCGCGCGCGCGCGCGCAACTCCACGCGCGGACTGAAAGCAAAAGGGGAAGGTCAAAAACGCTGAGCTGGTCTCGTTCTCGCCGCAGAGCCGGATTTCTCCTACCTGGACGCCCTGGCGCCATATCAGCCGTTAGCCATGAAGTGTGTTTACTGTCCCATCGACACGCGGCTCAACTTCCATCAAGTGTCCAAGCTGCTGAAGGAAGTCCAGGTGGGTGGGAGATGCACTCCTGTTTCTTTCTAGCAGCTGGAGGAAACGGAGAACTGTGGTGTTGCAGGAAACAAACATGCAAAAGTGATGAGGAATGATGAGCTCATGTACTGCAGTTTCTAAAAAAAAAAAAAATGCTTCCTTAAGAGAAAAAAAGCATGAAAGATGCACCCGTTTGTAAGATTTTCCTATTGTCTGTGAAATCCAACAGTAATATATATATATTTTTTCGATACTGTAGCAGCATCCTGTTGTCATACAGTGACATCTAGTGGTCACTAATGGTATTACTATATTATTATTATTATTATTATTATTAAGCAAGTTGTAGCTTTTACGATTAATTTTCTCTTCGCTACTGCGCTCTCGCTCAATCCAAAATGTTAGAAAAAAACCCAAAAACAAACTGTTACTAAAGGTTTCTTGTAGCTTCACGCTTTATTTTACGAAAATGAATATGCGTCTTGTGTCACAACAAAACCATCGGTGGTTTTGTGATCACGACACAATTTCAAACGTGCTGCATCCTTCTGGAAGATTTCTTTTTAACACTTTTTCACCTCTCAGACTCTTTTGCTCCGTCTTCCCTGAAGAAAAGAACCCGCCTAATACTTGTGCACATTTTGATGTCGAGTGTCGGATCTCCTGAGGACACGCGTTCCCTCATTACCTCATATCCAAACGGCACTCGTGTTTATACAGCTGGGATCTGAGAAATACGCATAAAAATTATGACGTGGTTAAAATACTCACTTTTGATAATTGTGCACACAGTGTATAATTATGTATTGTATATAAAAATATTTTTTAGGAATGTACTTGTAGGTCTAATGTTAAATCTTCGTCTTTATATCTGCAATGAAGTTCAATATTGACAGATTCCAGACACTGTTCTAGCAGATTATTTGACTGTGTCCATTCAGATTGTCTTTGAAAAAGATAAAGGGGCTGTTTTCCGAGCTGTTCTGTGGTTCTGCTCCACAGCCCCTCCATGTGGTGTGTCCCGAGCAGTACACGCAGCCCCCGCTGACCCAGTCCCACCGCTCCGACCTGATGCTGGAGCTGCAGCCGCCGCCCATGCCGTACCGGCGCTGCTCCGTGCTCAGCCTGCCGTTCAGACGCCGCTACGAGCGCGTCTACATCCTGCCCGAGGTGAGGCGCCGCTTTGACGCTTCAGGCGGCAGCTGGGAAGCTTTTCTCAAAGAGTTCCCGTCTGTTTTGTTTTTTTTCCTTTTATCGCAGCTTGCCAACTCCCTGGTGCCCTCCGAGGTGAAACCCGGCGTCTCCGTGGCGACCGTATCCGCCGTCTTGCAGTCCAAAGACAACAAGCACACCTTGCAGGTGAGTGTCGTTTGACACAGGCCCATGGAAACTCCCGGGTTTCTATGGACAGACGGTTTCCCCTCCTCTGCGCTGCAGTCGGTGCCCAAGCCGCCCCCGGCCCCGCCCACCAAGAAGAGGAAGCGAGTCCTGGAGGAGCCCCTGCTGGGGATGGCGCCCAAGCCCCTGCTGAGTGGAGCCGTGCCCCTGGAGGCTTTTCTCGCCACGCTGCAGAAGGTGGGTGTGTGTGTGTGTGGGGGGGGGGGTGTATATATGTGTGTGTGTATATATATGTGTGTGTGTCTATGTGTGTAAAAATACATCATTATTCATCTTAAGTCACTGAAATTTTACAAATAATTATTATGATAAGGCGTCTAAATGTTAAGCATTTATCTGGGATGAAACCTGTCAGTGTGAGTTTGTATAAACATGGATAATTCAACAGCTATAGGAGACGTTTTCTGGACATTTGACTAAAACTGGCTCTATATTGCGATTGCAGTCATTTTCAGTTGTTATTGTTTGATTTTGTGAAATGATAGACGTTTTCATCACGTTTACCAAAGACTTTGAAGTTTAAAATGAAAGGTTCACACTTGGTGCTTCTTCTTCTTCTTCTTCTTCTTCTTCTTCTTCTTCTCTCCGTTTTGTGTCGACGCCACAATGTGTTCAGTGTCTTTGACATGGATCTTTTTCTGAGCGTATGGATCCTGTGTTTGGCAGCACGGGATCACCGAGGTGAAGGTGGAGGAGACGGCGGACGGACACATCCTGCACCTTCAGGCCGAGGACACGCTGATCCAGCTGGAGGAGGATGGCACGCACATCGTGTGCGACAACAACGAGCCGCTCCGGACGACCCTGAGAGACCTGGTGCTGCGCTTCCTCCAGAAACTCTGAGAACAACCGTGACCCTCAGCTCTCCTTTTGTTTATTTTATTAAAAACATGCATAGATTTATTATTTTGTATTAAAAAAAATGTTAAAGGAACCTGCTGTCAGTGAGTGTTTTGTGATGGAAGTACTCGGAAAACTAATATGATTAAGTATACAGTGATATTTTATCATGAAAAACAGAGCATTTAAATAGAATCATGCAATTTTGCATCCTCTCCAGCAGATGGCGCCAGAAGCAGCCACCTGTGTGGTCCACACACAGCCCACAGGGCCTTATTTCGCCTTATTTCTCCCGTTTTTAATTGTTTTTTAAGCAGGCAAATACTCTTTCTGGAAACTTCTTCGATTCCCCATAGATCCATGTGGACCGAACACAGACTCCCCTAGTTCATCTCTGATCTTTTAAGATTAAAATAAATCCAAACCAACTTCTATGTTTGAGAGAAAATCAGCGAAAAGGCTGATCTTCAACCAAAGATTTCATTGTCTTGTGTTTCTGATATGTGGTGAAGAAACCGTAATTTGGGGACATGAAATATACATTTCCAGTAACAAGACATTAACTTGTGGTGACAAATATGAATTTGTGGCCATGAAATAGTATTTATTTATTTGTTTTAATGAAATTATATTTTGTGGGCATGAAATACACATTTGTGGCTGTGAAACTATAGTGCTTTAACCGTAAACAGATATACAACATGCTGCAAGAAACCTTTAAATAAACTTTTCGGCTTTAAAATGATCACCTTTTTAATCCCAAGGGGAAATAGAACATAGTTTTCTGATTCCAACCATCACATTTTACCCGAAGTGCTATTTCTCTCAGCATAATGACATTTAAGAGTATAAATTTCAAACGTCCCGTAACATACTTGACACCTCGTCCATCAAATGCAATTATTCCCCGAATAGACGAAAAGTCCCCCGGTTTGAATTTGAGGCCGTTTTCCAATTCTTACCAAGGGGGTACCAAGGGGGTACCAAGGGGGTACCAAGGGGGACTGTGGAAACGGGGCTTTCAGTGGCCAGTGTGTACTCGCCTACGTCACGAGTAGCCTCTTGCAAGGCGTCCTCGGAAGTGCGGAAATGCAAATTTACGAGGACGCATCGGCGTTAAAGGAGAATTTATAACACGAGTACTTGATGACGCGGTGGCTGTCATGGCTGGATGATGGACCCTGAAGCTGAGGAGGAGGAGGAGGAGGAGGAGGAGGAGGAGGAACCTGTTTCCTCTCAGGTTCAGCAGGAAGGTGAGTTGTACATGATATTTTATATGATCTAAACTTTAGAACATTATTGTAAAATAGTACCTTTTCTGTTGCATACATACTGTGTATATTACAGTGTATTGTACCGTGTATAATACAATGTACAGTACTGTATAAAGTACAGTGTATAGTTCTGTGTATAGGACAGTGTTACTATTACTTCTACCTCCTATACAGCCTTTATTTTACCCTTCATCTCCTTGAACAATGAAAGCAGCTGATCAGAAATGTTCTACTACAAACTAGTATTTTACTGTTTTACTGAAGATCCCTGATGTTTATTAAATTAATTAACCAGCGTTTCACATTCCTGCTGCTTGTTGTCATCCTTCTGCTCATGTCATTAATATGTACTCTATTACATTTGTCTAATATACATCCTACAGTTAAGCACTCCAATCATGAACTGTAATTTCTCTTTAGAATAAATACATAAATGGCTTATACTGTGTGAGAGTAAATACATAAATACACACATGGCTTACACTGTCGAGCAAAGAAAGATATCAAGCAGAAGATAAAGGAAATTTTATTCAATAAACTTCAGCAGAACCTACAACAGTAAAAACACAAGTTAGAAACATTATGTACATAGAATAATGACATTGTTTTTTAAAATTCTAAATCTCTTTCTAACCACAGATATTATAGAGTATTTTTTAACGACAGGTCGATGCAGGGAAGATTCTACCTTGCTGACATGTTTCAGCTTCATCTGTAGTCTTCCTCAGAGCCTCATCTGGCCGGTCACCTGATGAAGACCGACACGTCATCACAACCAGATGAAGCTCTGAGGAAGACTACAGATGAAGCTGAAACGTGTCAGCAAGGTAGAATCTTTCCTGCATCGACCTGTCGTTAAAAAATACTCTATAATATATGAGGCTTATTGACGTGCACATTGGCAACTGGGGATCTGTGCAGGATGCTCTTGTCCTGCACAGATCCTCCATGTACCAGCAAGTACTGGTACCAGCTGGGTACTTTCTGCTGGGTGACAGAGGAAGTACTGTATCCACCAAGTACTTCCTGATGGGGGACAGAGGAAGTATTATATCCACCAAGTACTTTCTGATGGGTGACAGAGGAAGTACTGTATCCACCAAGTACTTTCTGCTGGGTGACAGAGGAAGTACTGTATCCACCAAGTACTTTCTGATGGGTGACAGAGGAAGTACTGTATCTACCAGGTACTTTCTGCTGGGTGACAGAGGAAGTGCTGTATCCACCAAGTACTTTCTGATGGGTGACAGAGGAAGTACTGTATCTACCAGGTACTTTCTGCTGGGTGACAGAGGAAGTACTGTATCCACCAAGTACTTTCTGATGGGTGATGGAGGAAGTACTATATCCACCAAGTACTTTCTGATGGGGGACAGAGGAAGTACTATATCTACCAAGTACTTTCTGCTGGGTGATGGAGGAAGTACTGTATCCACCAAGTACTTTCTGATGGGTGACAGAGGAAGTACTGTATCCACCAAGTACTTTCTGCTGGGTGACGGAGGAAGTACTGTATCCACCAAGTACTTTCTGATGGGTGACAGAGGAAGTACTGTATCCACCAGGTACTTTCTGCTGGGTGATGGAGGAAGTACTGTATCCACCAAGTACTTTCTGATGGGTGACAGAGGAAGTACTGTATCCACCAAGTACTTTCTGATGGGTGACAGAGGAAGTACTGTATCCACCAGGTACTTTCTGCTGGGTGATGGAGGAAGTACTGTATCTACCAGGTACTTTCTGCTGGGTGATGGAGGAAGTACTGTATCTACCAGGTACTTTCTGCTGGGTGATGGAGGAAGTACTATATCCACCAAGTACTTTCTGATGGGGGACAGAGGAAGTACTATATCCACCAAGTACTTTCTGCTGGGTGATGGAGGAAGTACTGTATCCACCAAGTACTTTCTGCTGGGTGACAGAGGAAGTACTGTATCCACCAAGTACTTTCTGATGGGTGACAGAGGAAGTACTGTATCCACCAGGTACTTTCTGCTGGGTGATGGAGGAAGTACTGTATCTACCAGGTACTTT
The DNA here is from genome assembly GCF_963383615.2 of Lipophrys pholis. Lineage (NCBI taxonomy): Eukaryota > Metazoa > Chordata > Actinopteri > Blenniiformes > Blenniidae > Lipophrys > Lipophrys pholis. The sequence goes on from NC_137649.1 coordinate 22,481,367, forward strand.
CTGCTGGGTGATGGAGGAAGTACTGTATCTACCAGGTACTTTCTGCTGGGTGATGGAGGAAGTACTGTATCTACCAGGTACTTTCTGCTGGGTGATGGAGGAAGTACTGTATCTACCAGGTACTTTCTGCTGGGTGATGGAGGAAGTACTATATCCACCAAGTACTTTCTGATGGGTGACAGAGGAAGTACTATATCCATGCCTGCAGCACACAGTTGTTATTATATCACTGTAATGGAAACCTGCTTTATCTCAATAATCACAATCATGAACACTAAGGAAATAATAAATTCTGATTCATGATTCTATCAAAATATATCAAATGTTTTCATGTGAATTTTAACTGACAGGCAGGTTGAAACCCAACAGACTCCAGGTCAAACCCGCCGGTGCTCCGTCTCTCTGAGGGCCTGGAGAGACGTCCTCTGGTCGCTGTCTGAGTGTGTGGCAGCGGGTGACATCATGGAGGTGGAGAGGGAGGTCCAGGGAGGAGGAGGACGGTCCAGGGAGGAGGAGGAGGAGGAGGAGGAGGAGGAGGAGGAGGAGGAAGGTCCAGGGAGGAGGAGGAGGAGGAGGGAGGTCCAGGGAGGAGGAGGACGGTCCAGGGAGGAGGAGGAGGAAGGTCCAGGGAGGAGGAGGAGGAGGAGGGAGGTCCAGGGAGGAGGAGGAGGAGGAGGAAGGTCCAGGGAGGAGAAGGACGGTCCAGGGAGGAGGAGGAGGAGGAGGAGGACGGTCCAGGGAGGAGGAGGAGGAGGAGGAGGAAGGTCCAGGGAGGAGGAGGACGGTCCAGGGAGGAGGAGGAGGAGGGTCCAGGGAGGAGGAGGAGGAGGAGGAAGGTCCAGGGAGGAGGAGGACGGTCCAGGGAGGAGGAGGAGGAGGAGGAGGAGGAGGAGGAAGGTCCAGGGAGGAGGAGGAGGAGGAGGAGGAAGGTCCAGGGAGGAGGAGGACGGTCCAGGGAGGAGGAGGAGGAGGGTCCAGGGAGGAGGAGGAGGAGGAGGGAGGTCCAGGGATGATGGTGGAGACGACCAGGTGACACTGAGGGCGCCCAGAGCTGACCTGGCAGGAAGTGATGTGCGAGCGAGACTCACTGTCCAGCTACCTGCTCCTGAAGAACGACCTGAGAGACATCTAGACAGGAAGCTCTCCTCATGTGGTCATGTTCTCTACTCATGTGTAAATATATGGAGATGGATGGATAAAGACAGCGAGATCAACAGACTGTAAATGATTGTATATGACTGTAAAATATAGAACTGAACGTTTCTCTGTGTTATTTGATAAACAATGTAATGCTGCTTTAAAGAAGAAATTGTCTCGGAGGAATTTCAACCATTATGAGGTCTATGAGGAGGACATTAAACAAAAAGAATGACACACTACCAATTCAATAAGTTATTAACTCATGTATGAATAAAATATATACATGTAATAATTCAAGCATCAAAAACAATCCTCACTCCTCATCTGGAGGAGTTCCTCTTCTCCACTGGACCAGGCTTCAGGTTCCTCAGTGGTTCTGGATTCCAATAGTGCATAATGTTAGTTTGAATCCACCGCATCCTCCAGCAGAACCTCCAGGAGAACTTGTAGAACTCCCACTGATGACGTTTCACGAGTACACGAGAGCACAAGTATGGACAAGTATGGGTATTGGAAAACGGCCTGAGTCTCTCCGTCAGTGCAAAGCGGAAGTGAGAAAGGAGGGGCGCTTGTTTTAACCACCCCGCCCCCCCTGAAAACTGTGAAGCCGCGGTGAGCAGCAGAGCGACAGTTAAACTTTCGTGTTTGCAGATTGCAGTTAATTCTCAGGATTTAGTTTCACCACGGAAACACGTTACACGAGAGCAGGAGGGATTTTTAACAACAGTCCAGAAGAGGAAGAGGAAAGGAGCCGGAAGTGAAAGTAAAACGTTCTCGTCTCGGTAAACTTCACTTATTGGCGCTCATTTCTGGTCAAAACGTTTCTTAGAATGAAACTAATTTAAAATCAAAATACTGTGAGGTAATGCAGAGAAAGTCCTCACTGGAGACTAATTGAAAACTTTTACATTGAAATGTATTTCGTCATGTTTGTCACTGAGAAATCCCCAGTGACGTGTTATGAATCCTACAGATTAAAATCAAATACCTGGAGAAAGTACAACGTTTTGAGCCTTTATGTGTTTGAGTGTTATTCTCAATGAAAGATGACAGAGTGTGGATAGGGTTAGGGTTCGAGCTAGATGATCAAGCAACATAACCATGTACTCCAAAACAAATTCTCTTCATCAGGAAGTAAATGTGTGAATCATGGCTCAATGGAAAGGAATGGGATTCATTATGATTTACATTTTCCTCACTACACAGATACATGTAGATAGAATCCCCACATTGAATACATTGACTTGTGTGCAACATGTCAACAGTATAATTCATATTAATGTTCTTTTCAGTTTCTCTTATGTACATTACATATTCATTAATAACTACTAATCAATCAATAACAGAAAGATGCTGAGGCAGACTGTCCATATAACTGACACAACAGTGATAAAAGTGTAAAATTCACAGTTGTGGAGGCTGAAAGCTGATTTTCTTCTACAAAGACTGAAGCAACGAGGCAACATGAGTGTCTGTACAGCACTGATAGATCGTCTGCTGAGTCGACTGTGGAGTAGAGAGATTGTTTCTATTAATGCAGAAGGCCGGGCTTCCTGTTTATCAGGTAGTAGGTTGGTTTTAAATGTGTTTTAATGTATTCTCCATCTTTAAATTGAACTAATATGTCTATTACAGTGTCAGTAATTACCCACCAGGGATGACTGAAGTCCAGAGGATGAGTGATTGTGGCGATGCAGACGAGGGAGGATCTTCCTCTTCGGCGCTCGACACCAAAGAACCCAAACATCCTAAAGAACAGTAAGATCACACTGTTTACACTGTGGACCAAACAACATGTGTTCATACAAAACTATTGGCTCATCATTGCTTTTTTTTAGTGAAGTTTAATATGAACAACACCACACCTCAGGACTTCACCACCACTGCTCTGCCCCCACAGTACAGATTTAGTTTATTCAGCTCATTTGGTTCGACTCTTCCTCAAGACTTTGACCTCTTACTGGACCTGAAGGCTGAGAATATGTTCAACTGATGAGCTGTGGAGTTTGAGTTCAAATAGTTTGTAGGACTGCGTTCCAGTTGTCTCCAAACTTGAAATTACAAACTCAGAGTGACGTGGCTTTTGTCTGGAGTTTGTTATGCTGGAGGCCACAAGAAATAAATGTCACCCTTTTTTCCAAAAGGCCAAATAGTAACAGATTACTTCACGATGTACATGAGATTCAACACAAAACGCTCAAGGAATGACTGTAAGTTAAGATCATTCAATCAAAATGCATTAAGTGTCCAAGAAATTATTGTATTTTAATATTATTTTTAAATGAGTTTAATGACATTTCTCCTTGCAGCGATATTCTTTGTGCTACTGAAGTTAAAAACTGTTAAAATGTAAAATGTTGTCAGGGTCACTTATACACCTACCGTTCCATATACTGAAGCACACCGCCGATACTCTTATACACTTAAACACACAAATATACTTTTATAGACTTTACAAACACCATTTTTTTATGATTGTTTGCACCCAGTGTAGAATATTCTCAGACGAACACTTTGTTCACTCATGTATTGTTTGAAAATCATTTATTCATACCTCTGTTTTAATAGTTTGGAAATTCCTCAAGTTCCATGTTCAGTCTGTTCCACAGATTCACGCCACAAACTGAAAACAGAAATACCAAAGTCCTGACGTTTTGAATATTACCGGGTAGTAGACGGTTATTTGAGAGGTTTGTAAAAAAAAACTAAAACACATTGGAATTCCAACCTAGTTTGACTTCTGAAACACAATAATTTCTTCTTGACTGGATTCTTGAAAGGCAGAACAGAGAAAAGATTACAACACTGCCACCTTGTGGCTGGTGGAGTGAGAGAGAAATGTTTGCAGTGGTGCTTCTGCAGATAAGTTTCTTAAATATTAGGTGGGAAAAGCCCAACGCCTCTGCCTATTTACAATCCAGCACCTGTGAAACAATCGACATCTGCACTTTCAGGTCTTTACAAGTGGAATACCACAAACCAGGACCGAATGAAATCTCTATCAAGCTGTATCAGATGACGTCAGAAGAAATGAAGCAGTTCTGTGTTAAACTGGAGAGTCCAGACTGTGCCGTGGAGATTCTCAGGTCAGACTTTCTTTATTCAGTATTTGTTCATAAAAAACATTTGTGTGAAATGCTGTCGTCTTCTGCAGTAAGCGCCAGTCACCAGTCGCAATACAGTAGACGAAAAGAGTTCTATACGACCACCATGGGCGTCTTTTTCATGCAAAGTTCACGACACAATTACACACAAGGACGGAGGACATACGAGTTCTCAGTCTGTTGGTTTGGCAGGAAACAAGCAGCCGCCCTTTTAAAGTGTGAGATTTAAAAAAATGTTGATATTCTGTCCAATTAACATTAGACCACTAAACTTTGTGGTGGAAAATCATCTTTGTTATTTTAGTTTTATGATGAATTTGAGGGATTTTGTCTTTATTTAGACTGACTGATGGAATGTTGTCAGAGAGATGCTGTTCTGCACTGACCTCAGCTCTGGAGGCAAACCCGTCCTTTCTGAGAGAGCTGCACCTGACTGACGTCACATTCCCACGTCAGACAAAACTGCATCTGTTATGTGACGCTTTGGGAAATCAACACTGCAGAATCAGGACTCTCAGGTAAGTTTACTTATTGCACCTCTTACCCCGGGAGTACAGAGACCGGAGAGCCTGCAGCAGGCCGCCTCCCCCAACACTTCTCCAACTTTAAAACACATGTGGACACGATTGTCAAACTCTCATGTCTCCCAGATAATCTGCTAGAGATCAAAAGCTGGTTCACTGCCATCGCCAGATCATATTCACATCGTTCCTCCTCAATCGGAGGTTTGACCACCAGCTGGAGTCTCTTTTCCAGTATTTTGGTGAGGCTGAGTGACCACCACCCAAGGCTGCTTTTCCAATGGTTCTATACCTGAGACTGAAGTTATTCTGCACATGATTATCAAACACAACAGCCATACAACCTCCAATCATTTCATCTCTGGTCTCACTCTGGGATGTTACCTCCTCCAACATACCTGTGATTATAAAACATGATTATTTCGTTCTGGAGGAGCAGGAATCATTACTTAGACACAACGTCTTTATCACAGGTTATGACAGTTAAGCTAGTATAAATTAACAGAACGCCGTCATTGAACATGCAGGTTTTTATCAGGTAAAAGTACCACGAACACCAACTCATGGAGTTTTTCTGAAGCTGCAGGTTGATGGCGATTGAAACTCCAGTCACAGTTACCTCCATGGCTGCTTCTGTTGAATCCTCACCTATTATCTACATTTACAGGATTGTGAACTGTGACCTTTCGGGAGACAGTTGTGCCCGTCTGCGTGATGCAATTAAGCGCAATCCGTCCCATCTCAAAGAGCTGGACGTGAGTGAAAACAGGCTGGGCGACGTAGGAATGAGATCCCTGTGTGATGGACTGATGGATGAGAGCTGCAGACTCGAAAGGCTGAAGTAAGTTTGTGTTTTGTCACATACTGTGTTTAAATAATAAGTTTCTAAACAGGTGTTATTGATCAGATTTATGTGTTTGTTTGATTGTTTCTTAGCAGCAGTTATAATAATGAAGTAATATACTCATTATCACCCACAATAATTACCAAAGTTAATAGAATGTTCATGTCTTTGTAATCTCAATTTAAATGTCATTACCTCATCATCAGCATGAGAAGTCGCCTTCGAGTTTCTTGTGTCTTTCTTCAAGTGGGAAACAATTTCTCTTCATGTAACATTATTCTGGAATATCTGCAAAAGTCTTTTATTATTCCAGCAAAAGCTCAACAATTCATCTGTTATAAAAGCTGAATAAAGTAGAGCTGCACTCTGTTTCTCACATCGATGCCATGACCGAAATAAAAGTCCCAGAAGACATAACTCAAAATGTTTACAGCCACATATGTGAGCTCTGCAGAGTGAGAAACTCATAGCCTGAATGTGTGTTAAATAATGTCAAGTGTTCAAGCTTGTTGGAATAAATACCAAATCATTGGAGTCCAGGATTTTTTCATTTACAGGATTGTGTACTGTGACCTTTCGGGAGACAGTTTTGCCCGTCTGCGTGATGTAATTAAGCGCAATCCGTCCCATCTCAAAGAGCTGGACGTGAGTGAAAACAGGCTGGGGGACGTAGGAATGAGCTACCTGTGTGATGGACTGATGGATGAGAGCTGCAGACTCGAAAGGCTGAAGTAAGTTTGTGTTTTGTCACATACGACGTTTAAAAAAAATAAGTTTCTAAACAGGTGTTATTGATCAGATTTATGTGGTTTTTTTTTATTGTTTCGTAGCAGCAGTTATAATAATGAAGTAATATACTCATCATCACCCTCCTGATTGGTGAAGGAAGCAAGAGCAGAAAAGTAAATGTTCATTTGGAGTGTTTGGTGACAAATTAATGGAGGGACAATATGTTTTCTATTTAGTTTCAGAATGACGTTGGCATATTCACAAGTGCAATGTTCATGTTCAGCTCTGCTGCTCATCCCACAAATGCATGGATCAATGTAGGAAAGTAAAAAGCCGAGCACGCTAAACACTTAACAAATGCAGATCATTATTTAATCTCTTGTCTTCAGGAACAGACAGAAGTGACCAGACTGCTGCTTCTTTACCTTGTGATGTTGGCACTTGCAATAATTACCACAGTTCGGTAACTGAAACAGTTTCAGGTGTTTTTGTAATCGGCTGTATGTGTACCATCACAGCCTACCTGTTTATTGTGCTCCAGGGTTTGGGTTCCAGAATAAACTGAAACATACAATTCATCTGTTATAAAAGCTGAATAAAGTAGAACTACACTCAATACAATAAAAGTCCCAGAAGACATAACTCAAAATGTTTACAGCCACATATGTGAGCACTGCAGAGTGAGAAACTCATAGAAAAGCCTGGATGTGTGTTAAATAATGTCAAGTGTTCAAACTTGTTAGAATAAATACCAATTCATTGGAGTCTAGGGTTTTTTAATGTGGCAAAAGAATGACTAACGGCTCGTTGCTTTTGTTTTCTCCTTTCAGGCTGACTTCTTGCCATTTGTCAGGGAAGAGTTGTAACAATTTGAATAACCTTCTGATGTCCTCATCCTGTCGTCTTCAAGAGCTCGACCTGAGTCACAACAGTCTCAGAGATCAAGGAATAGAGTGTCTGTCTGTTGGTTTGAGTAGTCCAAACTGTAAACTGAGCATTCTGAGGTAAGACAACTCATTTTTGTACCTGCTGAATTGAGAGAACAGTTTTTGTCCACGTCCTTCTCTCGCTCTCTGTCTTGACAGGTTGGCTCGCTGTAAAGTCACAGATGAAGGCTGTGATGTTCTGATCGATGCTCTGAAGAAAAGTCCAGTTCCTCTGGTTGAGCTGGACCTCCAGGGAAATGACTTCAGCTTTGAAGTAACGACGATGCTGAATGAACTTAAGATCAGTTCAGGCATTGGAGAGATTTTGAGGTCAGTGAGATGTGGAATTTTGTTTAGTATCAACGTGCTAAACTGATGTGGAGTGAAGAATTCAAATGATGTCAGATTATTGGACTTGTATTGTTGTATTGCACTTATGACGTTCATTCAGCATGAGCACACCTGTCAACGGGAGCTCTCAGCTCTGAGGCAGTGTTCATTCACAGAAATGGTTTCAAAGATGAAGAAATAGAAGTCCTCCTGACTCATCAAAAATGTTTAGTTTTTTTTTTTAATTCTGCACGAGCAGTGGAAGTGACGGAGCTGCAACATGTAACGTCTGAGGGAAATCAGATGTAAATGTTGGTTCCATTGGTAGAGAAATAAAGCAGAGTTCTCAGTTTGAAATGTTCATACTGATATTGAAGCAGGCCTGGCAGAGGGAGTAATGGACAGATGCATCGTCACCTGCATGATTGTGGTTCACATCTGATCTTTCTTTTTTTATAAAATGACTGGTTGGGTATTAATTCACAGTTTTTACCCCACAGGGTGAGAACCAGCTTACCGAGGGACGACAGTGACAGTGAAGGTGTGTATTCTGGAATAAAACGTGGAGGGAGGGAGGGAGAGGGAGAGAGAGAGAGAGAGAGAGAGAGAGAAAGAAATCTTGCTGGACGATATATTGTCCCACAAACTATTACCAAGAAACAATATTAACATTTTTGTGACCAAATTAACCACGAATGTAATGATAATGTATCATAATAATGCAAATATTCCCTTTCAAATGCAATAAACTATTTTTTCCTATTTTTACCATTGTATTGTAAAGAACCTTAAATAATTTAAATAGAGACAATACACAATTTTAAAATAATCCACCGTCTCTTTGTGTCAGTCAACTGTGATAAATAACCTGTCCTCTTAATGCTATTATCAGAAATGTTGTATTTAATTTTCTGAACAGACTGGAGCTGTCCAACAATGAAATTATAAAGGTTTTATTCAGACCAAAGGAAAGTAGCGCCAGGTACACATCTGCACTATGGGGCAGTGTTTATTTGGGTTTTAATATTCTATTTTGTAGTTGTTTGTCTGTTCACTGACATGAAACGTTCACAGCAGCTCTACAAGTTCCTGCTGACGCTCAGCGTGTGAACATTTTTCAAACCTATTGATCAGTATTACACACACCTGTTCTGGTTTATGGGTCTTTGTGAGGACATTTCTGATGTCAGCCAAGAGGATGGCCCTATTCACGTCAGCAGCTGCAATCAGAAATGTTCCCTTTAATGATGAATGCATTGATAAATGATTGAGTTCATCTCCTGCATTTTACATTGTCTTTTTTTCATCAGATAGCAGCTTCTTTGTCTCAGAAAGTCCAGGCAAAGAGAGGCCACTGAAAAGGCTGAGGACAGAGCTGACTACAGAGGTGAGGACAGAACAGTTAATACATTTGAATTATTGATAGACCTCTTGGGAATTGGATTCAGATCAAAGAAATAGAGAGATGCTTTGCAGTCGTGACCCGAGAGAAATGAAGCAGCAAGTTTCTGACCAAATCTCTGTATTTTTGAATTTTTTTTTAATCTAGGAGATGCTTTCTGGTGCTGCTGCAACAAGGTAATCTCTCCATTGAACAGTTTGTTTCCAAGCCATTTATCATATTATTATTATCAGCATCATCATTATTATTATTACCACAGGTTTGGATATTCTGCAATTACTTTACTTGGTTACTTTTCAAAAACGTGATGAAAAACCTGAACCCGGGGTGAAGTGGGGTTGGTGGAGGGGGTCTGGGGTGAGGTGGTGGTGGTGGAGGTGGTGGAGGGCATCCAGGGGTGAGGTGGTGGTGGTGGAGGGGTCTGGGGTGAGGTTGGGGTGTCCGGGGTGAAGTGGGGTTGGTGGAGGGGGTCTGGGGTGAGGTGGTGGAGGTGGAGGTGGTCCAGCTTGCCATCTTGCCATCTTGCCAACTGCTTGCTCAAGTTTGAGGTGGAATTTGTGGCTGTAGATAAAAGTGTTTTTCTCACGCAGAGTGCACAGTGAACACTCATGTGTTTGTCACCTTTTACAGAGTCGAACTCGAAGTAACGCCGTTACTTCAGAGTATTAAATGCTGCTGGGTCCTGCTCTCTCCTGCGCTCCATATTGTTGTTGCTGTTTACCGCTGACGTTGTGCCGCTCGTGCGTCATTGTCACGAGAGTCTCACAAAACCAAATCACAGTTTAGTAAAGCAGTAAGGCGGCCTGCTTGGTGGAAAGCAAAACATGCCGCCAACGGAGCCGATTGGGACAGAATTGTTGTCTCAGACAAGAAATGATTTGTTCTGCTGGAGATGTCAATGGATCCAATTTATTGATCCGGAGCGATCCTGGCCACATCAAAAAATACTGATATTTCAGGACTTCTCCGGGGTGGTCCCCGTCTAAAATGTATTGATCCTTTTATTAAATATTCTCCAGGTATCCTGCATGCTCCAAAACTGTGACGCGCTAAGGACAACAGACCTGAGATAGTTATAGTATTTATTAACAAGAGCATTCTCACCAGGCAGTTCGTACAGGCTCCGGCCGGGGCTCCTCCAACACTTACGTTGTAGGAAGAGGCCGATTCCTAAAACCTAATGCCAGTTGACAAGGGAGAAATCACGTGACATACCTGTAATCCACAACAGTCCTCTCGTCCATGTTTGCGGCAACCTGGTCTGGTACCCGGGCAGCGTGCTGGACGACACAGGATTACTGCCTATCAGTGACAAAAGACATTCAAAAATCACAATAAACTGAAAGACCTATCAGGTCGACATATCCAGTCATGAAACAGATATATATGTGTTGATTTTTAATCGAATTCCAGCATGTTATTTAAAAAAAATGAGGACATGTTCAAGAAAAACTACAGAAGTGATGTAGTAATCAAAGGTAGCTTTGAATGAAGTAAGCATGTTGGAGGCTTTGCTTCTGGCATTGTGCAAAGTCTTGGACTTGTGTGTTTCCAAATGCAGTTAAAAAAAAAATATATATATATATATATCAGTACCACACAGCATTCTGCATGTATTAATTAATCATGTCTTTGTACTAAAAGGGAAGCTGTCTGAGCCACAGTCGCAGCGTAGAGGTGAATTCACTTCTGTGGATATCCAAGTGAAGATGGACACACATTGTAAATAGAACAACACTTACATCTCTTATTCTCCTTTTGTTTTTTAATTCAGTGGACAGGATCTTCAGGATGTACCATCAAAGTTACCTGCTACACAGTCATCATCATGTCCATCAGCCGAGGGTAAGTACTCAGTAATCCATTGGTAACCACTCTAAACCACATGTTGGTACTTTTATTTAAGTTCTACACTCAAAGACAGCTTTGGGAAAAATCTATTTTCCTTGAAAATCTTTCATGTTAAGCTACTTTATGCAGCTGATAGTTCAATTATTTAAAAAAGGTATTGTTGCCTCCCATTATCCCGCCATCAGAAGAATCACACCTTAAACTGGATTCCAGCAGAGGAAACACCCAGCTGGAGGAGCCAGAGGTGGACAAGGTGAGAACAGATTTGCTTCATACAGAGTTCTGCTCTTCTAACCTCCATGACACTGATAAATTAGTGAAGAATGAGCTTGAGTGGATTTCAGTTATTCTTCACATGTTCATGATGACATCTGTTGTGAACCCAGCAGTATTAGAATCACAAATAAATGAATAAACAGTCACTGAGCTGATATATTGCATTCATTCATATCATTAAATTCTTGGAAAACAAATTTTGTTTTTTGTGAAAATTTCAGGCTCCCTCATGCTTTACTTTTGAAGTATTTGATGAGCCCGGGAGTATTTCTTACAGGTAATCAAACTTGCACTCGTACATATATTGTTTTCTCTTTTCACATGACATCATTCCACATAGCTCCTGGCTTAAATTTTATTTTAACCCTGGAGTTGTGCTGCACAGGTTCAGAGGCCTGGGTCCAGGTGTGTTCCTGTGTCCGCTGACTGGGCTTGGCTTTACAATGACTGGAGGGGGAGAGTTGTTGTACAAGATAATTGAGTGGGATGAGGACCTCCTCCAAGCATCTGGAAAGCTCCCTGCAGGTCCCTTGTTTAATATCGAGGGCACTACCAAAGCTGTGTCACAGCTGCACCTCCTGCACTGTGAACTAAACCCCGGTAAGTATGTCTCGCCTGGCGTTGACAACCTGCATCATGATAGTAATTGAAAGACTTGGTGTGCAAACCTTTGGGATTTGACACGACGTGGATTTAAAATGTCCTTGTTTTTGCAGCTGCACTTCCTCATGGCCTGTCTGCAGTCCACATGAGCGATGAAGGAATGAGCTTCCTTGAACCACTGGAGATAAACGACACTCATGTTGTTGTGGATGTCAGTCACTTTTCTGTTTATGGCCTCGTAATAAATTTCCTCACAGGGATTCTAAACATTCAAAGACCAATAAGTAGTCAGGCACTGCTGTTCCACCGTCCGACCTGGACTGAGGACATTCAAAAAGTCAACGTCTTCTTGCTGCCAAAGAACGTCCCCCCGGAGGAGGTAAGAGGTCTCAGTCAGTTCTTAACAGCAAAACCTGAGAAACTTCTCAACATGGTTATGAAAGTATTCTTACTGTTTCTACTTGTTATTACAATTTACTGTTACTTGTTATGTCCTCTTGAGTCGGGGGCATAATTGACTCGGTCTGCGCAGGCACCCAAAAGGCACACACACACACACACACACACACACACACACACACACACACACACACGTTTCCTCAGTCCTCCCAACCAATCGGTAAGCAGCGTCATCTGGCTTGACTCAACACCCGATCTCTAAACAATAAAAGCCCCATACTAAATGAATTCATCACGGACAATAAACTGGACTTTCTCTGCATCACTGAAACCTGCTCAAACCCCTGGACTATTTGTCATCAAACCAAGCCACACCCACAGGGGTACTCATACATTCACGAACCTCATCCTGACCACATCACCATCTGTTCTCCTCCTAGGAGATTTCAATTTTCATATCCATAACAGCAACTGCAAATCTGCCAGAGTTTCTAGAACTCCTACAGTCTCTATTTCACGCAGCACATCAACTTCCCCACTCACAGCCGAGGCCATACACTGGATCTGTTCTGCTCCACTGGTGTCACTCTACATCAACTCTCCAGCCTCAACCTCCACACTTCCACCTCCACCACCTGGCATTCACCATGAACATTGACCCCCCCCCCATGGCTCCATTGTTTAGTTAATGCAAGTTAAAGATGACTGTGCTTTTGGTGCATAAGCGCTTTAATAAAGCATCCTGGATGTTTAAACCCTCATTGTTCTTCTCCTGAAGGTAAAATCTCAACAAAGAAATGCTGAGTACATTCAGGCCACTTCTTCCTGTGAGCTGATTGGAAGACGCACTTACACCCTTCAGTGTCCTGAGTCAACCTTGGTACAACCTCGGGTGAGTATTTGAAACACTGGCAGATGTGCTCCCACACCCAACGTGGCATGAAGTCAGTACTTTTTTCCAAACGCAGCTGGGCTCACGATTTGACTCAAGCTTTGGAAAAGTTCTCCACCCAAACTTTGAAATTCGGCTGACGAGGGAAACCAAGGACGCCACTGTGATGGTCAAATACCAGGATGACACTGTGTGGGAATATATCATGAAGCTGACTGGTAAAGAAAGTTTGACTGTCTTACAATTAGTTTTTAAAGGTCCACTCACCTCTTTAAATGTCAGTACAAAACTCTGGTGTCGGTTCCACCTGCAGGCAGTGAACCCACCACGACCCCCCGTCTACCTGATGGCTCAGGTGAGCAACACTGTTCACAGTGAGACTGAGTTTCTTTGGGCAGGTACAGAAAGAACATGTAGACTCCACTCCACATTATTATTGTTCATGTCGTGTCAACATTTATATGTACCAAGCACCGCTGTGTCAGATCTACTCTTCAAGATAGTTCGCTTTCTTCTCCTGCTAAACCTCAACGGTTCTTTCTGGTTTGTATAAACTTTACTGCATTTGATTCAGGAAACTTCTTATTCAAATAAATTGAGTGGCTCCAACCTCAACACATGCCTGAACACCAACGCTCCATTGTGATTCCATCATCTCCATTTGTACAATGTTCAAAGTTGATAACAAACTAGTTGAGTTCTTGTTATGGTTTTTGACTGACGACTAAATGAGATTATTTGATGCCTTGTTATACAGGTCCTGATTCAGGAACACAAGATCGACAAGAACCAATGAAGAGGAAGCTGTTCGGTATGCGGGAAGGGTTTATTGATAGAATATCAAAGCCTAATTTAGATTCACTGATGAATAGACTTCTGCATGAAGATGTGATAAATGAGCAGGAATACCATCACCTTAACATCATGCCAGATTCTAGAGTTGCTGCAAAAGCACTGATCGACATGGTGCTGAAAAAGAACGAAGACGCTTGTGGAAAAATGATTGAGGAATTTTCTAAGATAGATAAACATCTTTATGCTGACCTGAACAATTGAGGCAGGTACATTGTCCTCAGAGACGACAGAGGATTACCAAGGCATTAAGTTACTACGGGAGCGAAATCTTACTGCGCTGACATAATCTGGATAATCTGACCTACAGAGGAGAATCTTCCACTTTCATTCAAGCTTCCCACTCTTTCTTTCCAGATCAATGTTTAGTCGTATCCACAGCGTTATGTCATCATTTATATGGACGGGGAGACGTGAGAATTGGTAAATCCTTGCTTCAGAGAAACAAAACATGGTGGGCTTGTTGCACCGTACCACAGGACAAATTGTACCAAATTGAAGCAGATTCGTGTTCCTCTTCTTCACCGTAAACTCTGACATGCAGTCCTCTGCCATCGACTCCCTCCCAGTCTTCATCTAATCCTATTGACACTGTTACTTTAAAAATGTGGGTCCAGACTAGACACCACTGTGGGTGGTACTCCTCAGCCCAGATGACTCCTATTTCTAATAACCACCTATTTTTTCCTGCTAGAATCAACTCCAGATTAACGACTTCAGCACCTACAAAATCTAGATTTGGACAACCAGTTCGCGAGCTTTTATCATTTATGCAAAACTCATATGCTGACCAAATCTGACTGTGATGGAGCGGCTCCATCAGCAACGGGGCAACAAACACAAGCACGCGCTCGCCCGCACGCCGCCCTGCTGTTACGCAGGCAGCGGAGACCCTCGGTCAGTGAACGCGCAGTGACACCCGAACGCATACACACACACACACACACACACACACACACTCTGCGTAGCAGACGGCACACCACGATACACGCCACACTCATTTCCTCATTCCCCTCCGTATTTCGCTTGACATCATTCACTGAATTCATCTTTCGTTCCCCACCTGTTAGCATAGTCAGCCAGGGGTGCACACTTGGACTGGCTATGTTTTACCTGCGCATACATTCAAACATCCTCACACACACACACACACACACACAACCCTTACCAGGTGACATGACGCGGCGGAGATGGTGACAGGCAAGACGGGGGTGGAGATAACCCCCGGGTTTATAACGAAGCCTGAGCGGGACTTTGGGGTCATGTGATCATTTGGTGTTTGGTTTAACTATTAATTTTTGTTTATAAAGGGAAGTATTTCGTGACTTTATTTGGAGAATGTTTTTGTTCATTTTATTAGAAAAATGAAGTGTCCTAAAAGTAGGATGTGATTATTGTTTGTGTTATGAAATTATGATTGGTGCAGAGGACTCAATCACACCCCGGGGAGGGGCATAACGGTATAAGAGCAGTAGGCAAAGCTGCAGACGGGAGTCATTACTGGAAGTTGCACTGTAGAGCAACACGACTCGAATAGAACTGTTTTTTCTTACCGACCCAGCTAAAGGAAGAGCTGGGATCATGGTTATGTTTTCTGTTCTTATTGTAAATATTTTTTCTCACTGTAAATATCGAGCACCTGCACTGTTTGGGGGACAATAAAAGGAAAAAGTCGACTTGCCATTTGGAATTACGGTGGTTGTTCTTTGAACGGGAGCGAACCCCGCCACACTGACTTTCTTAAATACTTTCAACTGCACGATTTCGTCAGAACTCACTCAGTTTCCACAGAGCCCCCCACCCAGCGGCGTCGACCTACTATTGGAGGAAAGCGTCCTGCCTTGGGGCCATGTTTCCTACTTTTAGAATCTTCTGTTGACAGGAGACGAGTCTGCTGTTGACAAAACCAGGACTGTGTGCAGGAGGAGTTACAGATGATTTTCTCTGATGAGTCCTGGAATGAAGCCTTGAAAAGAGTCAACTCATCGTCAAGCTGTGCTCGACTTGACCTTTTATAATTGATCACAATCGCATAGTGCTGCTGCTCTTCTGTCTGTCCGCCGCACTGAGATTCCCTGTGCCAGTGAGTTAAAGCTGCGATTGGATGTTTCCATAGGTAGATCGATATGTGGAAATACTATTTGTGTGATGCTTCAATGTACATATCTAGAAATCTACTTTGTATTTCGTTTCTTGTTTAAATTCTCTCATATGCATAAATACGAGTGTACATATGCAAGTATGCAGCATCTTGGTTTTTTTTACTATTGCATTTTTACTATTTTACTAAAAGTACTGCGTGTGGGGGGGTATATGTAGGGGGTTGGAGAAAATGGTGCATTACGTGACTGGACTTTTGTATTGTGTTTTTTTTTTTTTTTAAATCTGACAATAAAAAAGTTTAAACCAGAGACGATAGAGGAGTTTTGTTGGATTCTTGCATTTTTTAATAGTTTTGTGAAAGTTGTGGAACATTAAAGTGCTCATGACACCATTTTTCATTAAAATTGTATTATTTTTGACAAAATATAACAGTAAAAGGCATAATTGCCTTTGTTAGAGGCGTTCTCCAATAGTGACATATTTACTGTGTTTAGAATCTTGCGCCATTGGAAAAACAAACTCCAGGAGGTCGGTGTTTGGAGGAGGGAGTGACGTCACGGCATGGACAATGCAGCATCTTCATATTTTTGTGGTGCGTTATTTTCAGTTTTTATTTATTTATTCTTCATTATGCATTTTGCTGGAACACTCAAGCAGACAGTAAGCCTGTTCATATTTCCTAAAGATGCCTGTAACTGCTATCATTATGCAGATGAATCATTATATTACAGAATTCAATCTACTGACTGAGTTTATTTTGAAGTTGGACACAACTGTAACCTGGATGCTGCGTTTGGTATTTGTTTTGCACTTTTTGATTTATGCTTTGTTGTGTGATGTTTTGTTGATGTTATGTTGTTTGACTGTAAATAGTTAGACATTCTATTGAAATATTGTAAAATACATTTTTACATTTTGTTCCAAATGTTTTTATTAAGAAGCCAAGGAACCAACAAGCCCTCCGACTCAAACGACCACATTGGTCTTTTTTTTCTTTTCTTTTTTTCAGGCTCCGAATTACGACCTCTAGGAGTGTATTTGCGACAGCGCCCCCGATGGTGACGGGAGGAACAGTAGAGCACAACGCATTGTGGTCTGAGCTCATATTGTTTGAGCAAGTTAAGAAAGGTAACGGTGTAATGATGCTTCTATGAGTATTGGTTAGTATCTTACAGAAAAAGACAGTTTTTCTTAAGTTTACCATGGAGTAAGGTTGTAGGACAAAATGCCAACTTCAAATAAAGTTCTTACGTGCTAATACAAGCTTGCTAACACCACAAAATAATGTGTTTATAACCTCCGGTACGGTTTTCTATAAGGATATGAAGTTAAGATGTGATGCGATAAGACCTTTTTGAAAAATTATATATATATATATATATATATATATATATATATATATATATATATATATATATATATATATATATATATATATATATATATATATATATATATATATATATATATATATAGTATGACGACAAATCACCCCGGAAATTTTCATGCAATTCGGGCAAATAGTTTGGTTGGTTAAGGTAACAACAGCACCTACTAGTGGCCCAACAGGAAAACTACATTGTTTTGTTGCACAACCCTCTATTTAGCTCATAGCAATGAAATGCAGCTTCTGGCATAGATTAAGGAAGTGTAATAAAGCCATTTAAAGGTAGTAGGTGCTTCAGTTGTTCATCCAACAAACAGTTAAACCTGCCCGGCTCAGGTGAACCAGCCGGTCTGAAGACTTTACCTGATTGGCCTCTTTTATTTGCATGAATGCGTCACAGCAGGGGAGAGAGTTCATCCTGTTTGTGTGTCTGAGCAGGAACCAGTAGGAAGTGAAGGTAGGTGAGCGGCTCCTGCTTCTAAATGTGATTTAAAACGCAGCACGGCCCTTCAACAAGATTCTACTTTATGTTTAAGAGCACATGCCCGACATAACTTCAGTGACCTTTGTACTAGTTGGCTGCGACGCTGCTCTGCTCCACCCAGCCCCACCTGTACCGGTGCACCGCTCAGCGTTTAGACAGGACAACAAAGAAATGTCCTTTATAATACTTTCCAATGTATTTACTTTGTTTTCAGTCCCAGTGAGCGGACGGTTGTTCCTGTGTGATTTGTGCCGTGTCTCTTTAAGGCGTCTCACGCTCTGGTGAATTCCTGACACGTTTGTCTTCATTTTCACTCCAGCGGAGGCCAAAGACTTCGAGACAATGGATTCTTTCAAAGGTATGAAACAAAACCCTCTCAGACATGTGTAAGTCTATCTAAACAACGTCTCTCTGTTTGGTTTTGGTCTGTGTGACCAGGACCGTGTCCACATCACAGTATTCCAGTTGAGATGGATGAGAGGATGTCGCCCTCCTTTCTGGATTCGGCCTGGTTCCGCCCGTGTGAAGAGTGTAACGGGAACACGGGACGCAGCGCACAGGGGCAGGAACCCAACCGGAACCCCGTCCCCGAGAAGGGGTACCAGGACCGGACCGCTGCTGCATACCGGAAGCCCCCCGGCGCCGCTGCAGCCTGGCCTAACCACCTCAGAGACCAGGCACCGCCGTATGAAGGACAGTTCATGGCTCAGCGGAGCAGAGGACCTCCGGGAGACCCAAACTGTCGCCGCGTCCCGTCTGTGGAAGAGTCTCTGGAGCCGCCGCTTCCACTCATATCCGAGGTTCAGAACCACAACCAGCCCGCCGCAGCACTCCACCCAGCAGCGCGTCTGCACGGTCAGTGGTCATCATCTGAAGTGAGGGCCCGTTCACACCGTTGTGTTTTGCGAGACCGTCTTGTAACAACGTATCCACCGTCGGTGTAAACAACAACAGTAGACAACATGGAGACACACAGGAGAGAGCAGGACCTGCAGCGTTTGCACAGAAATGGCGACATTACTTTGAGTTCGACTCAGTAAAAAGTGACAAAAACATTAGCACCCGCTCTACATGGAGCGGGAAGAAAGGTTTTATCCACGGAAAGAAAATATCCCACCTCAAATCCGAGCAAGTAGCGAGAAAGCGGCACAGGAAACTACTGTATATAGTTTTTAGTATTTTTGCCGTTTCTGGAACAAAGATACAAAAAAACTATGCGTTTTTCCCCTGGGATGTGTAAACAGGACTGAAGTATCTTAACAGGAAGCTTTTGTTTTCATTCTGATCAATGCGGCCCACATCCAAAAATTGAACAAAAAACAAATCTTATATGGGAGAGATCAGAGACCTGTACTACGAAGCGGGATTAACATATGCAGTAAATCTCTCTCTCTCGCAGGAAAATATGAAGAATTCAAACAAATCATCAAAAGCAACACTATTGCCGCAGCTCTCTTAAATCCCTCTCTCGGACCGTGTAACGTGGCGCTGTGTGCTCCTCTGTATCTGTTTTCAGGCCTTGGTCCGTGGCAGAAGAGTCGTGTGAGACAGTGCGCCTGCTGCCCTCCAGCAAACCCGCTGCAGCACGGCGACTATTACCCCGAGGATCCGTACCGACAGGCCCGGCACCAACTGTTTGTCTCACCATCTCACATCTTCACTCAGACTTTCCACACGCGTCACCGATTTTTGTGTGACGGATCGAAATCGTTTCCGTTCCGCAGGCCTGCTGGGCGTGCAGCGCCGCCCCGCGACGTGATGATGCTGGTCAGCGTGGATCGCTCGCTGCCGGCGGACCGGGAGGTGGTCAAGAAGACCATCAGCCTTCCTGAGGAGAGCAGTAGGTCCCGTCAGAGGTACATATCGGCTCTCCCGTTCTCCTGTGCTGCGGACGTCTCACCGGGTTTCTCTCAACAGGACACGTCTTTGTTACCTACTCATTGGACACGGCCCAACACATACCGACTTTTGTCCATTTCCTCATTAATCAGGGCTTCAAACCAGAAGTGAGTCCAACTGACCTTTTGACCTGCTCACACACTTCCAGCAGACACACTCTCACACATCTGGCTCTCCGCAGATTGACATGTTTGATTATACACTCAGAAGAATGGACATCAATAAATGGATGGACAGCTTTCTGAACGATGTAAGTTTGACGAATCCTCCACGCATCACATATACTTCATGGGGCTTTTCCACTAGCACCTGTTCGTCTCGACTCGCCGCGGTTTTTAGGCATTTCCATTACGTGTTAGTACCTGATACTAGGTACATTTGTAGTTCCTACTCAAGCGAGTCCAAGCGAGCTGAGTCGAGCCGAAAATGTGACGTCAGTAGCCAGCAGGCCACTGATTGGCCGGGGATCACTAGAGGAGGGAGTGATGCGACTTGTTCACGCCGCCAATTCTAAAACCCAATCAGAACAAGAAGGATCGGAGAGGCCACCCACGGAAAACACCCGGACAGTGAATCACAGCGTTGGTAATAAAGCATGAACAATCCACATTTTGTAATATCAATAAGTCAAGCTGATATCCAACATGGAGTTGTAGCGCCATCACTTTGGCACAACCAGGAAACGCTCTGACGACTCCACCCACGCCGAGGTGGCACTGTATTGTAAAGGAAAACGAGTCGAGTCGAGCCGAGTAGTGTTAGAACTGTGTGATGGAGAAGCCCGATTACGGAGCAGAGCTCAGTTAAAGCTGACAAAAGTGATGTTATCGACAGAAATCGGTGCTGATCATCGTGGTCATCAGCCCCGGGTACAAAGAGGACGTGGAGGGAGACGGCGACGACGAGCATGGCATGCACGGCCTTCACACCAAGTACATCCACAACCAGGTGAGATTGTTCACATGAAACGCTGCTCTCTGCTGCCATCTGCTGATCTCTGCTTGAACTGAAGCATTGGGGGGGTCTGTTTTAAAGTTGTTATATTATGCAAAAATCTCTTCCTCATGGTTTTCCAACAGTAATAACCGTCCCCATACCCAGAAGAGAAGAAAGTCTGTCATCTCTCTGATTACATTTTTAAAAAGTGTGTTGCTCCAACGAGCCAATCAGAAATCAAACCCTGTATAGTGTCATCGGGGGTTTAGCCAATCCCAATCAATTGATTCCTCCCACAATCAGGCAGCTCTGCTCCGGCACATGGCACCACGAGAGGAAGTACTTCCCCCTCTTCCCAAAATGTGTGGGCGGAGCCAGTCCAGCTCACACAGACACAGCAGATTCTGAATGCAGCTCCTATGATCCAATATTCAAATGCAAGGAATCAAGGAGAAGCAATAAACTTTGAATACATCATTTTTTGACCAACCAGACTCATGGGAAAGTGTTGAAAAGCTGGATAATATGACCCCTTTAATGTTACTGATGAAGTTATTTTTTACTGCTACAGATTCAAAATGAGTTCATCCAACAAGGCTGCAAGAACTTCAGACTGGTTCCAGTGTTGTTTCCTAATGCAACAAAGGTGAGAGGAGACAGGGGATCAGAAACAAGATCTGGTCACGCTCACCACAGACCGGACGCTTCAGTTTATTAATGGTTTATTCTGCTTCGTAACAGAAACATGTTCCAAACTGGCTGCGGAACACCCACATCTTCCGCTGGCCTCAGGACCCCGAGGACATCGTGCTGCGCCTCCTCAGGGAGGAGCGCTACATCCTCCCTCCGTGTGCAGCCGACCTCACCCTGACCGTCCGCCCTCTCTGATACCCATAAACCCCCACAGACGCTCTTTACTGCTCCCTCTGACCTGACGGAGGCGCTGAGTCCTCACGGGTGTCATATTACATAAACCTGATGTATGTGTTCAAATCAGGAACTTTTCCTCAGCAATCATATATTCAATCCAAATGAAAAACGGTGTACAAACAACAATGTTGGGACGATGTGAATAAAACTTAGTCATTTAAAATGAATAGAAAAGTATTTTATTATCACTTCATATGTTTTCAGTGCCTTCCTTGTGTTATTGTTGCCATACAGAAACATTGTACAGCAATCGAGATCTGCACAATTCTTCTGTAGTAGATTGTGAACGTCAGGTGAAATCAAACAATCTTCTGATCCTCTGTAATGACCAGTTCTTTCTATGTTTTCATATTGACCTAAGAGTCTGCAATAAAGATTGATTGATTAATAAAATATTGGCCAGCAATGTGATCACTTGGGACGTTATTGCTGTGATAAAGTGCAAAATGTAATTCCTTGCGAATAGTGTTTAACCCGTCTACCACCTTGCAGGTGGACTCAGAACCAGAGAAGCTGCAGCGGGTGAAGCACAAACACAGGAAACTGTGGCCTCCACAGGTATGACTATAAATATTATTTCATTAAGCCAAACAAAGTCCAAATGTTAATCTGGCCACAGCTGGTTTATTTCTGAAGCTGCGCCTGCGTGTTGTCCCTCTATTCTACACAGTGCGCTTCAACACCATCTACAGGTCGGGATGGATCTTATCCCAAAAACAAAAGACTCATCAACAATAATACAAAAAAAATTTAAAATAGAGGAGGAGTTTATTTCCTCACAAAACTTGAGATATGGCATTCTTCAACACATGGACACACACGGTCTTGAAACAGGAAACCCATTACAACAGAAACAGTCTGGCCCAGATACATGGGGAGAGAAACTGGTATATCATAAAAACTAAAGCTGCACAAACAATTTGTTCAATTAGGGCATTGTCGGGCCGAGTGACATCATCACCGTATAATTAACTGTTATATCTTAAAAACCAAAGCAGCACAAATTATAATTTTTTCAGCACTAACACAGCACTAGCAATTGAGATCATTTTTGTTCAGTTTGGACAAAGTGGAGGAAAGTTGTGTGAACTTAGAAGTGATCATTTTATCGGCACTAATGCAGCACTAACTATTGGGACTATTTTCACTGGGTTTTGCGTTGGGGTGGGGGGGCCAGCTTTACTTAATAAACACGTGATTAAACAAACGTATCCACTCGTGTCTTTAGTTTTCTAAGCTGCAGAAGTGTCCTTAAATGTACTTTCAGTTTCGTTGGTAGAATGTGCGATTAATTTTTACCCAGCAACCTGTCTTTGCTCATTAATTTCCTTCTGGAGCTCAGACGCACAAACTGAGAGTAGAGTTAGAGTTTGAACTTGAGTGAGAATAAAGACTGGACATGTCCAGATGCACCTCTTCGTGGTTCTCTTTGTGGTGGGAATCCCCAGCGTGGCTCCGGGTAGGCTTCATATGCTTTCAAAAGTATCTTCACTCGTTTACCCGAGGCGTACTAATACTCTCTCTGGACTAGATAACTAATGTGTTTCAGGAGAAAATATGTCTTTGTCCAATTTATCTTTAATATGTCGAATACAATAGAGGTTGGTTGTTTCTCATTTGAAACATCAGTGAACGTTAACCTTCATCTAATCAGTTTTCCGTCGATGCCTGACTCATTTACAGGTAATTGTCACATGTGAGGTAGGAACCATGGGCATAATAAAGAGGAGACGCCGCATCGACCGCTACTACCTGTTGGCGCTGGCGAGCGGTGGCGCCGCCATCTTGGTCCGGTCGTCCGCTCCGCTCAGTCTCATCTGTTTGACAGGAGCAATGAAATGTCAGCGGCTTTAATCAATCATAACTCGCTGAATACTAAACTGATCTTCACTGGTTTTCTTTCCTGCAAACATCAAAAATGTAGTTCCGATGCAGGACACATGGTTTGGTGTAGTTTGATGTTCATAGTGGACTGTTAACATAATAGAATGTTCTGCTTTTTTGATCCATGACAGGTAATTTATAAAACACACACACACACACACACACACACACACACACACACACACACACACACACACACACACACACACACACACACACACACACACACACACACACACACACACACACACACACACACACACATAAATATATGAATCAGAAGCAGATTGTGCACTACTCAGCCATTTCAATAAGTTGAAAAAATAATATGAATACATTATAAACCCATATATAAGATATAACACAATAGACAAGTTATCGATCAGAACAAACTGCTTTCCTCTCGTCTCTCCATCTCGACTTCCTCCTTTAGTGCCAAGCTCTTTCCTTCATCACACTTTACAAGGCGCATTTATTGTCAGCTGTAGTGAATTCCATGTCAGGTCCATGACATGAGAGAGAAACTGATGTTCTCCAGCAGCTGAGAACCAAATAAAGGGAGTGTCGTTTCTTCCTGGTTCTTCTCTAGAGTTTCCTTCAGTTTCTCTCCTCCAGAAGACTCCCTCCTCTCCGGTCACCTGCCACGCCACAGGTTTCTACCCCTACAGAGCCGACTTGTTCTGGAAGAAAGACGAGGAGGAGCTCCATGAGGAGGTGGACAGAGGAGAGATCGTCCCCAACCATGACGGAACCTTCCAGATGAGCGTTGTTCTGAATCTTTCATCGGTCAAAGCTGAAGACTGGGGGAGGTACAGCTGTGTGTTTCATCTGGCTGGAGTTAAAGAGGACGTCTTCAAACTACTGGACAAAGATAAAATCCTGACCAACCGGTCCCCTGGTGAGAGACACATTCAGTCACATGACTCATTCTTTTATTTGAAGCTTCACTTGGTGGATCATGGAACACTTGGAGGATTTCCACTTGCTGAAGCTCTGCAACCTTCAGGACGGGCACAATTTGAACGTAGCACACCTTCTAAACCTTCACAGAGAAACTAAAGCTGTAGTTTATGTTGCGTTGATTCAATGAAATCCTCCGATTTAGAAGAGCTGAAGGTAACGTCAGTGTTTCTGCTCAACCAGGGATCGTTGACTAGAACTCGAGCAGCTTTGATTCTCTGCTTCCTTCAAGAATAAACGGATCATTTAGTGCTTCACCACTGACATCAAATGTCTAGTGATGTTCGACAACTCTGTGTGTGTGTGTGTCTGCAGAGTTTCCCAATGCACCGGTTATTGCAACTGTCTTCAGTGTTTTGGTTGTTGCTGTTTGTTGGTGTGTACTATTGTTCATTTTCGGGAGAACCTTCATAGGTGTCAGACCATCAAACAAAGGTGAGCTGATAGCGACCACCAACACTGAACCTGAGTGTTCTCATGTCATCATTTAAGGCCAAATGATTCTTCAGCTGTTTGTCTTCACATCTTATGAAGGATTTGAGTCTCTATTCAGAAGATGTTGCAGGTGATGGAAGTTTTTCAAATCAAATGAAAGTCTGTAACGTTTCAGGAAGTAAATAAGCAGCTCAGTGACGCCTATTGACCTCTGCTGTGTCGCTCTGGAGTCAAACCTCCTCGAATGTTGAACGTTTCTCTTGTGACAAAGTTCACAGAGCAAACGTCAAGATTTGAAGTGACGATCAGTTGATGTTTGTCATGCTTGACTTCCAGATAAACACCTTTTATTGTTGTTTCTGTGTATAAAATGTGAATGAACTCTTTCTCTTCCTGTCTTTCACAAAGAACAATGAGTACTTTACTATTTACTTCCAGTCAGGAGGCTTCAATGTGATTTTCTGTTACCTTATGTTGTTTCTGCCTTTAAGTTCAATTATTGATTTGGAACATGTTGTATTTTCTGTCGCTGTGGTGTCAGTTTGTTACTCTTGAATGATTTATAATGTTACTTGAAGATTTGTGATTCAAAACAAACAGCTTGACTGCGATCACTGAGAACAGGTTTTAGTCTTTAAACTTTAAACTTTGTTTTCTGGAGTCTGAAACTTCAGCCGCATCGGGAAGTCCAGCCATGTTGAAAGTGAGTCCATCAAGTGAACGGATGTCATAAATAAGCCTGTATCGTCTCCAGCACCACAGTGGAACTCTAAACCTGACGTGTCATTAATGTGATGTTTGACTTGAAGAGTTTGGACACTTTTTCTCTCTGTTTGATCTGCTGTGTTCACAAAAAAATGGATTCAAAGGTGAAAAGTGGATTGTAATCCAACTAACAGATGTATTATTTGTCTTTATTTGTCTTGACAGGGGACCGGCGAGGAGCAAAGCGTGTGAAAACCCACTGCATGAGCACGAGGCCCCAAGTCATTCTGTCTCATGGATAAAAAGCTCAAACAAATGATTGAAATGTTTGAGACTCGTCAGTTTGACACTGCTCTCCATGATTCTATGTTCTGGAGGAGGCGGCTCCTGCAGCAGTGATCAGATAAAAGTCTGGATGTCTAGTGTAAAATATCAAATTAGTGAGGACTTTGTGTTTATATTATATTACATTCGGTTCCAGTTTAAAAATCAATCAATGCATTATAATTTACAGAAAAGATTATTGAAGCAACTCTACATTGAAAACATTGGGGGTTTCTTCTTCAGTTTGTCCAGCGAAAATATAGACGGAAGAATAAAACCTTGTCCTGAAATGAATGCACCGGCTTCAATGTCATTTTCCATTTTCTGTCAATATTGACCTTGAATATTTCTAACCAAGTGATGAGGACGAGGGGATTACTTTAATCCAGGTTGGATTTAGTAGATTACAATTGATGTCTTGACCTGGTTTCTATCATTTCTACTCCTGATTAGAGAATCGATCTGCTTCATTCAGAATCACTTGTTGGTTTTCATCAGTTTGTGTCGATATTTTGTTTGTGATTTTTATTTTATATACTATTGTAAAACGTTTTATTCCTTTGTTTTTTTCATAGTTACTGCAGAAACTAGTACATGTTGCTTTTATTCAACAGCAAGCACTTACTCAGATTCAGAGCTTAATTTGGGCCGGATCTTTCCGGAACAGGATCCGGCACCTCCCAGATTTTGACCGGCAATTATTATTTGATCGGATCCAGCGCCTCATTACAAAAATAAAAAATAAAAAAATCCAGCCCCTATATTACTATAATGTGTTTAATTATTTTTTTTAAAATATTATATATGGACAGCCGTGTCTTGTATTGAGTTGAAATCAGTAGAAATGTCATTGTAACACACAAAACTGAAAGTAAAAACTGAACGCAGGTGAGGAGGAGAGGGAACTTCCGGCGCTCCACGTCACTAAACTGTGCGTGCGTCAGCTCGCGTGGTAGATGATGGCCAAAACGAGACAGCTGGATTTGAAGAGCTTTTTTCAAATGTTTTTTTTGGGGGGCTGTTTTGGACGATTAAAAAAAAGGTAAGCACGCTTTTTCTTTTCATTTTCTGCTGCTGCTGATTCACGAGAGGATTTGTGGCCTTGTGGGTGTAAAAGGTGCTAAATGTTTATTTTCTTTGTGGATTTTTCTGTTCTGACGGTACAGTGAAAACTGCTGAGTGGATAAAGTAGCGGTGATTTTGCGCTTTGTGCTGAAAGAGAGAGAGAGAGAGAGAGAGAGACGCTCCATACCGGCTGATTGTCCGTGGTTCTTTAACGCTGATTCAGCATTCTTTTATTAAATGTTTAGGTTAATTGATTGTGTTCACGTGATATTATTGGCCCGTTTAGTGAGAAAAAGGTGCTTTGACAACCGGAACAACACGCAGCCTGTGTTCCGTGACCTAATGATTTACAAATTAAGCACTGCTCAGATTACTTTTTGTGTTGATGCGATGAGATGTTTTGGTACGGAAGAGTTTTAGGGCCACTGAAGAAAAAAAAAAAAAATTCGGAGGCTTAAAAAAAACAAAAAAACCTTGGTGGCCTCAAAAAAAGTCGAAAATCAAAGTCGAGATTTTTTTTTTTCAAGGTGGAAAAAAAAGTCCGTCCATCCACATGCCAGCGCGTGAGACTGCTCCCTCAAAATGCAAATCAGGCGGTGATGAAAAGATGCTTCTGGTCAGAATATAGCTCATAAACACGGTGCAGTTAGTTATCATTAGTAACAGGACGAGAAGAGACAGAGCTTCCTGGTTCTGTAGAGGAAGTTCGTCGAGTACGAAGGACCAAGACACGGATCCTGGGCTGCTTATTTAAATGTTCCTATTAATCAAGGAAATCCTGTGTAAAATCACATGTCCATAAGCAGTAAGCAACCCGATATAGTCAGAATTAACTGATTTAATGTGGTTTACATCTACGGGCATATGATGAGGGATGGATAGAAAGTCTCTCCGTGGAAAAAAAATAAATAAAATCTCGACTTTGATTTTCGACTGTTGTTGTTTGTTTTTTTGTTTTTTTTAGCCTCCGAATTTTTTTTTTTCTTCAGTGGCCCTAAAACTCTTCCGTAGTTTTGGTCTTTCTCTTGCTTGTACTGTTTTTTTTTTTGTTTCTCTGAGTGAAGTTTTTAACAATCCAAACTACCCGTGTGGTTTTTAGTATTGGCATGGCAAAAGACTGGGCTGAGACATTTTCCGGCATGATGAGCTACAGCTTTGTTTCTCTCTCAGATCTCTGAAGGTGGGAGTTTTTCTTTTCCTGTGAACAAAATCCGAGGACCTGGAATTTGCCCGACGACTGATGACCAGTTCAGTGTTTTCTCACAGAAAGCAGTCCGCTGCAGCTTCTGCTTTCATTAATAAAAAAACTCGAAGGAAGCAGACTTTCTCTGTAATTATTTAGTTTTTAATCTTGAAACATTTGGTAAAACAAACCGATCTCCGCGTATATTTAAAGAGTGACGCACTCTTGTTTTTAATGGTTTTACTGTGAAAAACCGCAATGACACAACTCTTTGTTCGGTTTAGTGGAAATGTTGTTCTTTTAGTGCACTGGCTTCAATGCAACTTTCCATTTTCTGTAAATACTGACCGTGAATATTTCTATCTAAGTGATGATGACAAGGGGTTACTGTAATCCAGGTTGGATTTAGTGGATTACAATTTGAAGTCTTGACTTAATTCATACTTTTAAAGAATGGGCCAAAGGCCAAACTTTCCCGTATCTATACAGCTGTTGACCCTCAATGTGACAGATGTGAAACACAGAGCAGCCAGGTGTGCACCCCTGGCCGACCATGCCAACAGTTGGGGAAAGAGAGGAGTGAACTAAATGAATGACTTGATGCGCAATACGGAGGGGATTAGGAAGTGTGTGTGTGTGTGTGTGTACGCGCGCGCGCGTGTGCGTGCCGCTGCCCCGTTACCGACGGAGTTGCTCCGTCACAATGCACTTTTCAAAGTTAACTCTGTAAAAACGTTGTTTGATTGGTTTTTGCGTCTCCCGCATCCACGTCACGTTCAATCAAATGACTGCGTCCTGGCGTGTCTGAAAACAAAACAGGTTAATTTGTTTATCATATCACTTAACTTTTCTGCACTCGGGTAAATGAGCACATTGCTTTAATGCTTTTCTTTCATTTCTTCTAAAGGTTTAATGTATTTCTTTATTCTGTATTTCTTGAGTTTCTTTGTAAAGCACTGTGAATTGCCTTGTGTCTTGTGCCTTGAAAAAGTTATCTGATTACTCGTTACTCCTTTAAAAAGTAACTTGGTTACTTTACTGACTACTTGTTTTTAAAAGTAACTGAGTTAGATTACAAGTTACTTTTTCAGCTGCTGACAACACCCCCCATCGTTTACACAATAGTTCAGGTTTTTTTTTTTTTTTTTTTTTTTTCAGACGACCCTGTGTAAGAGCGCTGTCCAAGGTACCAGGGTCACTGTCGTCTCCCGCAGGTAACACGGTGCTGTCCATGGTGCTGAAACCATCAGTCACAGTATTTACAGCTCCGCTGGACTCCGACTGCACCACTCCCACCTCTCGCGCATAATTTGGTTTTCACAGATTAACGGGACACAACTGTGTCTTTGTCCTTCGCTGTAAACACGTGACTGATTAACGCGTGACCGGCATCGCTGTTTGCCGCTAGCGTCAATGCGGTACAGGAGGGATGCAAACATAACAATAAAACCACCACAGCATGTAACAGTAACCAGCTCGGATGTCTGTACTGCAGTGACGTGCAGTCAGGTGAGGCAGTGCCTCACCTGCCATCATGGAAAGAAAAAAAATGTAAAAAGAAAAAAATTTAATTAAATTGTTATATGTATCCAGTGATTATACTATAAAGTTATTTTCCATTTAACTTCACCAGTTTTAGATTATTTTTATTAAAAATCGCTGAATTTTCACATTTACCGTTCAAATACTGAGAAGAGACTTGCGGTGAGGCGGCAGCCAGCTGAGCCTCACCATGGATTGCGTAATGACTGGGCTAACTGCTGGCCTGCTGTGCAGTGAGA
Organism: Lipophrys pholis; assembly: GCF_963383615.2. Lineage (NCBI taxonomy): Eukaryota > Metazoa > Chordata > Actinopteri > Blenniiformes > Blenniidae > Lipophrys > Lipophrys pholis. The sequence continues at coordinate 22,511,312 of NC_137649.1, forward strand.
CCGTATTGCTATCTCTCTGTATGTCGCTATTAAAATGTTCACACACTTTTGCTATATGAATTATATTATAAATTTCCATAGTTTAGTGAACTGAGGTATATAATGTACAGTGTATTTTGTCAACAACTGTATGTGTGTAACGTGTTTCTTGTGCTGAGCAATCATAAAACGGCTGCAAAGACGCACTGGGTGAGGCACGCAGTTCTCCTGCCTCATGGTAGAGGGCGCTAGTGATCCCAGGGATCCTTCTTGCGACTCCTCGGCTGCAGAATAAATGACAACAAGCTACAGTTAGCAAGTCAAGTGCAGCGGCAGCGATCGTTTATTTTTTAGCGGCGCATGGACTTCATTTATAAGTAAAGGTAAGACCATAATAACGTTTTTTTTATTTTTTTATTAAATGTGCTTTGTTGTGTGCTACAGTTTGTATGTGTAAAGAATGCTGGTATGAGCTTTTAAACATAACCCGTTCACTGCTGCCAATCAAATGGTGAATAAGATCCTCTTTAGGGTTCATATGTTTGTAAATCTGACTGTGATGAAGTCAGTGCCTCACCAGCCATGAACCTCACCGCACGTCACTGCTGTACTGCCATCGCACCAATCAACCTCTGGACACAGCAGGACAAAATACAATTTCTACAGGAGAAAGGTGTTTGTTTTGGGTGCTTGAAGTACGGACACACAAGCAGAGACTGTGGAAGTCGCTTGGATTGTGATGCTTTACACTCATATGACCACTTCTTTCAGTAACAAGTAATCTAAAACGTTACTATTTCCAAAACAGTAATCAGATTGAAGTTACTTCCCAAAGTCACTATTGCAGCGCCCAGCAGGACGAGTTTCTTGTCTGCAAAGCCGCTTTATTATTAAACAGAACCTGGAGCTCCTCCGTTCTCCTCCAAACAGCCACACGGAGTGCATTCAGTCTGCACACTCATCTGCCCCGCCCCCTTCTCCAATCTCAGCCAATCACAGACCAGGTCACTTTAGTGATGCGTTCAGGAAACGCAAAACAATTGGAACCAACAAACGTCATCAATAAATCTTAACATTGCAACATGAACACAACTGCAAAGATGTTACACTATTTTTGTAATTTTCCTGAGTAGAAAGACATATTGGCAGGAAGCCCCGCCCCTTTTCCCAATCAGTCATTGAAAGACTCTAAATTAAAGGTTGCATAGAGCAGTTAGTGCAAATAAATAAATGGATAAATAATGCAACAGACAACAACTACATCTCCAGGTAAATAATTACAAGTAGTAGTAAAAATCTGATAATAAAACCTTGAGTCAGATATAAATACAACAAAGAATGAAGGTTAAAATATGTATAAACATGGTGCAGGAGGCAGTGATCAGCAGAGCTTTCATTTTAATGTTGAGACGATGGGGGGTGTTGTCAGCAGCTGAAAAAGTAACTTGTAATCTAACTCAGTTACTTTTAAAGACAAGTAGTCAGTAAAGTAACCAAGTTACTTTTTAAAGGAGTAACGAGTAATCAGATAACCTTTTCAAGGCACAAGGCAAGGCAATTCACAGTGCTTTACAAAGAAACTCAAGAAATACAGAATAAAGAAATACATTAAACCTTTAGAAGAAATGAAAGAAAAGCATTAAAGCAAATAATGAAGAAAAGTATAATAAAAAAAATTTATAAAAATTTGTTTAATAAGAAAGTAAAGTCAAATTTTTTATTTAAAAGCCTGTGCATATAGGAATGTTTTATTATGCCTTTTACTGTTATTTTTTATGTCAGAAAATTTAAAAATTAACATGAAAAATGGTGTCATGAGCACTTTAATGTTCCACAACTTTCACAAAACAATTAAAGGCATATGTAAACATGCAAGAATCCAACAAAACTCCTCTATCGTCTCTGGTTTAAACTTTTTTTATTGTCAGATTTAAAAAAACAACAACAAAAAAACAAAAAAACACAATACAAAAGTCCAGTCACGTAATGCACCATTTTCTCCAACCCCCTACATATACCCCCCCACGCGCAGTACTTTTAGTAAAATAGTAAAAATGCAATCGTAAAAAAAACCAAAAACAAAACTAAGAGCTGCATACTTGCATATGTACACTCGGATTTATGCATATGAGAGAATTTAAACAAGAAACGAAATACAAAGTAGATTTCTAGATATGTACATTGAAGCATCACACAAATAGTATTTCCACATATCGATCTACCTATGGAAACATCCAATCGCAGCTTTAACTCACTGGCACAGGGAATCTCAGTGCGGCGGACAGACAGAAGAGCAGCAGCACTATGCGATTGTGATCAATTATAAAAGGTCAAGTCGAGCACAGCTTGACGATGAGTTGACTCTTTTCAAGGCTTCATTCCAGAACTCATCAGAGAAAATCATCTGTAACTCCTCCTGCACACAGTCCTGGTTTTGTCAACAGCAGACTCGTCTCCTGTCAACAGAAGATTCTAAAAGTAGGAAACATGGCCCCAAGGCAGGACGCTTTCCTCCCATAGTAGGTCGACGCCGCTGGGTGGGGGGCTCTGTGGAAACTGAGTGAGTTCTGACGAAATCGTGCAGTTGAAAGTATTTAAGAAAGTCAGATTTGGTCAGCATATGAGTTTTGCATAAATGATAAAAGCTCGCGAACTGGTTGTCCAAATCTAGATTTTGTAGGTGCTGAAGTCGTTAATCTGGAGTTGATTCTAGCAGGAAAAAATAGGTGGTTATTAGAAATAGGAGTCATCTGGGCTGAGGAGTACCACCCACAGTGGTGTCTAGTCTGGACCCACATTTTTAAAGTAACAGTGTCAATAGGATTAGATGAAGACTGGGAGGGAGTCGATGGCAGAGGACTGCATGTCAGAGTTTACGGTGAAGAAGAGGAACACGAATCTGCTTCAATTTGGTACAATTTGTCCTGTGGTACGGTGCACCAAGCCCACCATGTTTTGTTTCTCTGAAGCAAGGATTTACCAATTCTCACGTCTCCCCGTCCATATAAATGATGACATAACGCTGTGGATACGACTAAACATTGATCTGGAAAGAAAGAGTGGGAGGCTTGAATGAAAGTGGAAGATTCTCCTCTGTAGGTCAGATTATCCAGATTATGTCAGCGCAGTAAGATTTCGCTCCCGTAGTAACTTAATGCCTTGGTAATCCTCTGTCGTCTCTGAGGACAATGTACCTGCCTCAATTGTTCAGGTCAGCATAAAGATGTTTATCTATCTTAGAAAATTCCTCAATCATTTTTCCACGAGCGTCTTCGTTCTTTGTCAGCACCATGTCGATCAGTGCTTTTGCTGCAACTCTAAAATCTGGCATGATGTTAAGGTGATGGTATTCCTGCTCATTTATCACATCTTCACGCAGAAGTCTAGTCATCAGTGAATCTAAATTAGGCTTTGATATTCTATCAATAAACCCTTCCCGCATACCGAACAGCTTCCTCTTCATTGGTTCTTGTCGATCTTGTGTTCCTGAATCAGGACCTGTATAACAAGGCATCAAATAATCTCATTTAGTCGTCAGTCAAAAACCATAACAAGAACTCAACTAGTTTGTTATCAACTTTGAACATTGTACAAATGGAGATGATGGAATCACAATGGAGCGTTGGTGTTCAGGCATGTGTTGAGGTTGGAGCCACTCAATTTATTTGAATAAGAAGTTTCCTGAATCAAATGCAGTAAAGTTTATACAAACCAGAAAGAACCGTTGAGGTTTAGCAGGAGAAGAAAGCGAACTATCTTGAAGAGTAGATCTGACACAGCGGTGCTTGGTACATATAAATGTTGACACGACATGAACAATAATAATGTGGAGTGGAGTCTACATGTTCTTTCTGTACCTGCCCAAAGAAACTCAGTCTCACTGTGAACAGTGTTGCTCACCTGAGCCATCAGGTAGACGGGGGGTCGTGGTGGGTTCACTGCCTGCAGGTGGAACCGACACCAGAGTTTTGTACTGACATTTAAAGAGGTGAGTGGACCTTTAAAAACTAATTGTAAGACAGTCAAACTTTCTTTACCAGTCAGCTTCATGATATATTCCCACACAGTGTCATCCTGGTATTTGACCATCACAGTGGCGTCCTTGGTTTCCCTCGTCAGCCGAATTTCAAAGTTTGGGTGGAGAACTTTTCCAAAGCTTGAGTCAAATCGTGAGCCCAGCTGCGTTTGGAAAAAAGTACTGACTTCATGCCACGTTGGGTGTGGGAGCACATCTGCCAGTGTTTCAAATACTCACCCGAGGTTGTACCAAGGTTGACTCAGGACACTGAAGGGTGTAAGTGCGTCTTCCAATCAGCTCACAGGAAGAAGTGGCCTGAATGTACTCAGAATTTCTTTGTTGAGATTTTACCTTCAGGAGAAGAACAATGAGGGTTTAAACATCCAGGATGCTTTATTAAAGCGCTTATGCACCAAAAGCACAGTCATCTTTAACTTGCATTAACTAAACAATGGAGCCATGGGGGGGGGGGGGGGTCAATGTTCATGGTGATCGCCAGGTGGTGGAGGTGGAGGTGTGGAGGTTGAGGCTGGAGAGTTGATGTAGAGTGACACCAGTGGAGCAGACCAGATCCAGTGTATGGCCTCGGCTGTGAGTGGGGAAGTTGATGTGCTGCGTGAAATAGAGACTGTAGGAGTTCTAGAAACTCTGGCAGATTTGCAGTTGCTGTTATGGATATGAAAATTGAAATCTCCTAGGAGGAGAACAGATGGTGATGTGGTCAGGATGAGGTTCGTGAATGTATGAGTACCCCTGTGGGTGTGGCTTGGTTTGATGACAAATAGTCCAGGGGTTTGAGCAGGTTTCAGTGATGCAGAGAAAGTCCAGTTTATTGTCCGTGATGAATTCATTTAGTATGGGGCTTTTATTGTTTAGAGATCGGGTGTTGAGTCAAGCCAGATGACGCTGCTTACCAATTGGTTGGGAGGACTGAGGAAACGTGTGTGTGTGTGTGTGTGTGTGTGTGTGTGTGTGTGTGTGTGTGTGTGTGTGTGTGTGTGTGTGTGTGTGTGTGTGTGTGTGTGTGTGTGTGTGTGTGTGTGTGTGTGTGTGTGTGTGTGTGTGTGTGTGTGTGTGTGTGTGTGTGTGTGTGTGTGTGTGTGTGTGTGTGTGTGTGTGTGTGTGTGTGTGTGTGTGTGTGTGTGTGTGTGTGTGTGTGTGTGTGTGTGTGTGTGTGTGTGTGTGTGTGTGTGTGTGTGTGTGTGTGTGTGTGTGTGTGTGTGTGTGTGTGTGCGCGCGCGCGCGCGCGCCTTTTGGGTGCCTGCGCAGACCGAGTCAATTATGCCCCCGACTCAAGAGGACATAACAAGTAACAGTAAATTGTAATAACAAGTAGAAACAGTAAGAATACTTTCATAACCATGTTGAGAAGTTTCTCAGGTTTTGCTGTTAAGAACTGACTGAGACCTCTTACCTCCTCCGGGGGGACGTTGTTTGGCAGCAAGAAGACGTTGACTTTTTGAATGTCCTCAGTCCAGGTCGGACAGTGGAACAGCAGTGCCTGACTACTTATTGGTCTTTGAATGTTTAGAATCCCTGTGAGGAAATTTATTACGAGGCCATAAACAGAAAAGTGACTGACATCCACAACAACATGAGTGTCGTTTATCTCCAGTGGTTCAAGGAAGCTCATTCCTTCATCGCTCATGTGGACTGCAGACAGGCCATTAGGAAGTGCAGCTGCAAAAACAAGGACATTTTAAATCCACGTCGTGTCAAATCCCAAAGGTTTGCACACCAAGTCTTTCAATTACTATCATGATGCAGGTTGTCAACGCCAGGCGAGACATACTTACCGGGGTTTAGTTCACAGTGCAGGAGGTGCAGCTGTGACACAGCTTTGGTAGTGCCCTCGATCTTAAACAAGGGACCTGCAGGGAGCTTTCCAGATGCTTGGAGGAGGTCCTCATCCCACTCAATTATCTTGTACAACAACTCTCCCCCTCCAGTCATTGTAAAGCCAAGCCCAGTCAGCGGACACAGGAACACACCTGGACCCAGGCCTCTGAACCTGTGCAGCACAACTCCAGGGTTAAAATAAAATTTAAGCCAGGAGCTATGTGGAATGATGTCATGTGAAAAGAGAAAACAATATATGTACGAGTGCAAGTTTGATTACCTGTAAGAAATACTCCCGGGCTCATCAAATACTTCAAAAGTAAAGCATGAGGGAGCCTGAAATTTTCACAAAAAACAAAATTTGTTTTCCAAGAATTTAATGATATGAATGAATGCAATATATCAGCTCAGTGACTGTTTATTCATTTATTTGTGATTCTAATACTGCTGGGTTCACAACAGATGTCATCATGAACATGTGAAGAATAACTGAAATCCACTCAAGCTCATTCTTCACTAATTTATCAGTGTCATGGAGGTTAGAAGAGCAGAACTCTGTATGAAGCAAATCTGTTCTCACCTTGTCCACCTCTGGCTCCTCCAGCTGGGTGTTTCCTCTGCTGGAATCCAGTTTAAGGTGTGATTCTTCTGATGGCGGGATAATGGGAGGCAACAATACCTTTTTTAAATAATTGAACTATCGGCTGCATAAAGTAGCTTAACATGAAAGATTTTCAAGGAAAATAGATTTTTCCCAAAGCTGTCTTTGAGTGTAGAACTTAAATAAAAGTACCAACATGTGGTTTAGAGTGGTTACCAATGGATTACTGAGTACTTACCCTCGGCTGATGGACATGATGATGACTGTGTAGCAGGTAACTTTGATGGTACATCCTGAAGATCCTGTCCACTGAATTAAAAAACAAAAGGAGAATAAGAGATGTAAGTGTTGTTCTATTTACAATGTGTGTCCATCTTCACTTGGATATCCACAGAAGTGGATTCACCTCTACGCTGCGACTGTGGCTCAGACAGCTTCCCTTTTAGTACAAAGACATGATTAATTAATACATGCAGAATGCTGTGTGGTACTGATATATATATATATATATATATATATATATTTTTTTTTAACTGCATTTGGAAACACACAAGTCCAAGACTTTGCACAATGCCAGAAGCAAAGCCTCCAACATGCTTACTTCATTCAAAGCTACCTTTGATTACTACATCACTTCTGTAGTTTTTCTTGAACATGTCCTCATTTTTTTTAAATAACATGCTGGAATTCGATTAAAAATCAACACATATATATCTGTTTCATGACTGGATATGTCGACCTGATAGGTCTTTCAGTTTATTGTGATTTTTGAATGTTTTTTGTCACTGATAGGCAGTAATCCTGTGTCGTCCAGCACGCTGCCCGGGTACCAGACCAGGTTGCCGCAAACATGGACGAGAGGACTGTTGTGGATTACAGGTATGTCACGTGATTTCTCCCTTGTCAACTGGCATTAGGTTTTAGGAATCGGCCTCTTCCTACAACGTAAGTGTTGGAGGAGCCCCGGCCGGAGCCTGTACGAACTGCCTGGTGAGAATGCTCTTGTTAATAAATACTATAACTATCTCAGGTCTGTTGTCCTTAGCGCGTCACAGTTTTGGAGCATGCAGGATACCTGGAGAATATTTAATAAAAGGATCAATACATTTTAGACGGGGACCACCCCGGAGAAGTCCTGAAATATCAGTATTTTTTGATGTGGCCAGGATCGCTCCGGATCAATAAATTGGATCCACTGACATCTCCAGCAGAACAAATCATTTCTTGTCTGAGACAACAATTCTGTCCCAATCGGCTCCGTTGGCGGCATGTTTTGCTTTCCACCAAGCAGGCCGCCTTACTGCTTTACTAAACTGTGATTTGGTTTTGTGAGACTCTCGTGACAATGACGCACGAGCGGCACAACGTCAGCGGTAAACAGCAACAACAATATGGAGCGCAGGAGAGAGCAGGACCCAGCAGCATTTAATACTCTGAAGTAACGGCGTTACTTCGAGTTCGACTTTGTAAAAGGTGACAAACACGTGTGTGTTCACTGTGCACTCTGCGTGAGAAAAACACTTTTATCTACAGCCACAAATTCCACCTCAAACTTGAGCAAGCGGTTTGCAAGATGGCAAGCTGGACCACCTCCACCTCCACCATCTCACCCCAGACCACCTCCACCACCACCACCTCACCCCGGACCCCCCCACCTCACCCCGGACCCCTCCACCACCCCCAACCTCACCCCAGACCCCTCCACCACCACCACCTCACCCCTGGATGCCCTCCACCACCTCCACCACCACCACCTCACCCCAGACCCCCTCCACCAACCCCACTTCACCCCGGACCCCCCCACCTCACCCCGGACCCCCCAACCTCACCCCAGACCTCTCCACCACCCCCATCTCACCCCAGACATGACATGCCCGCTGCAGCTACTGCATCCAATTCCAGGGTAAACCACCGAGGACCCCTCTCCTGCTAAACAGGTAAAAATACACTTAAGATATGTCAATGTTAATCATTTGGAATTCAGGCAGGAGAGACTTTTTGATTTTAATTATTTTATTGGTGTATTTTATTGACAGCGATTTGAATGAAAGAGTATATACACAAAATACTTCTTTTTTATATGATGGGAAACGCAAAAATGTAAGTTAACAGAAGAAATACTTGCTTTATTTCATTAAAATACTCTTTCATTTAATTGAATTTAGTATAATGTAATATGCAGAATGAATAGAAATAGGCCGAAAGATCTACTGCTTTATAGCGTATTCGTGTTTTTCATCACGTTTTTGAAAAGTAATTGCAGAATATCCAAACCTGTGGTAATAATAATAATGACGATGCTGATAATAATAATATGATAAATGGCTTGGAAACAAACTGTTCGATGGAGAGATTACCTTGTTGCAGCAGCACCAGAAAGCATCTCCTAGATTAAAAAACAAAATTCAAAAATACAGAGATTTGGTCAGAAACTTGCTGCTTCATTTCTCTCGGGTCACGACTGCAAAGCATCTCTCTATTTCTTTGATCTGAATCCAATTCCCAAGAGGTCTATCAATAATTCAAATGTATTAACTGTTCTGTCCTCACCTCTGTACTCAGCTCTGTCCTCAGCCTTTTCAGTGGCCTCTCTTTGCCTGGACTTTCTGAGACAGACAAGCTGCTATCTGATGAAAAAAAGACACATTCAAAAGTAAAATGCAGGAGATGAACTCAATCATTTATCAATGCATTAATCATTAAAGGAAACATTTCTGATTGCAGCTGCTGACGTGAATAGGGCCATCCTCTTGGCTGACATCAGAAATGTCCTCACAAAGACCCATAAACCAGAACAGGTGTGTGTAATACTGATCAATAGGTTTGAAAAATGTTCACACGCTGAGCGTCAGCAGGAACTTGTAGAGCTGCTGTGAACGTTTCATGTCAGTGAACAGACAAACAACTACAAAATAGAATATTAAAACCCAAATAAACACTGCCCCATAGTGCAGATGTGTACCTGGCGCTACTTTCCTTTGGTCTGAATAAAACCTTTATAATTTCATTGTTGGACAGCTCCAGTCTGTTCAGAAAATTAAATACAACATTTCTGATAATAGCATTAAGAGGACAGGTTATTTATCACAGTTGACTGACACAAAGAGACGGTCGATTCTTTTTAAATTGTGTATTGTCTCTATTTAAATTATTTAAGGTTCTTTACATTACAATGGTAAAAATAGGAAAAAATAGTTTATTGCATTTGAAAGGGAATATTTGCATTATTATGATACATTATCATTACATTCGTGGTTAATTTGGTCACAAAAATGTTAATATTGTTTCTTGGTAATAGTTTGTGGGACAATATATCGTCCAGCAAGATTTCTCTCTCTCTCTCTCTCTCTCTCTCTCTCTCCCTCTCCCTCTCCCTCTCCCTCTCCCTCCCTCCCTCCCTCCACGTTTTATTCCAGAATACACACATTCACTGAAGCGGCGACTGTCGTCCCTCAGTAAGCTGGTTTTCACCCTGTGGGGTAAAAACTGTGAATTAATACTCAACCAGTCATTTTATTAAAAAAAGAAAGATCAGATGTGAACCACAATCATGCAGGTGACGATGCATCTGTCCATCACTCCCTCTGCCAGGCCTGCTTCAATATCAATATGAACATTTCAAACTGAGAACTCTGCTTTATTTCTCTACCAATGGAACCAACATTTACATCTGATTTCCCTCAGACGTTACATGTTGCAGCTCCGTCACTTCCACTGCTCGTGCAGAATTAAAAAAAAAAAAAAAAACATTTTTGATGAGTCAGGAGGACTTCTATTTCTTCATCTTTGAAACCATTTCTGTGAATGAACACTGCCTCAGAGCTGAGAGCTCCCGTTGACAGGTGTGCTCATGCTGAATGAACGTCATAAGTGCAATACAACAATACAAGTCCAATAATCTGACATCATTTGAATTCTTCACTCCACATCAGTTTAGCACGTTGATACTAAACAAAATTCCACATCTCACTGACCTCAAAATCTCTCCAATGCCTGAACTGATCTTAAGTTCATTCAGCATCGTCGTTACTTCAAAGCTGAAGTCATTTCCCTGGAGGTCCAGCTCAACCAGAGGAACTGGACTTTTCTTCAGAGCATCGATCAGAACATGACAGCCTTCATCTGTGACTTTACAGTGAGCCAACCTGTCAAGACAGAGAGCGAGAGAAGGACGTGGACAAAAACTGTTCTCTGAATTCAGCAGGTACAAAAATGAGTTGTCTTACCTCAGAATGCTCAGTTTACAGTTTGGACTACTCAAACCAACAGACAGACACTCTATTCCTTGATCTCTGAGACTGTTGTGACTCAGGTCGAGCTCTTGAAGACGACAGGATGAGGACATCAGAAGGTTATTCAAATTGTTACAACTCTGCCCTGACAAATGGCAAGAAGTCAGCCTGAAAGGAGAAAACAAAAGCAACGAGCCGTTAGTCATTCTTTTGCCACATTAAAAAACCCTAGACTCCAATGAATTGGTATTTATTCTAACAAGTTTGAACACTTGACATTATTTAACACACATCCAGGCTTTTCTATGAGTTTCTCACTCTGCAGAGCTCACATATGTGGCTGTAAACATTTTGAGTTATGTCTTCTGGGACTTTTATTGTATTGAGTGTAGTTCTACTTTATTCAGCTTTTATAACAGATGAATTGTATGTTTCAGTTTATTCTGGAACCCAAACCCTGGAGCACAATAAACAGGTAGGCTGTGATGGTACACATACAGCCGATTACAAAAACACCTGAAACTGTTTCAGTTACCGAACTGTGGTAATTATTGCAAGTGCCAACATCACAAGGTAAAGAAGCAGCAGTCTGGTCACTTCTGTCTGTTCCTGAAGACAAGAGATTAAATAATGATCTGCATTTGTTAAGTGTTTAGCGTGCTAGGCTTTTTACTTTCCTACATTGATCCATGCATTTGTGGGATGAGCAGCAGAGCTGAACATGAACATTGCACTTGTGAATATGCCAACGTCATTCTGAAACTAAATAGAAAACATATTGTCCCTCCATTAATTTGTCACCAAACACTCCAAATGAACATTTACTTTTCTGCTCTTGCTTCCTTCACCAATCAGGAGGGCGATGATGAGTATATTACTTCATTATTATAACTGCTGCTACGAAACAATAAAAAACCCACATAAATCTGATCAATAACACCTGTTTAGAAACTTATTTTTTTAAACGTCGTATGTGACAAAACACAAACTTACTTCAGCCTTTCGAGTCTGCAGCTCTCATCCATCAGTCCATCACACAGGTAGCTCATTCCTAAGTCCCCCAGCTCGTTTACACTCACGTCCAGCTCTTTGAGATGGGACGGATTGCGCTTAATTGCATCACTCAGAAGGGCACAACTGGCTCCCCGTAAGCCACATTTCACAATCCTGTAAATGTAGATAATAGGTGAGGATTCAACAGAAGCAGCCATGGAGGTAACTGTAACTGGAGTTTCAATCGCCATCAACCTGCAGCTTCAGAAAAACTCCATGAGTTGGTGTTCGTGGCCCTCGGCCTGTCACGATAATCAATAAATGAATTAATTGCACGATAATTAAAAATGAGCTTGATAATTTTTCATTTACCAAAGACGTCACTGTGAGCGGCGCACTCTCAGTTTAATGTTGTTTTAGAGAGTTGCCAGATTTCTGAGCCTTCCAGTGGAAAACCCAGTAAGGCTCACTGTAAACGGGCCTTAACATGTCGGGGGGAACCAGCCAATCTGGCAACAGCAGCCACCAGAGTCGCACCGCCGCATACGTCATCAAAATGTGAAGCGTCACGACAAAAACAAATAGAAGACAGCAGCACGACCTCAGACTCTGTCTCCACCATTAATACTTCATCTTCGTATAGTTACCGTATTTTCCGGATGAATTTAAAATATTCTTTAGAAATAAAAGTTGCTCTTTAAAAGGGTATACTTGCATTATTATACCATTATTAATATATTAGTAGAAAAATGGTATCAAAATGGCAATATTATCGTTTATCGCAATAATTTCTGGGACAATTTATCGTCCAGCAAAATTTGTTATCGTGACAGGCCTACATGGTCCTTTTACCTGATAAAAACCTGCATGTTCAATGACGGCGTTCTGTTAATTTATACTAGCTTAACTGTCATAACCTGTGATAAAGACGTTGTGTATAAGTAATGATTCCTGCTCCTCCAGAACGAAATAATCATGTTTTATAATCACAGGTATGTTGGAGGAGGTAACATCCCAGAGTGAGACCAGAGATGAAATGATTGGAGGTTGTATGGCTGTTGTGTTTGATAATCATGTCTTCTGGGACTTTTATTGTATTGAGTGTAGTTCTACTTTATTCAGCTTTTATAACAGATGAATTGTATGTTTCAGTTTATTCTGGAACCCAAACCCTGGAGCACAATAAACAGGTAGGCTGTGATGGTACACATACAGCCGATTACAAAAACACCTGAAACTGTTTCAGTTACCGAACTGTGGTAATTATTGCAAGTGCCAACATCACAAGGTAAAGAAGCAGCAGTCTGGTCACTTCTGTCTGTTCCTGAAGACAAGAGATTAAATAATGATCTGCATTTGTTAAGTGTTTAGCGTGCTCGGCTTTTTACTTTCCTACATTGATCCATGCATTTGTGGGATGAGCAGCAGAGCTGAACATGAACATTGCACTTGTGAATATGCCAACGTCATTCTGAAACTAAATAGAAAACATATTGTCCCTCCATTAATTTGTCACCAAACACTCCAAATGAACATTTACTTTTCTGCTCTTGCTTCCTTCACCAATCAGGAGGGTGATGATGAGTATATTACTTCATTATTATAACTGCTGCTACGAAACAATAAAAAACCCACATAAATCTGATCAATAACACCTGTTTAGAAACTTTTTTTTAAACGTCATATGTGACAAAACACAAACTTACTTCAGCCTTTCGAGTCTGCAGCTCTCATCCATCAGTCCATCACACAGGTAGCTCATTCCTACGTCCCCCAGAATGTTTTCACTCACGTCCAGCTCTTTGAGATGGGACGGATTGCGCTTAATTACATCACGCAGACGGGCACAACTGTCTCCCGAAAGGTCACAGTTCACAATCCTGTAAATGAAAAAACCCTAGACTCCAATGATTTGGTATTTATTCCAACAAGCTTGAACACTTGACATTATTTAACACACATTCAGGCTATGAGTTTCTCACTCTGCAGAGCTCACATATGTGGCTGTAAACATTTTGAGTTATGTCTTCTGGGACTTTTATTTCGGTCATGGCATCGATGTGAGAAACAGAGTGCAGCTCTACTTTATTCAGCTTTTATAACAGATGAATTGTTGAGCTTTTGCTGGAATAATAAAAGACTTTTGCAGATATTCCAGAATAATGTTACATGAAGAGAAATTGTTTCCCACTTGAAGAAAGACACAAGGAACTTGAAGGCGACTTCTCATGCTGATGATGAGGTAATGACATTTAAATTGAGATTACAAAGACATGAAATTCTATTAACTGTGGTAATTATTGTGGGTGATAATGAGTATATTACTTCATTATTATAACTGCTGCTAAGAAACAATCAAACAAACACATAAATCTGATCAATAACACCAGTTTAGAAACTTATTTTTTTAAACGTCGTATGTGACAAAACACAAACTTACTTCAGCCTTTTGAGTCTGCAGCTCTCATCCATCAGTCCATCACACAGGTAGCTCATTCCTAAGTCCCCCAGCCTGTTTACACTCACGTCCAGCTCTTTGAGATGGGACGGATTGCGCTTAATTGCATCACTCAGAAGGGCACAACTGGCTCCCCGTAAGCCACATTTCACAATCCTGTAAATGTAGATAATAGGTGAGGATTCAACAGAAGCAGCCATGGAGGTAACTGTAACTGGAGTTTCAATCGCCATCAACCTGCAGCTTCAGAAAAACTCCATGAGTTGGTGTTCGTGGCCCTCGGCCTGTCACGATAATCAATAAATGAATTAATTGCACGATAATTAAAAATGAGCTTGATAATTTTTCATTTACCAAAGACGTCACTGTGAGCGGCGCACTCTCAGTTTAATGTTGTTTTAGAGAGTTGCCAGATTTCTGAGCCTTCCAGTGGAAAACCCAGTAAGGCTCACTGTAAACGGGCCTTAACATGTCGGGGGGGGGGGGGGGGGGGGACCAGCCAATCTGGCAACAGCAGCCACCAGAGTCGCACCGCCGCATACGTCATCAAAATGTGAAGCGTCACGACAAAAACAAATAGAAGACAGCAGCACGACCTCAGACTCTGTCTCCACCATTAATACTTCATCTTCGTATAGTTACCGTATTTTCCGGATGAATTTAAAATATTCTTTAGAAATAAAAGTTGCTCTTTAAAAGGGTATACTTGCATTATTATACCATTATTAATATATTAGTAGAAAAATGGTATCAAAATGGCAATATTATCGTTTATCGCAATAATTTCTGGGACAATTTATCGTCCAGCAAAATTTGTTATCGTGACAGGCCTACATGGTCCTTTTACCTGATAAAAACCTGCATGTTCAATGACGGCGTTCTGTTAATTTATACTAGCTTAACTGTCATAACCTGTGATAAAGACGTTGTGTATAAGTAATGATTCCTGCTCCTCCAGAACGAAATAATCATGTTTTATAATCACAGGTATGTTGGAGGAGGTAACATCCCAGAGTGAGACCAGAGATGAAATGATTGGAGGTTGTATGGCTGTTGTGTTTGATAATCATGTCTTCTGGGACTTTTATTGTATTGAGTGTAGTTCTACTTTATTCAGCTTTTATAACAGATGAATTGTATGTTTCAGTTTATTCTGGAACCCAAACCCTGGAGCACAATAAACAGGTAGGCTGTGATGGTACACATACAGCCGATTACAAAAACACCTGAAACTGTTTCAGTTACCGAACTGTGGTAATTATTGCAAGTGCCAACATCACAAGGTAAAGAAGCAGCAGTCTGGTCACTTCTGTCTGTTCCTGAAGACAAGAGATTAAATAATGATCTGCATTTGTTAAGTGTTTAGCGTGCTAGGCTTATTACTTTCCTACATTGATCCATGCATTTGTGGGATGAGCAGCAGAGCTGAACATGAACATTGCACTTGTGAATATGCCAACGTCATTCTGAAACTAAATAGAAAACATATTGTCCCTCCATTAATTTGTCACCAAACACTCCAAATGAACATTTACTTTTCTGCTCTTGCTTCCTTCACCAATCAGGAGGGCGATGATGAGTATATTACTTCATTATTATAACTGCTGCTACGAAACAATAAAAAAACCCACATAAATCTGATCAATAACACCTGTTTAGAAACTTATTTTTTTTAAACGTTGTATGTGACAAAACACAAACTTACTTCAGACTTTCGAGTCTGCAGCTCTCATCCATCAGTCCATCACACAGGTAGCTCATTTCTACGTCCCCCAGAATGTTTTTACTCACGTCCAGCTCTTTGAGATGGGACGGATTGCGCTTAATTACATCACGCAGACGGGCAAAACTGTCTCCCGAAAGGTCACAGTTCACAATCCTGTAAATGAAAAAACCCTAGACTCCAATGATTTGGTATTTATTCCAACAAGCTTGAACACTTGACATTATTTAACACACATTCAGGCTATGAGTTTCTCACTCTGCAGAGCTCACATATGTGGCTGTAAACATTTTGAGTTATGTCTTCTGGGACTTTTATTTCGGTCATGGCATCGATGTGAGAAACAGAGTGCAGCTCTACTTTATTCAGCTTTTATAACAGATGAATTGTTGAGCTTTTGCTGGAATAATAAAAGACTTTTGCAGATATTCCAGAATAATGTTACATGAAGAGAAATTGTTTCCCACTTGAAGAAAGACACAAGGAACTTGAAGGCGACTTCTCATGCTGATGATGAGGTAATGACATTTAAATTGAGATTACAAAGACATGAAATTCTATTAACTGTGGTAATTATTGTGGGTGATAATGAGTATATTACTTCATTATTATAACTGCTGCTAAGAAACAATCAAACAAACACATAAATCTGATCAATAACACCAGTTTAGAAACTTATTTTTTTAAACGTCGTATGTGACAAAACACAAACTTACTTCAGCCTTTCGAGTCTGCAGCTCTCATCCATCAGTCCATCACACAGGTAGCTCATTTCTACGTCCCCCAGCCTGTTTTTACTCACGTCCAGCTCTTTGAGATGGGACGGATTGCGCTTAATTACATCACGCAGACGGGCAAAACTGTCTCCCGAAAGGTCACAGTACACAATCCTGTAAATGAAAAAATCCTGGACTCCAATGATTTGGTATTTATTCCAACAAGCTTGAACACTTGACATTATTTAACACACATTCAGGCTATGAGTTTCTCACTCTGCAGAGCTCACATATGTGGCTGTAAACATTTTGAGTTATGTCTTCTGGGACTTTTATTTCGGTCATGGCATCGATGTGAGAAACAGAGTGCAGCTCTACTTTATTCAGCTTTTATAACAGATGAATTGTTGAGCTTTTGCTGGAATAATAAAAGACTTTTGCAGATATTCCAGAATAATGTTACATGAAGAGAAATTGTTTCCCACTTGAAGAAAGACACAAGGAACTTGAAGGCGACTTCTCATGCTGATGATGAGGTAATGACATTTAAATTGAGATTACAAAGACATGAAATTCTATTAACTGTGGTAATTATTGTGGGTGATAATGAGTATATTACTTCATTATTATAACTGCTGCTAAGAAACAATCAAACAAACACATAAATCTGATCAATAACACCTGTTTAGAAACTTATTTTTTTAAACGTCGTATGTGACAAAACACAAACTTACTTCAGCCTTTCGAATCTGCAGCTCTCATCCATCAGTCCATCACACAGGTAGCTCATTCCTAAGTCCCCCAGCTCGTTTACACTCACGTCCAGCTCTTTGAGATGGGACGGATTGCGCTTAATTGCATCACTCAGACGGGCACAACTGTCTCCCCATAAGCCACAGTTCACAATCCTGTAAATGTAGATAATAGGTGAGGATTCAACAGAAGCAGCCATGGAGGTAACTGTAACTGGAGTTTCAATCACAATCAGCCTGCAGCTTCAGAAAAACTCCATGAGTTGGTGTTCGTGGCCCTCGGCCTGTCACGATAATCAATAAATGAATTAATTGCACGATAATTAAAAATGAGCTTGATAATTTTTCATTTACCAAAGACGTCACTGTGAGCGGCGCACTCTCAGTTTAATGTTGTTTTAGAGAGTTGCCAGATTTCTGAGCCTTCCAGTGGAAAACCCAGTAAGGCTCACTGTAAACGGGCCTTAACATGTCGGGGGGGGGGGGGACCAGCCAATCTGGCAACAGCAGCCACCAGAGTCGCACCGCCGCATACGTCATCAAAATGTGAAGCGTCACGACAAAAACAAATAGAAGACAGCAGCACGACCTCAGACTCTGTCTCCACCATTAATACTTCATCTTCGTATAGTTACCGTACTTTCCGGATGAATTTAAAATATTCTTTAGAAATAAAAGTTGCTCTTTAAAAGGGTATACTTGCATTATTATACCATTATTAATATATTAGTAGAAAAATGGTATCAAAATGGCAATATTATCGTTTATCGCAATAATTTCTGGGACAATTTATCGTCCAGCAAAATTTGTTATCGTGACAGGCCTACATGGTACTTTTACCTGATAAAAACCTGCATGTTCAATGACGGCGTTCTGTTAATTTATACTAGCTTAACTGTCATAACCTGTGATAAAGACGTTGTGTATAAGTAATGATTCCTGCTCCTCCAGAACGAAATAATCATGTTTTATAATCACAGGTATGTTGGAGGAGGTAACATCCCAGAGTGAGACCAGAGATGAAATGATTGGAGGTTGTATGGCTGTTGTGTTTGATAATCATGTGCAGAATAACTTCAGTCTCAGGTATAGAACCATTGGAAAAGCAGCCTTGGGTGGTGGTCACTCAGCCTCACCAAAATACTGGAAAAGAGACTCCAGCTGGTGGTCAAACCTCCGATTGAGGAGGAACGATGTGAATATGATCTGGCGATGGCAGTGAACCAGCTTTTGATCTCTAGCAGATTATCTGGGAGACATGAGAGTTTGACAATCGTGTCCACATGTGTTTTAAAGTTGGAGAAGTGTTGGGGGAGGCGGCCTGCTGCAGGCTCTCCGGTCTCTGTACTCCCGGGGTAAGAGGTGCAATAAGTAAACTTACCTGAGAGTCCTGATTCTGCAGTGTTGATTTCCCAAAGCGTCACATAACAGATGCAGTTTTGTCTGATCTGGGAATCTGACGTCAGTCAGGTGCAGCTCTCTCAGAAAGGACGGGTTTGCCTCCAGAGCTGAGGTCAGTGCAGAACAGCATCTCTCTGACAACATTCCATGAGCCAGTCTAAATAAAGACAAAATCCCTCAAATTCATCATAAAACTAAAATAACAAAGATGATTTTCCACCACAAAGTTTAGTGGTCTAATGTTAATTGGACAGAATATCAACATTTTTTTAAATCTCACACTTCAAAAGGGCGGCTGCTTATTTCCTGCCAAACCAACAGACTGAGAACTCTTATGTCCTCCGTCCTTGTGTGTAATTGTGTCGTGAACTTTGCATGAAAAAGACGCCCATGGTGGTCGTATAGAACTCTTGTCCTCTACTGTATTGCGACTGGTGACTGGCGCTTACTGCAGAAGACGACAGCATTTCACACAAATGTTTTTTATGAACAAATACTGAATAAAGAAAGTCTGACCTGAGAATCTCCACGGCACAGTCTGGACTCTCCAGTTTAACACAGAACTGCTTCATTTCTTCTGACGTCATCCGATACAGCTTGATAGAGATTTCATTCGGTCCTGGTTTGTGGTATTCCACTTGTAAAGACCTGAAAGTGCAGATGTCGATTGTTTCACAGGTGCTGGATTGTAAATAGGCAGAGGCGTTGGGCTTTTCCCACCTAATATTTAAGAAACTTATCTGCAGAAGCACCACTGCAAACATTTCTCTCTCACTCCACCAGCCACAAGGTGGCAGTGTTGTAATCTTTTCTCTGTTCTGCCTTTCAAGAATCCAGTCAAGAAGAAATTATTGTGTTTCAGAAGTCAAACTAGGTTGGAATTCCAATGTGTTTTAGTTTTTTTTTACAAACCTCTCAAATAACCGTCTACTACCCGGTAATATTCAAAACGTCAGGACTTTGGTATTTCTGTTTTCAGTTTGTGGCGTGAATCTGTGGAACAGACTGAACATGGAACTTGAGGAATTTCCAAACTATTAAAACAGAGGTATGAATAAATGATTTTCAAACAATACATGAGTGAACAAAGTGTTCGTCTGAGAATATTCTACACTGGGTGCAAACAATCATAAAAAAATGGTGTTTGTAAAGTCTATAAAAGTATATTTGTGTGTATAAGAGTATCGGCGGTGTGCTTCAGTATATGGAACGGTAGGTGTATAAGTGACCCTGACAACATTTTACATTTTAACAGTTTTTAACTTCAGTAGCACAAAGAATATCGCTGCAAGGAGAAATGTCATTAAACTCATTTAAAAATAATATTAAAATACAATAATTTCTTGGACACTTAATGCATTTTGATTGAATGACCTTAACTTACAGTCATTCCTTGAGCGTTTTGTGTTGAATCTCATGTACATCGTGAAGTAATCTGTTACTATTTGGCCTTTTGGAAAAAAGGGTGACATTTATTTCTTGTGGCCTCCAGCATAACAAACTCCAGACAAAAGCCACGTCACTCTGAGTTTGTAATTTCAAGTTTGGAGACAACTGGAACGCAGTCCTACAAACTATTTGAACTCAAACTCCACAGCTCATCAGTTGAACATATTCTCAGCCTTCAGGTCCAGTAAGAGGTCAAAGTCTTGAGGAAGAGTCGAACCAAATGAGCTGAATAAACTAAATCTGTACTGTGGGGGCAGAGCAGTGGTGGTGAAGTCCTGAGGTGTGGTGTTGTTCATATTAAACTTCACTAAAAAAAAAGCAATGATGAGCCAATAGTTTTGTATGAACACATGTTGTTTGGTCCACAGTGTAAACAGTGTGATCTTACTGTTCTTTAGGATGTTTGGGTTCTTTGGTGTCGAGCGCCGAAGAGGAAGATCCTCCCTCGTCTGCATCGCCACAATCACTCATCCTCTGGACTTCAGTCCTCCCTGGTGGGTAATTACTGACACTGTAATAGACATATTAGTTCAATTTAAAGATGGAGAATACATTAAAACACATTTAAAACCAACCTACTACCTGATAAACAGGAAGCCCGGCCTTCTGCATTAATAGAAACAATCTCTCTACTCCACAGTCGACTCAGCAGACGATCTATCAGTGCTGTACAGACACTCATGTTGCCTCGTTGCTTCAGTCTTTGTAGAAGAAAATCAGCTTTCAGCCTCCACAACTGTGAATTTTACACTTTTATCACTGTTGTGTCAGTTATATGGACAGTCTGCCTCAGCATCTTTCTGTTATTGATTGATTAGTAGTTATTAATGAATATGTAATGTACATAAGAGAAATTGAAAAGAACATTAATATGAATTATACTGTTGACATGTTGCACACAAGTCAATGTATTCAATGTGGGGATTCTATCTACATGTATCTGTGTAGTGAGGAAAATGTAAATCATAATGAATCCCATTCCTTTCCATTGAGCCATGATTCACACATTTACTTCCTGATGAAGAGAATTTGTTTTGGAGTACATGGTTATGTTGCTTGATCATCTAGCTCGAACCCTAACCCTATCCACACTCTGTCATCTTTCATTGAGAATAACACTCAAACACATAAAGGCTCAAAACGTTGTACTTTCTCCAGGTATTTGATTTTAATCTGTAGGATTCATGACACGTCACTGGGGATTTCTCAGTGACAAACATGACGAAATACATTTCAATGTAAAAATATTTCAATTAGTCTCCAGTGAGGACTTTCTCTGCATTACCTCACAGTATTTTGATTTTAAATTAGTTTTATTCTAAGAAACGTTTTGACCAGAAATGAGCGCCAATAAGTGAAGTTTACCGAGACGAGAACGTTTTACTTTCACTTTCGGCTCCTTTCCTCTTCCTCTTCTCGACTGTTGTTAAAAATCCCTCCTGCTCTCGTGTAACGTGTTTCCGTGGTGAAACTAAATCCTGAGAATTAACTGCAATCTGCAAACACGAAAGTTTAACTGCGTCCTGCTGCTTACCTGTCGATCTGCTGCTCACCGCGGCTTCAGTTTCACGGGGGGGGGGGGGCGGGTCGGGGTGGTTAAAACAAGCGCGACTGTGCCGTTCACATGAAAGGGGCGGGGCTTGCATCATCTGACCAATCACACACGGAGAAATCCTGCCAGTTTACAAATGACTGAAGGCTCAATCCGAGTTTATGAAGAATTAAAAAAACGCAACCACCAGGCTAAAAGCTGCAGATACAGACCGCCCGTTCACATGCAGCTGGATCCAGGTTTGATCAAGCTCAGTCCTCTAAATAAAAACAAGTTTATGAAAAGTTTTTTCAACTTTACATAAGATTTTGGTTCCGCTCTGGAATTCTTTTGCTAAAATCCTTCATATTTTATTTTTCACTCTTGAATATATATATATATATATATATATATTTTAAATGTGGGTGTTATTTTGTCATATGCAGGTTTAACGTTTTCAGATTAGGATCTTATTTCTTTTTTTTTCCACATTCAAATCCTGTTTTCAACTTTCAGATACATTTTTTTTTTTTCACGTTCAAACTTTCTTTCACTTTCAGATTGTGTTTTTTCACGTCCAAACTTTTGGTCTGATTTCATTCCAGCTGTCATCATTTGCTGGGAAGGTAAAGAAGTAATACACACACAGAAAACTACGATTCCCCAACAATATATATATGTATCACCACAATCATAATCTGCAACTTTGGCGTCGTGTGAAATGACACTCAGCACAGTAACAGTTTTATTTAGAAGAAATGAGTTGAGACAAAATTAGACGGTGACGAGTAGTGATGGACATTATACACATGTTCTAAACGGCTTTGAGCAACACGTCTTTTCCGAAAATTGCCCGTCCGAAATGACGACTGGATGGCCCGCTGCCTAAAACCAAAGCTTACCGTGCTACTTGGCCGGACGGAGCAGGTACTTCTATCCCCAGGTGTACGGGTCGTTAGGTATCATTAATTCAAATGATCAGCTTGACGCTCATTTAGGTGCGCTCGATACAATCCCAAACAACATGCGGTCGCAGCAATAGTGACGGCGGCAGAGAAAACCTCTGAGTGCCTCGCTGGTCCTTTCTGTGATGCGGACAGATCAATGATGTGATAATGATTGAATCAATAAGTCCGGAGGCTCTCAGGCCGGAGAAGTAAAACTGAATTACTGCCCGGGCATCACCAGACGGCTTCAGGTGGATCAGCTGCTGCTCTGGTCGAAAGCGTCCCGTCGCTCATGAGATGCTCGCTGAGGGCAGGTGGAAATGTGCGACGGTGTCGCGTTAAATGTCTTCAACTGGCCAATTCAGCTTTCAAGGAACAAAAGGTGGTTTAGAATCCCTCCTGTTGGAGTCGGTTTATTTCCTCGTCTGGTTTTCTGCACACGCGCAAGTAAATGTCTTCTGTCAATACACACAGAAAAAAAAAAAGGTAGTTTTTCCTGAAAAGAACTTTATTCTGCAGTGATCGGAGCAGAGCGGCGGTTTATTTCTTCCTTGAGAAGAAGTTGGATGTTTGATCCTCACGTGGCTCTTAGCAGTAAAATCAAATCAGCAGGAAAAAATAAAAGGAGGCAAGGAAGAGTCACTGAGACGTCATCTGACCTCCAACTGCAGAGCCAGCACCACCGTGTGGACAAAAGGTCAAACTGCAAGCACGGCGGTGAGCCGTGGGTTGATGTTCTGGAGGTTCTACGTGGATTGTTGTTTCCAGCACATCCCACACATGCGTGTCTGGATGGTAGAGAATCCTGTTTACCCTAGAGTCTGCACACGATTTACAACAAAGCCCCCGACATGACATCTGAAATAAAACTTTCATGAAAGAATAATATACTGTATAAAGAATAATTTCTTGGCCACAAAACATTCATTTGTGGCCAAGAAATACAAATTTGCGCTCACAAAATATTTCCTTTTAAGTTTTTTTTTTTTTTTAAAGTGCTGACAATTCAAAAGGGGTCAAGCTGCACCTTTTGGATAGGTCGCCAGTTGGTGCGGCAACGTATGATCTGGTGGCGACTCCTTTGTCCTCATTTGTAAGCGACGTCCAGTATTGACTCCCGCCGGCTATGGCTGCACCATTAATAGGTTATCAATCACTTCACTTTCATCAGTACAGTCTGTGTACTAATCGCTGCCGTAGTGCTTGATGGTGATCATACAATGCATCTCTGGGGTGGAGTCTTTCCGTGATCACTGATCCGGAGCGGGAGGCGGGTGCGATTCCCAGCAGTTATAGTCACCAGTCTTGCACATCCATTGGGTAACTACGGAGGAGTGTTCGGGCCACAGCAGAATCAAATATACATTGGAGGCGAAAAAAAACCCAAAAAAACCTCATGCACTTGAGGTAAAAGTCGAAAATCAAAGCGTCATTCCACCACTTCATTAAACTGCCTGCAAGCATTTTGTAGAAGCCGTCAGGCACACCGGCGTGTGGTTGGACTTACATTTCCACTTTGTAAAAAATTAACCTCCCAAAAAAGTGTCTTTTTCTCTGAAAAAATAAAAAAAAATCAACTTTGGTTTTCAACTTTTTCTGGAGTGCATGAGTTGTTTTTTTTTTTTGTTTTTTTTAAACCTCTGGATTTTCTTCAATGGCCCTAAAACTCTTCCATAGACACCACAGCCGAATGGACGCGCAAGGACAGGATGAGCAGAGGTGCGTGATCCCTCCCCCCGGCCACCAGATGGCAGGCTTGGATTTCTTTTTTCCCCCGCTGCTTGCGTTCATGGATTAATCGTTGCATTTTCATCCCCGCATTGCTGCATATGTGTGTGTGTGTGTGTGTGTGTGTGTGTGTGTGTGTGTCATCACCAGTGAGCTGCTTTAGCTGCCCGAGACAAAGGGCCTCTTGTTGTGTCGGAATCGTACGCCTCACCACAGGCGGCGAACACGGGGCCTCTCGCTCCAGCGTGTTTAAAGATGAATCACCCGATCGATACTCTGCCGTCTTCATCCTCTCCAGCTCTTCCTCCCCGTTATTAAAGCCACGCCAAACGGCTGCTGCAGGCACCAACATGTGCACCGTGACCTCTGACTACAGCAGGGTTTTTTTTTTTTTTTATATAGAAATAGTTTATTCTTACAAGCCGAGACGCCGAAGATGAATTAAAATGTACCTCCGTAGAGACGCCAGGCCGTCTTTTTGTTCCATTGATCACAGTGTAAATCGTTCTCCTGATAGGTGGGACCGCTGATACAATCTTAAGTTCTTTAAGATGAGCTTGTGCTTAATTTAATCTTCATTATGGGAACAAGAGGGGATCGTCGTCAATAGGTGAACTTATCGGTTAAGTGGGACACAGAGAAGTGCTGTCAAGTAGCTGGAGGAGTCGAGCTTTGCTCTTTTACCTAAAATGCATAAATTTCACGTTTATTCTCTTTTTAAAACTCTACTGCTTCACGAACATCATTATTTATCCGTTTATTATATTCTCTTGCGATGTTTGGCCAAAAGATCCCGGAAAAACAATTGTGAATCTCCCTAAAGTGGCAAATAATCATGACTTGTGAGGAGCAGAGTTTTGTTTTAAGTCAGATTATAATAGTATCTGCGAAATGTTAAAAGTATTAAAGTGTTAACACATTTTCAATTAAAAATCGAATTTATTTAATGTATTACTAGATGGATCGTTGTTTCTGGTTACTCACTATTGTACATGCACACAATTTATTCCACATAAATTCATATTTCAAACCTGTTTCATTTTACTTTTCATGATTTTTCCTTAAGTCATAAAAACCCTAAATATTGTATTTCAAAACATTGAGTTTGTTAAGAGCAGACAGTCTTTTTTACTATATATTTTTTTTCTCAACAGGAGCTCACAGCTCCCGCAATAACAAAAGAACAAAACAAAAGAAATGTAACTGTTACGTGTTCTACCTGGTTCAGTCGTTACTGTAATTTTGCTGAGTCAGCTGGTTTTCGCATTTTCTGCTTGTACACCGCGTTGAAAGTTGCCATGCACAATCCATTGCACGTCTTTTTTTCAAATGTTATTGTTTTCCACTCGGAACTCCCAAACTACCCGTATGAAAGATTGTTCTCTGCGTGCATGCGTGTGTGGTTTCAGTACAAAAACAAACAACAGCACCCACTAGTGGCCCAACATGAAAACATCAACGTTTTTTGGCGTTTCCTGTAAATGGACATCTTTTTCAAAACGCTGCTGAAAATGTTAAAAGATGAAAAGGCCTCCGTGTGAACGCGGCTCTTATTCTGGTTTTCTTTAACGTGTGCCGATTTATTTTGAAATCCGAACCTTGTCAACTCCACACTGCAACCATGTCCGAACTAGATTCCATTCATAAAACTGAAAGGTTGGATCTATGGTCAGTGTTGTTGACTGTAAAGCGGGTGCATCACTGACCCGGACACCGGCAGTGTAACTCTGCTCCGTCGTGTCTTGTACCATGTGATTTGTTAAGAAAGAAAGAAGTGGCGCCTTGCTGTTTGTCAGCGAGCAGCGGCCTCCTGATGCGTCGCGCCGGGCGACTGAACTCTCTGCTGCATTCACTCTTGCAGAAATGTTGTCCAGCTCGTCTAAAAGCCTGGCGTCTCCTTGAGGAGCACATTCCCCGAGCCTCCTGGCTCGAGTCGGCCCGAGAGGAGGTGAGCCGTGCGGGTTAGTAATCAGTTTGCTGACTCAGCATTTCCGCCGATCACGCCGAGGCTTTTTTTTTTTGTATTTCTCTTAATTTTTTTTACCCGACACTTTCTTTTTTCCAGCTCCCCATCCTCCCTCCGCTCTTGCCCCGCCCTCCACATGGTCGGCCTTCACAGTGGCAGGATGAGAAAAAGGAAAAAAAAAAGAGGACAATATAAGGTCTACTTCAGGCTGGCTCGCGATCCCTCCGGGAGTTCACCTTGATGTAAATGTGCTCCTGATCAATAGACGACATTAAAGCAGCAACAATAGGTTTGGCGAATTGCCCCCTTTTTTAAAGGCACATCGGGGAATCGGGTTCATTTATTTAAGAGCTCCTCCGCTGCCAGTCGTCCTACTTTCAGTGTTACGGGGGGGAAAGAAAAAAAAAACCAACCTGATATTCCTTTTCATCGCCGGCACTACCTTCCCACCTCGCCAACACATTCCCTTTGACAACCAATTTGCACAATTCGGTATCTTTCCAGCATGCGATGTTTTTTTTTTTTTTGCTGTCGTACGTTCTGACTCTGACCTTTTTGTTTTATTTTGTCTTTCTTTCCGTGAGGCGTTATCAGGGCCGAGCGCTCAGAGACGGAGACTGAGCGAAAGGGCGAAAGGACAGCCGTCGCTCAGGACCCATTCTGCTAATGAAGACAGATTTACTCAAGCAACACACACGGAGGGAGACGTCGGTCACGAATTACGGGGCGTGATTGTGTTTTGTTTACCGTTAATGTGACCCGTCGCTCGGAGGGTGCGTGCGGACTAAACCCCCCCCCCCCCCCCCCCACTACCGGTGATCAAACGTTCAGGTTCATCCCGAATACAAAGATAAAAGCCACTAATTCAATGCATCGGGTTTGCCATGTTCACGTTTGAATCTGTAGTTGCAAAAACTATTTTGCTTCCCTATCACTGCGTTCACTATATATTTCAGCTCAGTCTGGCTCGTCAACATGAGGTGAACAATTTCTTCCTACACTGACGGCCAATTTAAGAAGCCAACGTTGGACTGACACCAAACGTTTGTCGTCATTTTAAAGAGCAGGTTGCATCTAACATTCATTGGTCTGCATTCAGTGATGTGCAATAATTACATTATAATAAATACATTTTAATTCATAGATGAGGCAAACCCTTGAGAAACATTGTAATTCACACAAAATCCGAAATGGGGTTTTCTGCCCCCTGCAGTCAGATTAGGGATATAACAGTCCTGTGTGCCGTCCATTTCAGAATATATGTAAAAACGTATTTAGAACAGTCAGTCAGTCTCAAGGACTTTCGCAGCTTTTAAGGAGCCAGAAAACATTTTTTAATTTAAATTAATAACATTTTGTGTGGACGGGAATACGATGCGGTAAATGATGATGTCATCGCCGATTTCCCCCGCCCCCCCCCACCATGGTGGTTCGGGATGCCACCTAATAACCACAACAATGGCGGACTACTTACTCCAGGTGGCGCTGCAGAAGATACGGATACTAGTCTGTTTAATAAGGTGACATGTTGGATCTCTCTATAGTAGTCTATGAGCAGGTGTCTACTTCTATAATTCCATGTTCTCCGTGTCTTCTGTGTTTTTTTTAATGTATTTGATGAGTCACAGCGCCCCTAAAGGCCACAGCTGTAATTACAGCTTATACCTACACCTAAGCTATAGATGTCACCAAAGACCACGAAACGGAGATTCATCCTTTAGAAGCAATGCACAGTTGGATTAAAACTAACAATTCTAATTCATCGCCGCCTGTAACTTTCAGGATTCTACACAGTCGCCTCATTTAGACGCTTGTCCGTCTTGGCCATGCGTTTCCCCGTCCCGCGCAATCGTACCTCCACACGTCTCAAAGGCGCAGCTTCAAACCTCCCACATCGTGAGGATGATGAAGAACATCTGAATAGATTCTGAATGAGTTCAGAGGAAGCCAACAGTGTGGGCCGTCATCATGGAGATGTTACGTACGGCTTCCACTCTTTAGTGAATGGAAAGTTACGCAGGTCAAGGTGATCAGTTGATGTGAGACTTTTCAAAAGGGTGGAAATAAAACATTTAAACAAGAAGGAAAATCATCAGATGCCTTGAAAAGAAATGTGTTAATGCGACTTGGCTCGTAATATTAGTCTTCTTTGTCAGCCTGTGAGTTGCCAGATTCAAGGTTTTTGCCGCAGTAACTGAAGTAGAATGAAAACACATACTGAAGAGTTACTAAAACTGAACATTGGGTCCTTTAAAACAAGTTAAGGCCTGTTCTCATGACGTATAAAGCTATATCATAAATTTTGAGGTCATTGATCACAACCGGAGTTCACCTACTGCTCCTTCTTCTTCTCTTGTTGAACTCTTGACACACTGACACCGTCTTGTGGCGTAACGTGGTATCACAACAGTGCAAATTGAGCCAGTTGTTTGGTTCAATCGATATCTCAGCTCCCCAATATGCAAACACCTTCATCAACATGTCATTGTGAGAATGCCGTGGACAATGTAAAACAGCCTCCCCGAGTCTTATTGTGATGCACGGCAATACCGTCTTATTCTTGGGTGTGAAGTAAAAGCAGCGTCTGAAGTGGTTTTGTATCATTGTGTTAACTAGATCTCTTCTCCCCCCTTGGTTTCTTCTTCTGACCTCATTATCAAGCATCTCAGTCTTAGGGGAGGATCGCCCCAAGCTATATTTAAAAAGTGCTTTAATGCATAAACCTGTGCACATCCAGAAAGAGTCAACTGCCTTCTAACGGAGTGACTGATGATTGCCTCGGGATACGAGACAGCAGCAACATAGAATCTGTGATTTTTACAGAGATCAGCTAAAAGAGCTTCACTCCTCCCTGTTAGATAAACTTTATCTGTGATAATATAGTGTAACTAGGAAGGGCTTACACCTTACACCTACACCTCACTATGAATTTACTGTTTACATCAGTACTATTAAACGGTAAGCTCATTGTTACTGCTCTAAAACGTTTGCCGGGGCCTCATTCTTCACAGTTGCAGTGTCCAATCAGAATCCTCAGAAAGAAAGACTATTAAAGCCAATTCAGGCAGAACTTAACTTGCTGCGGACCTCGAAGATGATTTTATATGAATTTACAAAGTGTTCATTGATTTTGAAGTGTCGCTCTAAGTGTCGCTTTATTTACTGGGATCCGATTTTTTAATAAAAAATTTTTATTGCGTGATCGTTCATGTTATATTTTAAACTCGACCTCGATCGGACTGCCGCGTGAACGTGAGCTGACCCGAAGTTTCTGGCGCCAGAGCGCAGAAGACGCTGTTGACAGAAGTACATATACACGCCACGCCGATCAACACCTGGGTTGCCAGATGTGACTTGTAGTTTCAAGCCAAAACAAGGAAAGACCCACAAACCTCAATAAAAAACAGAAAATGTTCACAGTTTCTGTTCTAAATTGTAAAAAGTGTCTTATGATACGTGTCCCTCCCTGTCAGGTCCTGATCAGACTGTTGGTTTGGAATGACTACAACCGACTATTTGTGGCAGATACCAGCAGATCCGCTCTCCAGAAACCAAAATATGAGTATATGACATGAAGCACGGCGGTGGATGCCTCCCATTTGGCTTCAACTGTGTCGCTTCAGGTAGTTTTTTTTTTTAATTGCAAAAATGAAAATTAAGATGCTCTTCCTGGCCTCAACCTTGTGTGTCGAGCAGAGTAACAAGTGCAAATGTTCAGCACGTGAACCGACAGCAGCTTCCTCTCCGTCAGTCTCATTTTATTGCCCCACTTACACCGTCGGTTCCTGTGCCAGCCCGGCGCGCTCCATCCGTCTCACCCGCCCATGCGCAGCCCTCAGGCTCGCCATTAGACACAGTGATGAACGCTCGACCAGCAACACTGGAGGGAGGAAATACGATGCTCGAGCTATTCCAGCCATCTCGTTTTCACTTTTCACTAAACCACATCAGGACTTGTGCTTTAGACTTATTGGTGACTTAATATTAAATGGATTCCATTTTTTTCTTGGTACATATAAGAAGGCTGGATAATTATGTCAAGTCCTTGATAAGAAATCAGTTTCTGGCAGGAATTGTATAAATGTTTATACAATTTTCTATTGGGCTTTTGTGTGTTTTCTGGCACCCAACAATTTCTAATTTTCACTCTTTGACTATTAAATTTGTCCATGGCCCTAACTCGTCACAAATTGCCGTGGACTTTATATCTATTGAATGATTTGAAGAGATTCATGTAAAAAGCAGTAAAAAGAAAACTTGCATTGCTGGAATTTGATCACGCTCCTGTAGTGCAGTGTTAAAACTGTTGTGTCTAAATTCTAATCTTTAAGAATCACTCTTTTATTTTTATTTTTGATCAACCTGCTTGATTTAGCAGTAGTGGCGGCCCGAGTGTGGGCGAGTGCAAGTTTAACAGAGTTAATGACTCAATTTTGCATCTTTAATTCTCTCCTGTTTTTAATACTAATCTTTCTAGGTGATATTTTTCAAATGTCAGTTATAGATTATGCATTTTGTTATCTTATTATTGATTTTCCTCCTGTAATGGCTATTACCGGAGAGATTGCTGGGTTAATCTTAGTGCAGCGCCCTCTGCTGGGCCCCTGCAGAATTTGGTAGTAAACTGTGGTGAGTGAACGCTTCATCGGCTCTTTGAATATTAACTATTTGGCTTTTTAGCTCAAGTGTGTTTTATGTTCTTCATTTTATGTTGAGGAAACTTCTAGTTGTTGAGGGAAATGTTCGGTTTATGACGTGTTGACGGCTGTTTGAGGTGAGCGAGAGCGTCGATATGGCCTTCAAATTTCGTTTGCATATGGATTATGATTTAGACTGTATGACATCTAATAAGTATTTGTATCAGAACTTGGCTTCAGTGAGCTAAAGGGTAGCGTGACAATTAAAGAAACTTACTTTCTTTCTTTCTTTCTTTCTTTCTTTCTTTATACCCAAGTGAAAAAGAAGGGAAACAGTCATCAGGGATGAAAACGCTGCTGATAAGAGGGAAACAGTAATCAGGGATACATAGAAGCATCAGCAGATGGCGGTATTGCAACTTTACAGATGCAAACTGCTGTTAAACGGATAAGAAGGAGAAGAGGAAGGAAGAAGAAATGAAAATAGAAATCAGGGTTTAATATTGCTCACTCCTTTTTTCCTTTTTTTTTTGTGGATTATCTAAATAAAATAAAAAGCATCATAATCAGTCACCTGCTTCCTAATTTGATACATTATTTAGTTTATTTTTCTATTTAAAAGGCAAGGGATTTATAGGAAAGCAATGCAAACAAGAGGAAAATGTAAAAGAGAAGTAAAATATGAGCAAATCTCTTGAAAAAAAAAATAAAAAATTGGAGATTTGATTTGTAACAGCTGCTCTGTGCCTACAGACGCTCTGGGTGATCTTACAGTCTGAAAACACAAATTCAGTCAAGGCGCTTGAATTATTCAATGCCGTTTCCTCGCCTGCCCAGCTCACACATGCTAACCATCCTCTGCTACAGATGAGGGTGAGATGGATGGCAGAGAGCCGTCTCTTTCTCTTTCAATGTGTCATCATTTCTCTCTTTATAAAACGCTGAGCTCTAATGTGTGGTGTTGGCCTGGCGCCAGACGCAATCGGCACAACGGAGGCAAAAAGCAGAGACGGGTTCGACGGAATAAATGAAGACTGAGAGAAAATATCCTGGGAGGAGGGACTCATCTATCTTGTCTTGGCCGTTTTGCGTGGACCTCCAAATTCTGAGGCATGAAGTGTTTGTTCGCAGAGGAACACAGATTATGAATAATGCGTCTTCTGCTGGAGTATTTATTTACAACGTCAAATCATTCCTATCGAGACCCGAATGACGCGTGACATCGATGTATTTTCAGCTCACTACAAATGATCACAAATGTATTTTTATCTCTCCCATTAGCGTTAGTAATAATTACGCAGCTTTAAGAGAGGCTACATACTCAAGGCTATTGTTGTTGTAGCACCGCATTATGTAATAATGGTGTCATATATAATAATCTAATACATTTTAAAGTCTATGTAACAAACGCTGCCTTTTGTTATGTGTTACATATAGCAACTGTTAAATGATTAAATGCACATAACTGCATCGTGGGTGATGCGTTCAGGTGCATCACGTAAATTCGAACTTTCTATTTAAATTTTTTTGCTCTTTAAGTTTGGTTGGTGCAGCTTAAAGTCTGGAAGTGACACACAAAAAAAAGAATTTTTGACATCCCACGTACATTTTTTTGTACGCATCTCTTTACTGTAGCGCCAGTGTGGCACTGACCAATACGTCCTATCATACTGCATTTCTATTGGTTAGTTAGTCGACTTATAGTTCCAGCAGTGTTGGTCAAGTTTGGCAGAAGGCTTCGCCCTCCAAGTGACCAAACACTGACCACCAGTACGAGCTGAATGTAGGTACTTTGTTTCGTGTACGGTTACATATGCAGCACGTATCTAAAAGTGAAAAACCATGCCAGGGGTTTTCCTCTGTACTTTACTAGGATGACCTCAGGTGGCGCCGATGCGGCAGATTGAGACCGTTTTGATGAACTGCCAAAGGATGGCGGCGTCTATCTCGGCACCGCAGCATCTCTTCTTCCTCTTCTTTCAACTCGCTGCTCACAGCCACTGAGGGATTCGCCGCTCTCACCCTCTCCTCTTTCATCTTCCTCTCAGTAACCAGAGTGGGAGGAAGCCTGGCGATACGAATGCTGAACAATTCATCCAAACTAGCAGAGGCTCCATGTGATGTTAACACCAAAGAGCAGCTTCTTTAATTTATTAGATTATTATTACCAGGAAGTTGTCCACAACACAACTCCACCGCACTGAGTAGAACACAGTTGCTTGGTTTTATGATTCCTTCTCTGGAGTGATTCATTTCATTTAAAAAAAAAAAAAGATTCTCTTCTTCCCTAGATTTTTTTTTATTTATTTTTTTTGATTCACCTTAATTCAACACTTTTTCAGATTTTTTTTCCAGCTCATTGGTTGGTTGGTTTTTATGACCTTGTTAACGGGACGCTCCTTTCTTTTTTCCGACAGTTTGTGTCTGTGATGTCATCCAAATCAAAGGAAGTTTTGCGTTTTGATGAAAGGTTTTTCACAAGGCCTTTTTTAAAAAAAATGGTTCGGGTTAGAGAATATGGACTGGGAGTCAAACGTTGTCATTGTGCAGAAGAACTATTTCCTACGGCCACGGGGCGCATGCACGGTAGCAGTGTTTCTGCCGTCTAAATAGAGACTGAGCGTTTTCAAAAAGTTGTGTTTTTCACGTTCCCACGGAGTCGGGGCGGTTTCAAAAAGTTCCACGTTGGGAGCTATTTTCAAAAAGTTACATTTTTACTGCCTCTGAGCACCGTTGTCATGTCAGCAGACTCCCAAGACGCAACCATAGTTTTGCATTATTTATTTCTATTGATGATCATTCGATTAATCATTCAAAAAACTGTTTAATTTTATCAGCATGATTCCTCATTCTTGTATTTTCCAGCGAGCCTGTGGTGGGATTCAGTTACATCAGCCGATTGACTGCCAACCTGTTATCTTGCCGATGTAATCAAGGTAACACGGCCTGTTATTTATGCAAAATCTATCGGCGACAAGCCATAAAGGGACCAGCCCAGATATGTAATGTGTGTTCACCTCCAGCCTGAAAGTCTACTGGACCCTGGGGAAATGCCCAATGCTAAGTGCAGCGTTCAGCCTTTGGAAGAAGCAGAAAAAACATTGTTTGGACTGGATGGACAGAGAGATAGTCCCACCCCCTTTTGCATATTTGTTATGTCACTTCATTTTTAAGTCAATACGTTTTTTTTTCCTGTCGTCACCAAACCCTGAACCCTCAAAAGCATTGGCAACCAATTCCATGATTGATTTGTTGTGTCGCGCGACTGATGCATCGCTCGCTATTCTGTGTCTGTCTGTCTGTCAGACAGACAGACAGACAGACAGACAGACAGACAGACAGACAGACAGACTGTCTGTCTGTCTGTAAGTGACTTTACATAGTGATGGTGAGGTTCTCTCTGTGTGTGTGTGTGTGTGTGTGTGTGTGTGTGTGTGTGTGTGTGTGTGTGTGTGTGTGTGTGTGTGTGTGTGTGTGTGTGTGTGTGTGTGTGTGTGTGTGTGTGTGTGTGTGTGTGTGTGTGTGTGTGTGTGTGTGTGTGTGTGTGTGTGTGTACGTCTTTATGTTAGTGGACACGCGTTTACGCACACACACACTGAGGTTTCCTTATCGCACAGCTTTATTCGGCTTTATGTGCTCGCGTGCGTGTCGGCGTGACCTGCTTTCAATGAGCTGTTAAATCAGCCGTCTGCGTGACGACAACTTTAAACACACTGAAATCCTCCAAAACCCGTGAGCTGATATTTTAAAACCCGTGTCTTTTAAACAACGTGGTCGCACACGAGCCTCACGTGACACGCAGCACAACGGCATCCATCACTGTCCACGGTGTAATTCCAGCAGCGGTCAGGCTCAACGGCCAGTCTCCCGCAGTACTTCATTAAGGATTTACAAATCACAGTGGAGCAGAAAATGTACATGCGTTCACCCGGTGTGTGTGTGTGTGTGTGCGTGTTTGTGTGCGTGTGTTCAAACCGAAGCGTCCTTTTTTTTTTTTTTTTTTATCGCGGCTCTCTTGTTCTGATCGATTCCAATGACAAATGTCACGTGTCGACAGCGGTATTGTGTTCACACGCTCGGCGTGTGCCTGCAAATACAAGCGTGCTCAATGAATACATGCGTGGCTTTGTCTTTGTGTGTGTGTGTATTTGTGTGTGTGTGTGGGAACGGTGTGTGTTGAAACGTAAACTGCTGTGATTGACTGTAATACCAAAAGTATATCAAACCATTTGAGATACGACCTGGCGTCCAGACCCTGTTTACACGTTTCAAATGAAAACACTACATTTCAGAGATTTGAGTTTACGTGTAGCGCTGCACTGTGTAATAATGGTGCAATATGTAATAATGTATAAAATGTTCAACTCAATATGTAATAATGCCACAATTTGTAATAGAATTCTAAATCTTATATAAAATACAATAAGAATTTTAACAAACATTTTGTCCTTTTTTAAAAAAAAAAAGAAAATGTACCAATTTAGTACATTATGTAATAAATCTTGTCCTTTATCCATACACATGGTTTTATGTTTGATAATGAGGAAAAAAAAATACGATTATGCTCACGTCCTGCCATCATAACAACGGTAGAACGCAGCTCTAAATCAGGGTTATTTTATTTTTTTAAGATCAGCTGCCATTGTGGTTGGTAGATTTTTAAAGTTACAATGTGGCAACATTTTGAAAATGATGTCCGTTTCCACGGAAACGGCAGAAACGCTGAAAACAATGCAGTTTTCATGTTGGGCCACTAGAGGGTGATGTTTGTTTTTGTAAATAAACCACACACAACATGCTATGAACACTAAATCCTCACTATTTCTGTTATTTGGGTGTAGGATAAAACAACATTGACGTAAACTAAGATAGATATAAAAAATATATATATTTTGCGTGATTTGCTACGATAAAGATGTAATGGTGTAGGATTAAAAAAGTTCTACTTCATCCTATCACCCTTTTTGAACATGTAACGCACATATTGTCAAATTGGAGTGGGTGTCAAGTAATCTCATTTAGATGAGTGTTTCTTTTGTGGTTTTTATGCATTCTGATACATAACAATGGCGGGTACATTCTAGTAGACAGACGATCATCTTAGATTATTACAGCAACTCTCAACTATAAAACTACAAAGTCCCAGGAGAGTGTTAAAGGGGAGATTTAATCACATTTGTCCAGTTTGCTTGCACCTAAAATTATTCATATAAAGTCTTCTGAGCCAAAAGAAAAAAAGATTTCTGCTCACCATGGTCGAATGAAACACCAACGGCTGTTTTACAATCGCACATTTTCATGCTCGTCTAATTCCTGCCAATAAATAAACACCCAGAGCGAGTCGTTCCTCCTAATCCACAACAAAGTACCTCCCGAGCGCTCAGTCTCCTGCTCCAAGCTTGGACAGACCGACTGTGTACATCCAATTCTGCCTTGTCGAGAAAGTTCCTCCTGCACTGGCGGGTTTGTACATGTTGACTTGTACTGTATGTTTTAATGAACATACGCTGCTATACTTAAAATTATTTTAATACTGGAGCAGCATATAGACCGGCGAGAAAAGGTCTTTGAAACCGTTTCTCTGTTTCTGATTTCAGCGGTCATAATATCTGTTCTCCATCTAAGTCACCAGTAAAACAAACGCAGAGCGCTCAACCAAGCACAACGTGAGCTACTCCGTCAAATCAAGTCGTTACTTGACGTTTCCATTCAAGTTTGCACAGTGATGATAGAAAATGGGAGCGAATTCTAATAATAACTGACTGTGTAACCTAAAAATAAAGAGTTTTAGAGGAAAAATACTATTTGATAGGAATGCATTGATACCACATTTTGAAAGGATGAGTATGGGTACTACCCTTTAGCTATAGAGTACCAATACCAGGAAATATTATATCCCGAAAAGCCATATAGGCAAGTAAAATGTGAAGGCTATGTATTACTTTATTTATGTATCCGGTGTAGCATCGCTGGTGTTTGAGCTCTGAAACTTAAACATTTTTTTGATAAATCTTTATTGAATTCATAGACTGAAAATTTGATTTGATATGTATTTATTCATAACGTCAATGATGGCTGTGTTGTAGTTGGTGTTATATAAATAAAGTTGAATTGAATTGAATCAACACCACATCCAGTATTTACCACCAGTGTAAATGGAAAGGCAGGACACTTGTGGTTCTGCATTTTATTGTATTGTTCTTATTGTTGAAGTTTTTTCCCTTCCTTTTTCTTTTCTTTTTGTTTTGTTAAGTTCTTTATGTGTTCACTTTGTGGTGTTGTATTATGAAATGGTTCATCTAAAAAAAATTAAATAAGGTGGTGTCGGTGCAGCCCTAGTTTCTTTCTGTTATCCGTCTAATCCAGATAACTTTATTTTGAAATTTAAGTTAATTTGAAGTTTTCTCACACTAAAGCATGTGGCACTGACTAAAAAGTAATTTCGGTGTCAAAAAAGGCTCTCGGATAAAAGAAATTTAAAATATTGAAGTCAAGTATTATTTGTCCAGATGGAGAAAAATAAAATGTTATGTTGAGTCTATTTAACGGCGGCTGATTAAAGCCTGTGGTTCTAACCGACGACGTTAATGCACTGTATTGTTAAGCGATCCAATGCGTTTGCCTTGAATTCCCCGGCCTGTGCTCAGTGAGTAATGATGGAGTATTGTCTGCCTCTCAGGGGAAACATAGATAAAACGTTCACCGAACTCCATTAGTTGCAAAGCACTCTGCTCGGTAATACGCGGCGCGCCGCGGATCCCGTTTACCTTTATGCTTAATCGATGAGCTCAGTTTTATGTGACTCCTCCTTATGTCAGACGCCATCGCCGTCTCTTTGGGAAATTGAACCCTGAAATGGTTTTCGACGCTTGAATATATCAGGTATTCTTTAAATCTACAGCAGCGAACTTTACCTCGACATACAACAATCAAAGTCGTGAAGCAGCCGTATTTACCTGAGCTTTTATTCTTATCCCTGACCGTCATCGCTCCTTCAGATCAGCATGGTTTACACAGCTTGGCACCAGCTGGAGCTCTCCGACAGCGGTGAAGTTCTTTAAACTACTTGATCCCTCGACGTCGGCTCTTCCTGTCACTGCGAAGCAGAATTCACCAAGCGTCGGATTGTTCACCACTAATGGGGAACGTGAGCTGGGATTAGAACGTCGTGACACGGGTTAGTTTTACCTACTGATGATGTGTTGTTGCAACAGTAATCCTGCTTCACACACGGGTGACTGTAGGTGTAATTTTATGTGTAGGGTTTGGCTTTTTACAGGCATATTGGGAAGGGGAGCACTTTATATATATATATATATATATATAAAGTGCTCCCCTTCCCAATATATATATATATCACTGTGCACAGACACATATTTAACTGTTAACACACCTTAATGAGCGACAAAATTGAAAACGTTGTCACCTCACCGTGGCCTTAGCGTTTGTTAGAGCTCTTTGTATTATTTGGCAGTCTTGAGGTAGTTTGTGGTTCCAAAGAGGTTGAAGACCCCTGCTCGAGAACGTCTGAGTCGTCTGAGACATGCAAATGACAGAAACCCTGTTTTGCATCGTCTCCGAACCAACCGAGGTGCAACCGAACCGTTATCCAGCACCACCACATTTCAGGCCATCGACGCAGCACCAGGCTCCCTCTGCAAACTGTGTTGCATTTACACGGGTCCACTGGAGGATGCGACGTCCAATCTCTCTTGCCGAGTCCAATTCATTTTAAAGAGGTCACAATCATTTTTTCTTGTGATGGTTTTTAAAAAAAGTCCCTCTTCTATGCCCAGTTGGTTCGAGAGCGTGACACAAGTGAAATTGGCTGAAGAGGAAGGTGGATGCTGGACAGGCCACCGGGGCAATGATCTGACTGGAAATTTCCATTTAATTTTATAAATCGGTGAAGATAAAGCAAAAAAATAAAAAAATTGAGGAGTGAACTGGCTGCTGTAGAGTGACACGTCACTTTTGGTATAGCTCGGCTTTATCAGCTTTTTCCAGTGGCCTCGTTCCTTCATCCAGCCTCTCCTCTTCCTCCTCCTCCTCCTCCTCCTCCTCCTCCTCCTCCTCTGCCTATTCCACATCCATGCTTTATGTACACAATCAATTATTCAACATGCAGTTTTCACAAGCTGCGCCTCCCACTCTGCCAACCGCACGCCTTGTTGTGCGCTCAGATAAACACAGCGGCTGTAAGATGCAAACAGCTCCAGCCTGTTCCTCCATCTTCTGGCTCCACAGGACATTTGCCAAGGTTGTATACCGTCTAAAACGCTGGTGTTGTTTTACGAGTACTGGCGGGGATACTCATACCTATTACTAATTCCATCATGAAAAGATTATGATTGAGACTCTCAATTTCTTTTTTCTCAATTAAATGAAATACACTCAAATCGCCAGATGCACTCAGGTTCTGTGTGTCTGTTGGATTGTATGAGCGGCTGAAAGCTCCCAGCACTGCCATCGTCTCATAGTTCATGTAAAAAGCAACATAATGAGCAGATAGCCATGTAATACGAAGCCAGAATCATTGGGTCTGTAGTCGTCATGTATCATACTATTTTATATTGGCAAATATTCTGGCAAATGAAAGTCTGAAACTGCAAACTGGAGCAATCGGTTTCCTCAAGAAAAATGTTGGGAGCCACCAGTCGATGGGTCTTAAACTACAGAAGCAGTATTGAAACTGGTGGAAAAACTAAAAAGCACATTTTTAAAGCTTTCAATTAAATAACCCCAAACATTATTTAATATTCAGACTACATCCATGTCAACTTATGGCCATTATATGAGATGTCTGTCCCGAACTATGGCTTTCCATAGTTTATCTGGTCTTGTGTTGAATTTAAGGTGGGTGGGGCTTTTCAGGATCCTATATCCTCGTCCACATGGTGACGGAAATGTCTTCTCAAAATCCTCCGTGGACCTTTCCTCACTTTCTTCTCAGAAAGAGAGCGGGTACGATATCGCACCACCCGGGCGGCAGCACCTTGAATCAGCCAACCGAAGGAACTGCAAGAGGTCGGTCACAATACATGTATGACAACCACCAGTGGCGCCGCCAGGATTCAATTTCAAAAGACACCAAAAGCACATAGATGTGGATTTGCTTCAGTGTCAGACTTCAACCAGGGGGAACTTTAATTCGAAACAATAGTTTTGATGCTCCGCTGCGCTCTCCACCCGCAGGATCACCTGCTGGAGTCGAAGAGAAGAAGTCTTCTTCTTCTTCTGCTCTAAGTTAATAGTGACGGTGTGCTTGTGACCCGGTTCAGCACCATGGACAGCTGCCACAGCAGGAACTGGATGTGGGAATTTGATGCAGTTGAACCATGTAGGTCGGAAAATGTTGTCTTTGATTAGCCTACATGTTAATTTAATTTAAATCTAAGATTAAAATTAAACACATAGCG
This sequence comes from Lipophrys pholis, assembly GCF_963383615.2. Taxonomy (NCBI): domain Eukaryota; kingdom Metazoa; phylum Chordata; class Actinopteri; order Blenniiformes; family Blenniidae; genus Lipophrys; species Lipophrys pholis. Next base: position 22,551,701 of record NC_137649.1, read on the forward strand.
GCAGCTTCAAAAAGATTATACGCACAGTGCGTACAGGATTCCGGCTGGCGGCGCCACTGATGATACACCTCAGCTGGCATGGCTGCCGGACACGACCAGGGTGGGAACGCTCAGAGAGAGAGGGAAGAGAGAACAATACCCTTGTTGGTGATATATATATATATATATATATATTATTTCCAGTTACCACACTTTGAATATTTGGTAACAAATCACGGTACAATTACTCAGTGTACATGCTGGTTTTTTGGAGGGATTTTTCTTCCTCTTCTTTTTGCTTTCAGTGCCTCAGAAAATGAGCTGAAAGGTCCGAATCAGCTACCTCCCAACATCCCAGGAGATACAGGGACGCACTCTTTCACTCAACTACTATTTTCTATCTACAGATCCTGTCCAAGTCCCAGCTCTGGATTTTATTGCTGGAATATAGTCATCATACCATTGGGAGCCCTGATGATAACTAAAAAAAAAAACAAACCATGTGGTATTTACCTGTTCTCACCTTCTCTTCTGGACACACCTGCCATCTTGCACTCAGCTCTGTTCGAAGTAGAAGAGGTAAAAATAGCTATGGGAAGACAAAAGAAAGCAAAATGTGACTAAGAATGGAAGAAACGCAGACACGCAGCGAACTCCTCAAAGAGTCAGGGAGAAAGAAATTATGATCACAGGCTTCTTTTGTCTTGTCGAGCAGCCTCCTGTGGCGGAAGCGAAACATTTCCAAGGCGTCATCTTGCCACTCACTTCAACCAGTCATATCCTCGCGTTTGTTTAATGTGCATGCATTTGTGCGCTGCAAGATTCCACAACTTTCACTGATTCCACCAGGACTTTGAAGTCACAATAATCCACACACCAGCTGTTCCTCCTCTGACGATAAAAGTTAATATGTGCTGCCAAATTTGACCTTTAATCACTTTTGAGAGGAGAGATGATGGATAAGCTGGGCATGTTTTTACATGTAAACTTAATATGCTATTCAGAGTTTGTGTTTTTGCCAGAATGGCAGTGGAGGAATTATATCTGCGATCTTGAAGTTACTCTGCCAGTATCCACACGGGGAAAAAATAAATTTAGAAGTCAGTTTTAGTTGTGGATCTCAAATACGTTGTTAATACCTTTATGAAGGAAATTCCTCATTACACTCAGACAAACACGCATTTTGCGAAAGACAGCCGAGTTTGTTGACATTTTAGCGTCATGGAAACGCCTGAATCAAGCAAAACAAAAACAGTTTCTGGTTTGTTTGTTTGTGAACATATAATCTTTGGTGTGATCGATTTAAGCGACTGCGAGTTGGAAATGAGTGGAAATGAGTGTTAATGGTCTTTTTTTTTTTTTTTTTTTTTTTTTGGGTGTTTTGGTTTATTCTCTGTGCAGAAGTGATTCCCTTTGCGGGGAATTAGTTTTAAAGATTTTGTTTTCTGGTCGAATAACTTTAACATAACCACTTTATCAAGCAGGAGTTGTTTTTGCAAATTTGGTAAATGGTCGCAAATGGTTATTCACAAACAATAATAACACATTGTTTTAGTCACGAGTCAGACTCAGTGGGAATTTTGACAGAAAATTCAGATTTAGTCTGAGACCTTTAAAGTAACACGGCGTGTAGTTTAAGTCTTATTTTAGTCATCTGAAACTTTTTCAGTCCTAATCTAGTTTTAGTTGACTAAAATCAACTTTATTTTTAAAAATTCAGTCATTCAGATACTTTAGCTAGATTATTTAATTAAATTTTTTTTTTTTTTAATGAATGTTTGAGCTCTTTCTTTGTCTCTGAGACTGTATTTGGTTTCAGTCAGTGTTTATAACAGGTTGTTGGGCTATTTTTAATCTATTTTTGCCAAGAAATAGCAGGAACTAATAAACATTGACTGGCAAAATGTTTTTTTTTATATTTCTTTTTACTATTGCCATGTAAAAATTATTCATGGGAACTTTTGTTGTGTTAACTGCAGGATAGAATTCTAGCTGCAAATGTTCCCGTTCAAGCTTTGAGACTGTGAAGTGAGAGTGACTGTGTGTGGTTGTCTGGCTCTTTCTGTTTGCGCTGTGAGGGACTGAACTCTGTGGCTGCGCTTTGGCACTAAAAACCACTTTCTTGAGTAGTTTAATTGGATTTTGTTGGGACACACGCTGGTTTGGCTTACAAACAAGCGTATTGGTTAAAATAACATTGGAAATGAACAAAGAATAATATGTCATTACTCGACTGAAAGCTCAAGTCTCTCGTCTCCGAGGCGCCATCAAAATCGTATGCTATTAACCCTTTATGGGACATGTAACTTTTATAGCCGACCCACTTACAGCTTTTTAGTATTTCTCAGAAAAACAGTTGAGAAACGGCATTTAAAGATAGTCTATATCACGATCTCTAATTGAAAAATATTTTTTTTGCAGAACACAAATGTGTTGATTAGGATGAAAGAGCTGGTTTGACATCAAGTGAGAATTTTACACAAATTGGGCAACGATATGCTGTGAAATAGGATGTAAATTTTTTTTCACTTGTCCACGTTCCGATATATTTTTTTAATTGAATTATTAATGAAAGAAATGGGGAAAAAAAGATCTGTGTTGAAATTCTTCTTTACCACTTACTTCATAGAGAGAAAACAGTGCTGCCGTCCGCCGACACTGTTTCCTTCATATCTGTTGTTTTTGCTTCTCGACAAACAACTGGGGCTTCATACGTTTTCAACGCATGGGGGTTTTCTTTACATACACGACAGTTTAAAGTCATAAAATACCTTGTACAGTATGGCATACTAATACGATTGGAAATATGAACATCTAAAACTATCTGCATGAGGTATCGGTTCTTTTTTAGGCCATCTGTTGTTCTCCGTTATCCTTCAGTTTCCAGTCTTTTCTGTTCCCCGTGTTTCCTCTTCCTGTTGAGGCGACGCTTCCCTTCATTCCAGTGTCGCATTCTCAACATCAGGACACTGCTGGGGAGGACAAGAGGACGTGTTGCCATGGCAACCCCATCAGAATCTCACCGATAGTCAAAGACGGTACACCAACACATATTCACATGCCATCTGCTCGAGTGTGTGTGTGTGTGTGTGTGTGTGTGTGTGTGTGTGTGTGTGTGTGTGTGTGTGTGTGTGTGTGTGTGTGTGTGTGTGTGTGTGTGTGTGTGTGTGTGTGTGTGTGTGTGTGTGTGTGTGTGTGTGTGTGTTGCATGCTTTGTAATTACAGTGCAAACAAGCATGAGGAGAGATGAAAGACGACTTTGTTTCTGAATGCAAACAGTTTTTTTTGTTTTTTTTTATTATTTTCATATTTCATTTAGAGCCAATGTGCATGTCACATATATGAATCTCCACTGGGAATGTTTTGCTTTGTTTGACAGTTTTTCTCAAAATACTCCCAAAGAAATGCTGCCAAGCAGAGAAGGACTGAGGTGTTGTTGGAGGTCAAGATGTACTTTAGCCAAAACAATCAGCTTTTGTTGGATCTTCACAAAAATCGGAGTGAAAGGATTTTGGGAGTTTTTAGAGTATTTGTGCTCAAGAAGTTAGGGGTTGGATGAAATGTTCTGTCGATGTATCTCGTCACTTCCTGTTTTATCTTTGACTCACCTGTTTTTGTGTCTGACGAGTACTCTCTACTACGCCACTAGCTGGCGGTTGCAGTACCTTCTGCAAACGCATTTCAATGTACTGCAGAATACCGTAGATTAAGCCAGTGGTTCCCAAAACTATTTTTTTCATTCATTCATTCATTCATTCATTCATTCATTCATTCATACCCCCCTTGCAATGGCACTGCACCCCCACTAGGGGGCGCAACCCCCACTTTTGGAACCACGGGATTAACCCATGATAACATATATCAACACAAATACCCATTCCAATAATATAATATATGATAGTGATTACTCTAAGCAAGCTTTAGGATGTCTTATTCTATGTACAAGTACTAATCTGGGATTAGTGGATTCATCCACTATGTGTGTCCACTGGACTGACATTGTAGTTTGTCTTTTTAATGCAAACCAAACAAATGAACAAAACTGAAAAACTGACTCTATGCCAAGACTTCTAAGAATCTAGGTTACTCCAGTCAGAGATGCTAAATAATAAAAAAAATAAATCAAGAAAAAAGAAGAAGACATTTCAAATGTAGTGGGAACTGCAGTGAATTATTGATTCCAGCAAGCTTCACCGGAACTCACTTTGACCTCTTGCAGGCTGAAACAATATCTGGTTTTCTGTCTGTAAATGTAGAATCTTCTGACGTTCGTCCACACGCCAGCCAAACAAAAGCACGACGGCATATCCGCGTCCCAGACGGTTGATACTAAAGCCCTGCAACGCTCTTCAGGTCCCCGGCTGAAAGTTTCTGAACCTCTGCCTCTCGTCCACCATTTTTCCCTCATCCAAAGTGGCAGATGGCGCCGGCGCCTTCGTTAGCATGCTCAGCTGTCACGTAGCGGGTGATAGTAAAACTCTTGGCGGGGTCGGGGGGGGGGGGGGGACGCTGACTGGAGTGACAGCCCCTCTCTGGGGTCATGTATTTTTAAAGTCTCACTTTCTCCCTTTCATGCTTTTCCAGATGCACCACAGGGAGCGAGAGACATGGAAGAAGAGAGAGAGAGAGAGAGAAGCAGGGGGGGGTGGCTGGCAGCTGGAGGCAGCCATCTTGGACTAGGTTAAAAGTGTAATCTTGGTCATGCTTTATCAGCAGAAGAGAAGAGATAAGACAGCAACGGGAAAGCCTGAGCAGGGAAACCCTTCTGCAGAGAGAGAGAGAGAGAGAGAGAGAGCGAGAGAGAGAGGATAATGCAGGTTCTGTGCAGACCAAGCAAAAAGGAGGAGGTGGACTCGTGTTTAACAGTCATATTAAATCTGTATTGTCTTTCTCATAAAAGCGCGTATGAGTACACCAGTGGATCCACCAGGATGGTTTATCCGCCACTCCCACGGCACACAGTGAGGCACATGGAAGGACATCACAGGAAGAACGGCATTAAAAAGAAATCACACGTCGGTAAACAAAGGTGGAAAAACATCCAAGCCAACAGAAAAACAGCTCTTGCAGGTAAAAACTCACAGCAGTCTAAACCTAGAAAATGGTTTTTCAGCGTCACTCTGTGTCAACATGTTCCTGCTTTTGGAAACAAAAGTCAGTCCTGCAGATTTATTTAACGTTGGAGTTGAAGGATCAGTCCTGGTCAAAGATTTACTCCCAGGTTCCTCACGGTGGAGGTCAAAGTAATACCACCCAGTGTTACTATATCTTTAAATCATTTTGTCTTGCAGATATCTTTGGTCCATATATAATGTCGCATCCAAGCCTTTATGTCTTTCAGACAAGCTTCTAGTTTAACTCGTTGATCAGTATCATCTGGTCTCATAGATAAATAGATTTGCGTGTCATCGGCATAACAATGGAAGTTAATGCAGTGTTTCCTGATAGTATTCCCTACAGGATGCGTGTACAACGTGAAAAGTATAGGTCCTAACAGACTAAATGAGTCTGCAGCCTGTTTTAGGTAAATTGTTGTTTCAATTCATTGCCTGCTCAAAATCTTTCATCTCTTGCTTCCATTTCTTCTTTTTGTGTTTTGAAGTTCTACTTAGAACCTTTTTAAGATGATCAAATAGTGCGACATGGAAAGTTTTGCAATTTTGTAAATGGTCTTAAGATTTTTATCAGGAGTATATATATGTATATTAATTGTGTTCCCCTGTGTTCTGTAGTGAAGCCCGCCAAATTCATTGAGGAGATAAAGTGTTAAAAAAATGGATGTTTTCTCAATATTTGTCCAAAATTTATGTCCTAAATTTCTTTATTTGAAAAAAACGAGATGCACAAATGAATCCTTCAGCTTCCACGTTGAGTCTGATGCTCTGCAGGTACTCCATCAACCGTGAGGGATCAGACAGGCACAAGTTATTTTCTCTCACCTGGTGTGTTTGCTAAAGTGCAGATCAAAGAGTGCCGCTGCAGACGGAAGCCAAGCAAACCTGTTTGAGGTATTAAAGGGAAGCAACTCTCTACAAGCGGGAGCTTAAACACGCCCAGTCTGACAACCTCTTGTCACCGCGGATCTCGGTGAAAAGCTGCGCATTTATAAGCAAGGAGTTAAGCAAAGGCAGGGCTCAAAGTACCTGTGCAGAGCATCAGCAGGAACCACAGCGTCTGGAAAAATAAAATGCATTTATAAATGAAGAGAAGAAGCCTTGAAGTCAATATTTAGGATTAAGTAATTGAGCGGCTGCGTATAAGCTCAATTGCTTGACCATAAATGTTCCGTCCCCCAGCCTGACTGCAGGCACATAACCTCAAGGAAATCGTATACAGTCTGGACGTAAGGTGATTTTCGACGACGAACCGCAGGGCTTGATGCTCGATTCCGATTTTTTTGCTGGGATTCGATTTTCTTTTTTTTTACGTGATCATTCCGAACGTGACCTGCCGCGTGAATGTGATTGGACCTGATGTTTTCGGGCCCCAGAGCGCAGAAGACGACGTGAGCGGCCAAACCTGTAGGGGGCAGTGTAACGAGAAGCACGTAGCCATAATAGCCCATCGGAATCCTGGAAAAAAAACAAAACACGACGCCACAAATTGTGACGTAAATCTCCACCCATCTCTCTTTAGATGTAAACAGAAACAGAGTTTTTTTTAAAATCTTTTGTGGAGACTCATAGCTGCGTTTATTTGCGAATGCAAGAAACACAGAAAAATATCACGGTTTTTTAAAATACCCGGGTACGTGTAAACGTGGCCTTATTGAAATCTGTGAGTCTGCGTTTGGGTCTTGTGTTCACATGATGGCTATAGAGTTAGTTGAACAGGAAGCGTTATTCATTACTGATCATTTTGGAACAATTACAATTCCATTTGCTTGTACATGTTTCGCACTATAGCATGTTGACGCAACAACTTTTTGTCACTGTAATGGAGGCGGTCTGACAGACGACACGGGCTTAAAGCAGCGCCCGACTGACCGCCATCAGAAAGAAGCAATATCTTTAATAATATTTATTTGCAAGTCAAATCATCTTAATGGTTTCTGTTCAATTATTTATCCTGGGCTTTAAGTAATGGCAGAGTGACGTCTGTGATGTATTAGCCGGTGCTGAGTGGGTTGCTGGGATCCATTACCCATCTACTAATGCAGGTCTTTCACTTTTTATGCAGCCATTCATCACAGCCTCGCTTTCCCACTGTATAACTCAACAGCATCCACAAGGAAGCTGCTGCCAGTTTACGTGGAGGAGGAGTAGGTGGGAGGGGGTGTCCCAGCAATGGATAATGCACTGTGACAGAAGGGTTGGGCACATCATGAGGAACAGCAAGCTGTTTTTCAGCGGCGTTGCAAAGTGCATTCCGCAGCGACGCCGAGTCGTCGTCCGCTTCCCGTCATTCCGAAACGACGTTCACAAATCGAAACAAATGTCACATTTGAATCACAACCAGACTTACAAGCAGCACATTTCTGCCGGAGCCAGCCAGCGCTTTTCATTTGAAAATGATCATTTGAGCCATTTGTGGCTTTGCCTTGGGAGCCAGGAATCTCTGTTTCTCGCCGATTTGGGGGTGAAAATGGCCCCATTTCCTATAAATGGCACTCTCAAATTGCAGATCACAAGTATTCCAGTTCTCGTGTTGCAAATCACAAATTTTAGTGGAGCTGGCCCTCGGTTCCAGCGTCACAGCCAATGGCATCTTCAAAATAACGGATATTGAGGGGGAAAAAAGAGACGTCAGCTTGTTGGTTAAAATTCAGTGGTTCTGGACAAATCCAAAGCATTCCTGCTTATGTGGCTTTGGCTTTAATATTAAGAAATTAAATTATAAAGATTTGGAGTTGATGGTTTTTCAAAGTGTTGGCTGGGCTATTAGTGAGAGTTGTGTAGATGAATTCAGCAATGCCAACTGGACTCTGCAAAAGTCGTCTCAAAACTTGTCCGTCTGTAATTCGGTTTGCAAATGTGTAAAAAAAAAAGAAGTGCTAATCTGTATAAAATTTGTACATGTAATGAGATTTGCAAATGCGTACAAAGAAGGGCTGAAAATAAAGACTGATGGCTTGCAAACGACATAACTTCTGAAGTACAGGGCAGCAGAGCGGTATGCAGCCAGGACGAACGAGCCTGCGAGCCTGAGCCCAGGGCCTAGAAACCCAGGCATCAATCCGCTCAAGGCAGAAGTGTAGTAAATGTCGCCTGTTAAACAAAACAAAACAGCCAATTGTGAAGCCGCTGGACTTGTAACTGGTGATTTGTCAACTGCGCCAAGTTTCATGTTTGCGCCGTATTCCAGTATATTTGCTGGACAATAAAAAATGGGGCCGTAGTTTGGACACCCTGTCATGAAGCATAATTTATACTGTAAACGCAAACAACATGCGAAGGCTATGCGTTGCCATGAACCTCCTCCGCGTAGCCTCTGCGTCAACGCCTACAGCCTTAAAAGGCCTCTGCATACTCCCATAAGAACCCATAACCCATTTGCAGCTTATTTCCAGCTTCCAATGTTTTCAGGAATACATTTTGTCGAACTGTTTCAGTAATAGAGGAGAAAATTTGTGTCCAAGCCGCCATGTTGGTCCGGTTTTAACTGCAGGAGCTGACGGCTTTGAGTGATGCGTTCATGTGCATCACGTAAATTCGCCCTCCGACATATTAACGAGCTGCGGGGCTCATGCCGTAGCAAGGCTACATGCTAAATATGATTAGAATATGACTGATGCTGATGAAGTGCATGCGCAGCACAGGGCAGTGCCGAAGTTGCGGCAGTGCGGCATCGACACACTTCGACCCGGACGGTTGGAACAGCCGAACCAAATTTCGTCACGTTGTTTGGCAGGACCACGGAGTGCCGAACTTTCTTCTTGTTCTTATGGAGTATGAATCGGCCTTTACGTCCTCCGGTATGCAGACAGCAGCGCGTAGCATTGATCTACGCACTGAAATGAAAATGCAAAAGCGATTCCTTTTCACCTAAAACCTTGTCACGTAAACAGCTGCTTGTATTAAATACCATTTCGCCATTGGCCGCGTGTGGAACTTAAACCTCAGCTGGCTCAGTGTTTCTCTCAGCATTAGATTTGTCTCGTATTAAAATATCCTCAAGGGGATTTTTTTTTGTGAAATGAATGAATCCTCCACGGCTTGCTCCTTCTGATGAAGGTAACAGTCTTCAATTTGTCAAGATGGTGATTTCTTTTTGGTCACAGGTGTCCTGGTGCTGTGTGGCGAGATAAGACCCGGAGCTCACTCGGTTTAATTATGCAGCCTTTGGCATTGTGACGAGATCCGGCTCCACTTCAGCCCGGGCGAAAGAAAAACAAGCCGTCCCTGGGAAATCATACCTTGCTCCTAATAAAGAAATTACAGGCGTTAACACACCTCCACTTGTGTTAGGAATTCTCCTCATGCCTAAGGTCGGCTGTATTGCGGTTTATGAAACAATGAGCACTTTGCCGCAGCCCCTCTGAAGGATAAAGATTAATCCTGTGCGTGTAATGACCTTTATTGTGCCGGGGGACAGCTGGCAAGTAACACGTGCATAATTGAGACTGATGAACCCACACGTAATTACAATTATTTCTTGTGGTCATTAGCAAAACGGTAAAGAGTATTCCTGAGAGATGCCGCTTCTATAATTAGACTGAAAAGCAGCAGGGCGGCGCCGTGGGTCAACAGGAGCCCGGGTTCAACCGGCTCACGGTGTTCGATGGAGAGTTTGGACGTTCACCTTGAGCAGCTCAGCTTCGTAACAAATTCTACATTCACGACCAAAACAGACATTTTTCTTTACTATTTTACACTAAATGAAATTTGTCCGGAGCCACAAAACATGCAAATCCTCTGAAATGACGAAAAAAAGATCTTTGAAAAATTTCAAACAAATTTAAGTTGCATTCATAAAGTGTCATAGATAGAAATTTTATATATTATATTACATTTTAAACTCCCGTAGCCATTATTTTAGATTCAATTTTTTCTTTTTTGTCATTTCCTTCTTTTTAAAAAGTTTTTGGTCTTTTGTCCTCCTTTTTTTTTTTTAAAAAGTTGCATTTTCAGTGATTTCGAGCACCGTTGTCTTGCGAACAGACACCGAAAATGCAATGAAAGTTTTGCGTTTTAACTTTGAAAACGTCACATAAACTGGGTTTCAGATGAGAATGTGGGTAAAAGTCCGTGTTTAACCTTGAAGAACCACCAACGAGCTCCCAGTTTTCTCATATTTCAGTTGAGAACCAAGCAAACTTTCTAATTTGAGTGTCGCCTCGAGCTGATAAGAGTCTCTTTTCCACCACAACAAAATAAAAATCAGACAAAACGTTAATTTACTGAGCAGAGAGGCTGATGTGGCCACATGTGACTCCAGAGACTGTTGACTTGTACATTAACTAACTGCTTTTCCCCCCGCTTTTAGAATTTAAGCTGCTCCGACGTATTTTCTTGTAATCAAGAATAAAACCCTTTTTCTCTCTTTTTTTTTAACATACTGCGTGCAGTTTGACAATCCTAATTGATTCAGATACAAATCCCAAGGGCACGATTGGATTTACAGCAGCTGAGCTACAGTATCATGGCGTTTCCACTGAGAAATTGCAAAAACAACTAACAGAGAATGAGACCGTGATGGACGAGTCCTGGGACTGCTGAGCTGCAGGTTTCGTGAATGGACGTCCTCCACTGTGTCCCAGCAATGAAGTCAAAGTCGAGGAGATCAATGAGGGACAAGGAGTAACGGGAATCTCAGCCATCGATCCCACCAAGAAATGAAAACGTCTTCTCTTCTGTCAGCGGGCATCAGAGGAGAACAGTACGGATCACCTGAGGCTGAAGTTTCAGGAAACCTCCCGGCCTTTTACCTTTTTACACACTGCTGCGATATTTCTGTGAAGGCTGATTTTAAGCTCTACTTTTAATTTAAACTCGGATGAGATCATCATAACAATAATAATATTAGTAGATTATTTGACATTTAGCAAACACAAGAATTGAAGTAGATTACACTTTAAATACACTGAGCATGTGCATCATACTCAAAATATGCTTCAATACAAACTGTTAGAAACGCTCAGTTTGACTGAATGCAACCAGCATTAAGGATTGTTTTTTTCAAACACATTTGTCAAAAGCAGTTTTTAATGTAATTCGTTGTGTGAATGTGGAACTATCTGTGCCTCATGCTAAATATTAGCCAGTGTTCCATGTAATCTAAATCATTGATTAGGGATTGCACCGATCGTTTTTGCATTGTCGTTTCAGAAATCTGCCTAGAAACTCACTGTTCTTGTCTTCGCGAGTCGTACTCTGGCTATTTGTCTTTACACACACATCAAGGTTGACGCCAGGCTGCACGCCAAGTTAGAAAAGGTTCCCTCCTTCCTCTCATTGTCTGGTCTTTTCTGGTTTTTAGACACACGGGAAATGCGTCCGCGCTAATATCAAGTCCTCGCCGAGAGGAATTTATTCATCCGGCTTCCCTCCGCTCTGCATCTGGTCTCCAGTGAAAACGATTGTCTCCGCCTCGGTCCGGGGACGGCGGCGGGCGGAGGTACGTATATCTGCCTCCAGCAGACTGGCCGAACCGAGGCCGCAGTCCATTAACACCAAACGCTGGAACTGACAAATCACTGTCAACTGTATTCTGAAGCAAAGCCTCATTCATCCGTACCAAGACTTCAAAGCCTTCTGTAATGTAGAAGCGGCTCTTTATTCAAACCTCAAACTTTTAAATTAAGTGATATGAAATTCATTCTTGATCACTCACCGTAAAAACTCTTATCTCCAACCTTCAGCCTCTGAATAAAGGAATCTAACGGGGTAACGGCATCGCCGTAGTTCATTACCGGCTCAGAATTACTTCAATCTTTTACATTTTAAAGTGACTATTAACTTTAGCTTCACTTGTTGTTTAGTCTACTACAGTCCCAGATTCAGAGATATTAACCTTGTCAGCTGTTCACAGTTCAGAATCAGTCCTGCAGGCTACACCCAGCGATCAAACTTGGTGTTCATTAGTGCATATCGAGGCATTCATTCATAAATTCATAGCAAAGTAAACCTAGCATGTATACTGTGTATTAGATTATTACTATTTTCATATATATAGGCCTTGGTCCTGAATTCCAGTATAAAAGTCCCTCCAGTGAGCTTTACTGAGAACAGGCTGTTTATATGCCTGTACCTTTAAATGCTCATGAGCTGTGTCTCTGGTAGTGTGGCACCTCACTTAGCGCATTATGGTGCTTCCCAGAGCATGGTGGCAGTCAAAGGTCTTGCTCAGGGGCTCACAGTGGTGAGTTTGGCTGCAGTGGGAATTGAACCTGCAACCTTCTGATCCCAAATCCCTCAATAACCTTGAGACCGCCACTGCCCGCTTAAACCAGTGGATGTTGCTGCCACGCAAGCTGCTCTATCTAGCCGATGGGAGCAATCTGGGGTTCAGAGTCTTGCTCAAGGACACTTTGACGTTTGGACAGCGGGAGAGTCGGAATCAAACCTGCAACCTTGTGACTGAGCGACGGAGATTGTCAAGCAAAGAATCCCTGAATCACAAAACTTGTCTCGAGTCCTATCAGAATAGGATTTTTCATTCAATTGTGATACAACCGTCATACAAACGTCTGCCGTTCTTTTTTTCTTTTTTTTGCTCGTCCTGCTAATTGTCTCCCTCTCAAGTCGTTTTGAAAGTGGAAGCATCACTTCAGGTCTGTGTTTCAAATCCCTCTCAGAACAGAAGCGCCTCTCAGAGCGGGAGATTAATGTGACACCTTCAAATGAAGTGCCCACTCAGGACCAATTTACCTTCTTTTGGGATTCATGGTGTAAGAATCTTAACATGAGCTGCGCTCATATAAATCAAATAAAGCTCTGGTAGATATTCTTTAAAGTTTTAGCTTCGCTTCTCAAGTCGGTATTGATCGGCAAAAGATGGCGGAAGCTGGTAACGACAAGCAGGATGACTCTAACGTCAACATCTGGCTTAGTAGTGAACAAAGAATCCTGGGGGTGATCCAACAGGAGGACATTCTGGCACAGGGGTCAGCTGAGGAGGTCACATGACTTTTCCGCCTTTGGGGAGGAAATAGTTTGCAGCGTATCGTAGCAGTGTTATTGAGTTCACCTTAATAAAGTCCAAAATCTGAGTTTCAATGCAAAATAAAATCTCAGTCATCCATTCATAGCACACCTTGCCGGCGCTACAATATTCATAAGATGCAATTATCACCCTTTTTCCTCCTCTGCCTTAAAATCCTGCCGATGTTTGGTGAACCCTCTTTTTTTAGTTTCATAGTTCGCGATTGGTTCAAAAGTCTGGGAACACTACAAGTACGCATGGGTGATGTTTCTGGCGTTGTCGGCAAGTGTAACTGCCAGAATCAGATATGGGTCACTTGGTAAAATATGTGAAATTGCATCGACAAAAAAAAATCTTATTTATATTACTTTGACTGCTTCACCCTGGTAATTAATCCCAAACCCACAATCCTGGCAAACCTCTATTCCTCTCATCGGATTACAAACCGGACGGTCTGTTGTGTGCCTCAACTGGGTAGCAGGAAATATGTCTTTTCACGCGGCCTTAAGGATGGAGAAAGAAATGCTTTATTGGGTGTATGTCAGGCGTAGTTTGTGAAAGCAGATGGATGTTTGAAAAGCCGGGGTCATACAGGTGGTGAGTGCGCTGCCGGTGGACGGCTCACCGGAAAACACAATGTTGCAGGGAAGCTTCAATGCATTTCAATCAGCATTGACTCGAGTGTGTGTGTGTGTGTGTGTGTGTGTGTGTGTGTGTGTGTGTGTGTGTGTGTGTGTGTGTGTGTGTGTGTGTGTGTGTGGTGTGTGTGTGTGTGTGTTGAATACCAACATTCCTTTGCGTGTGTGTCTCTTCAGAGCTCCACACAAAAAAAAGATGATGTGACCCTGACGTTGCACGGCTCTCATCTGCCACCGTGACGCTGCTTTGATTGAAATAAACAGTATTTATATTGTGTGTGTGTGTGTGTGTGTGTGTGTGTGTGTGTGTGTGTGTGTGTGTGTGTGTGTGTGTGTGTGTGTGTGTGTGTGTGTGTGTGTGTGTGTGTGTGTGTGTGTGTGTGTGTGTGTGTGAGTGAGATAGCTCACATTGTTTGTAGATATTCAACAGAAAGCAGCTCTGTGTTTTGACGATTTACTTCAGCTCTCGCTCTGGAAAGCCGGGCTCGCCAAAAAGAACTCAAGCTGCGTTAATCAAGTATTTTCTTTTCCCGGGCTGCCGTCAAACCAAAACCAAGTGAAGACTGAGTGTGAAAGGCCTCATTCAAATTGTCTGTGATTGCTTCCTGATAAATTTAGCACACAATGGCTTTTTTATTTCACTTTTCTCACACATTTGATTTGAATTTAGGCTCCCTGTGAGAATATATTCAGGTTTCACCTCCAGTAAAACTGGGCCTTTGCAGTTCCTTGTGGGCTATGGTATATAATGCTATGCAGTACCAATGGATGTGTTGGTTTTACAAATGAGGTGAACATATCCACACTGTGGTAAACTGTGTGAGTGACAAGTATTTTAATATTTTACCAAAATTTAAAGGTGCCTCATCGACATTGTTGTTTTTTTTTAAGCCAAATCATAGGTGCTGTAAATTTGCCAAAACAAATCACATCTTTCGACCTTTTCCAAGTATCTATGAAAAGCATAGATTGTTCTGAACAAGCGTCAAAGTCACCAAGACGTTCAAGGCTCAGTGAGAGAATATCAAGAAATAGCACACAGGATGACCTGCTTCCAGTCTTTAGTTTTAAGTTCGCCCTAAAAAAAAACCCCCATTATTATCAATATAAAACATTATTTTGAATCCGTAACCATGAAATATGTTGTCAGCTGTGAGATTTATGACGCGAGTCTTGAGCACAGATGGGCTTATTAAAGGGTTAATAGCTCCGCCACCTCCCTCTGCTCTGGTTTCCATTTTAACTAACCTAAGAGGGGAGAAAACAATTCAGACCAAAGGGCCATTTTCTTTCTTTTATTCATTTCAATCTTGTTATTTTCTTTTTCTCAGATTTCATTCTATTGAATGTTTACATAAGTGAAAAGGATCACCAAGAAGATAAACTTAATTCTTTATTTATTTCCATTTTTTAAAGTATAGCCAAAATGACAAACAAAAATATAGAAAAGAAAAATGGTAATTGGGGATAAAAAATGAGAGTGCCATTCATATGAGAGCTGACAAGTACACAAGTTAAATGAAAACAGCCCCTCGCCCGATGAGTCCTGGATGAGAAACAAGATATAAGATGGAGAACAAAAAAAAACAAACCCTAACAACAATAAAACCCAACTCATAAATCAGAAGAAGACAAGAAAACACAACAGATTAATTAATTGACTGATTAAAAAGCGAGGAAAAAACAACCAAACGAAAAAAATATATATATTTATGTCACACAGTGATCAGTCACTATGGAGCATGTACAAAGCATAGGTATACAAGGTTGCAGTAAACACCGTGATTCTCTGCTTAAGTAAAGTTATTGTGGGATTGAGTCGTGTTTTTGCACAGAAGCCAATAGAATCCCACTTTAAGAGGAACTTGTTTAACGCTCCAGGCTGCACTGAGCGACTCTGCTCCCTCTGGGGTCACCAGAAACACGAATCGTGTCACGGCAAAGAGTGGCGTATCAATCTCCGGAGGACAGGCGACCTGCTGGGTCATTTTACAGATAACAGAAAAGTGTTTAGAGGAAGGAAGTGAGAGCTCAGGGGTTAAAAAGAAGTTTCAATTGAGGACGAGGATCGAGGGAGGAGGCAGTCACGGGTGGGGGTATTATGAATCTGAAATGCCAAGCATATGGGAAGATGCAATCTCCTGGAGCAATTCAATTTTGTCCTTGACTTAGCAGCAGCACACGGAGGCTGCAGAGTGGCTGCATTAACATATGCTCTATTCTAATGAGAGAAGGACAGATGGCGGGCCATCGTTCGGGCTTTATCTCGACTGTAGCTGCAAGTGGCTCCTGTGACTTTGCAGCAGAGGAGGAACAGTGACGGGGCGAGGAATCAGGAATCGGGAACAGAGTGGAGACGGGGCGAGGGATGAATGGATGTAGACCTTGAAGAAAAGTTAACGGAAGTGGACCGGCCGAACAGTTCCCGAGTTTGACCTGATCGCAACATCGTCACCCCTTTGAGCAAGTTAGAGCCAATAAGTACAACGCAGGTCTTTGGGGCGTTGATTGATATTATAATTGTGCTCTGAGAGCATGGCGAGCCGTCCGGCCGTCATTTGGACGGTCAATTTTCGGAAAAGATGACTGATAAAATAGCGAAGTGTTGCTCAAAGCCTCTAAGATATATGTCAAACGCCCAGCGCTACTTCTTTCGACGAAATATAGCGAATTATCGGCTCGTGTACTCAACTGACCTTTTGTATTACGACCAGTATCGAGCAGCGCCATTGGTCAAATGATACCATGTGGTCTATACCTTTTGAAAGGCGGCCTCTGATTGGTTCGTAATTCTCTGACTCATCCTGGTGCGTTCAAATGCTGAAGCAGAGAGAAAGATTTTCCTTTCCAAGATGCTGAGGAATTATATATATGCAGAATCCACACAGGTGGTACTAATTCCCTGGACCTATGATCTATCTAATATTTCACTTCCAAAATGAAATGAGAAAAGGAAATATATTACTCCTAAGAAGCAAAATCCTATATATCAAATAGAAAATAAAGATTGAATGCAATCCTTGTACGCACCCTACAGTTTGTTTCGACACCAAAGAACTCCAGTTTGCCTCGACACTGCCGGCGTGCACAGGACTGACTCGTATCCCAAATTGAGTCTCCAATGGGCCCTTGTGGAGAACGGCTGTGCGCTGGTCTTCACACCAGAGTGCTTGTCTCCATGAATCACGGTGGCCGGGTATCATGTGAAGGTCACTGGTGTGGCAGCCGGATCAGAGGGAAAGTCCCAGCGACACGAGGCCAAATCGTTATTCACCGCCGAGCCGTCAGTGGAGCAGCCGCGCTCAGAGCACTACATTTATTACCGTTGCCCTTGACACTCTTCCTGGCCGCTATAAAGTCATTGAGCTGGACAAAAGCGACACATCGGCAGCATTCCATACGTACGCATTTAACATGTCAGGTGACTAATATGAGGGAGCACGTAAATAAAGAGGGAGAGTCATAACAAAAGTGACCAAGCTGCTGCACTGGGATCAGAGATGGGCCACGCTTTTAACTCTTTTTGGTTATTTTACTTTGGAATCATGTTTAGCTTTTTTTTCCCCCTGCCCCTCTTCTAGTGGTTTTATCTGGTTGAGTTATTTTGAGTATTCATACCTGTGTTAACCATTTTAGATGTTTTGTTTCATCTGGAAATTTTGGAAATTTTTTGCAATATTAGCCATTTTAATTTTAAATTTTTTAAAGCAGTTTTAAATATTATTAGTGTTTGCCATCTCAGCAGTTTTACATTTTTCAAGCCATTTTTATTTTGTTAGCCAAACTATAACAGTCCTTCCCCTCAAAAAGTGTCTGGAGTACAAATAGATTAAAAAAATTTTAAAGGTTCATTTATTTACATTATTTTCTTATAATAATGTAATTTTATTTTGTATT
The DNA here is from genome assembly GCF_963383615.2 of Lipophrys pholis. Lineage (NCBI taxonomy): Eukaryota > Metazoa > Chordata > Actinopteri > Blenniiformes > Blenniidae > Lipophrys > Lipophrys pholis. The sequence goes on from NC_137649.1 coordinate 22,569,298, forward strand.
TTTTACCAAATTTGCACGTTTTTTTTTTTTTAAGTAATGACATTTTTCCTTTATGTTTTATGTGCCTGTTTTGTTTCTGGGACCTTAATGTACTGTTGCCTGCCTCGGTCAGAACGCTCCTGAAAAAGAGTTTTTTAATGTCAGCGAGGTTTTTCTAGTAAAATAAAGGTTAGCCGACCTGCTGCTGATGTTGCTGGCGGATGACGTCACGTAATACTCGCCGGATTGTATGAGGAATATTTTACAAGTGATACCAAACCCGATATTGGTGTCTGTATCGGTGCATCTAGTTTCACATGTGTCTGGAAAGCCGTTATGATCAGCTGTGACATTGCTAATAGGCCACTAATCCTCGAACGTATTTGGTCCACGTTGACGATTAAGCCCGCTTCCTAATTTACTCCACCTCGTCTCCCGAGAGAGCATCCAATGCTCATTAAATCCCCCGTGCAGAACTGGGACACACATGACAGCAGTCACAAGCATATCGATATCGCCACTGAAATGTGAGCGTGACTCCCCTGGGCTCCTCTCGGTTTACAGTCGTGACACGACGGGGCCAGAACCTTAAAACATGAGCAGCTCTGAGGAGTCACACGTATACGGGCCGATTCAGTCTCCGAGCCTGGCTGCGTTTCACTTGATGAATGCACTTGTCGCTAGTAAAATAATGTTGCTTGCAAAGCTATTGATTTTTTTATTTTTTTTTTGCTTCTTGCAGCCTTGGTCAAACAATCCCCCCACGCACTTTAAAATCAGGGCAGCGGAAGAAAAAAACAAACCAAAAAAAAAAAAAAAACTATACAGAAAACCAAAACGCCACAGTCCCGCAGGAAAACATGCACGGTAATAAAAACATCTGCAAACGAACCAAAAGCAAAGCAGTTCATGAAGGGCAAGGGCAGTGCACACATGCAGTGGCAGAAGGCCGTCTCTTTGGTCCCAGAGTTTCCCCACCGTGAGAATAACGCAGGAGCTTTTCTCTTGATACCCGGCAGGAGATAAATCCCCAAAGTGAGTGTACAGGAGCGCCCGTCCATCACGACCGAGCCATCAGATAAGTAGATTCATGCACTTTACAGTTCAGTGGAGGGAAACGAGGTGAAAACTCGTTGAGCTGATGACACCAACTGATGGCGCTGCACTTTGGAAGGCAACGCCACACACAAGTATACTGTACACATGTGATATGTAGTGGCAGGTATGTATTATGGTCCGGGGGCCAAAACTGGCCTGTCAGCAGTAATATCTGGCCTGCAGATGATTTTGAATATCTGAGGCACCTGTAGATAATATAGACGGCATATTTTACTTTCAAATAAGAATTAGAGACGTTTGATTGAATCTCCATTGGTCTTTTTTTTTTCATTATGTATTTGCATACATATCTATGTTGCAATCAACATTTTGGATATATTTATTTGTATATGCTCATATGTGGATATCTATATTCTGAAGTATATTGAATACATTATTCCATATATTTTAATATAAAAGTAAACATATTCATATATATTCTGAAGTCTACCTTATTACATCTATTTTAATATAAAAGTAAATATACATCGTAATATATTTTCCAATATATGAAAAGCCGCAATTCCTTATGTATTTTCCAATATATTGTAATCTATTAATACAATACATAATTCCATATATTTACAACAGATCCTTTTGATACATGCTTGTTGTTTTTTTTTTTTGTTAATAGTTAATTATGATTCAGAATCAGGTTGTAATGCCAATTATTAGCTCGGGTACACAACTTGAAACTGGTTTTGTATTAGACCCAGTAACGAGCAACGTGATTGGTCAGTTGATACCATGTGGTTTGGACCTTTTGAAACGCGGCCTCTGATTGGTCCGTAATTCTCTGTCTCATTCGAATGCTGAAGCAGAGAAGACGAATTTGGAGGGATTTCCTTTCCAAGATGATGAGGAATTATATCTTCAGAATCCACACAGCTGGGGCTAATTCTATGTACCTAAGATCCGTCAAATTTCTCATTTCTAAAATGTTGACACATGTTTGTATATCATTCGTACTTTTCATTGAAGAATGAAATAATTCTTTGCTGTGAAAATTTAGATTTTGATATAAGTATTCATGCTTGTTCCCTCTCCAATTCAAGTAAGTGCTTCTGCCATTCCCCTGGGAACAGACATTCTTTTTCAAACTTTTCTGTGTAAACATGAAACTTTTCTGCAACGGAAATGCAAAAAACGATGCGTTTTCGCTAGAAATGTTGTGTATTCGTGGTCACAGTGTGTAGTGGCAGACAGGAGTCTTAGGGAGAACACTGAAGTCATTGAATAATACAGACTGGGGCAGTGGCAGACCAGCAAACTCAAGTCTTCCTTCAATGGAAAAATTTTGTGTTTGATGATGATGAAACAGAATATTTGATGAACAATGTGGATTTTGTATCTTCAGAACGAAACAAATTTAGTCGTGTGTGAATAGCAAAGGCAGAGCAAATATAGAAACAGACATGGAAAGCACGCAAAGGAGGGAAAATATCACAGAGTCCTTTGGCAGCTCATGAAACTGAATGGCTACTGAGCAGAATACCACAAGGAAATCCAGAATAGATTCATCAAACTATCAAACAACGGGAAGGATGTCAAAAAAGAATGAGGCAAAGACAAGTTGAATACATGAAGGAGACTTTATCAAATTACCACACAGGATGCTGAACTTTATTTATTTGTAGTTTTACAAATAAAAGCCATTCTTGCCTGGTGAGAAAACATCCTTGTTGTTTCACATGCAATCACCCGTCATGGAAAAAGCCCCAAACACAGAGTCTGAACACATGTAGGTGTTTGAAACTACGAGCCGGGGAAATCCTTGGCAGCGCTGCAGGGACTCGCTGTGAACAAAGAAAGGTTGAATTCATTTCAGCCCGAGCCGAGGCTCGACTGTGGACGGTGCCATGGGAACCGATGGTGAATGTAGAAGCTGCTCTGCGACAGGCCGTCGTTATGAGGACACATCTGCACCGCAACCAATGCAAACCAAGTATTACGAGTATCTCCCATTAAACTGTTTCGTGTTTCAACTGAGAATTAAACAAGTTTGACTTTAATAAAGCAGATTTAGAAGATGAGGAATATACAGAGAAATATTAGAGAACGTTGTTTAATCGAACAACGAGAATAGGCTTTATTGTCAAAATATTAACACCACTGAATAGTAATAAATCACTTTTGTCATTTATATACAAAGAACAAATAAATGCATCACTCCAGAGGACACTTTTCAGCTTATTTGGAATATTAATTTGATATAAGATTAGTTTCACCAACAAAAGTTGGGTGACCAACAAAGTTGGAGATGGTATGTATGTCTTTTACCAACTTTTCACAAAAACTACTCACTCGAATTGCATGAAATCTTCAGGGATGATTCGTCATCATCCAAGGACCAATCCATTAGATTTTGGGACGGCTAACTGTTTCCGAATATATCACAAAAAACTGTGAAATATGTCCCATACAAAGCGGATGAGAGAGGCACCTCATGGAGGAGATCAGAGGAGATCAGTGCCTGTTGCCATGGAGACGCTCCCTGCTCAGTGTTTCACACAGTGACGTAGCGTCCCGACAGGCTAGTTAGCATCAATATGAGCTAATGGCTTTCAAGCTAGAGATGCTAACTCGGTTCCGCAAACAAATGTGACAGTGGCAAAGTTTGCGCTCTACCGAGTGTAGCTCTAGTCTTAATCTACATAATAACATACACTTCTCATTGGAAAATATACAATCGATCCACAATAGAAGTTACAAATCATGAAATGAAAGACTCAGAGCAGAACATTCTAAAAATGTAAGGAAAATCCATAATCGTTAGATGCTAATGAATTCTGATCAGTGAGATGACGCAGAGGTAATACCTCTTTCTCCTCCTCTTCATCTTCCTCTTCCCTCCTCCTCCCCCTTTCTCCCATTCAGATGTCTGTTGGAGCCTTCAGTCCTGTTTCCATTCTCCCGTCCTCTCTGTGGGCTCCTCTTTGCGAACAGACTGTTGCTGGACCATTACCCAAATCAATCTCCTCATAGCGGCACGTTGGGCCTCGCGGACAGCAGGCGCTCGCATCCAAAAGCAGCGTGTTCTTAAAACCCGTCGCCACGGGATGAGAGGGGCTTACACGCATTAGCAGAGAGAGCGGCGTCTGCGTCAGCGAGCCATCCGAGTGACAAACGGTGTCTCTGTGAGAGCGATGTGCCGTTAATTTCATAAACCGCCACCTCGCTATCGCTTCCAGTCTATAAAAAGAGAAACCTGAGCCGGCAAGAGAACCAATGCAAGCTGCGTCAAGCATAGACCCACATTCTGCTGCTCAGACGAACGCACCTCATTCAGTCGGATTCAGAGCAAAAGAAAAAAAAAAACCAGAAAGTAAAAGATTAAAAAAAAACATGTCAGAGTCTTATGTATGCAGGCCTGTAACTGATAACGCTTCAAGTGAAAACGCATCACTTTTGCGTTTTCATTTTATAAAATTTGCACAGCAATGGTTTGATGTCCGTTTACACGGAAACGTCAGAAACGCTGACAACGATGTTGCCCTCATGTCGGGCCACTAGTGGGTGCTGTTGTTTTGTTTTTGTAATGAAATCCCTCATGGCCCGGCATGAAAACTACATCGTGTTCAGCGCCTCTGCTGTCCCCGTGTAAATGAACGATTTCACTTGAAACGTTGTCGTGTAAACATCAAATCATCCAGCATGCCACATGAAAAGTTTGGCAGTGGTATTATAATATATATATTATTATGTATTTTCTTACCACAGTACTGAAGTTACCACGCTGAGAACAAAGAGAAGAGACGTCATTGCGAACAACATTGCAATAATCCATCCATACTAACTGCATGAACTTATTTCCCTGTAAAGCAGACACTTGACTCAGAAATAACACATTTTGATAAACATTGTCAACAACAACATGCATGTCTTCAATACACACTTTGGTAACGTTTGCCCGTGTATGAAACCATAATTTACCTCAGCGATGGGCAGCAGCAACAAAAATGCTGATTCATTCTATCAAACTGAACATGAGTCTATATTGACACACGGATGATTAAATGATTAATATTTCATGTGCGAGGAGAATTTGGCATGATGGGAGAATTAGGTCTGCTTCTGACTTTACTCATATACACGACGCGATGGGGCGGCACGGTGGAGTAGTGGCGACAGATTCCCGTTTTTCTTCTATCCTTCCCTTTGTTGCTGTTGTGTTGAGAGTTGCTTCTGTTAGCAGCGTTTCCTCTCACCTTGTGTTTATCAAGAAGGACGAGCAGCGAGGGGGAGTTGCACTGCCTGTTGCCGCCCATAGGTTTGTGCATGTTTGAGTTGAACAATGATTGTAATTGTAAGTTAGATGAATAGTACTGTCAAACCAATCTGTGGAGGAAAAAAATGTACTTTACATCCAAGATAATTTCTCAAGGCTTTGGGTAAAGACTCCTAAAATGTTTGGAAGACTGTGGGTTTAGTTTTTATTATAGATCCGGGTGGTCTAGTGCAAAGCGTCTTCTCCTGTTTTAGATCCGGGTGTGGTTTATTGACTGTATGTGTTTTAAGGTCAGGCTTCAGACTTTTCTATCTATCTATATTGTAAACAACCCAACTGCTATTTTAAAGGGCTCATATTACACAAAACTAACTTTTTAATAATTTTCCATCAGTACTAATCGTCTCCATACCTGGACTGATGCCCCAGAAGTGAAGACAGTCTGTCCTCTCTCTCCCTGGCTTGTTTCAAGTTTTAAAAAGTGTGTTGATCCAACAAGCCAATCAGAAATCAAACCCTATATAGTGTCATCGGGGGTTTCGCCAATCCCAATCAAGGTAGGCCCTCCCTTTGACTCCTCCCACAATTAGGCAGCTCTGCTCTGGCACATGGCACCACGAGAGGAAGTACTTCCTCCTCTTCCCAAGATGGGCATGTGTGGGCAGAACCAGTCCAGCTCACACAGACACAGCAGATTCTGAATGCAGCTCCTATGATCCAATATTCAAATGGTGGAAAATCAAGGAAATGCTGGATTTGAGGCAATAAACTTTTGGGATTTTTGGACCAACGAGTCCCTTGTGGAAGCGTTGAAAGCTGGATGATATGACTCCTTTAAAGGTTCAGCCCTGTTGTTTTTGCATTGCTCTTTTTCTTTGCGAGGGTGTTTAAAGGTTAATGATTGAAAAGCCCCATAAGTTAAATATCCTCGGTTTTATGATGAAAAGGTATTGTTTGTGATGGAAATTAGGCAAAAGAAGGTTGAGAGTGAGCTTCAAGACCTTCTGTAAGCCCACCTGTTGCTGTCAAAATGTCAAAGCTGCTCTTCCCCTCTAACAGGTTTCCAGTCAGGACTTCCTACATTTTGAATTGATTCCAATCAATTCCCAAACAACACACTTTGCCGTGTAATTGCTCAAATTATTTCTGAGCCATTTTACACTGTATTTAATTGTCCTTAGTTGAATTTTTTTCCCTAATATTTCAGATAAAAATGTACTATTGTTAACTGCTGTTAGAACTGATGGTCATGTAGACATAATGCCTGCATCTTCCACACTTGTTCACTGAGAGAAAACACAGCCTGCCGAAACAAACGATCCCCAATGTTGACTTGATGTAATTTACACAAGAACATGAAATCCGAGCACGAGCGAGATAAACCTGCAGGGTCTCTCCACACCTTGTGAGCTACTCCCAACTTCTTATATAACTGTCAACCTGCTTTTATCTGGGGGATTAAGTGTGCTGGAACATCAGATATGACACCTGAGAACATTTCTGGAAGTAGTAATTGGATGGAAATGCTGTAAGGGAGCGATACGGGTGATAATGAGTTGACTCGTTAGGCTCCATCACCGCTGAGGGATGTGAAGCGAGAGGCAGAAATTAAAAAACGCGGAGGAAACGGCAGAGGCGAGGTTTAGTGTTCAGGTGGCCTGAATCCACGGCGCGCACAAAGGTGTACGAGAATAAACTCACAAATGAGAGCAGGTCTCTCTCTCACCCTCTTTCATTATCACTTCCCTGCATGAAGCGACTGCCAGCCAGCGTTCCAGTTAACAGCGACTCCGCTTGAGACTCATTCAAAGAGCTTCTTCAACAAACACGATACGAAGGCTGAGCAGCATTCTCCTTTTGCAGATGACACGATACAAATAAGAGGCAAACTTGAGTGGTCGGGGCATTCAGTTTCTAAACGATATTCTCTACCAACACCATAACATAATCCCCACATGGAGCATGGTGGTGGACGCATCAAGATTTGAAGCTGCATCTATACTTCAGGGTCTTCTTGACTTCTTGTGATTATAGAAGGAACATTGATCACCGTATTTTAATGGGTTAACTAGAGAATGTTTTTTTTCTGCAGCAAGAAAATGTGCCCCAGCATGAACGTATATCAACTTAATGGCTTTAAAAAAAAAACTTTAAAACCTTCTAACAGTCCATTATTCCCGATTTCTATACATATACGTCAGTCTTAACATGGCCTGAGATAGCAACCAGCAGCATGTTCAAGGGGCCATTGATAACAATTATTCCATCGATCGTGTTCCAATGCCTTCATATTTGGGTGATCTGGGTTCTCCTGGATGTGCGGGAGGAATATACCAGAGATATTTTAGACTCTTATTGTCTCATATTCACTCACAACCGACACCATTTTAGTAAACCCGTATTAAAAACAGTCGTGTTGTGGTCTGTGGAAAAGTGCTTACTCTTTCTTTTTGCCTTCATTTAAAGCAGCCCAGAAACACAATTTTTTTTAAAAACAGTAGCAAGTACTCTCCTCTGTGTAAATCTGTCCATAGCACTTGCTCATCATCACATAATTTCGGTATAATTTAACAATTAGTAATACTCTTGTAATGACCCGTCCTACTCTGCTTCTGATTGGCTCGTCAGCCCTCATGCTGCAGGGTTAAAATAGACATTAACCAATCAAATCAGTGAATGCAGTGAGTATTAGCCAATCAGAGGCAGAATACTGCGGGCGATGGATTCTGATTCGTAGATACTGCTGAGGTGCATCATGGAGGATTTGGAAAGGGTGTACGAAATGATGACTGAAAAATAAGTGGGTCTGTGGGGCATGAGAACTCTCAAATAACCTGAAATAAAAAAAACACAAAGTGAGAAAATGTACCCAGAGAGAAGCCCAGCCATTCATGTAATGCCACTTTCTACCACCAGGTTGTACAGTGAGTGACTAGGGTTGTCTGGATTGATTGAAATCCTACAAAACCTGAAGCACAGCAGAATCCAGCGCATAGATAGAACGGAAACTTTCCCTACGGCTGAAGCTTGAGGAATCTTAGAACCAAAAAACGATCAACATGAGCTGATTCTGGATGTGACAGTGACTCAGCACGGGCATTTAGCGCTTAAATTTCCATAGTTTCCTAATCTCTCATTGCATTGCTATGAGATTTGACTGAACTCGTCGGTGTGCTCTGTTTAGATCACTTTCACATACATCTATACCCTGTCGTGTCGAACTGGAATCTGGAGCAACCATGTCAGGAGCATTGCTCCCCCTATTTACCAGAATAACGGCTGAGGAAAAAATAAAAATAAAGCACGTATTTTCATGTGAGCGTAGTTCCAAGGTATTAAGCAAACACTCATTAAATCAGTCGCCACCATTTCTGTTGATTGAATCGATGGCGGCGCTGTGATAAAGAATAATTAGATCAGTTTCTCAGGAAGCATTAATGCTCCTTGGAGACCCTGTCAACAGCGAAGGGGCTTACTTTACCGTCATGTTTTCCTTTATTTTCCTGTTTTAATGGTGAGTCCCTGCATATGTCAGCGGGTGGCATTGATTGTGTCAAGACCATACAGAAATGTAGTCATGGTATGTGAGGATTAAAAAAATATATAAATGTTGTGGTCTGCTCGAGGCACCACTGCTCCTCAGGACCTGGTTCAAGGAAGTGGACATATTTCACTCTACTACATTTTATGTTACCAATAAATTTGTCTTACTCTTGAAAGATGATGTGTATATATTCAAAAATGCTACTGGTTGCAGGGCATGACAGGATCATGTGTATTGATATATATATATATATATATCTTATATATGGAGTATATGGAAGCCATTCATTTGATATAGTCAATGGAGAAACTGGGATAAACTCAAATAACAACACATACATTTTGCATGCATTTTAGTTATTAACTTAATAATACAATTACATTTTTTTTTCTCGAACCATTTAACATTAATTTGGGCAGATTAAGTGAAGATAAGGTGGGAGAAGCACTTTTGTGTTTAATGTTTGTTTTGTTTAGGTTTTTTTGTGTTTCTTTATGTACAGCTACTAATTCTGAATATGATTGTGTAAAAATATATATCTGAGAAGCCTTACTTTTCTTGTGAAAAAAAATAATATTGTGGCACATAAACACCAACAACAACAACAAAAACTCTTAGGGTCATTCATTGTGGAAACTTTGTGGAAACGCTTGCACGGCCCTCTATACTCACCATAATTGTTACGACACACAGAAGTGAAAGAAAAAGCCAGATCGAAAGACGTACTTAATGTTTAGGTGGTTTCTCATTTCATCTTCCGAGCTTTATGAGCGTATTATAGGCTGTGGACAAGCAGCAAGACACTTCGACGCACTCAGGAGGAAATACTCTGACCGTCACGGTTGTGTGTAACGCAATGTCGCACATGAAGTGTCGCTCAGAGCTTCTTTCCTGCTCTTCATGCTCTGAACTCTAATCCACGTGGTGCATTAAGTTGGACCGAGGCTGAACTCCCCCGAACACACAAGCAACCGCTGTGTCGTCTCGTCCGTGTCGTAATGTCTCATTTTGTCTCTGATTTTAATTGTGTTGGTGCTCGGAGACAAAAGTAGATCACGCCGGACCGGATTAGCATGATTCTTTTGAAATACTGATTCGGCTAATTAAATGCCACGCTGTCCTTTATTTGTCATAAAGAGCTGATGGAGAATTGGACGGGACGGCCTCTATCATCATCCCACCTGGGACCCGCTGGAGCGAGGGATGAAGGGAGGCAAGGACGTACGAGGACAGAGAATATAATGTAAGACTAACATAATAGTAATATTAAGAAAAGAAAAACCAAGGCTTGATGGTGACGATATGGATTTGACAGTAAAAACAAAAAAGATATTTACATGGAAGAGTTGACCAGGAAGCTTTTTTTTGCTTTTCCTGTTTTTTTACTTTTTGCTCTCGTGTAAAAAAAATTCCAGTAATTATGAAGTCTGAAAGAAAAAAAAAAGAGAAGACATGTCACGAAGAAAGAAACTAAAACTGATTCAAATACACATTTAAAGATGGGAAAAGGGTGAAAGGACACTGGAGCGGACGCAGCAGATGCACTAAGCAGTAGAAATACTTTGTATTATTAATGGAATATTCTGTTTTCTTTGATTCAAGCATCAATATTGATCACTTTTTAATGGATTTGATTGAATATAGAAGAACCTTTTGTTTGTGGTTATCTCTCATATATGTGGAGGATTTACTATGTAACGGGTTTTAATGTCACATGATTCACATGTCATCTTACTTCACAGGTGAGACGGGACGTTCAGGTCAGTTTCAAGCCGCTGAGGCTCTAATAGGAGGACGGCGTCTATAAATGGCCAACCCAGAACAAAACCAGCTAATTCTGTAGCGGGCAGACATCCGGTGGGCTGGATGTGGATCGTCTAGGCAGTTTCCCGAGCGCTGAACACCGGTTCCGGAGCGCAGCGCCGCCTCCGGTCGCCGTCCTTCAGAAAACCTCTCACCTCCAGCCGCCACTCGGCTGACGGCTGTCGTCACGTCCGCCACGCCGCGTCGCGTCCTCGGGATCGGTCAGACAGATGTGTAAATTAGACGCTGATTCGAAGAGACGGTTTCATCTCGCTCCTCCTGTCGGTCTCTTCGGCAGGCGAGAGGTCGGAGCGCGAGGTCGGCGCCCGGGACCTGTCAGCGGAGGCCTTCGTGTTGCCGGGGGAGGTTTTGGTGAGCGGTCGGCCATCACTTCAAGGACAGCCGCTGTCAGCCACACACAGACACATTCTGCATTGGAAAAAGAAAGCTTCAGAAAAGAAGCCTGATCCTTGTAATCTGCGCCTCGTACTCCTGATAATACGTACTTACAGTCACTACAGAGGCACTAAAACTGAGCACTTGAGTGATAAAGCGCTAAAACGCCATCATTGTGAACGGCGCCTGAGTGATCCACGCCGGGAGAAAGCACTAATTTCATCTTCACCTTAGAGTGCACCACTCACGTAAGCATTAGCATCTGCCGTGCCAAATCACTCTCACCTTCAAACCTCCGCTGCAACATGACACCTGCATTTCCTTCCCAAAGATTCAGCCATGTTTACCACGGATCCCTCTCATTTGGAATCGACCTTTAGTTCAATTTAGACGACTTATGACCACAACGTCAGACTGCCATTGATGTTTATCAGGCCATATCGACACTCTTTCACTTTACAAGTTATTATTTTTCTAACACTGAATTGACAGTTGTAAAGAAAACACCGCTGTAAATGATCAAGCAGCAATACCGTATAGTGCCTAATAGAAGAGCACCCCCCCCCTTCACAAAGATGCGGAGCATGCGAATGCATCAAATAAAAATTTTTTCAATGTTTTTTAAGGCGGGTTGGTGGATGGGGGCGGGGGTTTGAGTCGACACTTCTCACGGACATTTGATTCTTAACACCGTCTTTCAAGTCTGCCGCCGCAAATCTGTCGTCTTCGACGGCACACTCTAGTTCTTCGCCGATAACAGGCTTCTTAAAAATGTGCGCATGCAGAAATATTTCAGTGTCAACAGTCACATATAATTACTGTATTTTTCAGAATGTTTTAAGTTGCACTCGCACGTTCCCAATGGTCGCGCAGCCAGAGGCTTGCCCTCCTGCACTGCATGTCTATTAGGAGCTATACGGTATGTTTGAGTGAGAGGGTCGCGTGTTCATTATCAGGACTTCGCTGCTGGTTGAAACTCTACTTGATGGCCGTTTAAACAAAAGTAATATTTTTGACGTCATTATTTCCTAAACAAGGATAAAAAAAAATGATTCCACATCGATTCTCCCTCACGTCCGTCGTCTCCACACAAACAGAAGAAACAGTGTCCAGCACTGATGATGTGTACACTGTTAAAAAAGCTTATAACATCAGTGGGAGTGCCAATCTCTAAATGGGTGTCAACCCCAAGGTCACCACCACTCATCTGACCTCTGAACTCGACTCTGCCCCCCGGAGGATTGACGGTGCCGGTTAAACCCAGTGTAGGTTTCCCCCTTGTCAGTGAATTACTCGACAATTCCCCGCTCCTGTATTCACGACTCACCGCACCGGTGGATGTTAACTGAACACTACATCACTCACGGCGTCCGGCTCCCCGGAGAGTGTCAGCGGCGTCAGGAGGAATGATTTAAAGGCTGCGAAGATGAGCCAGCCAATGACAACAGTGAGGTTACCTCATGCAACGAGAACCTGCACTTCTAAAGCCTCTCAACGTCACATATATGATATCTGTTCAGTTTTAACAGAGACACAGGGACTCATTTAAATGCATCGGTATTCTATATTCTCCACTCGTGGGTCCAGACCTAAAAGTAGGTTTGTACATAATGCGGCGGCATTATGTAATAACGGTGCAATATGTAATAATGTAATCCATTTTAAACTATTAATAATCTGATATTTTTAATAAACGTTGTCGCAATTTGTAATAACTTGTTACACGTTGCAACAGTTATTAGAAAATGCCGGTGCTCTCCTTTTTTAAAAATTTTTTTAAGAAAATGTAATAATTTGGTGCATTATGTAATAAATCATCAAAATGGATACCTTAGTTAGAAAAGCCATCATACCATCAGAATAACATTAAGCATTCCACCTTAATGAGGATTTATTTAAAAAAACAAACAAACTAGTAGGATAAAATGTTGTAGGGTGAAATATGTCTACGTAAAAGTTAGATCCTCTGTGAGTCCATACAGCCGAGAACAGAACTCTAAAAAGGTGCAAATGACTTAATTGCTTGTTGTGGCTTCCATACATGGTGGATAAGAGTAATACTAAACAAAAATATTGCCTTAAACGTAAATTCAGTCATTAGATTGAACTTTCAAAATTAGCAAAATGATTAACCCACATAATGATTGATAGAGGTACCCACTATCCTGCTTTGGGCACCTAAATGGTTCTCCTGACATTGTTTAATGTCAGTGCTTGTCTGCTTAAATGGCAAATTAGGGTTCCTCATTGTGGCTTAATAAATTTAATCTAAATCTAATTTGATCTACACTTGATTCATCAATTAAAGTTGCTTTAAGATGGGCTTAATGATTGCATAAGATTATCGATCATTATTGTTCTCACGGCTTCCCCTTGCAATCGCATAGTTTCATCTATTAAAATTAAATACATTTAGTGCTGACCCAATATTGCTATATTCCTCTATGTCAGCAAATCTGGCCTTGGGATGACCTCTCACCTGGCCGCTAATCAGCTTCCCCCTGACCTTGCTCCGCTGCCACCCTGGCATGGCGTCATGCTTTACTCGCCAGCTGACCAAGCATGAAATGATCACGGGCTTCCAAACGGTGAGCCGCGGTCGGCGCCGTGTGCTGGCAGGCCGCTTCACTTCCTGGCATAAATCAAGAGGAATGGAAGGGACTATTATCCAGATGCCATCTATTTTTAGACAGGCGGCGCGACGGCTGGGGACGAGATAAAGACGGAGAATTATTGGTGATGAATTTGAAAAAGATTGATACGGGAATGGGAAAGGAGAGCAAATGGATTCACGGAGAGCTAAACGGGGGGAAATAACAAAGGGCTAAGCAGGAGAGGAAGAGGGAAAACACGTCGGGGGGGGCGGGGGTTCAAAGGATTAATGACCATTTGCACAGCTCATTGGTCTCGGAGAACAACCCCGGCAACCTTGGCGCAGCCTGGGAATAGCGATCCGTATATCTGGCAATTTACAAGCGGCATTAGCCGCCTTATCCAGCCGTATTACCTGCCTGCCTTCGACAGGCGTCGTCAGTCCCGGCGACCCTGTCATCCGCCCCAATATAGATGCATCGATGTATGTCGCCAGAGCAGGTGTGAGCCACAGAAGTGGGGGAGGACTTACTGTCATACTGTACAGCAGCCCTACCAAACCCAATTTTCAAAATCGCAAACCAACAAACCGACAGAAACGTAGTCTCTTGACAATAACATCGTTGTTATTGTCGATCTCTTCCAGCATGTGTAGAAGAACTATTTGCCACAGCTGTGGTTTTCAGAAAGTGACGTTTTCGCCCGTCTAAATGGCGACGGAGCATTTTCAAGAAGTTCCAACCTGGGAGCCGTTTTTCAAACAGTTGCATCTTTAGTGACCCCAACCAATGTTGCCGTGCAAACGGACTCCCAAAATGCAACAAAAGTTTGGCATTTTCACTTGGGACCGTTGCCGTGGCGCCCAATTCAAGCAATTTTTACTTACTTACTTACTTGTAACTTTAATGGAAATGCAGTTAAACGGCGTTCAACAGGACCACTTCGGACTTTGGCCGGGTTTTTAACATCTGCTGTGAGAAGGGGGAGGCAGGAGTTAACAGGGAAACCGGTTAATTCGAAACACCGGTGGTATCCGCGGCTTGAAGACCTCCTGATACTCCTGAATCCTCTGGTCTTCTTGGTTTATTTCTGTGCGTCTCTCTATGTTTGTGAGCGTTCTTGTTGTGGTCGGGTTTAAAAAAATGGCGAGACGCCCGTTGACTCACCTGTGTCGTGACTCGCCGGCGTGACGACACATTGTCTAAAGTACCCGGTAACAAGTACTAATGCATAGTTGAAAAAGCGTCAAAGTCGAGCTTTGCTTGCAAAAATACTTAAAATTCCAAGTTTATTTGACCAACATTCTCGAATTCTGGTCGACTCAAACTTAGAACATGTGTGTGCAGAGTGTATTCATAATGTGGACGACATGTGATCGTGGTGAAGTTTTTTTTTGGTTTGAACCCCCTTCAAAAAGTGGCCCACAATTAAAGGTTAGCCGTACCAACGATATGAAAATCGTCGCAATCCCCCAACATAAGTAATAATCATGCCTCCTTTCTTCCACGAGGAAATCCAAACATCTCGCCCCTTTAATCCCTGGATATCTGGCTATGCCTCGTGCTCAGTGCCACGGCGAGAGTGTGCAGAGATATGTTTGGTGATCGCAGTCGGTGTAGCATAAGGTAATGCAGCACATACTGGCTCTTTCCTGCCTCCGCTCTGCCGACGGCTATTTGTTCGGCTGCCTTCGCACGCCACCTGCTCTGGCATAAATAAAGCATGCTGCCATGTCAGCTTGTGCTTCGAGAAAAAAACTGAAAAATTCAGAATTCTGGTATAATGGAGGATTTGATGGAGGTTGAAAAATAGAAATGACAGATGCCTTTTTTTTTTTATTTTTATATTTGATCCCAGAGAAACACAGAACCACATGCACTGTAATGGCTTGTATAGAGGTGAATAGCACGCTGTATATGGCGGCTGTGGGAGCCATGCAGAGGCTACCCTGAGGATGATCTTTCGGGGAATCCCTCGGGTGGCCGGCCTTTCTGATATCATCGCACTGCCTGATATTATTTGGCTCTAATCCAGTATATTATCCGACACACTTGAGGACCCTGGTTGTGAGTCGTCATTAGCGGTAATAATATCCAGCCGGTCGCTCTCAATGCCTACCGATGAGGCCGGGGTCCGTCCACACGGCCGAGGAGGCGAGAGGCGGAACATCAGCGGGTCCTCTGAAGGCCTGAGAATTAAAGTGAAGCCAGAAAACACGGCATGCCAGGATAACCTGATGACTCATAAAACAAATGATTTAGAGTAGGAGCAGAATTATAGTACAGCAAAGTGGTGTCGTGACGAGTACACATCAGAGTCTGTGTATTCTGTGTGATCAAGGAGGTAAAACAGCATAGAGTTGAATTCAAACGGTCTTTTATTTATTTATTTATTTATTTATTTATTTTCTTTTGGGTTGCTCCCTGCTGCCTCTAAAAATGTGCTGCCATGTCAGCTCGTGCTTCAAAAGCCTGAAAAATCTGAATTCTAGTATAATGGAGGATTTGATGGAGGTTGAAAATTATAAAGATACACAATGCCAGATGTTTGTTTTTTAATGGATCTCGAGTAAGTGGCCATTGTAAACGAGAACTGCTTGTCAATTGACCGATGTAGTAAAATGAAGGTGAAACAAATAAATAATAAATAAATAGAGCAATTATGCTGCAGTTTGGTTAAAACAAACCACTGAAAGTCCAAATGATGCTGACTTCAACAAATATGGATGAAACGCTTATGACTTTAAAAGTACTACAAATATAGTACTTTCTGAAAATTATTATTAATTCATTCCAGATGTGTAAAAATAAATTTATATAAATACAAAAAGAAAAAAATCTATTAAGCTATGTACACACACACACACACACACACACACACACACACACACACACACACACACACACACACACACACACACACACACACACACACACACACAGTATATATGTGTGTGTGTAGATATACAGTATATGTACAGTATATACAAAAAATCTATGTACGGTATATACAAAAGAAATACAAACTTCCAAATTTTAGAGCATCTTCCTCCGACTAAGTTCGGCAGAACTTAATGAGAGAATCACTTGTTGAAAGCTGTGTTAATAATAATAATAATAATAATAATAATTAATAATAATAATACTAGTAATACGTGATTCAGCTATGCAGACATTGGAAGTAATGAATATATATATATATATATTTACATATATACACACACACACACACACACACACAGACAGACAGACACACATATATATATATCTGTTTGTGTCAAGTATCCTGCACCACGCTAATATTCAAAAGCATATAATAAGTACCAGTATACATTGATTCTAACTTTTTATTTTAATCTTCTCACCACTTCACTCTTGATGCATTTTGCATTAATGTCTCTTCAGCACAAGACTAATGCAAGTCAGTTTTTTTTTAATACCTAAGCTTTACAGAATAAATGAGGAGTAACAAACATGACGACTCATTAAAAAAGACTTTCTGCAACCACATTTCCACAACCTTGCGATGCCTTGCATAAACGGTGACGACGGGGCACAAGTCCCAGCGTTGATTCATCCCTCGTGAATATGCATGACCCTCAGTTGCCTGCGCGTTTGTGCTGAGGAAGGCACTTGCAGTACGATCGCTGGCGTCAAGGTTGTTGGCAGCGCATTATGGCCAGATGTACGCATCCATTCTCTGAATGTGTTTGTGCAACCAGCTCCTTTTGGCCCCGGAGCACATGGAATAAAAGATGAGGCAAGCATTTGAGAGGCGAATTGTGTGATCGTGTTTACCAAACTTTGCAGACTATTGGATATGATGTGGTACATCTCCAAGAAAACACCCAATATTCTTCTAAATTATGAATCCATACTTGTAATGAATGAAGAATTAAATATTCTTTATCAATGAGCAATTATAATAACTTAATATTAAAGAGCTTCCTTACAGCTGTAGTTCCTATGTAGTGGCGTGATCCAAGGACGACTTTGTTAAAGGACAAGTATGAGTACAAACCTTTAGTTACTTGCTGATACCGAGTACTGATAAAAGTATGTATTAAAGCCTAATTTATACTCCATACACAAACGATATATGAAGCCTGTGCGTTGCCGTGAACCACCTTGAATGCGCAGGAGGTGAAGCTGGTCCTCATCCAATATGGCGTCCACACTGACTCAACTAAAATGGACAGAAAAGGGATGCTAATAGGTAAAGGTATTGGCTAATAGGTGCTAATAGTTTGATGTTGATTGATTACTTGATACATTATTGATAATTTAGAGGGAAAGTCCCATTTTAAAAAGTCAACTTTATACTGTTCATACTATCAAAGAAAACCAGATAAGGCTTTTTGAGATAATAGGTCACATTTGATCCACTTTTGCTTGAGTCCTCGTCACGACAACATAAGAAATGTCACACTTAACTAGTGACATTAGTCTGTGTACTCAGCCAAACATGCAAACCTGATTCTTCTATACCAATGATTCCCAACCAGGAGGCCCCGGCACAAAGCCATTCCCATTTTAAGCAGTATAACTTTTCTTTTGACGTCTTAAATATAGGTAAGTCAGCATTTAATACATTTTTGTTGTGAAATAATTTCAAGATATCAAGGATATGGGCGTGATGACCAAGAACATTCTATCTGTAGTTTAAAGAAAGGTAAGCAGTAAGCAGTAGAGGGAAAAAATTGTGGTTCCTTGGGCCAATGAGAGAGACGAATATGTCAAAAAAAAAGTTTGATTAAGCTTCATAGATGACACCAAACTCATCACGCTGGTGTGTAAACCCAAATAGTTCATCCTCAGAGACATTAACCCATTGTTACAGAACATAACTAAGAAACTGTATTTCACTTATTGTGTGTTATGTACATTTTTTTTTGTATTTGTAGGGTGTACTGGGGGTTCGCTCAAGTTCACAATGGTACAAATGTGGGTCCCTTGTGAAAGATTGTTAGGAACCACTGGTCTGCACCACTTTGCTGCCCACAATAAGCTGTACCATGCCATAACAATAAAAAAAGACCTTGAGTGATCATCTCAGCATGGAAGAGCTGCTTCTGTCGAGGTCGGCCACATGAAGCCAGAAACAAGAGATAATTTTCTTTTCACGCTCGTGCCAGCTGCACTTTAACAAAGCTGGTTGAAAATCAAATCCAAGTTTCCCTTTTAATGAGCAGTGATAATTAGCATTTGCATGGTCTCCTTGCTTGTTGGTGTCAGAGTTGTTGTTTAGTCCACTCACTGCTAATGTGCCTCTATTGTAGCTCTTCATTGCTAAATTAATTCCAAAAGTTGTTTATATTCAAACCAAGTGCACTTTTTTTCTTTCCACTTTGAAGCTCCGTCTGCCACATGCCTGCAGACCATAAGGTTAGACAAGCCTTTATTTGCATTGTAGTGCCATGAAATCGAGCCATCTATCAACCAATTAAGCCATCATCACAATACGTCCTAAGAACATGGCACATTGGGTTTTGTCTATTTGCAGATGGCGTGCCTTGGGCTTCCCTGCTGTCCGAGACATTTGGGGAAATACAACCAGACACACTCTAAACCAGACACCGAAACACAAACAGTCTCTGAGGGTGGCAGGAAACCTAAAGCATCATGTCTGAGTCGCAAACCAATCGATTACAGTGTCCTCTCCACTTTCCCTTAGAGGGGGAATCCTGTCGGAGTCCATCAGTTCGGAGATCTGACACACGCCAATGACAACGACAAAAACAAGACTGGAGAGCATGAGTGAGTATCTCTGTGTGTGTATAACGGATGGAAAAAAGAAATAATAGAGTCCAATCCAGTAAGTCTCAGTAGGCCGAGCTGACGCGGACTGTGTGCAGGCTCATCTGAATACCCAGTACCGCCAATATTGGCTCAGTCAAATAACGCTCCCAACGACTCCCATCTCCCTGAAATGTCGTGTTCATTTTCCTTCCTCTGTGGGTTTTCGACTGTTTGCTCTGTAAGTGACAGTGCAAAATGAATCCCCCTCTGCAGATGGCTAAGAAAATGGCTCACTCTGCCAGGCAAATGTGCGCATAGCGCAGCACGAGGTTTAATGGACGCGCAGGACAGGGGACATGCATTATGTATACAGTAAGGCTCATGTGTGCGGGAGCATGTGACTGGGCAGGACTTTCCGCAGTGACAGTAAACCTCGCTGGAAATGGATTTCAGACACTTTATTTTTTAACATAAAAAAATAAAACAGTGGTATACCTGGTTTGGCCAGTGGGCCCATGTTGTTTCCCACAGTCCAAAAAACTGCTTTCAGGTTGATTGGCATTTTTATCTGTTAGCTATTCAGGGTGTACCCTATACCCGTCGCTATAGCTGGGTTTGGCTAAAGATGAATTAAGCCACATGGACGTTTACGTAGAAGCGTGCAGTGGTAATTTCCTCGTCCCAAACAATTTATTGAAATAAAAGCAAACAACAGTGGAGCGTATACCACAAGAAAACATGACGCAGCTTGAGACTGACGTCTCCTGCTGTTACTGTCTGCTGAGGCATGTCGTCGAACTCTTCGTGAAGGGCGGCCCTCAGCTCGTTGAGGTTTTCTGGGGTACAGAGTCACGAGCCTCAACACGGCCACCGAGCGGATCCCAGGGGTTTTCTATGGGATTCAGATCTGGTGAAAGTGCAGGGCACCTCCACCACCAAAGGTTCGTCTGGTGACAACGGTGGCCGACGCATAGCGCCCTCCTTCACATCTCAAACATCAGTGGCCGCCACCGTTTCTGCTCAATGTGAATGGACTTTCACGTCAATTTTTTAACATTAACAAGTTTAGAAATAATTACCTCTAAATTCTGCAAGTTTATAAACAGAAACCTCCAGAAGAAACACAAAAGAAAAGCCTCTGACACCAGTTGTCACGCTGTCCCGCCGCCTCCGTTAACGAGCGTCATTGTCGGCATCACGTGCCATCGCCTCTGCAGCCGCCACCCGCTGCCGATGCAGCAATTTTTGGATACATTCCCGGCCACGTTGTCATAATCAATTACCGGAGACGGGGATGCTCGTCACGCACCGTCAAATTGCTGCTGACACGGTGACAGCACCAACAACAATTTGATCACTTCCCTGCCCCTCACAATTAGTCATTAAAAGGAGCGCCTCCCTCTCCGTGATCGCAGGTTTGGCCACAAGGTACCGTGGCTTGGAAATGGATTTTCCTACCCCTTTACATTACAACCATGAATGTAAATGTATTTTATTGGAATGTCATCTGATAGACAAACACAACATCCCACATATGCACCACCTACGTGGAGTCTGTTCTCAGTCTAAATCCAGCAGTTCTGTGAACAAACGGCATCATGTAGACCAAAGAGCACAGCAGACAGGTCTGGGATAAAGTTTAAAACTGAGTTAAGATATATGTATATACAGTATATCCAGTATGGCACAACTGCTAACCTGCCAAAACATAGCCGTCCACCTAAACTGAAGACCGGGCAAAGAGAGCATTGATCAAAATGCTGTGTGGTGGAAAACCAGCACTGCTCGTCACTGTGAAACATGGTGGAGGCAGCATCATGCTGTATGGATGCTTTCCTTCAGGAGGGACAGGGATGCTCCTCGGAGTTAATGGAAGATGGATGAATACAAATACAGGACAATCATGGAGGAAAACCTCTTGTGAAAGCCTTGAAACTGTGACGGAGGTTCATCTCCCCATCCAATCTGACTGAGCTTGAGCTATTTTACAAAGAATGGAGGAAAATAATCCGTCTTTAGACTCCAAAAGACTTTCAGCTGTGATTACAGCTAAAACAAAGTATTGGCTCAGCATGCCAGACTCTTCATCTTTTTGTTTGTAAATCGATCACATAAAATCCCATTAAAAGACATTTGCATTTGTGGTTGTGATTTGGCCAAATGTGAAAAAGTTCAAGGGGGATGAGTACTTCTTCGCTATACGTCACAATGTCAATGCTTTCACACCAATTCCAGCCTGCCGGCGCCCGACACCCTCCATATCCTCTAACCCAACACGATCTTCCCTCCGTGTTTGATTAATACTCCAGCGAGTCCTACACAGCGACAGTGGAACAATGCCTTACATTCCAGGCTCTGTGTTCCATTTCGACTCATCATCCAGTTGAAAACGGTCTCATCTTAGAAACTTTTGGCAGGCTTTAATAAAGTCATAAATCATCCTTTCTGTCAAGACGCAGTATCTGACAGTGTCATCTATCAATGCTGTGGTTCAAGTCGTATGTGTGGCGGGAATCTCCCTCTTGGATCGATGCTATTCCAGACCGAGTTGTGAGCAGCTGCCAATGGAAGGAGGACATTTTGGTTTCTGTAGAAACAAAATGATGGTCTTAATATTTGTGGTAAAAATGAATTAATCTCAATTTATATAGTCTGGAAATGCCTTGAGGGTACATTGCAAGCAAAATGTTTGGATGCGCCGGTGTGAAGACGCAAGAAAAAAACAAAACAATACCGTTGGATTTCTGTTGTAAACATATTTAATCGGCGATGGAGGGTGGCGCTGGATAAAATCTTGCCTCGGGCGCCACACTGGGATCAAGGTCAATGTCTGCATCTGTGATCCCGGCACTGAAGTCATCTGCAGAGAGAATGCAGGAAAAAAACAAACAAAACAAGCAGGTAGAGAGTCAACAGAAGCTGTTGGTTTGTATTATTATAATTGGGAAATGGGTGACCGCAATCAAAACAGGAGTGGGAAAAGATCACAACCTGGAACAATAGAGACTCGAGCAGGGTAACCTTAACTTCAACCTAAAACCTCATTTCATCATCTGAAAAAGGTAAACCAACAAGGGATTTAGCAGTTTGCTCCCACCAGCGTCAGCTGCACTTCTCGGGTTTAGTTTGTTCACATTTACTGAGCCCCGATATAAAAACAAGGACAAGCACACTTTTTGAAGACACACCAGCGGCGGCGCCCCGAGGGGTCCAGATGGCTGAGAGCAGCACTCGGGTCGAGGATCATTCAAAGGTTCAACAACACAGATGAGAGCCCCGACTCTCACCTCTCATGATGTTTAAACGCTTCTCATGCTTCTGAGGAGTCCGCTTCTTCTGACTTCATCAAAATAAGAATCCTCATGTTGACAAATATAGCTGCATATGACCAATTTGTCAGTAATTAATAATAACGCGCCCGTATCAAACCTGCCCTTTTTTAGTTAAGATTATTGAAAAGGCAGTTTTTATACAAGTTAATGCTTTTATGGCTTTAGGTCAAAGCACAGCGCTGAGACTGCAGACCCCACAACGAGCCATGTTGTTCCCTTTTTCTCGATTTCTCATCTTTTCTTAAGTTTGATGAGTCCAGAATTGTTTCAGCAAAGCCCTCCAAGTTATCTTGTTGCTGTGGTGAACATGTCTCTCTCCTGTTGCAGCAATTCAGTCAAAAGAGTGAAGGAGGAACCGAATCAAGACAAAGTGTTGCCTTGTTTGTGATGCAGACCTTAAAATGCAAAGGAATATGGCCATGCTACTGATAACTGAATGGAATGCATAACCATCGAAATTGAGGTTGAAAGATCAGATTGTCTGCATTTATCATGTATTGATCAATTTGAAAAAGAAGATTAGTGAAATATCTAAAATAAAAAAAGACTATTTTGGTTCAACATTGATCAATAACATTATGCAGACGACACACAGCTCTATATATCAGTGTCAGTGAATGAGCACAGCTTTTTGGACCTGCCGAGTAAGTGCATAAATGAAATAAATGAGTGGAACGTTTTACAACTGAACCCAGAGAAAACTGAGGTTGAAGTTTTTGGCCACAAAGACGAAAGTTAAAAGGTCAGAGCTCATCTTGACTCCATGTCACTCAGGACATCAAGTCAAGGCAGAAATCTGGGTGTAATTATGAACCTAAAATTCCACAACAACATTAAGACAACAACAAAATCAGCTGATGAAAACATGATGTGGAGGGGGGGTGGGGGGTACCTCAAGGCTCCATCCTTGGACCCTTTTTATTTAAATGAGATCATGGAACATCATAACATCTCCCATCATAATAAAACAGACTTCGTAAATCACTTTGAATTGCCTCGTGTTTGAAAAAGCAGAAATACACGCACACTTAGGAAAAACTTTTTTGATGCGTATCGTAGGCTGTGAGGCTGCTGGAGGTGTGCGTAGTGTCGTAGAGGTGGTTTGCTGCATTACATAGCTTTCAAATATCATTTGTGTATGGAACAACGCTAAAGGTGAGCATTCATACTTGCACTCGTCCTATAAAAAGTTGCATCAGTGCAGTCTTATTCTTCTGAATGAGATTGTACAGTTTCACTTAAAAATGTTTTTTCTCAATGAAAACGATGCATATTTACAAGCAATAGATAATAACAACACGTGATCTTTTGAATTAATGTAGCATGCGTGATTTTTTAATTAAATTTTTTTAATAAATTAATAAGATACCCCTCCAAGAAAGAGAAATGCCATTTTATTTCTTCAGTAACAAAGTACACAAAAATACTTTTGGGCAAAACAAGAAAAAAAATAAATCAGCACGATACATTATTTCTCGCACGTATATGTCTAAATTTTACATTTTTGTTTATTTCTTCGTCGTGGGCTTTAAACTACATACGTGAGTCCTTTAATTCATGAAACATTGCAAAGCTTAATTAAAAGATGTGTGAAGTAGATGAAGCTCTATAATCAAACTAAAACAGGCAGCGGCCTCATTTTCCATCTCCACCTTGACTTTCTACCGCGGGTTTTTCTCCGTTAATTTTCATGCGTTCCCAGATGCTGCGTGCCCTATTTAACATTTCTGCTGAAGAGCCTCATTAGTGAAATTAGACACGATTTGTTTCCCGTCCTATCCTTTCATCAAAGCCCGCCTTCCCTCAATTTGGTCGAATTTCATCTCCGCTTCAGCAGAAAAGAACTTTCTGACAATTTCAACATCTGCGCCGCTTCGCATTCGAATCCTGCATGTGAAGGTGGGGGAGGCAGAAAAGGGAAACAAAAAAAAAAAAACCAAAAAAAGATAAAAAATGTGAGCAGAAAGTAGGACGGAGTCGGGAGGCAGACTCAGTGAGGGAGACGTTCTCACCCATATCCTGCGTTTGAGAAAAAACTATGATGAAATGATTGCTGACATGCAAGCAGAACTCATCTGGGAGGGTTATTGATTTCCCAGCTGGAGTCAGGCATCAGGAAAATTTAAAAAAAATCTCTGCGTGATGCAACAGACACGTTGAGAAAAGACGAGAAACTGTATTTTTATCATCGCCTTCAATATGTATAATCTTTGTAAACAGGAAACAACTGTTTCCCAGGTTCTTCACCAAAGTTTTCATTGCAGAGAACAAAGAGGTGTTGAAATCAGGTCTTCTGGAGGATCTGAGGTCAAGGGGCAGCAGTTTCTAGGGACATTTATTTGGCATAGAGTAAATGAGTAAACGCGGTGGAGGCAGCATCATGTCAAAAGGCTGCTTCTAGTAGATGCTATGGAAGAGTCATAAAGTGTCTGATAAAATCCTTGGTTCTGGTTTCTGCCAGATTATCAACACTCTTGTTAGAATGTAGTAATAATAATAAATAATTAACAATAGTATTAATAATAATGAACAATTATTATTATTATTGTTACTATTATTAATATTGATATTAATAAAAGGCTGTAAAAGAAAATTATGTGGCTGTGCAACATTTAAATAACCATTGAAAAAAAATATATATACAGTGAATGTTTTGGTGTGAGTTCGATGTTATTTGAAATATCAGAGCAACAGGTGAAATTAAAACATTTTGAAAAGAATTGTAAATGTAATGGCATTTAATATTTACTTGTATTGATGCTCGGCATCGGCAAGTAGCTAAAGGTTAGTACTCATGGTAGTAGTTGTCCTTCAAAAAAGTGATATCACTGCAATAGTGAAATAATGCGAAATATTCTGACATAGTTGACAGCATACGACACGAGTGAGTAGTAAAAGGTAATTGTTTTGGAAATAGGATGTTAAACTGTCAAACATCAAATGTCCAAATAAGTGCGTTTTAGTCTAAACGTTTTAAAGAGTTTATTTAAGTTCTTTCTTTCTTTTTCTCTCTTTCTTCCTTGAGGTGGGAATGGTATGGACTGGCTGGAACCAGCAGATGGCGATAGTGCAACTTCACGGATGCCAACTGCTGTTGAATCCAAGTGATGAAGGAGAAGAAGAAGAAGAAGAAGAAGAAGAAGAAGAAGAAGAACGCTAACTCTTGGCCTGGCACACTAACTATATCTTTTTCAGCATTTCTGCCATTTCCATGAAAACAAACATCGTTTTCAAAACGTTGCCATGGAAACAAAACTTTTGTGACACAAAATCGCCAAAGCAAAGTGCTTTCTCTTGAAACGTCACGTAAACTCGGCCTTCGTACGCTTCATTCAGTATCATAGTAAATCAGGCTCTGCTGCTTGAAATAGATTCATGCCAAGGTTAAAGAGAGTTTAAGAAACACGAAGTAAAACAACAATTAATTCGTAAAATTTTAAATGTCGTCAAAAAGCAACAAAAACGACGATGGGACTGTTTCGTCTCAACATGGTGAATCTGAACTTCCCATTGCTTTTGCATTCATGTTTTGTGTTTGGCATTGCTTTTCTCGTCTTCAGATTTCTTCACAAGTCGCGATGTCGGCATTTGTTCTATATTTGTTCTCATTTTGTATTAAAGGTTCGACTAAAGGTTGTAGTTGTGCTTTTTCATCCCTGATTAGTTGAGTAGTGGGCAGTAGTCTTCTGTCACATTTGGACGTCTGTTGCTCAGTTTCTGAAGCTCTTTGCTTGATAAACAGCAGAATGCAGATGCGGCCCCCACGCAGCGCCGCACCGGTATCCCAGGTTCTGCGCCGCCGTCATGCATATATGCATCAGTGGTTGTTCCCGCTGCTCACTGAAAGCCTCGTTTCTACAGTTCTGCTTGAGATTGTTTTGACATCTGACTAGTTCGTCGTGCGACTTGGAGGTATTTTCAATCACCCGGAGCTGGAATCTTAACCGCTTCCTCTTCCTTCCTGACTGCATGCGAGGGGAGAATATAGGAGAATATAGGAGTTTGAGTGAAAGACTGTCTGACAAGCAATTTCAATTTATCCATGCAAATCACGTCAAGCCGCCTCCCAGTTCTTGCTTATCTCTGAATTTGTCTGTGTGTGTGTGTTTTTGTGTAAGTGTGTGTAATTGTGCACCATTGCACACGTGGTGCAACCGCGTCTGTCACGCTAGCTGTTGTGACCCCTCGGTTATTGCTTTCCCTATCCCTGTGGCGATGGGATCGGCGCCGTTGATGAGTTTAATGATTTAATCCAGAGCAGACAACAGCTCAGCAGTCTGCAAACACACACACACGCACATACCCACGCATATACACACACACACACACACACACACACACACACATGCAAGCGGTTGCTCTGACATTATGATGAATTGGGAATACAAACACAAGCGTTCAGACACCCATGTGCAGTATCACATTCGCTGATTTACTCACGTATTGTAGGCACACACACACACACACACACACACACACACACACACACACACACACACACGTATTACGTGCTGCACATACAGTACAACAAATAAACGGACTGTGATTGTATTAAGTCAATGAAGTTAATTCACAGTAAAATATTATGAAAATATATACATACACACACATACAAAACACATTCAGGCCACGTTTACACGTAAACGTGTTTTTATTAAAACGTATATTTCCCCCTCTACATTTACAAAATAAAATTTTTCATCGACCAGACCAACATATACACGTGGGTCAAAGCTACCATGGCAAACCTGTAGGGGGCAGTGTAACAAGAAGCATGAAGCCATGATAGCCAATCAGAATCCTGGGATTTCAGGATCGTTTGTAGCTGCGTTTATGTGTAAATGTAAGGAACACAGAGAAATATCACAGTTTTGTAAATACCTGGGTACACATGGCCTTATGCACGGGATGAAGGATAAGCATCGATTTGAAGGTCACTTCTTTTGAACCTCTCTTTATTCTCTGAAGTAGTGAGGAAGACTCTCATTGACATCTGGTCTGAAGACTAAAAAGTGAATGTGAACGCCACCCGAACCAAATGAAAGGGTGAAAATTCTCCCGGACTCTCCGAATGTGAAAGCTGTGGGACAGGAGCTGGACCAGAGTGTTCCTTCAATCCTGGGATCACGATCTCTGTCGAAGTGACCTTGAAAGGTGAGAGGCTTTGATAATAAACAGTTTCTCCACCTTCAGTCACGAGAACTTTGTGATCTCTAAAGCAGCGACAGAAGCTGTGTGACTGCGTAAATGCATTTATCTGGAAATTAAGGTGAGCGGGTACGCTTTTTTAAAAAAATTTAAAAATATATGAAGACAATACAATGTTTTATGGAGTGCCATTTCCCTTTGGTATGTTTATGAATTCTTCACCCCTGTCAGTGAAAGACAATCTGCTCCTCATTGTCTCCTTCTGGACTTGGCTTTGGAGAAAACCTTATCCACTCTGCAATCACTCAGCTCCGTCTCCTCTTCCCTTCCCCCCCCCCCCCCCCCCCCCGCCCCCCCCCCCCCCCCCGCGAGACGATCAAATGACCTTCACTTGTTTCAGCCCAGTGATCAACGCCGGCCACAATGAGTCACCTCCACCACAGCGACGAAGGGGGGGCGGGGGGGGACGGACATGATGGCCTGGATGACGGGGAGATGGGCATGTGGGAATGGAGGGATAGAGGAGAGAGGAAGAAAAACAAAACAAAAGCTTCTCTATTAAATGCAGCCACATCGTTCACCGTCAGAGAGGTGGAAAAATCCTCCTCGGGAAATACCCCAGTCAATTAATTATCAGCTTTCCACATGCGGTGGAGGGAGGAAGGGCTGCACCTGCGGAGAAGGCTGGCGAGGCCGCTGGGAGTCCAAACAGAATCAAGGAAAGCACAAGAGGAGAAGGAAATCCTGAGATGGAGAAACTAATATTTAATGGTAAAGAAAAAAAAAACTATTATTTTTTTTTTAGCTGGGAGCTAATTTCACGTAAATACTGTTTTGCTTGCAATAATTAAAGCATTAGTCGAACATCCAAGGTTTAACATTTAACTTAGTTTAACATTTATCTCGCAAAGCTTCTCTGCTGAATCTCAACGGAGGGATTATGATGCTTTTTAGGTGAGGTCAGTTCTGTATCTGGTTGTTTCTTCGCTATAAATAGCATTTTTTGGGGGGTGAAAACAGCAACAAAATGGCCTCCGAGGACGACTGAAACATATTTTTCTGACACGCAGGCCTTTAATGCCCTTTTAAAAACATCCTGAGGGAAAATTCCTGAACAACTCTTTTTATAAATTTGCCTTTTTCTTAATCTATTTGACAAATAATGTGCAATGTTTGACATACACCCACTGAAAAAGTCAATACCATGATAGAAACAAAACTTCTGAGAGATCTATTCAGTTGAACTCATCTTTACTTTTAGCTTTTAAAGCTACCACGGCTGAAACAGAGTGCTGCACATAAATAGACAGAATTCTAAAAACAAATAAAACAATAAGACAGCAACAGATAAAACAGGAGCCGAATCTCAAGCTGGGTTTTACATTTTGTGTTCTTTCAAATTATGAAATAAAATCACGTGGTCAAAATGCATGGATTTCACTTTTGTCATATATAGCGCACTGTCACTTTAATGGGAGCAATTTGGAGTTTATTATAGCATACATGTGTCATTTCCCTGCATCCATGTCGAGCCTTGGCCAGAAATCTCAGATTGTTCCTTCTGTGACATTTTCAATGGGGGTGTTACTTCTCCCCTAGAGCCTCGTTGGGCTGCACTGGGGGGGGGGGGACAAAAACCTGGCAGACTGGAGTGTGGCGTGAAATAGTTTGGCACGGTGGAGGTGATTCATGGCGACTGTGAATGTGTCGGCACAAATGCAAAGGCGAAGAGGTGATAAGTGACGACCAGTGTCGCACTGGTCGCAGCCTTTCCCGGAACAAAACGTCGAGGACAACCGTCCAGCGCTCAGAGAAACATTGCAAGTGTCTAATCTATGTTTGGAAATGGTTAAGGAAATTTGTTAAGATACGTTTGGTAATTTCAGGCTTGTATAAATGAGTTAAAAGGATTTTATGTTGAAAGTGTTTTAAGGCGGAACCAAAGTTTTGGATTCCTACGGCGGAGTTTACAGACGGACCACACAGTTCCTGAACGCAACGCAACGTAAACAGACTTTAAAGTTAATATGACGGCAAAAAGGAAGCAAACTAAAGACTCTCTTCATGACATCTGGTGAATGAGGTACTGTTTGATCATACATGTTTGTATATTGATGTAATTTGACCCGTACAATGTGCGTTTTCACGAGTTTCTACTTTTCATTTCGTGTTGGTTGTAGTTCTCAAGGGAGCACAGACGACTTTATAGTCTTTGATATGACAAACAGAGGATTTGTTGGAGCTTAATAATAATCAGCTTGATTTATGAGTCCAATTCTTCTTCTGAAGTAAAAAAAAATATAGAATCAATGTTTGTATTATTTCCCCATATTTCCACGCCATAACTCAGATATAGAAGAACAAGGGAGTTATATAATAAGTTGAGTGAATTTTGATCTATTACTGATCTGATTTTACACATTATGTCAGTATTTTCCACCAATCTTGACTTCAGGATATTTATATGCGGCTTCAAATTGAGCTTTTCATCAAAAGTAATTCCTAAAAAAATATTTACATGCACTTGTTCAATTTGTTTACCATTAAGAGAATGGTAAACAAGGAGAAACAAAGCCATATGATACTATACTAAATATATATTGAAATATACTAGATATATGGAAAAATACATAAAAAATCAATTAGAAATAACAACATGTAAAAGTACATTGTGCAGGATTGATTTTCTCAGGAAAAATTCTGAAATATCATTAATAGACGAGTCGTTCTCATGGAAAACAACCTGTGTCCATGGTCGTGAAGAGAGCTACACACAGAGAGAGTTTTATTTTGTATTTTTTAATTATTATTACCATTCTGCAGGAAATCCCTCCTGCGTGTCCTCTATCAGCTCTACATCCACTGTGTTGGACCTCCTGGCATCGCTGCAGCTCAGAGGCCAGAACCCCCCCCCCCCCGACCTCGTACATCCACACATACTTCAGCTCTCCCTTCGGTCTCTGTGGAATAAAAGCTGTTTTCATGTGGGTGAGTGGTGGAAGGGTATCTCCTGCACTCTCTCGCTCTCTCTGCCGCACAACTTCCAAACCCGTGTCCTTCGGGGGGTTGTTATGTACCGCGTCTGCAGATTCATGAAGCATGCACCGCATCGGCCTGGAGTGTAAGCGCCGCCACCGCCGCTGCTGCGTGTTTGCGCGATGCCCGCATCAATTATTAACGCCGCGCATTCGCGTTTCCACAGTTCTCTCTAAATAACAACAAGCGGAGTAAAGTGGGGGAAGAAAAAGGGGCAGAACAGAAATGATAGAAACCCCACAGGCTGGAGCAACCGCTTTTGAAGTTGGCCATCGTTGCTTGTATTCCTCTGACGGGGACATTTCTGGTTTCTGGAGGTGAAGAAGAATCCGCAAAATATCAATTCAGTGCCAGGAAAAGACGCTTTGTTCCCTTTTAATGTTCTGTTGGATGAGTGGTCATCATGACACCAAGTTTTTTTTATCTCTTCATCAGGTGTTAATTTATTGAAACAGATATTCAATTTTGGACAATTTACAGTGTATATTAAAAAAAACATGCAACTTTGCAAAAGATAATAAGATAAGATATAAGATAAGATATCCCTTTATTTATCTCGCATGTGGAGAAATCTGCAGTGGTACAACAGGATAGTACAGAGAAAGAAGCACACATAGCAGGAACTAAGAAAAGCAGATAAAAATACAATTTAATAGAAAAATATGCACACGGTGCCTATAAGTGTGGACATGTACAGAATATGGGGGTGGATGTATTGCACAAAAAAGCAGGTCAAAAAATATATAATTAAAAAGAAAAAATTGCCAACAAATGAAAATTTCGCCATCATTCAAAACATCTGCTGACAGATGTGTCCGTCTCCAAGTCGCTAAGCAACTTTTTTAAAAGTTTCAGGTTTTTTTTTGGCAGTTTGTTCCATGCTGATGGAGCCGCAAAACCTGAACGCCTTTTTTCCCAGTTCAGTCGTGACTTTAGGAACAGAAAGTAAAAGAGGATCCTGCAAGCAAAGATTATAAGAGTCCATGTTTCTGTGACTGATGTAGGTCTGAAGGTAGGATGGGAGCAGACCTGAAATATACTTTTGAATAAAAACACTCCGAACATATAAAGAAGACCATCCAACATGAGTATATAGCAGACAATGACGTGTCCGACATTTAATATTGGTGATGGACCTCAGAGCTCCATGATGGACCGCATCCAGGGACTGTAAACTACCAGAGGAGGCGTACATAAACAAAACAAAACAAAACAAAACATCCAGCACAGACATGAATGTGGCAGAAACCAGTCTTTTTCTGAATTCAAAAGAAAGGCAAGATTTCATCTGGAAGAAAAATCTAACTTTCCGCTTAAATTAAAAAAAAAATAATTTGTTGAGTCCTCACTACTTGGGGGGGGGGGGATCCTGGTCTTGTATAAAAACATACTACATCCTAAGTTGTAAAAACTCTTTATAACACAATACACACTCCATCCGTGCTGCGTTTCCGGTGGTTAATATGTAGCAATTTTAGCCATGTTGAAGATACGCCCACCAATTTCAACGTTTTACCATTAAAAGCTCTTTTGGTCATCAGGGTTTTTTTTCGTCCGTTTTTAAATCCGGTTTAAGCGCTTACTTAGACTAGGCAGTATTTCCGGACACTCAAAATGCAATGAAAGTTTATTTCTCTTAAACATTGTGTAAACCAGGTCCAAGTTAATAACTCAGGGTTGTTGGAAAATTAACAAGAAATTCTATTTAATTTTATCATCTAATGAAATGTTTTTAAAAAAAAAAAAGGCATCCATGTGACAAATAAGACTTTATTTCACTTTTTTTTTGTGGTTTTGTTCTACAGATGATTAGTTTTTGGGGGAGCAGGGTATGATGGCCAATTAATGATACCCGATTTAGGTCAAGTGTTCTTTCTATAAACAGTAGAAGACTCATTAGAGTCTCGTCTCTGAGGACCAGGGAAGTACAAGTAGAATCAATCACTGAACCCTCATTAAGCTAACCCTCTGGATTTTTCCACCCCGTCACATTAATAGGCAGATAAAGAAGTTTTTCTTTTGTCTCACTGAGGCTACAGCAGAACGAATAGCTCAAGGCTGCCAAATTGAGCTAAAACTGGATGAAACGGTCTTTTCTCTGAAGATTAACGGCCATTAGAAGTGAATAACGAGCCGCTGCAGAAGGTCTGTGTTTTTGTTCTTGACATAATCGGGTGGAGTGTGTGTCTGCGTGCCGGTTGTTGGAAGTGTTTGTGTCACCGCGTCCGTCAGCCAAGGAAGAAATGACAACACCTGCGATGCCAGGCGGAGCCGCGCCGTGCGGATTTAGCACTTTCAGATGTGCTGTCACTGTTGGCCGTCTCCGTTCTCTGTGTTGCTGATGGAATGGGGACAGGAAAAGCATTTCAGGGACACAAAAGACACTTCTGATGTTGCTCCTGCTGACTGCAGCTTATTTTTGGCGAGACGCTGTAGCGCCGCAATATGCAATAATTAAATAAAATGTTCAACCCAATATGTAATCACGATGTATTTTGTATTAATCTGCCGCATTTTGTAATAACTTGTGATGTAATCTAATAACACATTCGCAGGGCTACGTCCCCCAAACGAAAAAGAAAACAAATGAGGGTTTGTAAATATGATAAAGTTAGAGAATGCAAAGTGCGACCACAAAAACCAACAACAATCATCTCTCTTTGAAAGTGTTTCACCCGGTTTTCAGCACAATGCACCACATGACATAACAGCACGGACACCGTCACTCTGTTTACCCCTGCAGTGCCGCCTGAAGCGCTTTCCCTCCCTGCGTCGGCTGTGCGTCAACGCCACAACAGTTTGTTACGACCACGTCGGAGGACTTTTTGCAAAGAAATGTGACGGCTGTCATCCTAAAGCTTCCTAGAAAGATAGGACGTACTCTCTTGCAGGAACAACACAACACATTCCATGATTTCAGTGTCGTCCAGCAGCAACCAATGATTTCCACTCAAGAACACCAGATGATTCCACTTGTGATGGGAGCGATGTGAAATGGTCGAGAACAGTTCGGCTCAAGGCTCCCACAAACGATTACCTGAGACTAAAAGATCGGATCGTGGGAGAATCGTTGATAAAAACCTGCCGTAGGACGGCCGAGGTCCCGGTCGTAGCGGCAGCTGCTGCTGCCTTCAGGAAACAAACTTTCATTTACATTGAGTGTGTATTGTTGGAAAAAGTAATGAATTAGATATCATTTTTTTATTTATCTTTTTAAAGGTTTTAGAAGAAGCCACAACAGGGTAAAGGTGAAGTTGCTTCACCCTAGTAGAGGGTGGCTAAATAAGCTTATTTATCTTTATGTGTTTTTTTTCTGTCTGTCGTCAATTATCATTTAATTTAATTTAATTTAACTTAATATTTATTTATTTATTTATTCGTTTATTCATTTATTCATTTATTTATTTATCTGTATTTCGTCCTCACACACACACACACACTCTCACACTGATGTCATTGTCTTGTATGTATGTTGCAAAGTAAAATAAAAAAAATAAATTAAAAAAGAGAGGGTGGCTGAAGTTGTTTATTTTGCAATAAGCAGTTTGTAGGACGTCCTGCTATCACAGATAGAAAGACTGAATCAGTCACACTTTTGCTTGGAAAGTTTCATAAAACCCCAACGATAGCAATATGACAAGGTGTAAGTACATCTGTCTCTGTAGATGCTGGGATGTTGGGTTTTTATCAGGATGGAGATATGAACCTATTGAGGGCTTTAACCTACATGATTTGGACAATAGCAGGATTTGGACGATATTTCAAAAGGGATGATGCAATACACTGAAGTCCGACTAAAGGGTTTGATGCAGGAGTGGACATTAAATTTGCAACTCCCATCAAGCTTTTCACCGTCAAATCTGGGATGCATGAATGATTCGTGTCAAAACAGCAGCTATAAAAAGTTTTCACTCAGATCTTCTCCATTTTTTTCCCCCGTTTCTACTGAGGACTGACTGATTCTTTTTGTGGACGGGGTGTCGAAGGGCAGGGTAAGGTCAAGACGGCAGCGTGTGCGATTGGAACTTGGGCAGTATCCTCGAGGTATAGAAGGAGAGTTTGGGGCAAGACTGAACTAGAAACATCAGTAATTGAATAATGCACCGTTGTTACACAATGGGCACTACAACCCTGCAATCACACGTCTCTGAGAACGTGCGCTATCGTTGTTTGTACATTTGCACAGTTGAGGGGAAGGCGACTTCCCATGTGCCCCACTGCCGCCGCCGTATCCGTGCGGAAAGCGGAGCGTTGAGCATCCCGGTGTAAATGGAATTCTCTCTGCGGAGCACGAGTGTGCCGGTGTGAGCAGAGACGCTGATGAATGAGTCTGATTAGCGGCGAGGATGAGGCCGGCGCCTTCAGAGGGGCACCCGCAGGCTTATGGGACGTCGCCAGCATTGGGGGAAGAATCACTGGAGCGGAAAATCGTTTTCATAAAGTGACACAGACCCTCCACACACTGTATTCATACACACACACTTTCAAACATACAGAAGAAGAAGCTCTTTGAGTATCCGAGGTTAAAGTGGTATTAAAGGTGTTTTGCTGCACTTGATTCAACCTTTTCTTCTGTTTGATTAAAACTCTTATGACTTGATTGACCTTGATTTTATGGATGTAAAATAAATACACTGGTGAGATGCCCCCCCCCCCCTTTTTTTTCTTTTAATTAAATATTACTGCGCTATATTATTGTGTGCTTTTGATCTTTTTTGTGATTGTACTTTACTACTGTCACCAGTGGTGGCGCCAGAGATTTAAAAAAAAAATGTTTTGCCGGTGCAATGGTGGAGCTCGAGCCTTCAGTGACGGTGCTGGGTAAGGGTTAGTGTAGCATCGCACCGTGCACGTAGCAGTCGCGCACATACAGCGATTTGAAACATTATTGTACAAGAGAATACGCAAGTTTACAAGCCTGCCACTTAAACACACCACTGAATGTAAACTTTAACACAACAGCAACAGGAAGCAAAACACACACTGCAGTGTTTTTATTTCGGCCTCACACACGAAAAACCGCCACCTCCTGCTGCCCGTCACCGAAACCTCCACTGAAAGAAAAACATTTGGTTCAATTGATGTAATGATTTCTTATTAAATGCTGCATAGAGAGAACCAGAAGGAGTCAATCCCAACCACTGAAGAAGTAATAATCCGGCACTTCCTGTTAGATGCCAAAATAAAACGATACGTTAGTTGTTGTGGCTGAGAGGGTTCAAAGGTTAACGCATGCCCTGCACCGATTGGCTGAATAGGACTCTCTCTCTCTCTCTCTCTCTCTCTCTCTCTCTCTCTCTCTCTCTCTCTCTCTCTCTCTCTCTCTCTCGCGCGCTCTCTCTCTCTCTTCCATCCCACCATTTCCTCTGCTTGCTCACGTGGAATTGTTTGGTTTTTCTCCGTAAAAGTTGCCTTGAATTGGATTCGGCTCTGTAGAAACACAGTAGAATTGTAAAGTTCCGTCTGAGATCAGTTATATAAGTGAGTACTGCAGTTAGTTTTTACTTCCCCGTTGCCCCATGTCGGCTGTGATGATTCTTTTCTCCTCTGTGTTGTCACCATCCTGGTTCTATTTTGCTTTTTGCTTAGTTTCTTCACGAGCGTTTCCCCATTGTCTGAAGTTTCAGGTGTCGTCACGTTGCTGTGGATGTTGTCTCTGGCTGGGTCTTATCATACTGTGTTTTAACATAACCGTGTTTATGTCCTGTTCTTTCATGTGAAGCTCATCTTACCTTACCTTTTACTGTTCTGGTTCGCCTCTGGCCTGGTGACCCTGACAAGTCTTTAATCTAGTTTATTTATGTATGTCAATTCTGACCATATGGTCATGTCTCTCCAGTCAGCTTCTTGTCATTTCTGGATTTAATCTTTCCTATAAACAAAGAGAGAAGGTTTTTTATTATCTATTTATTTATTCTAGATTGGAGGTTGGCACCAGCATGGATCCTTAGTAGTCGTGTTTG
Source organism: Lipophrys pholis (assembly GCF_963383615.2). NCBI lineage: Eukaryota > Metazoa > Chordata > Actinopteri > Blenniiformes > Blenniidae > Lipophrys > Lipophrys pholis. The sequence continues at coordinate 22,606,155 of NC_137649.1, forward strand.
GTTAAGGGATGAATAGCATTAGGTCAACCACACTCTGACTCTATTTGTGACTTTGATACAAATCACAGAACGTTTTATTATTATTTTATAGTGTTTACACGCTTTTTAATGCCACCGTGCTCTTACGTTTAGGCAGACGGTGAGAGCGCTTGGCATCCAGTCAGAGGTTAAATGCAGTGCGGTCACTCCGTGGCCTCTAATTAGGCCTGTGCAGTGTGGAGGATTTACTGCTGTGCAAACAGAAAAGAATGAGGACAATTTTCTTTAGTTTTTTTCAGCCGGTGAGCTTTTCCTTTTCTTTTAACTGCACACACACACACACACACACACACACACACACACACACACACACACACACACACACACACACACACACACACACACACACACACACACACACACACACACACACACACACACACAGAGGAGAGTGGCTGCATTTTTCAAAGAGAACAACAGCTGTATTCCTATGCATCTCTAATAGCGGGGCGCTGGACGGCTGAATAGGAAAAGACCCTTTCTCTCGGCGGAAACGAATGTTTGATATCGGACCAGGAATGTTCTTGTGCCACATTTTTGACCTTCGACGGAACCGATTCGGGCTGCTGAGGACTTTGATGTTGGTGTTTTGTTGTTTGAATAAAAGCCTGTTGAGAGTGTTGCCTCAGATTAGCTGCTATAAAGAATAAGGTTTGCTGGAATATAGATAGATAGATAGATAGATAGATAGAGAGATAGATAGATAGATAGATAGATAGATAGATAGATAGATAGATAGATAGATAGATAGATAGATAGATAGATAGATAGATAGATAGATACTGAGGTACAAGAGAGCTGCAAGGGTAAAGTCCACTTTTATTCAAGGTGTTTTGTCGAACAAAAGAAACATTCCGATGAGGAAAATTTCTTGATCAAGAATATCCACAATGGCCCTGGCTTAACGTGATCATAATAGTCTGATGGCCAAACTGAGGCCTCAGTGGTGATTACTGCTGAAAACCCCAAGAGGATACTAACGGTGTTTACCCTGCAAGAGTCATAAATTATTCCTAATCCTGAGTGATTGATTTTCCAGTGATGAGACGTTAACGAGGAGATGTGGGACAGTGGCGAGGTTGAGTCCCTCCACGAGACTGCTCAAGAAGAAGCCAGGTGACAGCTGCCAGAAACTGCATCAAATATTGCTGTTGGATGCATGCTTATCAGTTCAAGTTGTAAACTGGCAGCAGAAATACCACTTGACAACAATATTTGTTGGTTGGCACCTTCGCTCAGGGAAGACGCCACATATAAGTATTCTCTTTCAGGCAAGTATTTTCTTAAAGGAGCCATATTATGCAGCTTTTCAACACTTTTTTCCACAATCCCAATCAAGGTAGGACCTCCTTTTGACTCCTCCCACAACCAGGCAGCTCTGCTCTGGCATATGGCGCCACAAGAGGAAGTACTTCCTCCTCGTCCCAAGATGTGTGGGCGGAGCCAGTCCAGTTCACACAGACACAGCAGATTCTGAATGTCGCTCGTATGATCGGAATATTGAAACGGCTGAAAATTAAGGAAAAGCAATAAACTTTGAAGAAAACATTTTTGGACCAGCAAGAAGTGTTGAACATCTGGATAATATGACTCCTTTAAACTTTAAACGTATAACTTTTCTGTTTAATATGAAAACATTTGATTTCGCCGACCCTTGCTTAAAAAAAAATCCCTCCTTCTGCTATGACCTCACATTCAATTCTGCAAATAGCCCTAAAATAATTCCACCATCATCCCTCTTTTCTTAAAATTGTTTTTTTTTTTTGACAATTAACTTCAGTATAACCCAATTTGCTGTGTCTGTAATCCAGGAGTTGTTCTTACTGAAGAGGCCCGGCGGCTGCAGACAGACAGGTCTGGCCCACTCGCCCTGCCTGGCCTGTGTTAATACACTCAGCAGTAAAGCACAACACACAGGTTGGGTTTTCCCCATTCATGAAGCCAACACTGAGTCATTCCTGCAAAGTGCTGCTGGCCATTCAGCCACCAGCAGGAAACATTTCTTTTTTTTTTTAACTCTCATGTTGCCTGTTGCCTCCACTGTTCCTTAAATAACCAGGCATCCTCCCCCTCCCTCCCTCCCTCCCTCCCGCCCTCCCTGCAGCCCCTCTCCACATGGTTACAGTCAGATACATAAACCAGGCATCAGCATCAGCACCGCTGCTCGTGTGGCGCTGCACGCGGTGGAGGAGGAGGAGGGGTAGGAGGGAGGAGGAGGAGGAGGAGGAGGAGGAGGGGGAAGACGCACATCGCACCACCGCGGCTCGTCGCTGCCACTGCAGCCGGTGCAGCGATCCAGGCTCACGGCTTCTTCTCCTCCGCCGCAGCGGAGGCGGGATGGCTTGAGAGGAGACAAGAAAAAGCAAAAAAAGAAATCTGGGGGGGGGGGAGGGGGGGGGGAGATGGAAAAAAAATCGCGATGATGTTTCTGACTTGTCTGCGCGCGTCTCTCTTTTCTCTCTTATGTGCGCGCCCGCGCGCGTCCGCCCGTCTTGCCGCGAATTGCTGCAGTGCCGCTTTTCCAGGTGTGTGTGTGTGAGTGTGCATGCGTGTGTGTGTGTGAGTGTGCATGTGTGAGTGTGTGTGCGTGCGTGCGTGTGTTGGAGCCTGGTGTAATTCTCTTACGACTTGAGCCTGAGCCGGGGACCGCGAGTCTTGATGTCACATGTGCTTCATCGGAGGAGACGGGGCATCTGCAAGCGGGATTCTGTGGAGGATGCTGCGGCAAGTGATACACAGAGGGCTCAAGGCTTCGTTCTACTGGCTGGGCTTATTCGTTAGCAGGCACCCCGTCTTCTTCCTCACCGTGCCCGCCGTGCTCACCATCATCTTCGGATCCACGGTGCTGAGCCGCTTCAAGCCGGAGACGGACCTGGAGGTGCTGGTCGCCCCGACGCACAGCCTCGCCAAGATCGAGCGGAGTCTCGCCAACAGCCTCTTCTCCATCGACCAGTCCAAGCACAAGCTGTACTCGGATCTGCACACGCCGGGCAGATATGGCAGGCTCATCCTGCTGGCCAGGTCCGGGGGGAACATCCTGGAGCTGGCCGACCAGGTCCTGCAGGTGCACAAGCAGGTGCTGGACCTGCGCGTCAACTACAAGGGGTTCAATTACACGTTCGCGCACCTCTGCGTGCTGAGCCACCGGGACAAGCGCTGCCTGCTGGACGATATCGTCACCATCTTCGAGGACATCAGGCAGGCGGTGCTCGCCAACAGCACCTTCCACAAGGTGCCCGTCAGCTACCCCAACACCACGCTGAAGGTGAGATCGCTTCGTCTTTATTTGTTTATTTTGGATTATTTGCTGCACATGCATGTCCAGGTCTACCCCCCCCCCCCCTCCCCCCTCCCCCTCCCCCTCCCCCGTTCCAGCAGAGGACGGTGACTGTGCAGCAGCAGCATGTGAGAGCAGTCTGGCCCTCACAGCTTGCCATAATTTCTGAATGAACCGCTTGTGGGCTTGTATCCGCTCCGGCTGCAGATTGCTTCATATATCAGGCGGCTGGGGAACCCTCTCTATAACATGCCCCCCCCCCCCCCCCCCCCCACATCCTTGCTGGTGCAGGTGAATTGTAAGGATTTCATACTAGAGGCCTCTTTTCTGCACACATGCAATGCATGCACACGCAGGAAGGGATATCCTGACCCCCCCCCCCCCTTCATGCAGTGTCTCCCTCCCTGCTGTTATGCAGAAAGCACATGCAGCATGACTTGTCCACAGCTGCACGTCTCTCCCTCCAGCCTTTGCACAGTCAGATTGTGACTGAATGACTGACTGCACGCATTCCTCACATACAGAGGAAAAGAGGCCAAGCAGCAGCTAAGACTCCTCGTTTCTCCTTTTAATGCAATCCTCGGCACTCTGAGGTGCGATGTGCATCACAATCACGTTTACCAACATGTTACATCATCACACGCTCCGCGTTTTGCCGACTTCACATACAGTTCGCACACATTTTTAATTTTCGTCCAAACACCGCATATTTATTACGTTTATATTAGATACTACTGCGCGCAGGCTGGGTTGGCAGAGTGGTCTCAATTGGAAGGTTGCAAGTTTGATTCCCCATCGAGAATTTTCACCTCTTCATTCGGGTGGCGTTCACGTTGCACTTTTTTAAACCGGAACAAACCGCCTGGAAAACGTCGCGCAGTTACACAAGCGGCTGGTTTGGGGGCGCTGTCGCCCGAAACAAACCAGAGAGGCAGTGAAGAAGAAACACGACTTATTGATTGGTCCGGACCGAAAGAGGAAATCCCGCCGCGTTAGCTCGTGGTGGCTACGCTCGTTAGCTTGTGGCTAATGGGTAGCCACATGCAACCAGATGTCAATGAGAGTCTCACTTTTTCTTACTGCTTCTTCCGATTCAAGCGGTTATAGCCTTTGTTTGTTTACTACCCAGAATGCATTGCACTCTACGTCACGTCCTCTCACCCCGACACACTCTTAGATCTTCTGGAAACATTCCTCAGGGATTTTTGGCTCATATTGACACGATAGCATTTTAAGAGGAAACACGGAGGCACAAAGAAAAAGATAGAAACCCATTTATACATGCCTGGAATAAAACACAACCTTGAAAGAAAGAAAGTATTTCCAGTGTTTTACACTGATATATATTAGGAAACATTTATAAAAGCTAAAAGCAAGTGCAGTGATCTTTGGGACTGTAGATATAGAGGAGTACGTAAATAAAATTAAAGCTGTAAGTTTGTCCAGTTTATCGGGGGAATAAAGGCGGCGGTGAGAGCCGAACGGAGCGGATAGCGGCGCGGTCAATAACATCCAGCTTGTTGAAGGAGAACGTTTGATCTGTAGATTGCGTCGCCGTAGTCTAAGATTTGGTAGAACTGTCGTCCAACGTCACGGCTGAACATCTCAAAGAAACCCTGTTGGACTGAGATCTGTGACTGTCGAGGTCTTCAGAGGCCAGAGAACTCGTCTTCGTGCTCCGGAAGCCAGTTTGAGCTGCCTCTGTGAGCTGCAGTGTAGCCGAGGTCAATCCTCAGGTAGACTGTGGAGTTTAAACCTGCTCAGGTTACAGCAGCAGCAGCAGCAGCAGCTGGACCGTTGATACCAGGCAGCATGGATCCAAGCTCTCATGGTGTTTACACCAAATTGTGAATGCTGATAGTCCACAGTTGCCTCAGTTTCCTGTTTCCCACGGTTGTGGTCATCATCAGCCACAGGAATTTCCTCTATTCTATTCTATTCTAGTCTATTCTATTCTATTCTATTCTATACGGCAGTGTGTGAAAATCCCAGTATTATTGGCAGTATGTCGAATACAGACCAACAGATCTAAATTACTTTTTTTTTCTTAATGTTTTCACTTCTGGAAATTTTCTATCATGAAATGTGATACTTCCTGGCATTACCTGCTAGACTTTCTGTTTTTATACATTTTTTTCCACTTCAAATTTCTTGCAAAGAGTAACACGAGACCTGTCTGTCCTGTGCTACGCTATAGACTCTATAGCATAGAGGATGTAGAATCAGAATGTTGGTTTTAGATCAAGGTCGGATAATCCAAGTCGTTCCAGTATCTTTGCACAATGACAGGATTTAGCACATTATTTAAAACACAAGTCCCTGTTGATATTTTCTCGTGAGATTTTTCCAAAGGCATCGAGTTCGACGAGTTGAATGAAAGCCAATCTTCACATTATGACCGGCTGATGGCCCACGTCGTACTTCTGCAGTGACAGATGAGGTATTAATACCTGCAGTGGCGTACACGGCTCTGCTTTGCTCACAGGGGAGTTTCTGTCTGACCAGAATCCCGACGATGAGCTTTTACTTTGACACTGCAAACTTCCCCGTTGCAGGCTGGACTGCTTAAACAAGTAAATGATTTTGTCCAAACGGAACCACACGAGCTACGGCGCTATAGATCATGATGGGTTTTAATTGGTTGTGTTTGTCTGTGGGTGTGTATAAACAGGTTTTTTTCTAATGGAGATCATGTTGCAGCATGATTTATTAAAAGCACTATTCGGGTCATGTGTTGGGTCATTAATGGTAAATGCATTTCACTCATATTGCACTTTTCCACTGCACGAGGAGTCCCCAAAGCGCTTCACACTGTTAATCACATTCACACACCAATAGCGTGCCAGGTGCTGAAGGCGCTCATCCAACCCATGGAATGGGTGCTTATTGAGGGGAGGTGACAGGCTGAGCAAAGCCATTTCTGGAGGTTTTTAAAGGACAACGGCCATAAAAGACTTTTTTTTTTCTTTCTGCAGTCGGTTATGCTTGGTCATGACCAATCATTGGGTTTTTCCTCTGTAAAAGTTGCTTTTAAATTACTTGAATTCAGTTGAATTGGTGCGGACCTTCTTTGCACCAGTAACCACTGGTTACTGGTGCCCCAAAACATTACCCAACCTTCTTGGATGTATTGGGTGAGGCTCCAATGAAAATGGGGTTTAGAACCAATCTCCTATCCATCCCCGTTGAAACCAAACTCCCCGATACGAGATTTTCTGTGACGCCATCCGTCAGCAGCAGATAGAGCAGAGGACGAGCGATGTCGGCGGTTTAGAGATTCTTTAATATTAGAATTAAAATGACAAAAGTACCCACTTTACGCCATTTCCTTGTCAAAGTCTTTTTTCCAGCCATTAGTGATATTTTAACCAGATGTCGATCCCCTGCCTGTATGTCGTTTTCCATGAGGTTACCCAAATAAAGAAAATCACCGATTCATTGAGATTCTCATCCAACATTTTAAAATGATTTGCATCATGTAATTTCAGCTTCATATAGATATATACATGCTGAAATGTACCTCAGAATGTTGTGCAAACTGCACAGTGACTTTACCTCCTGCAGAAGCTCCAGTAGTTTGGTCCTGAGGCTTGATTTCCTGCTTCTGCAGCTCCTCTCACACTGCATCAGCCCGTTGAGCTCCACATTCCACCGTCTGCCTGTCTTGACGAGCTGTCTGGGCCTATAATTCATTTTGCCTCACTTCTTTTTGCCTCATCCGGCTCTTTGATGTCACAACCGGGGTTTATTTCTGTGCTTGTTAGACAGACGTAGTTCTTGTTTAAAAAAAAAAAAAAAGTTCCTACCTTTTGCGAAGCTGAACTTTAAGCTCTGTTCCCTGGAGGAATTGCTTAAAATATAAACTCTTTGTTTATCCGTCTGCTGGATCTTCACTTGCGTAATCTTTATAAACTGTCAGGTAAATGAAAATACTTCAGAAGACTGTAAATGGGGCCGATGCTACTTTATCAGCGTATTGCTGTGAAAATGTGTACAATTTATGTGTCAACTTTCATAAGGATTTAAGCGGCGTGCGTTTAGAATAGATAACGAATATACAGTGATGAGCCATAACATTCTGCCCACGGACAGGTGACGTGAATAACACGGATTATCTCGCTGTCAGAGCACCTGTTAGTGGGTGGGATGGGTTTTCGTTTTGAAACTGATTTGTTAGAAGCTGAAGAATTGGCCAACTCTGTCCGACTACCTCAAAGATAATTATATCTGTGGTGTTCCTGCTCTGTGGCCAGGATCAGGGACACACGATTTTGGATATGTGCCGATATTTTTTTAAACACAATACTGCCAATGCTGGAGTCAACAGATGCGACGGCGTGTCCACAGTGTCCGTGGACTTCCCACTCATTGCCCGTTCCAAATGCACCAATGTCCTCAGCTCATTTGCATAAAGTTGAATTCGCTTGAATTCAACTTCATTCTTATACTGACAAATACGCCACAGTCGAATTAGAGCAGTGTTACAGAGAAAAAAACAAACAACAATTCCGCAAGAGCATAAGCAACTTTGGAAAAGGAAAAACTCCCCTGAATCCCGCCACGGGGGCGTGGGGGTTCGACGCATCGCAAAACTTTTGTAAAATGTCTGAAATAGGACAGATTCAGCAGCTTGTTTCTCGCCTCAAATGTTTTCAGAAATACTTTTTTTCTGAACTGTTTTAGTTCTAAAAGAGAAAGTTTGTGAACCATGTTGCTTTGGTTAGAGCCCCAAACGATGCGTTCGGGTGCAGCACGTAACTCCAGGCCGTTGCGACGTGCTACATCTCTGGGACCTTCGGATAAAGTGTCACCACAAACAACGGTCTCATTTCCTTCTCTTCACCCTGCGAGTTATTATCTCTGAATCCATGTTTGGTTTGTTTTTACAGCTCCATGCTGAGAAGTCTGAGAAGGCCACGTCCTTTGAAGGATGAAGCCCTTTTTATTCAGCCTTTCACGCTCACATTTCCCTCATAATAAGTTCATTTGTGGCCTCAAATAGTTGATGTGCAAAAATATACTGGACTGAACTGCCTTCTTGGTTCAGTAGCTCTACTATCCAGATATAAAGATGATTTAAAAATTTTATCACAAAACTCAACAACATTCAAACGTGTTTCTCATTTTTTGATAATGAACAACCTTAACTGCTTCTGTCATAAAAACTAAACGCAGCGGCAGCCTTAAAGTACTGATACTGGCGCATCACATTCATTCTCACACTAATATTGTTGTTTGACAAGATCAAGCTGCTTGTTGCTTTCCGGAGAGGATGACAAAAATTGAGTGCCGGATTGAATTAAGTTGTTGCGTCCCAGTTATGCTTCCTGGCAATGTCACACAAAGGTCATTGTTGTTTCGAGAGAGAGAGAGAGAGAGAGAGAGAGAGAGAGAGCGCACACTTCTTTAAAAGACTAGTACTACCCTTTAGCTACTTACCGATTCCGAGTACAGTTGCAAGTACTTATTAAATGCCATTCAGACAAATTCATACCCCATACGTATGGAGGGCAAAATGTGCCAAAATTAAATAAATACGCCCTCAAATAATTAATTAAATGTATCATTAATTCATTAAAATACCAATTCATTCTCTAATCACCTGATTGGTCGTCCCCCCCTCCCCCCAACATAAAGTCAGAACAGATCGATCCCAGATAAAGGATTGATGCAGAGCGAGTGAACATATTCTGATCCACTGGGTGGCGCTATATGTTAAAGTCTGCTCCTGACTGACAGTAAAACCTCTTGTATTTTCTAACTTCTGCACATTCAGCTTCCCAGGTGGTACCTCAGGTGTCGCACACTAACACGTCCCTGGAGCAACACATAGCTAACAGTGGTTCCTATTGCTACACTACACATCCATACAATAAATTCATGAAGCAGTGCGACACGGGTCCATGAAATAATTCATTCAATTGCGAAATGATTGCATGTTTAGTTTTTTTTACAAAAAATGAATTCGTATTTTAATGAATTATAGACACATTTATATTTTTAATTCCAAATTTATTTAATTAATTATTTAACGGTGTATTTATTTATTTGATTTTGGCACATATAGTCCTCCATACATACGGTTCATCCCTTGAAGTTTCTTAAGCCAAACAGCAGTGCCTGACCAAAGCAAGCGTACAATATGTAAGGAAAGTTCGAATCGACTGTCAGCTACTAACATCCATACTTTTCACTGTGTTCAAACGTTTTTGTTTACATCTAAAATAGTCGCCGTCATTGTGCTATACAACGTTGACGTCTTTCCCATCTGGAGGTTTATTGTAGTCACATTCCGGAGGAGATGCGCAGGAATTACAGCGGCCATGTCTGCAGCCTCGCAGAGCACCTACATAACCCCCTTAGCATGGATTATGAACGCCCCATTAGACCCGGCATGAGTCACACTCCAAAAATACTTGAGGTCTCACGTTGTAACACACTTTCTTGAGTACTTTCTGCATACGTCTCAATAAGAGCAGACAGCTCGGGGTGAGTCGAATCGCTGATGTGGCCCAGCAGTATTTAACCTCAGGTTGGATTTGAACACTCGTGTAGATATTGAAGTTGTGTTAAAAAGATGAAACTGTGATTATATATTCTCCTCAAGAGGACAGCTGGGAGATTATTTCTCTGCTCGCATCGTCTGTCACCATGAACTCGGTTTGGAAACGTCAGGGCGTCGAAGGTTTTTCACATAAAAATCAACAATTACTCCAAATGGCTTTGAAATCAGAGAATGCAGCAGGCGCTTCATCGTCCTCGGGAAGAAATAAGAAAAAAAAAGAAGCCAATGTGACTCATAGATACTGCTGAGATCTATTTGAAATGCTTTAGCAAAGTCAAAACATACCACATGCAGGTCTTGACTTCTAAACTGATGAATTTGAGGCAGTCTCTGATAAAGTCAGCCAATTCTATGACTTCATGGTGCGACGTCCACCACCATCGATTTATCGGCTGAATAAGTCATCTGCTTTTTACATTTTTTTTATTTTGCGCCCTGGATCAAGTAAATTGTTCGCAGAAATTGTAGCAAAACAATCAGAGGGATTTGTTTATCTGGTGAAACGGCGCGTCGCGGCTGTTTGATTGTGCCGGATTATTATTATGACAAGATAAATCCTATCTGTGAGCCTGCAAATTAAAAGTGAAATCATTCAACAAAACAGTGTCATAGTTCATAGTCCCATCCCGATGTTGTTTGTCCTATTTTCCTTAATTAAATCGACTATTATAGTGTTGTTCAGTCGTATTGGGTGAATAGGCTAATGGCGTCATGTACAGTTTTACAGTGAGTAAATTATTCTCCGTGGCATCAGTCCAACTTTATTTTGAATGGATCAGCTGCCAATGTGTCCTCAGTTTCCTCAAATGCAGCAGGCAGCGGGAGTGAAATACAAAACATGCACATTTCTTTGTGGAGTACGTAAGTAAATGAACCCTGAACAGTGAAAGTGAATCCTGTGTTTGTATTGTAAATACTGTGTGCTTCAAAAATGAGGAATTATTCGTTTTTTTTCTGGGCAAAAAGCAAAGCTCTGTGTTCTCTGCTGAGTCACTGTTTCAGTTATCAAGAAATCTTCCTGATAGACTAGAATTAAATGTGATTTGGTAGTTGTTGGTTTTATTCACCGTGCAGCTTTTCTGCCGTCTACTTGGAGCCCGAGCATTTTCACAAAGTTGTGTTTTCTCCAGTTCCACCTTGCGAACCATTTTCAAAAGGTTGCGTTTTCAGTCGCTCCGACCACCTCCAGCACCCAAAACGTGACAAATGTTTTACTCGTTCAAACGGCAGGGAAATGCGACCCAATTCAGATTTTTTGCTCACAAGTGACTCATATCCAACCTGTTTTGTGGTTAAAAGCTCCAACTCTGATTATTTTTTTTTTTCACACCAGACCCAGGCCTCGATCATATGTGGTACCAGTTTGGATATTTTTCGACATCGACATGTGACTGACGTCACTGATAAGCATCGGAGGAAGCGGCTCCGCCAAAATGTTAAACGCTGTGCTCTTTTTTCCTCGTCTTGTCGTCTCAATTTTATCGGCTCGTATTTAACAACCACTTGAAAATGAATCTACACGCTGACCTGTGTCGCCAGATATGACGGGTATCCCCCCCTCTTGGGAACCAAACTCTCTTACCTTTAAACTTTGTTCATTTCCTGCATTTGTGTGTTTATAGTGTGTTCTTTATGACACATATAATAGTTTTAGGGTTTTAACATGATTCCTTCACAGACTCAGATTTGGGCTGGTTTTTATCGCGGTGTTTGGGTTTTACGTTGTATGGGCTGGAAACAGAGAGTCACGTCTGGCAACCCTGATGCTGACCGTCCATATTTACTTCTGTTAACAGCGTCTTCTGCGCTCCGGGGCCCGAAACCGTTGGATCGGATCAGGTTCACATGGCAGTCTGATCGAGGTCGAGTTTAAAATGTAATGTGAACAATCACATGAAAGAAATCGGATCCCGGCAAAAAATCTGAATTGAGCATCAAGACCAGCAGTTTCGAACGAAGACAATGAGTCTCATGTCCGTGACCGTGACATTTTCCATTGGAGAATCAAGGATTGGCCTGAGAGAAGAGATGAATGAAGTGAGCTCCTTGCCTCCATTGGTGTGTGAATGTGCTCTTGAATGGGTGAATGTGACTAACATTGCAAAGCACTTTGGGGGCTGTGAAAATTGCTCTATCAACGAACTCCATTTTTCACCATTTTTGCTCCCTTTCTTCTTCAAATAGACGGAGATACTGTAGCCTTACATGACATTCCACCGTTTCCAGTAGTTTCATGTTAAACATGAAAGGTTACTCCTGCAATTTCCTTCTATTCCGTCCATGTTCTGGTTCTGATTCCCTCCAGTCAGACTGCCTTTATTGTCCCCGCTGCCTTTTTGAACTCCTCACCGCTCTGAGCACTTCTTATCGCGCAATTACATTACTGTCAAACTCCTGCCACCGTGATGTCTAGCATGTGCTGCATGATTTCATTATTTTGAAAATGACTGTGAAGCTCCACATCAACCTTTGGAATACATCACCAGGTCTGTCCGCAGCTGTGAGGCGGGCTCGCCTCGCCAAAGGAATACGCATAGACAAAGGAAATTAATTGATTAGTTGTGTTCCCCCCCCAAAAAAAGATCAGCTATTTTACCTGAGCTGGTAGTTCAGGTTTCCACGAGCAAAACATGAAGTCAGGATTAAAAATGGGTTAAAAAGTACCAAAACTTAACAACATTGTTTCCCATTGCTCTCTTCGTCCCTGATAACTCTTTCCCTCTCTCTCTCTTATCAGCAGTTTTTTTTGTTCCTGCTGGCTGTTTCCCTTCTTCTTCTTCTTCTTCTTCTTCTTCTTCTTCTTCTTCTTCTTCTTCTTCGTCATTTGGGTTCAAAGTTGCACTACAGCCAACTGCTGGTTTCTCTTGTACATACCATTCCCACCGCTCAAAAAGAAAGAAAGAGAGAGAGAAAGCCACAGCCCAGTCATTTCTCCAGATTTTTTGGCAGCCAAAAGCATGTTCCCCGGATATCAGGAATGTCACACACTGATATACCCATTGAACGACCATATTCAGATGCATTACATCACATAAGAATTTCAGGGATGTGCCAGGAATGACGGGAAAATTATATTAGTAACTCATCATGCCTACGTGTAAACGCACCTTTACATAGGTTTGAGTTGTTGAATTCACCCAGTTTTGCTGATTCATCGAATCTAATATTCTATATCTTTGGATTCTCCACAGGATGGCCGGGTGTCCTTCATCGGGCACCAGCTTGGCGGCGTGTCGTCGCCCAATAGCCGCGACCAGCAGGTCAAGTCCGCCCGCGCCGTCCAGATCACCTACTACCTCCGTAACCACGGACCTGTGGTGCAGGATGCCATCGCCGAGCGCTGGGAGAACGAGTTCTGCGCCCTGGTCAGCCGGCTGTCCACCGCCGAGGCGCCGCACCCGTCCGACCAGCTCCACATCCAGTCGCTCACTTCTTTCAGCCTGTGGCGGGATTTCCACCAGACGGGCGTGTTGGCCAAGGGCGAGGTGCTGGTCAGCCTGGTACTGGTGCTCCTGGCGGCCACCATCTCCAGCTCCATGCGGGATTGCCTGAGGGGGAAGCCCTTCCTGGGCCTACTGGGGGTGCTGACCATCTGCATCGCCAACGTGACGGCCGCCGGGATCTTCTTCATATCGGATGGGAAATTCAACTCCACACTGCTGGGGATCCCGTTCTTTGCTATGGGTGAGTGGATGTGCAGGTCGTGACTGAGATTATGTGCTTTGTGTGTTTGATGGTTTGGTAAGTGGCTTATCAGGAGGCGACACTCGGAGCGGCTTGATTGGGGAGGGGATTAGCAGAATTGTGATGGGCTTTCCCTTGGATTGTATGGTGGTAATACATTGTCGCTGCTGTTGAAGAATAAGGATGCGTGAGGCAGTTTGCCTTGTTTTCCTTTTTTTTTTTTTAAGTGTTTTTAGTTATACTTGCAATATATTCCTCTCATTTGTATTGACTTTTTCAAACTAAGGGATTTCTTTGATGTGCTTCCTGGTTTAAATGTCTGGACAGACAAGATTAAAATGGTCTATTGCTTCAATACAGCCACAGCACATTCTCACAAGACAGGGAGTCTAGTGTCAAATTACAAGCACACTGGCTTTCATGCTGCTTTGAATGTTTGGTTTCAATAGAGCTCTCATAAACTGACATCAGTCTGAAATAGATTTCAAAATTTAGCATTCATCAAGTTCAGCTGTTAAACATTTATACAATAATTAGATGGTATGTGTCTCCAGTATTTTCTGTTGTGTTATTTGAGTATTATTGTTGAGTCATCTGCATATAGTGATGTCTGCAGCATGTGGTGCAAAGCTCTCCAAACGTTTGACTATATTTACAACCACTATAAACAAATATGGTCTTAAAATGATAATTTTCTGCAAAGGACTTGGTGATGCGTTGACATCAAACCTACTATCCAATAATTACTTTCTATGTAATAATTAAATTACTCTACCAGAACTCTATACGCCGGTTTGTTGACATCTTAGCGGCCACGGAAACGTCAGAAGATTCCCGAGGCAAGATCCCGTTTGTGCACGCGATCTCAGGAGATCTCGAGTCGCACTGGAAAAACAATCAACGACCCATTTCACAACATTTCAGACTATTCTGGTGGCTTGAAGACTCTTTAATTGAGAAAGCTTGGCTTTTAATTTTTGGGCTGAATGGCTCAAATGTTGATACTTGCGGCAGGTTTCCCAACATGACCAGTTAGCAAAACATAAACCGTTTGGATACAAATTCCAGTTTGTTTGTAAACAAATCGACTTTGGTGTGATCGATTTAGGAAATGAGTTTGGAAATGAGTGGTGATGGGCTTGCTTTCGCCTTTTATGGAAAGTATATTTTAAGAATTTGTTTACTGGTAGACTCATTTTAAGGTCGTAACATTTTCGAGTGAAAATGCTAAACTTCAATTGCTTTCGGTTTGTTTACATGACAACGGTGGTCGGAGCCACTGAAAGTGCAACTTTTTGAAAACTGCAACTTGTTCAGAATGCTCCTTTGCTGTAGAAAACGAGGGTAAAATGCAACCTTCTGAAAACAGTCAGGCTTCAGGTAGACGCCGGAAATGCTGCTATATGGAAACGACATGTTTTTCTGTGTTTCCGCTACTGCCGTGTAAACGTGAAACTTTGCTGAACCCAAAACACACTTGAAGCATTGTGTAAATGGGGCCTTAGCGTTCCATACCGTAGTGCTTTTGGATCCCTCTCATCCTCCACATTCTCTCCCTCAGTGCTCCACCTACATCTTGTCCGCTCACTCGTTGGTACACCTCGCCCTGCTGAGGTCACCTGGTCCCCCGGGGGGTTTTCACAGCTCGACTACAGAGCCGCCTGACATAAGTGAAGTTTAAGTAAGACACAGGGACAGGAGACCAGATCAGATTCAAGTGACCTAGAGGCAGGGGAGGAGGAGGCGGAGGAGGAGGAGGGAGAGTGTGATTGAATGGGGAGCAAGTGTAAAAAGGAAAAGTCAAGGAGAAGACTAACAAGTAGAAATAAATGTATGTATGCGAGGGTGTGATCTGATAGAGAGAGGGAGAGAGAGGGAGAGAGAGGATGGATGTGTAGAAGGGCAAGGAGATGGAGAGGACTTGATAAAGTCCATAATTTCATGTGACAGGACCTCAAAGGCAGCAGATGTCCACCCTCCCTCCTGGGAGGTCCAGACTGAGATCCCCCCCCCCCTCCCCCATCACTATATCAATGCCACATCAGGGCCGACGCTGTAATGGAAACTGATACCCAGTCTGTCACGGCACTGTAGCGCCCCCTACTGAACAATCGCTGACATTTGCAGCTGTGTCTGGATTGATGTTTCCACTTCCTACTAAACTGAAATGTTTCATTTCGTATTTGAAGCTGTAAAGATTCTGGTCATAGATGATTTTACCAGGCTTGAGCGCCCTCAGTCTTTTTGTTGCAGTATTACAGGGAAGTCGGGTTTGGATCTTCAATTTGTTATGATCTTAAAAAAGGTCTAGAAATAATGCAACTGGCCAAATTAACAATGATTATTTTCATGCAAGAAAGCAACACTAATTCTTAAAAAGTAAAATTTTGTATCTGAATATATGGCAAATAGAATTTGAAATCCAAATACATGAAAGAAAGCCTGAGTCCTCATGAAAACTTAATAATTCCATACGATGGGCTATTTATCCTTATCTATCATATACTAACATGTGCTACATGATGATTTCTTCCATTCCTATGTTGTGTCTTTAGATAATCCGCCGTGTGTGGACATTGGGATTTGGACCCTCATTTACAGTAATATAGTATTTGCCAAGTTATTCCTTATACCCACTTCCTGTTTTCCTGTCACTATTAAATGTACGGCTGTTAGCATTAGCTACAACCTTCTTCAGCCCACATGAACTCGTATGAATTTGAATGTCATTATCGATTAAACAAGAGTATCTAATCTCAAAAAAAGCTTTTTAAAGTATGAATCTCCCTTATACTTTGATGTGTTACACATTGACGACAATATGTCAAGCCTTTTTGTTTAACTCTTTGTTATGTAACTCAGAAAATGAGAATTTAAAGTATTATGACATTCTGTAAGAGCATATGTTTCTTTTTAATCTGTCTAAGAGAGGCCATAAGCACCACAGTTAAAAAGAATGACAAGATAATGAACTTTTGATATACATTCACTATTTTGGAATGCGGCTGTATGCTGATGATACTCCCATAAATGTCTTCAATACGCCCTTTGACTTTAATAGTCCCTGGATTTGATTATATTTTCCAAATATTTTCTCTTTTTCTTCTCTGTTATAGCATTTCACAGTTTATTTGCTGTGATGAAGCATGAAGTATTTTGTGTTATCCCCTTTATATAGCCGAACCGCTGTTCAGTTCATCTAGCAGCAGTAATGGGATTATTGTACCAGGGTGTTGTGGTGAAGAGGGAGCAAAGCAAAGCTCTCTATCTACTGGCCCTGACATTTGTACATGAACTTTACTTCATGACCGACAGAATAAAAGTGGCTGAAATGAGATTCCACAAAAGGGTCTTAACAAACTTCAATCAACAATCTAGGAATTACAGACCACTTTCAACAGCAGAGATTCCAATTGCTGCAGTAGACGTGGTGGACAAAAAGCAACTGCTCAGCTACCAGGTGAAACAGGAAGTGATGCAATTACTGCATCGTCACAATAACAGGAGGAGAATCAGCTTAAGATACAGATATTACAGCATTACAGTCACACTCTGAGCTGTAGAGAGGCGTTATATAAGTTGGGAGCGTATTGACATAGTTTTAAGTCAAACTCATTTTTAACTTTGTGGGATTATTTCTGTGCTAATGATCTCGCCTGCAGCTTCTGCTATCTGGCGAGCTGCTAACAAACATCTGCGGCGAGGCAGAGCCGCGTCTCACTCCCCCCCCCCCCCAATGATTCATTTGTGGTTGCTGATATAAATCAAACACCTAATTATCTTATCTGAATATAGTCCCGTGACTTAGAGGTTTGTTTTCCCTCCATCCCCAACGTGAGAGCTCCAACATCGTCTGGGATGGTGATGTATTAAAAGCTCCCTGTGTGTATAATTATACGATACGTTTGTCATTGTTCATTCCTTGGTATCACTCCATCTTGGTGCCTGAAATGTTGCATTGCCTCAGAATGCTCAGTAGGTAGGGTGCCGGTGATCACAGGGTTACACTCAGATTTGCACATGTCAAGAAAGTCATAATAAGACAATGTTCAGAGCCAAGAGCAGACCTGGGAACACACCCATCGCTTTTATTCTGAAGGTGCCTGGTTTTTTTTCTGTCAGTATGATGTTTAGCTTTCCTGGACGATTTCTGGCCCCAAAGTGTTAAGTAGGTCTCTTGATCTACACGGCAACCATCACTCAATAAATATAAGATAAAATGTTTGTTCCGGGTTGCAGACGCCTGGTCTTTCACTATAAATCCCAATAAATAAATTACATTTGTGGTTGTCATGTGACAAAATGTGGGAAAGCTCAAGGGGTATCAATACTTTTGCAACTCCAGCAGCTCCATGTTGGACTTTCACTTTCACTTTTAAGTGTTGCACCAAAAATGATTTTCACAACTCTGCTACCAATAACAATCACCAAATATTGCAACAGAGACATTTATTCCCTCTGAAGCTGCTATCGGCTCATTAACAGTTAAAGCTGTGTCATGGTTTCCCCCTCATATCTCTCATCAAAGCCTCCTTTCACGTTGTAGTAAATCTCATCCATTATTCTCTCTCAATAGTCCCACCGCCGCCGCCGCCGCCAGCCTCTGAATGTTGTAGTGGAAGCACCGTTCGGCAGGGCACGTCCCACCATGTGTCTCTGGACCCGTGTTTTATATGGAGCAGCCTTTTCCTCCCGTCTGTCTCCCCCGCGCCTATCTGGCGTGTCATCTGCGAGATGGCCAATTACTGCTGAGCTGAGCCTGTCACTTCCATCCCTCGCCGGATACTTGACGGCCGTTCGAAGTGTGAAAAGGGGAGGAACGCGGAGTCTCATGAAACATACATGCTGGGACGCTGCAGAGAACGTGTCTCTCTCTCCCCCTCGTGCTGCGACGGGCTTTCAATTGAATTCATTAAACTGACCTTACGGATCTCTGTTGTATTTACGTATTGAGACGTGGCGCTGCTGTCCATCCCACAGAGACGTGATCACCTTCCACAGGACTGCAACTCGGTCATTTTTCTGTAGTTTTGAAATGGCTCATATATGACATTATTGCTACCAAGCTTTGAGAGACATTTTTACACATATAGGTATCAAACTGCCACTGCCACATGACATTACATAATGAATTGAAGATTTATTACATTATTACATATTATTACATAATGCGGAGCTACAAAACTCTAAGTGGATTCACCATTTTAGGTCAACCCGTTCAGAAAATCTCCAATTCTCTCCTCCTACATGAGAGGATTGAAATCACGCTGAATAATCAGATCCCAGCAAAAAAAAAAAAATCAGAATGGAGCATCAAGACCTGCAGTGTGAAGGAGGGCTTCATGTCCTCGTGCGTTTATCTCCGAGTCGCCGGGTAAAACCCAGGGTGACGTAAGAGACATTAAAGGTACTGGCATGAAAAGTTCTCTCCCTCCTGTGTTCTGCCACATCAATCTGAGGCTATGATGTTTCCCGTCGGCACCCGGGAATGATTTACGACCAGTTCCCAGTTTTTTTGGACCTTGATGTTGTTGTGGACTGATATTTTCTCCTCCTGCGAGGCGGCGGGGGGTGGGGGTGTGGTGTGGGGGGGGGGGGGGGGGGGGGGGGGGGGTGTAGATGGCGACAACGCAAACGTTCGCTGCCCGGTCACGCGCCGCGGCCCATCTCTGCCGACGACGGAAGGGGCCTTCTGGGAACTCCTGCCCGTTTCTATAAGTGGGACCGAGTGACCGACGATCGATCCGCGCAGTGTTATTGCCTTGAGTGGCTCTGGGATGATGGCGGCGTGACGGCTGCAGGGTCGTTATTAAAGCCTGAAGGGAGAAATCATGAACCGGGTCTGTGCATCAATTAAAAGATGATACGGCCCGAAATTGAGAAGAATTTAATAAAATACACAATTTACTGGAAGAGCACGTCATTTCAATCTTACGATATATGTAGGGATGGACAGGAGGACAAACGGCACCGGGAACCAGATCTCGCCTTCGTCCTGTTCTCGTGTCCCAGTATTGATTTTATTTAGCGTCTCTCTCTCTCTCTCTCTCTCTCTCTCTCTCTCTCTCTCTCTCTCTCTCTCTCTCTCTCTCTCTCTCTCTCCTCCCATAAACTCAGCTCTTAGTATTCAGTTCCACATTTCGCCGCATCTCTAATTGGAGCCGTGAAATTTGCTCTTCGCCGTACTCCTGCCGTACGAGAAGCCTCGGCGTTTTGGAAGCAGGTGAAAGTGACTGCAGCGGCATTAAGGCGAAATCACAGTTTAATCAAAGTGGACAACACAGTTTGTGGCTGCGGCATCTCGCCACGTTCCCATGGTGACGGCGGCCTATAGGTAGACCCGGGAGGACGCCTCGCAGACACAAACGCCAGAAAACCAGCCGTGTATTATTATTATTAACCCTCGATTGCAGGTGTGAGAATAGTAAAGCTCTAAATTCAGACCATCGAGCGGCTTGTTAAACCTCGTCTCATTAACAAGGAAGCGGTTCCACGTAACGGGAGACGGAACAAGAGGTTCTTTAATCATCCTAATGACGCAAGTGGTTGTTGTAATTGTGATAAAGGGACCAATTACCGGATAAACATGTCAAGGGCACAAATAGAAACAATGAATAAAGAAGAAACGATGGCATCCTGGGCAAAAAAATTATTAAATAAAAAGCTACAATTTCTCATTTTACAACCTAGACGATCAACTATTTTTATTCTTTATCATGATGATTGAGTTCTTACAGTGTTTTTGGCTGGGATGTTATCCACCCCTCCATCCTATGTTATCTTTATTATATCTTTTATTCTCTTGAGCAGCGGCGTTCAGGTGTCCCATACAGTCCAATTTCATAGCTAAAGGGTTCCGGGGCACCAGCGATGCTACATGCTATATGCTAAACACGATTAAAGTACGACTGATACACTCATTAACAGCGAGCTCGGTACCTCGGTCTGCAGTACGAATAGCGCAGTGCGTAGATAGACGCGACTCATATCGGTTTCTAAACAATAGTACTCTGCACTATGTTTGATTTTAAACTGTTTAGTAGCAATTTATTGGCTGACCTATCTTAAAAATAAAAATAAGTAAGTAAATAAAAAAGATAATTGACGACAGAAAGAAAAAACAGATAAAGATATTTAAGTTAACCGTGAAAGGTCTACACACAAATGTAATGAAATTAAACAATAATAAATAAAATACTATATATAGCCCTGGTGTCTTGAGAGAACGAGGGAACCAACCGGGCAGGCATTGGAGGAATGAGCGGAGCTTTTCCACGTCACTGCTTGCACATACCTGCTTGTTTACATTTATTCTTTTCATTTCAAAGAACATCTAAAGTTAGGATTGTGGCCGGTATATTATAGTACCTTCTGCCTGCTGGTGTACCGTGTTGCGCCGCTCAGGCCAACGCCTTCAAAGTCACAGCTGCACATAAAGCATCGCCTGACTGTGTTTTATTGATTTACCGGCGTGCAGCAAAAATACGACCCGAGTTCCAATCAACATGAGAGGTATCCTTACTCAGTTTCTTATTACGGGGTCCCTCCAAGGGTAACATATCACATGCCATTAATCGCACAGACGCATGATTCCTCACTGATTCTGTGTGACGGGGTGTAATGGGAATATGAGGCCGCTCAGGCTTCAGGTGTGTGTTTATCGTGCAGGAATGGCTCCTTTTTCATTCACTAACAAAAAGAGATTTTCTTTTTTTCCCAGAAATATTCAAGCTACAAAACTGAGCTTGATTTCATCCAGTTCCTGAGAAGTTATTGCACTGAGAAAGATAATGTTTCTAGTGAAGCACCGATACCAGTAGAATTATATCTGATGTTCCAGCAGACCCTGTTCTATTCAAGCCTCTTGGTAAATTGTCACATTGAAGAGAATTTAATGTCCCACTGCTCAACAACAGAGAGCGTGCTGATGTACGGCATCACTTGGCGTGACTACGACTCCACAGCCAAGGACAGGAAGGCCCTGAAGGGTTCATTAAGGCGGCACGAAAAAGAAATTATTGTCTGAACTCTGCTCTCCCATCACCAACCACACACACACAACTTTTCTGTTTTCAGAAAGGTGTTTTTCTTTTTCTTTTCTCGTTTTCGTTTTGACCGCAACATTTTGAAAGTGCTGTCCACTTATAGGGGAATGCTGAAAACGATGTAGTTTTCATGTAGGGCCACTAGTGGATGCTGTTGCTTGTTTTGCTGTAATGAACCCACACTACGGGTGACGAGAGTCACGACACTCTGGAGGGAAACATTGTTCTTATTGTCCGTCTACATGTGCAGTAGCGGTGTTTCAGAAAAAAATGTTTCCCCGTTTCCATGGAGATAGAGTCGGAGCAATTCTCAAACAAGGTTCCACCTCAAAAAGTTGTGCTTTCAGTACCTCCGGCCACCAATGTCACGCAAATAGACCCTCAAAACACAATTTTACTATATATTTCTCAAAAGATGTCGACAATAAAAAGTCACATTAATAAAACTTTCATGTCACCTGCATTTCACCGCCTGGCAGAAATCACAGTGTGTGTGTGTGTGTGTGTGTGGGGGGGGGGGGGGGTATGAGTATAAGTAATCCATTTTTAATGGAACATTCAGCAGGAAGTGGGGTCTCTAAAGAACCCCGCTTAACAGCTCCAAATATAGACTTAAAGAGCTGAGCGCCTCTATTTTAAATGGATCTACAGTAAACAAGTCAAACTCTCCTCTCTGTGTGATGTAATTCCTATTTTTTTATGTGTTTTTTGTTTCGTTTTGTGTTGTTCTTTTGCTCAATGTGTCACAAATCACTTGTGAAGCGTTCTCACATCAAAGACGAGACGGTGACAGTGAAAGTTATTCCGGGATCGGCGTCGGAGGCTTTTCTGTCGAGTTTTCCTCACAAGTCAATCGTAGAATATTAAGAGGTGATATTACCAGTGGATCTAATGTGTGGTAGTTTGAGTGTTGCTGCAGTGAAGCTACCAGTGGGAGTCGAAGGAGTCCGGGCATTTTGACAATATTAAGCTTTACCCCGTTTATAACACCGGGTGTCAGACTCGAAGCGTTTTAGGAATGTTTTCACTCGAGAACGTTGTTGCTTAAACGGGGGACTTAGTTTCTCTTTTTTAGTTTGTTTTAGTTTTTTCTTCCCCAGCGAATGTTTACGTGGATGAAGCATCGTCCCGTCATGGTTTCTGTCCTGGGCTGGACGTTCCGCCATACACGTCCACTACAAACCTCTGGAGTCATGCTCTTTGTAACGTCTACAAACTCTTGAGACACTCTGAGGAACTCAAACTCAAATTTTTTCCAAGAAAGACTTTTGAGTGATTGATATCAAATATCTGAAGTTTTTTTTTTTTTTAACTCCTGCCGCCTCAGAAAGCTCTTTATTGTATTAGAAGTGTGTGAAGCTTTGCCAAAAAAGAACAAGCAAGCAGCGGAGCTTGAAAGACTTTAAATCGGAGAGGTGGGCTCATTCCTCAATGTGGTTTTAGTAACTGCTACCTGATTGGACTCTAATTGGATGGATGTGAATGTGCTTTATGTGGGATTTGTCACAAAAAAAACCCATTTCAGGTGACCTGTGAAAAAAAAAGAAAAAGCAGGGGGGAAAACGGATCTCAGGGTGGAACTTTTCGAAAACGTTTCCGTCTTTGTGTAAACGGACAAAAACTTTCTGGAAATGCTCGCGTATCGAGTAAACGACGGAACCGCTCCTGCTGCGCATTTTTCCACACATGCTCAGTCGTTGGACAATAACAAACATGGCGGCTTCCAGAGTGTCATGACCCCCCAGTAAAGATTCTCCCGGGGCTTGGTAGTTTTATACTCGAGAGTCACAGTAATAACAATCCGTATACTCACCATCAGTGTGGTTTCATTAGAAAAACAAACAACAGCACCCACTAGTGGCATGGCATGCTAACGACATCGTTTTCATAACGTTGTCGTGTAAACGGGAAACTTTTCTGACATGAAAATGCAAATCGATTTGTTATTTTAGTTGTTTTTTGCAGATTTTTCCCACAAATTTTGTAATTATTTATTGGCACATGATGTCATCTCTTTTCTCTTGTGAAAAGCTGGGAGCTCGGCGGGCACGTGTGGGTCGCGGCTGAAACTAGAGAATATTTACTTCTCAGTTGAAAGGAAAAAGAAAGTAGTGGAGTTCATCCGGAGCTGCGTCGCCTATGTATTGATTTGGGTGTTGAAGATTGCTTTTGGACTCCCCAGCGCTCGGCCTCTGCTTCACTCTGCTCATCCGGCTTTATTGAGTTTGGATCACCGTTGTGCGCCGAGACCTCCTCCTTCGCGATATTGGCTCCTTTGTCATCTCTACCTGTTGTGACAAGCCGACACGGAGTTCGGTGGCGGGCAGAAGCGACCGGCATGCTCACTCGCAACGTGACGGATACATTATTTTGGCGGGGTGGGAGGGGGAATGAACGATTTTGCAGCAGTAATTTGGTTTATTGACTTGTTGTTTTTTTTTCTTTTTTCGTGGTACTGGAGGAGAAGAGAAGGAGGAAGTGGCGGGCCTGTAGCGCCGCATTATGTAATACTGGTGCAATATGTAATATTGTAATAAATTATTAACCCAAGATGTAATAACGCCACATTTTGTAATAAAATTCTTGAAACGCATTATGTAACAAAGTTTGCAGCAATTTGTAATAACTTCTTCCATTTTGCAACAGTTATTACAAAATACGGGTGTGTAGAACTGCATTATGTAACAATATAATAAATGTTCAACTCATTAGGTAATAACACCGTATTTTGTATTAATCTGCTGCATTTTTGAGTAAATGTTGTCACATTTTGTAATAATTTGTTACGCATTGCAACAGTTTTTACAAAATCCAGGCGCTCTCCTTTTTTTTAAGAGAATGTAATAATTTGGTGCATCATGTAATAAATCATAAATATTGATTTGTTAATTAGAAAAGCCATCATACCATCAGAATAACATTGAGCCTTGCTACTGAATCAGGATTTATTTAAAAAAAAAAAAACTAGTAGGAGGTTTTATTGCTCGTGTGTAAAAGTAACTGTATTCATTAAAATGGAGAATTTGTTCACAAGCTAGAAACTAAATCTACACTCATTAATTATTACTGACACAAAAAATATGGTGCACTGAAACTTTGCAAGACATAAACACATGCAATCTACATTATGTTATGCATTTTTATAGATGATACAAAGCATAAAAACACAAAAACAAACATTTATTACATTATTACATATTGCACTATTATTACACAATGTGGCTCTACACACCTGCATTTTGTAATAACTGTTGCAACATGTAACAAGTTATTACAAAATGCGGTGTTATTACATAATGAGTTGAAGATTTATTACATTATTACATATTGCACCGTTATTACATAATGTGGAGCTACAAACGTCAAAGTGATGATTGCCTATAGGAGGGCAGATGAATCAGTAAAGCGTTGTGGCGAAGCTTTTAAAGCTGCCAGAGAAAGTTGGCGGGAGAAGGGAAAGGTTATCGGAGCTCAATGGCAGTATTTACCTGAACCAAAACAACCCGTGCCGCTAATGTTTTGGAGAGTTTGGAAATATTGAAGTCGTGAGTCAAAGTGCCCGCTCCACGAGCGCTGGAGATAAAAGCATCCATGACCTTCTTCTGGTCTGCAAATGAGCGGAATCACGACAAGACTGCTTTACTTAAGCGGTCGCTCTTTTTTGGCTGCTTTCATATTTAGACACGGAGTCACCGAGTCCGATTCTAATGAAGTCCTGATATCTGCAGTTTCCGAGATGTGAATCGTCGCACCGTACCCCCTGAGTTACTGTTGCTGCTCCGATATCTGGAGCCGTTTGGCTGATTTCGACGTCGTTTTGAAGTCAGCAAAAACCTCTGATGCACTCGACAGACAAATGAATGAATGAATGAATGAATGGATGGATTATTTCGGTTACAGTTACAGCTTCAGTGCAAAAGTACAATTTTTGTGCATTCAGTTCATAGTGCTTTTAAGTTCACACACGTTTTTTTTTTTTTTTTCACAATATCTGTAGCCAAAATGGGTCCAGGCAGAAGCCGAGGCTTATTTCTGCTTTTCCCTTAAAAACCCATAAAGTTCCCAAGGACACCAGCGATACAAGATAAAAAAAAAAAAACAGAAAAAAATAAACAAAACAGAAGTGATACGGAAGAGAGATAAAAAAAAAAAAAAGGAAAGTAAATACACATATAGAACATGACAGAAGTAATAGAAGATGAAAACAAAACTAAAGTAACAGAAATCATTTTTCATTTTAAACATTAATTACTTTGCTTTTTAATGTTTCTTTGAAGCACAACCAAAATGTACACAAAGTCCATTCCATAAAATGACACATCGATATTTAACATTAGTTCTCGCACTACCTCTTTCAAATACACATAATACTCTTAAATTATAATTGTTTTCTCTTAATTTGAAAAAAAGTATTTATAGCTGCGAGAAGACTTTTATTCTTCACTTGAAATAGTATTTGTAATGTTTTTAAGTATACAATAGCTATAGATTTTAAGGTGAAAGAGTCTATGAATAGTTTCTTAGTGTTTTCTCGATAGGAAGCTTTATTTATTATTCTAATAATTATTTTCTGGAGATTAATGACAGTGATGTAGTTAGTATGCCGGGCCACGGGAGGGCGCTGTTGCCTGTTTATGTAATGAAACCACACAGAACAATACCCGACATTCGTATGGACTGATGATGAACTTGCGTATCATTTATATATTGTATTATATATAATATATAATATATAAGTGTGTGTGTGTATATATATATATATATATATATATATATATATATATTATATATATATATATATATTGTTGCTATAATATGGAGAATTAAAGATGTATTTATCTGGAGATATCTTGCAAAATGAAGTCCTGAGTCGCAACGTGCACATCGATACCGATACAATGATAATTCCCTTGTGTGTTTGTATTTGGGTCAAATATAGTGATATCGGTACCAAACTGACGATACCAGCTGTAATTTTACTTCAAAAAAGTATCGAGATCAGTGTTACAGCAAATTGTCCTTGTGCCGTCATTAATTGTAATAATAAACCTATGAAAGGTTGAATTTCCTTCAGTGGCTGTGGAGGGGGTGAAATAAAACCTCGGAAAATTCAATCAATGGCAAAAGCAGCGGGGGGCGGAGCAATGCGGAGGAAAACATGGCCACCACTCTATGCTAATTAGCTTTTTGAAGACGCCATTGTCTGAGCATGCGAACATTCATAAGTTGACGTCGACATTTCAATGCGAGGCTCCGCGGCGGTTAGTGGGGGAGTCGAGGTGACGGTGGGCCCAGCTGCCAGTTGCGTCCCTGATTATTGTATTCCACAGTTATTGGGGTAATAAAGCCAAACTGGTGTTAACGCGACCCCCCCCCCCCCCACACACACACACACACACACACACACATAATGACGCACGCCGTAAAGACCCTCTTACAGCTTTACAGCCACGGCTATGAATCTGCAGGGAAGACCAGCCTCTCATTTGCTGTTGCTTTTTCTCATTTTCACCCACACACAAACACATGCTCCCACACACACACACACACACACACACACACACACACACACACACACACACACACACACACACACACACACACACACGCTCTGGAATCGAGCGCGCACACACAGAGACGGCAAATGAACAAGTCTGCCCTTCTTTCAACTCGATTTTCTCTCTATATATGACTCCGCGGGCGGCGCAACACACTTTTTGGCAGCTGTAGTGACGGACTTGAGTACTTGGTCGTGGTGGAATGTCTGCGAACAGCCGAGCGGGGACTGTGTTTGTATAATAACGGCCTCTCAGCGGCGATTCCAGCCTGCAGAATCAGCCAAAGCTGAAGCCTGCTGGTTTGGCTGAGTGTAACATGGCAATGACAACATGTTTTGTTTTGTTGTTTTTCATAAAATCTTAAGGATTTAAGCAGTGTGTTTGAATTGAAACATAAAAATCGACTCATTGGACTCAATGAAATTTAAAAAGGGAGCACCGACTGATGTAGTTTTCATGTTGGGCCACTAGTGGGTGCTGTTGGTTGTTTTTGTCATGAAACCACCCACGCACGCCACAGCACCGTTCTTAATTTCCATCTACACATGCGGAGGAGAGCTAGTTCCTGCGACCATGTGCAGTAGCGGCGTATAGTTATGTTTCCCCCCCGTTTCCACGGAGACGGAGCATTTTTTTAATTAAAAAAAGGCACGACAGACACCCAAAACCATTTTCACTTGAAAAACATCGTCGTGTAAACAGGCCTTTAATGAGTTCCGTAAACTTATTTAATTCTCTGCACAATAAAGTAATAATTTGGGGATTTTGTCACAAATCTTAGTTATTATATTTGTATCAGCAGTTTCCGCCGCCGACACGGAGCCAGAGAATCTTTCAAAAAAGTTACTGCATCTCGATGTCAAACCTTTCGGATATCAGTTCACCCCACTTTGAAATTCATTGTGTCACCGAGATGATAAACAATTCAAAAACAATGAGTAGATTAGATTTTTGTTTGCCGCGTCACCATTAGTGACATGAACTGACTTCATCAGTTAGCGACGTTAGCCGCACGTCATTTAAGCGCCGTTTTGATTAGTTTAAACGACGGCAGGCAAATTGAATTTGTTCAAGCTCATTTATGCCGGCTAACATGATGCCGGTGTCTCATGATAGACGAGATCGCTGTTTTCAAGACGTCGGCGCCTTTTGAACTGGCGGTGTGGAAAAGTAGTGCTAAAACGTGGAACAAGGCTACCGTTTCGTTTAAAGTTCATGGACTTTTTTTGATTTGTTTGGCTATATGTAATTATCTATTTATACAGGCCAAATCGATTTTTATTAAATGTTCTCTCACTGTTCAGTATTTGTGATCTCTTTGACTCAGTGTTATAAATCCTTATTACTACAAGGCAGGTGAAGAGAGATGACACGTTAAAGAATTACATGATTTTTATATTTTATTATTTATTACGATATAAAAATGAATTAATGAGTAATTTAAAATAAAAAGGTGAAACAGGGAGTGGGGGAGGTCTGGGGGGAGTCCCCCCCCCCCTAAGGCTATACATAGTATTTTATTTATTATTATTGAATTTCCGTACATTTGTGTGTAGACCTTTCACGGTTAACTTATTTATGTTTATCTAGGTTTTCTTCTTTCAGTCGTCAATTATCTTTTTTTATTTATTTATTTTATTTATTTATTCATTTATTTATATTGTTTTTAATTTTATTTTCTATTATTTATTTATATCTCTTCCTCTTCCACCCCCCCCCCCACCCCCCCCCCCCCCCCCACACACACACACACACACACACACCAACCATACAAAGCAGCACATGACGAGGTCAGGGAGACGGAAATTTCCCTTTTAGGACAACGTTTAGAGAAGCAGAGGCTCAAAGCAGCGCAGACACAGGCGGAAGTGGAATCTGGCGGCAGGAAGGTCGTTCACCCGTACAAATCCATGAATTAGCGTTCGAAGAAAGTAACGGTTCCGAATCCGGAATTTACGGTGAAACCGGATCCTAAATTTATAATTTTTGTGGATTCTGGGAGAAGAGCTTTAAAATCAAACTCACCCTATGATTGTCAGAATTGTGTCAATCACATGGCCACGATTAGAGGTTCATTTCTTACAGTGGACATCGATTGTGTTGGTGGATTCAGAGAAACAAGCTTGAAAAGGTTTTCCGGAGGAGGTGCAGGCTGCTGCCCATGGTGTTCAGAACGTGTTGCCTTGTGGAGCGTCGACATAGCAGATCTCTGCTCGCCCTCTTTCCTCGCTAATTGGGATTCTTCTCTCTTTCTAGCAACAAGCCTTTCAAAGAAAAAAGTGTTGGAGCCTCCCAAGTGTTGGGCTGTGATAAAAATGGATTCAGCTCTTACTAGAAAGCTGGCAGGATTAAAACCACTAAGAACCTCAGCGTCTTAAATCCTTATGAAATAGTGTGAGAATATATATATATGTTACTTCAGATTACCACGACATATCAGTTCTTATGGAGTAAATATACCAGGTGTTGCTTGTTGGGGTTTTTTTGTATGTTTGTTTTACTTATGAATACAGTGAGGTTGATTAGATTCTTGCATGAATTTACATTTTCGGGAATTTGAACATTTAGCTGACAAAAATTGCCGATTGTATCTAAGTCACTGAACCCAAGTGAAGAAGAAGAAGAAAGGAAACAGTCATCAGGGACGAAGAGAGCAGAAGGAAACAATGTAGAAAGATAGAACCAGCAGATGGCAGTATTGCAACTTCACGGATTTATGAAATGTTTTTTTCAGAATTTATGAGATATTATCTCATTATTTTTGAGAAAAAAATTATTATTAAAAGAAATCGGCTCCGTTTTTCTGAATTTATGAGATACTGGTTTTCTGAAAAAAAATTTAATCTGTTGTTTTTCAGAATTTTATCTCATAAATTTGGGAAAATAGAGTGAATTTTTTTTATAATCAATTTTTTCTCATAATTCTGAGATAATTATATCATTAATTCAGAAAAACAAAGTCAATTAAAATTTTCTCATGTGAAAGCAAAATGCGTCCCTAATCCTGTAGCTTGCTTCCCGTTACCAGATGACAGAAATGATTCCTGTCGTCTTTATTGTCCTCTGATCTCCGATATGAAGCATTTACACCTGCTACTCACCAGTTCTTTGGTATTTCTACCACTGTCTTTAAACCTTACACAGCCATTGCACTTCTGTGAAAGTAGCTATGATACTTATAAGTAGACAAGTGCAGGTTTTATCTGTCACAGACGTTTCTTCTTCAGTGGTAGAAATGCAGCTACTAACCAGGGGGAAGTCACCAGATGGGCTTATTGTTCTTTTTTCCCCTCCACTTACCAGCAATCAGTTTTAAATGAACCTCGCTGCTTTTCTAATGGCGTCTAGCAAATGACACTCTACTTAACATCCTATTTTCTACCTGCTGAGGGGAAACATGCAGACGCCCTTAGTGGGATTCTGCAGAAAACGATGGGCTGCAACTTCCTGTCTCTCTCTCTGAACTGACACTAACCGTCACATAGCGCAGCTTAATAAAACTAAAAGCAGGAAGAGCCATCTACCCGACTCATTACATCGGATTAATCCTTTATACTTAATTAATTTTTCGTCCCTCTGTGTCAAACGAGGGGAAATTTACAACGCCGTCAGGGGGAGCGACCCCTCGTCCACATCTTGGATCCGACAGGAAAACCATTTAACATCTTTGACGTCGCAACGTACCGACGACCCACCGCTTACTGAAATATTTACACGGTGAAAGGAACGTTAAATTGATTTGAGTGTGAAGAAATTCATAAGGCACTTGCTCCGCAGCAGTCAGGCCCGGGCATTTCACAAATAAATAACCCCCGGTGAGTGGGTGGGCGGGTGTTCCAGAGTGGGAGGCTCTGCTCGGTGGCCATGCTTCTGCCTCTGAACGCTGTGGATTCGTGTCTTGTGTTTTCAAAAATCCCACAGATTGGATTCACGTGAATGGGCCTGCTAACGGATTTGGATTCTGCTCAGTAAAGACGCTGTGCAGTTCTATCACGCGTATGATAAAGAAAAAGTAAAGGCCACTCTCCTTAAAGATTTTTCAGTTTGAAAAGAACTCTTGGGGAAATGATGAGAAAGAGTCAAACGACAATAAAGAACTTCGTATACTTGGACAGTTTGTAAGAAACATTACCATGAGATTTCTGTCACAGCATGGGATCATATCATTTATGAGAATAAAAGGCACGTTTACAACATTCCAAGTGTTGTCATGATGTATTGCAACGGTTTGTACTCATGGATGGGGACTAGATACTTTAACAGGAACATTGGACGATTAAGTGAATATTACACCTTTTTTCACAGTTTTTTTTTCTACCTTTAATAGAAGAAACACACCAATTTCTTGCAACAAAACTCTAAAAATGCACCAGTCGTTACTCCTTTTGTTTAGTCAATGTTCAGAATGTTTATGGTTTTGAATCGCATTTGTGCATCAAATAATCATAATCCTCGTAGCTGACCTTATTCTGTCCGATCAAACTTTTTGAGTTGAGTACTAACTCTGGTAAATCTTCCCTTTTGTTATATATTGTGACAAAACAAGTTGCTGTGATTTGTGGGTAAAATACTGAGACGCCAATTAATAACGACTGAAGTGCGATTACCCAGTTCCGCCAGTAGAGGGCCACAATCTTGCATGTTTTCATGCTCTAATACACCTGATCTAAAGAAGGTATCATCATGAAGCTCTGCGGGAAGCGTGAACAAAAGGCTTTAGATTCGGGATGCACATGACGAGTACAAGTACTAATATTTAGCTACTTGCCAATATAGAGTACCGATTGGCGCAATTATGAAAGGCCAAGAAGCCTTATTTAGTGTCCATAAAGAAATTATAGCAAAGGCTATGTGCTGTAGTGAAAAAACACTGGTTGTATCGTGGATCTGTAAGTACGAGTATGAGTAAGAGTACTCTGTACTTGTTTCCTGTTATCAGAGCTTTGAAAACGCATCAGTTCTGACCTTCTCTGTTTTGTGAATCAAGAATAATCAGAATCCTTATAGTTCATCTTTTACTGAGAAAAAACTGCAATTAAGCCTTTTGTGTTTTTTACATTGTGTGATTTGCTTTTTTTGGTTTGGTTTGGAAGACCTTGTATTTTATCTATTTATTCTAAATTTACACCGTACAATTTCGTGTTTTTTATGTTTTTTTTTTAATTTTTTTTTTGTTTTTATGAGGACCACAACGGAAATAACTTATCTATGACTTTTGTGTCATCCTCGGATTTTCTTTTTTTTAATGTCATCAAAATGATTCATATATATATTTGTAGATATATATGTAGAAAAAACTCCTTATTCTCAAAATTCATTCATTCGATCCATTGGTTTCCATGGTGACAAATGTGGTGCTGGCGAAGGTTCTGGGCTCCGCCGAGTTCCCGTTCTACTCCCAGATATATTCTCACACACGTATTTGTTTCCTCTTCTTCCAGGCCATGGAACCAAAGGAGTGTTTGAGCTGCTCGCAGGCTGGAGAAGAACCAGGGAAAACCTGCCGTTCAAGGAGCGCGTGGCCGACGCGTTTGCAGATGTGATGGTGTGCTACACCATGACCAGCTCCCTCTACATCATCACGTTCGGTATGGGCGCCAGCCCCTTCACCAACATCGAGTCGGTTAAAATCTTCTGCCAGAGCATGTGCGTCGCCATCCTGGTCAACTACTTCTACGTTTTCTCCTTCTACGGCTCCTGCCTGGTGTTCGCCGGGCAGCTGGAACAGAATCGCTACCACAGTGTTTTTTGTTGTAAGATCCCCTCGGTGGAGTACCTGGACCGCCAGCCCACCTGGTTCAAAACGATGATGAGCGACGGGCACGACTTGTCTACGCACCACGACAGCGTGCCCTACCAGAACCACTTCATTCAGCACTTCCTGCGAGAGCACTACACGGAGTGGATTACCAACACCTACGTCAAACCCTTTGTGGTCATTCTCTATCTCATCTATGCGTCTTTCTCGTTCATGGGATGTTTACAAATTAGCGACGGATCGAATATTGTGAACCTGCTGGCGAGTAACTCTCCTAGCGTTTCCTACGCTCTGACCCAGCAGAAATACTTCAGCAACTACAGTCCGGTGATTGGGTTTTATATTTACGAGCCCATCGAGTACTGGAACTCCACGGTGCAGGAGCACCTGAAGACTCTGAGTCACGGCTTCAACAAGATCTCCTGGATAGACAATTTTTTCCACTACCTGCGGGTGGTGAACGTCAGCGCCTCGACGAAGAACGACTTCATCACCATCCTGAAGGGTTCGTTCCTCCGGAGCCCGGAGTACCAGCACTTCACCGAGGACATCATATTCTCCAAGAACCGCGAGACCGACGAGTACGACATCATCGCGTCCCGGATGTACTTGGTGGCGCGGACCACGGAGAAGAAGCGCGAGGAGGTGGTGGAGCTTCTGGAGAAGCTCCGCCCCTTGATGCTGATCAACAGCATCAAATTCATCGCCTTCAACCCCACGTTCGTCTTCATGGACCGCTACAGCTCCTCTGTCATCTCGCCCATCCTGACCTCAGGCTTCAGCGTGCTCACCATCCTCATCCTCACTTTCTTCCTGGTCATCAACCCCCTGGGGAACTTCTGGCTCATCCTCACGGTCACGTCCGTGGAGCTGGGCGTCTTGGGCCTGATGACCCTCTGGAATGTCGGCATGGACAGCATCTCAATCCTGTGCCTTATTTATACCCTCAACTTCGCCATGGATCACTGTGCACCACACCTGTACACTTTCGTGCTGGCCACTGAGCACACCAGGACGCAGTGCATCAAGTTGGCACTGGAGGAGCACGGGGCGGCCATCCTGCAGAACACGTCCTGCTTCGTGATCGGCATCATGCCCCTGGTGTTTGTGCCTTCCAATCTGACCTACACACTGTTCAAGTGCTCCCTGCTCACCGCGGGCTGCACCGTGCTGCACTGCTTCGTCATCCTGCCCGTCTTCCTCACCTTCTTCCCGCCGTCCAAAAAGAGACACAAGAAGAAGAAGCGGGCCAAGAGGAAAGAGCGGGAGAGGGAGCGGGAGCGGGAACGGGAGCGCGAGAGGGAGCGGGAGGAGATCGAGTGCATCGAAGTCAGGGAGAATCCTGATCATGTGACGAATGTCTGAGTGCTCTGTGCTTCTTAGCGGTCAGTAGCCGTGAGCTATTGGCGAACAAGAGGTACTCTCCAATGCTGTGGCACTTCTGGAGGTGCAGGGTGGAGTCGGAGACGTCCCTTGAAACGCGGGCGCTCGTCACTCCCAGCCAATAGCAGCTGAGCCGGCCAGAGTCGAGCGCAGTCCCGCCGGTCGGTCATTCAGTCCTCCAATCTGGACAGTGGATCGCATTTGCACAAACCGCAACATGCTCATGGTGGTAAAGCTCTTTCCCGTCTATTTGGTATTCAAGAAAAATAACGTAAAAAAAAAAATTTAAATGTTAGTCCCTAGAACGTGCGCTTGCTAAACGTGAATCCCAAACACACAGTACGTCAGACCATCTTAAATACTAGCAGCCCTGCGTTCATCAGAGAGGCGAGCGAGCAGCGCAGCAGTCTGTCGAGCCAAGGACACTCCAGTGGAAGCGGGCGCTTGAGAGTGTGCTAATTCAAACTGTGACACACCTTCGTCCTCAAACGGTGAAAAATAAACAAATCAAAATTGTAAAGAGAGAACGAGTGGGCCAAAAGCACAGCGCATGCGTTTCTCTAACATTACAAGGAAAACAAAAAAACAACAACAGCAAAATAGCTGAACTGGGCAGATGGAAAGGTTGCGGGAGGTTCGTCCGTAATGCCAGAAAGACCTGCCGCCGCGGTCGAAAGAGAAACGATAAGCAGCGGCACCTGAAACAGCGGCGAGCTAAATTCTTAGAGTCTGACTCCACCAGAGCAGTAAAACCAAAAGTGACGAGCCGATCTAAAGGTTTGAGACGCTTGAACTTTCCCGGCAGACTGACAGCTGTCGGAAAGTCTCAGAGCTCGTACGAAGATCTGTGATCTGCCTTCAATGGCGCACAGTCGGCGATATTGGAGGTTCTGAATGTGATTCAATACAAGCAGTGGAGCCAAATAGTGTACAGAGCCTGTAGTTGGGAAGATTTCCATTATATGAAAACATTTTTAAAAAGTCTCATTAAGCTTGAGCGTCCATATAAATCAACCGTGGGTCATGAGTTAAATGTGCTGCCTCAGGTGTAAAAAGTGAGTTAAAGTCACAGTCCATCCTTATTCTTTTCCAAACAACAAAATTATTATCAAGTTTTTCATTTATTGCGAATGATCAGTGGAATCCACATTCACCGGCGGGACAATAACGCCGATCCATCCGTTCCCTGTAGAGTGCCGCAGGAATGAGGCAGAAGACGAATATGTCCGCGATTACGTCATTTCCGGGGCGTAAAACAAATGAAACGACAAACTTCTGTTGGTGGTTTTGGCACAGAGCCGGCGACTCGGCTGCGGCTCGATTTGCGGTTGTGAACACGTACACAAATAGCATGAATGCATTGAAGCTACCGTACTTTCCTAGTACTATTGAGCGCACCTGAATATAAACAGCACCCGGAGTTACGTGATGCACCTGAACGCATCACCCATGTATCAGAGGCATGAAGCTCGTTAACACCGAAAAATCCATAAATAAGCCGCGTCGTTGTTTAAGCCGAAGGGTTCAAAGTGTGTGAAAAAAAAAAAGGAGCAGCTTATAGTCGGGAAATTACGGTCACTTCACCAATGTTGACGTACTGGCAGGACTTCTGTACACCATGTGACGTCAGCGATCAGCGATCAATTACTTCACCCAAACAAGAAAAAGTCACTTCTCTTTGGATGGGAAAGGTTCGGACGCCAACACCATTTTCCTCATAATGCAAAATCGCTGCAAAGCCTAAAGCTAATTAATTCCCTTTCATATAAGCTTCATAGTCATCAGCAAAGAAACTGATATCAAAATATTTTGGACACAGCAGTCGGACTCGGCAATTATATTTAGATTTTAAGAAAAATAAATCTGTGTGTCTAGTTGAGTTGCTAATGTCGTGAAAGAAAATATGCAAGTGATATGAATGATTTAAAAAAAAATTTACGTTATGCAAATTCTGTTTATTGTTGCGACGTTTTCAACCTGTAGAACCACGTCATTCCTGTTGCACTCTGGCGAGGGAGAACCACGTTGATCTCTTCTGGGCCGACGCTGCTCGCATGGATCGTTTCAACCCGACACATCAAATGACATTTCATTGACAATACCACGCTGTTCAATATTCTGGCTGGCGGCCATCTTTACGGAGGGCAAGGGCGCATTATGTTGGTCTGCCGGGGTCGTGATAGGAATCTCAAAACGAACACACTCACGGCCGGCGGCCCTGACGACAGATACCAATCTCCCGCTGACCTCTGGCAGGCAGGTCGTCACCGGCGGCGCGTACGCTCGCCAATTACAGCCCAGTCGGGGATTAAATGTTTCTTAAGGGGGGGTGGTTGTGTTTTCACAAGAACACAGATCTCATTCATGTCTAGAACGTTCATGTTGGACCAAACGTCACCATGATGTGGGTACATCCATGAGAAACACTCTCTTTGCTCGACACTGTTAAACTCTTGTTTACAGGAGAACAAACTAAAGCTAAAGCTAGAAAGCTTTTTTCTTTTCTTTTTTAACTCTTCTTATTTCTACCCTAAACGGTGATTCAGGGGAGTTTGGAAGTAACCCTATAGAATTGACGTCGCCCGACTAAGACGTGAGGAGTTCTTGTGGCCGGCTCCGTCCTGCAGCGTCTGCAGTGAGCGGCACTTTGTGTTACAAGCCATGAAAATCTATGTAAAACAAGAAGGCATGAAAAATGTGTGCAAAATGAGAAAGAAATGCAATTCCTGAATTATTTACTTCCCAAAAATGGACTTTGTTTGCATGGCACTGTCTTGTACGTATGCATGTATTTAAGTTCCCTGTATGAAGTCTGTATTTATTTATTGATTGATTTATTTATTTATTTTCAAATTACTGCGATTATTTTTGCTACGCTGTAGAAGACTTAAGTTTGTTGTTTGGGTACATACTCTGTAACACCACACGCTGCAAAAGAACCAACTGAGTCATATCTGTTACAAAACAAAAAGCCAGAGAATATTCCTTGTGTATAAAAAAAAAAAAAAAAAAAAAAAGCCCTGTAAATTACTTTTTTTCTATATATTTTCTAAGAAAAAGTATAAGAAAGATTTTTAACGACAGAATTTTCATAAGAAAAAGAATGAAAATGACGGAGGGGGTAAAAAGTTGAACACAGTAGGCCAGTAATAAACAGTGGAATGTTACCAGTATACTAAAATCTTATTCCTTGCACACTGCAGTGTCGATATTTGTTCACGACTCACTTTATTTTTTACCGTTTTAACCACATTTAACCATTTGTCTGTCCGCACTGCTCACATTTAGAATTACTTAACAGCCCTTTCATAACCATTGTAACAGTTTGTCAGACTTTGTATTAATCACTTTAAACTATAATAAAAAAATTAAAATAAAGGAAAATAAAAACGTAGGTTAGCGATTTAGACGGAATAATGTGTTGATGCACTGTATGGCAGCTCAAGCTTAGCACAAAGATATCAGTATTTTGGCTCCTGACACTCATAGCTGAATGTTCGCCTGCGATTGCTGCTACTTCTGTATCCTGAAACACTTTTCATCGTCCATTTGTTTACTTCTTTTTAAATCCTGAATGGTCAAAGTAACAATGTAGTGTTTGGCTCAAAAAGGCAAGAAATACTGAGTCATGGACTTCTGTGGCAATAAGGTTAAAATAACTGGTGACTCCCTCCATTGTGAATCACACAATCGGCTTTGTCCGAATAAAGATTTCCATTGGAAGAATTACAATCAAAGCTGACAGCATGAAAAAAAGCAGAAAAAACCCCAAATAAACTAAAAACGACTTGATTATATTCCTGCAGCAGGATTGTATGTGGCGTTAATTCAAATAGAACTGCAGCTATCTAATCTTCTGGACTGCAAAACATGTGCAAGACTGTGACTTAAACCAACGATGGTTTGGTGGTTTTTATAGTATCTGTTGACATTAAAGGGCCCTTTTACACATTTGACCCAATTGACCTTTGGCTAAGCCCCGCCCCCTTTAGGTCAACACTGAGGCCCTGTTTACCAATTTTCAGGTGAAAACACCAAACTTGTGTTGCGTATTGGCCGTCTGTTTACACGGCAACGCTGCTGCCACTGAGAACTCAACTTTTTGAAAACGCTCTTGACTCCGTGCCGCTGCACATTGCGCTCCACGGCCGTGGTGAATGGTTCTTCTGCACTGTAGATGGAAAATAACGACAATATCCCTCATTGGTATTACCAGAAAAGGATTCATTTGAACGTATAGAAGTAGGAGGGCAATAACAAACGTATTGTTTAAAATTACTGAATGTATTTTCCTACATATGTAGACTACAAATAAGCAGTGCGTTTTCGCTGAGGACCTGTTTTACAGGTAAACAGGACAATATGACTCCCGGTCCATATTCTCCCGGGACTTGGTACTTTTATTTTGACAGTCACCGTGATAACAATCCAACTTGGTCGTCTGTCTATATGAATGTCCATGTACTCCCATTGTTAATGCTTATAGCGTATTGTCGTCTGTACGCATGTATGTGTAGTTTGATTACAAAAACAAACAGCACCCTCTGGTGGCCCGGCATGACAATTACATTGCTTTCAGCACTTCTGCCGCTCCCATGTACACGGACGTTACTTTCAAAATGTGGCCATTTTCCCGATGCGTTTCCGCTTGAAGCGTTGTCGTGTAAACGGAGTCTTCGTCATGGATTACATCACGTAGTAAGAAACGCGGTGAGGGGAAATGGAGCGCAGGCAAACCGAGGTTCGATTCATAACGGGGAGCAACTCAAAGTACGTAGAGCAACAGCAGCTGTAGTTGTCATGGAAACGAAGCTTCCCTCGTTGGCGCATTGGTTTGACCTTGAGCCTTATGAATGACAATGTATATATATATATATATATATATATATATATATATTATATATGGAAGCAACCTGGACTTACACGAGATGATGTAACACTGAAAAAAAAAAACTGTACTTATGTATCCATTTAAATGCAAAAGTTCAGTTAGTTCATCTGCTTTCTCGTCAAGTGAAAAGATTCTATTCAATACCGGTCTTATT
Organism: Lipophrys pholis; assembly: GCF_963383615.2. Taxonomy (NCBI): domain Eukaryota; kingdom Metazoa; phylum Chordata; class Actinopteri; order Blenniiformes; family Blenniidae; genus Lipophrys; species Lipophrys pholis. Next base: position 22,645,509 of record NC_137649.1, read on the forward strand.
GAATCTGTTATACGATCTGCGATACTGTGAACTTACAACTGGAAAGAGTCAGATTAGCTCTGAATGCTCGGTCCTTTATGGACTGCTGAACTAAAAAACATTCAACACACAGGGAGAGGAAGGTGGAGTGACTGCGACAGGAATGTTTTGTCGAAACGCTCGTCAGGTAGAAGCCTGTACCTGCAGGAAGACTCTGACCGCTCACCAGCACATCGTTCAGCTCCGACAACCAGCGACGGCGCCATACCGCCACCGCGCCAGGGCAATAAAATTATGCAACCGCCGCTTTGCTCGTCGAATAATCTACACGGCAAATCTGTTTCAGCCGCAGCCTCGCAGGACAAATTGCTGTTTTATTGTAACTCGTCTATCTTGTACGTCAAGTGACTGAAACACAAATATAAGCACCCCCCCCCCCCCCTCCTCCAAACTGGTTATTTAATGGCTTCTTGTTCATACTCCAGTTTTGATATCGTTCAGAAGCATCTATCTATCTATCTATCTATCTATCTATCTATCTATCTATCTATCTATCTATCTATGAAACTCAGATCAGATTTTTGTTTTTTCCTTTTTTCTTTTTTTTCTTTTTTTTCTCTTTTTTCTTGTTTTTCCTTTCTTTTATTTATCCCAAATTTTTTTTCTTTCTTTCTTTTTTTTCTTTCTTTTTTCTTTCTTCTTTCTTTTTTGCCAAAATGGAACTTTTCAAATAGTCTTCCACCTTTTTTAAGAAGCTCTGCATCTTCATTGTGGTTTATATCGACATATAATCAGATTGGCTCGGCTTTCAGGTGTGGACGGGAGAACGATGATGTCATCAGTGGCGGACTACATGCGCCAGGTGGCGCTGCAGAAGCTACTGACGCTAGCAGGAGGAGGAGCAGGAGCATAGACCTATAGAACTCAGAGTTACGTAGAGGTCTATGAACAGGAGTTTACTTCTAAATTTTGATGTGCTTCGATTCTTCTTCTTCATTCGTTGGGTAATTGTTGAGTCACAGCGCCCCCTCAAGGCCTGGCATATGTACTACATGAACTTTGGCCTCGTGTTGAGCCGTGTTCATTGTGACTGTGGACGCTTTTTTTTTTTTTAAACGCCAAAGGATCGTTTTGGCTCGTGCCGGTTTGAGATATGCCGTCTTGGGTAGAGCTGGATGTCGGATCGTGATGCATTAAAACCCAATATGAGCAGCTAATATAAGCTTACAAAGGCACAAGGCTTTACCAAAGCAAAGAAACTGATTAAATAAGAGTATATATGGGGCGTACAACTGCATGTTATGGTATGTTGTCTTGAAAATGTTATGCAGTCCTTTGTTAACTATGAGCCACCAGTGTAACGACAATATTACAGTCAAACTACAAGAAAAGATCAAGCTGAACTTTATTAGTTCAGACGCAGAGAGCTTTTATAAACACGCTTACAAATCCATCTGCGGTGGTATTTAGAATATGCAGCTAAGTGCCCGACAACCTTTTCAAGTCAAAACACAGAACTTCAACCTGCAGGTTTGGAACCTCACGTGGCTCCTCAGCTCCACTGCAGCAGCGCCATAACGTTTTTGTGAATAAATATTATTTTCTTGTTTCATTTGAACAGAAGTCAGTTAAATATGAATCAAAATAGTATTCCCTCACAATTCTCTCTAATATGAAGCATTTTAAAAGGGTGACCCAGCATTATTAGTGTAATGCTGCTATGAAATTGTCACTTAGAAAAGTCATTAGAAAATAAATAAAGACAACAATGACTGTGCCAGAGGTCAGTAATCACAATACTTCCAGCAGGCCGTATTTAATTTTAGCACAGAACGAGCTCTCGGGATTATCCCACCGACAATACTAGCAGTATAATATGTTTTCACTTGTTTCATTTCATATGGTCAGTATATCGAAAGATTACCTGCAAAAAGGGTTCCTCGCAATTTTTTTTTAAATTCCTTAAGAGTCGCCAAAGGTTTCTTTTTTTTTTTTTTTACATTTTAATTAAGATTTCATTTAAATTGGCTTAATTTTTAAATAATTCAGGTTGTTTTTTTTTGTGAAATTATAGATATTTCAATCACATACTTTGCACCCAAACAAAGAAAAATATTTAAAGATTTAAATTTTAAAGTTATTTTGGCACTTTTTCACCGGTCCGGTGAAATTAGAACTGATCCATCCTTCCTGGTAGACAGTTGTTGATTCTACTTTTTGTTATAAAGCTCCACACGCACATGAAACACCAGAACATTTATTCACGTGTGATTTCTGGTGCTAATTTATTGTTGTTGTTTTTTTATTCACAACTCATATTAAAGACATTACAAAGCACATTATCTCCAATGATCCACCCACTTTGGAGTTTGCTTATTTCAAAGCAACGTTTGTGGTCGTAGTAATCGTGGCAGAATAGAAACAGTCCGATTTGCTGACTTGGTAAAAAGATATAGCAGCTGGATTTGTAGGTGAATTGATGATAATAAGAACCATGTTTGAGTGCCGTGACTCCCAGTCCATGTTCTCTGGTACATAAGCAACCCGTGACTTTGCACAATAACTACATTATTAATAAAAATGTTGCCATGTCAGGACCGTTGGTGGAACCAAATTTCAGTAAATTGATCCGTCAGTAAACATCGGCGTAGGAAAAACAGAAGAGGTGAATGTAAAACCAGAAGTCCCACCGCCTACCCTTGAGCAAGGCCACTAAAAACCAAATTGCCCTGAGGCCGTGTACGAGTCGAGGCTGTAAACCAAACTGCCGGCGCGACCTCTTAAAGGTCACAGAACGCAAAGTGGAGTTTTTATTGTTTGGGGGGGGGTTTAAAGGCGTCGGATAAAAAGAGCATTGACACGTCGGATCGATGGAGAATTTCCTTCTGATTGACAGTTTTTTTATTGCGTGCAGTTGACCTCGACACTGGAAGTTTCCCTCCCCTGGTTTCTCCTACAAGCCCTCTGCTTCCTGAGCAGGAGTCTCTGCCGCCAGCGCTTGTCTGTTGCAGCGTTATTGCGCCAAGCTTCCTCGGCCGGGGATATTTGTGGCTCCCACCTTTTCCTAATCCTGTCGTGATTCCCCGTTGGATTCCTCCTCTCCGTCACCTCCTTACAACGCCCCCCCCCCCCCACCCCACCGCCTCTCTTTCTCACCTTCTTTTTACACTCTCTCCTCCTTACCCTTCATATATCACCGATCACTTCTATAAATTATTCACTCGTTAAGGTTACGTAACCAATCCGCAGTCCCGACGCGCCTCAGATACACAAACCAATAGAATTCTATATCGGGAGTCTTGTTTGCACCGCCGCGCTCCTCACGTCTTCTCTCTCCACGTTATTAACGTTTCTGCTCGTCTCAACACACTGCAGTGGGTGGAATTCCTCACCGAGGGTTGCTGTGATAACGACTTTCAGGCTCTCGTTCCCTTCTTTCTCTGCTGCCACTCTTAAAGGTACAGTAGGAGAGATTTCCGCATTGTCTCCTTTGTGCTCTTGGTGGCAGTAGTGAGTCACTGGTCCTCAGGGTTTCAGTGTTTTTGTTGCTGCCAGAATGTTGCTCAACCCTGTTTTTGAACTGACGGAAGAGTCGCAGTGACTCACGACACCATCTGGTGGTACCAGGTGGTATTACAAGAATTATCAGGCTGCATCGAAATAGTTTGCTTGTTTAGATTTCTCTGCAATGTTTTGGTGAATGTTTTAGAAAATCTTAAAAGTGAAATCTTTGTGGTTTGGGCGAGATTTGGATTGGAAATTGTGATAATTGTGATAACACTGAGGCAATGAAAAGACTTTATTTTCTTTGAACTTTCCATCTTTTGCTGGTTGTAGCATGGATGAGGTCGGAGTCCCTTAAAGGACATGTTGGGGGCGGGGTACGTCGTAGGAATAAAATGAATAAATAAGAATTTTGGTGACGCTTCGGACTTCCAGCATCAATAAATCCTTCAACGAACGTCATCGTCACGCATAACTTCTCTCCCGTCGGTGTGAGCCAGGCAATAGGTTACAAGCTCATTTTTATCGAAAGTCGCAGCAGAAATCACAGCAGCCGACTGCGACCAGTGTGCAGGGACCGTCTGCAAATTACAAACCGCTGCGACAGCGAAGGAAGACCCACTGCAGTCAGTATCAAACCAAGTAGTTTAACGAGCAGGACACACGTAAAGGACGCAGTGATTTCGGCGTCACTCCCAGTGACGTTATCAGATAGTTCTGGAGTGTCTGTCTTTGCTGTTGCAGCGGTTTGTAATTTGCACACACACACGAGGACATTTGAACCTGTTGAGTTTCAACGGGTAAAATTGCCGAGGACGTACGTATACGTATGTTGCTCGAGTGGCCGTGGCAGTTCTGATAAAAGGAGGGCGAGGTGATGGAGGAGGCAGCGGCTGTATAAAGAGTTTTGACACGTGACATCGAGGAACTCGGCTGCATAACACCAGGAATACAGTCGCTCTTAGCCAAGCCATGATGGATTTATAATGCCGGCTATGTATTTTTGGTGCAGGAGCCTATTAAACCCACGGCGGTTTCCTGTGACCGCGACATCGTTGTTACTCCCCTGACGTTTGTAAAGTGAACACTCGTCTTTGGCCGATGTGAACTGACACACCGAGAGTGTGTTGAAACTTTGTGATATTACCAAGTGTGAAATAATGCAAATGGGTAGATCGTCAAAAACAATAGCCCGAGAAAAATCCCCTGATAAATCATGTTCATGTGTAGAAAGCGGGGAGTCAAACGCCACTGTAAAGCCGACTTCATTCAAGCTTGAGCCTAAAATTTAGATGAAGAAGCATGACAAACATCTACATGGTATGGATTGATCCTCTGGTAGAATTTATACAAATTAATACTCCTTATTGGGTGACAAGTCAAGTATTTAATGGTCGTGTGTATTTTTGATTTCTCTTTTTTGAGTACATGTGGGTTAAACTTAGATGTCATGTAAAATACCACAAACCTTCCCAACAGCAGCTAACAAACACATAGTCTTCCATACATGCAAACGTATATCAGCAGAGAAAACCTCTTGAAATCTCTTATAATGGATTTTTTTTTTTTTTTTTTTTTTTTTTGGTATCAGGCTGAAATCACCTGGGATTTGTTTGTTTGTTTTGTTTATTTGTTTACCAAGCTTTCCGCAGTGATCGCCCAGCGCTGACGGCTCCGATCGAAACACGCTCCCGACTCTGAGCCGTCGGTCAGACCAGCAGTGGGACACCAATGTAACGGGAATGTCGCCCTTTCTGTTTATTAGAAGACGTATGCTTTTGAATGCTCCGAATATTTTACATGTAAACTCTCTTTTTCTACTGCCTGCTATGTTGAAGCTATAAATAGTATGCATATGATCAATTTTTTTCTACCTGAGCGGAAAAGAAAAAAGAAAAAAAAAAGATGAAGATTTTCATTAAAGAGCTTTTGTCTATGAAACAAACAAACAAAAAAAAAAGTGACTACTGTCTTTCTTTGTTGTTGTTGTTGTTGTTGTTGTTGTTGTTGTTGTTGTTGTTGTTGTTGTTGTTGTGATGATGAGTCAGAGGACAGACTTTCTTCAATTCTGGGGCGTCATTCCAGTTTTACTGTTGAAAAACAACAAGACGGTGAATTTTGCATCATATGACCCCTTTAAATCACCAAAGAATTCTACTTGAACTAATTGGTGTGTTGATTTTGGTTGCAAACTTTAATAAAAATGTCATTAAAAATATCCTCCAACAAGTTCTATAACATTACGAGTTCTGCGAGAACCTTCAAGCCATGAGATTCAGGCCACGTTTCCACAGCGTTTTATAGTGAGAATGGAAAACGTCCGTAGCGTTAATGTGCCTGTTCGCACGACAACAGAGCGCTGAGCCACTTTTTGAAAACTCCCTCTCTGTGTAAATGGCAGAAACGCGGCCACTGTTCATGTGCACCATGGAAATAGTTCAATTAGGGTCGTTTTGCCTTTAGTTTGTTTATAAGTAGTGCTGTCAAACCGCTTTAATTTTTAATCAGATTAATCACAGATTGCTGTGGATTAATTTCGATCAATCACAGTTAAATAGTCTCCATTTTTAATGAATGAATAATGTGTTCCTGTTACTCTTTCTTCAGCAGCGACTAAGAAAAACTTACTTGTTGACATCGTCCGAGAGGAAACGCGTCACTCTGGGGCCTGAGAACAAAACAAACCAACGTGGCGGCTCGGTCACAAACTTTTTCTTTCATTGCAAGAACAGTTCAGCAGTAAAAGCTCAGATTAATCATGATTACGTATTAATCTGCATTAACTTGTACATTTTAAAAAATATTCTCTTTTCTCCTGGAAAAGCCTGACGGTGCAGACCGACTTGAGGCTTTCAGTTGCTGATGCAATCACCATTATTTCACCGGAGCCAACAGGAGTCTGGAACTGCAGCCCATCCATTACCTAATTAATCACGAGATCCGGGAGAAAATAAAGTTTGACATCTAAAGAGAAGCGCGGGTGGAACGAGAGCTCGCATCGACAGACCGTCTTGACTTCAGCAAATTGCAGCCATAAACGTGTCTCTTAGCAAATTGCCCGAGTGCCTCAGTGGAGCTGCTTCTTTGACGAACACGGTGGAGTTTCTCTGCATGGGACACTGGGACACCGTGTACAAATTAGGTTCGTACATCGCAAAGAAAACCACTTTTGCATAATGGAAAGCAAACCTGTACAACTGCTCTCAGTTTGTCAATGTCTTTGCTAAATTCAGAAATCAGACATAAAGCCAAAGTCTTTCTTTTTTTATTTTTTATTGTCCTCAGGCTCTGGTTTGAATTTGATTTGGATCAAACTGCAGAGACTCAAGATGAATTGATTTATTTTTTATTTTTTGTATTGTCCCACAAAACTGGCGTGCGAGAGGATCCAACCCTGCCGCCAAAAACACCAAGAAAATGGCAAGAATTTCTAAGAAAACATTTTTTTTATTTTTTAACAAATGAGCTGAGATAGCGGCCATGCCACCATCAAAGCTCACTAATGAGTTTGTAAAAATACAACAGTCATCGGAGAAGTTTTTTTGGACATTTTATTATATTTTGCACCAGAAGGTGTCATTAAAATTGGCTTCATGTTGAGAATGTTGTAATTTTTTGGATAAACTGTTTAGTTTTTGGACAAATATAGATATTTCCATCGTTTGTACTGCGCTCACCAACAAAGGAAAACTGTAGAATTTCAATTTAAAGGTTTTTATGGCACCATTATACCTGTCCAGCTCACACAAGATAAAATCGGGCCGTTAATCATATATTTTAAATATTCAAACATTTGAAAGAACTTGGACAATCACCATATTTTACAGTAGAAAAACTACTCTGTCATGTGTGTCGGGATTGTCATTGTTAATTTGCAAGAAATTGTGAGGAATGTGGTCATGAGCAAATACATGCACGTGTCTTTCTTCCCACGTCAATGTGACGCCACGTTTACACGACAACGTTTCAAGGGAAAGCGCATCGTTTTAGATAAGTTTCATGTTTACGCGGCAATCTTCTGAAAACGATGTCTGTCTGCACGGAGATGGCAGAAAAACGATGTAGTTTTCACGTTAGGCCACTGGTGGGCGCTGTCATAAACATTTACAATGGGAGAACACGGACGTATAGACTGAGTTGAATTGTTATCACGGTGACTGTCAAAATAAAAGCGCCAAGTCCCATAAGAACTTGGACTGGGAGTGACGCCACTCTGGAGGGAAACAGTGTTGTTATTGTCTCTACTGAGCATGTGCAGAAGAACTATGGAGTATGTGCGTTGGCATGCCTACATGTTCTCCTAATCTAAATAGGGTTCTACAAGAAAAGATAATGAGAACAGTCCATCTGGCGCACCGAGAGGAAGGCGGCAAAAAAAAGAGAAGAAGAAGAAGCAGGCGAGAAAAGAGAGAGGGAGAGAGAGTCGCTGAATCTTCTCAATCTGACACGTTTTTGTTTTTTTTCCTTCTCTCCAAACTCCCTCTCTTCTCACCCTCTCCCACCGCCTGCCTCTCTCCACCGGAATGAAATATTCATGGAAGCCCTGGATTTTATCTCGCCGGCCTGTTGCCGCCGCCAATCCTGCGACTGTGGCGGGGAGAGAGCGCGGCCGGCATCACCTGCCGCCAAGCCCCACCTGCCAGCTCCCATCGTTTATTTAAGGGGCTGCTGCATATATTGAAAGGCAACCTGCACCCCCCCCCCCCCCCCAAAAATGGCTTCTCCTCTCACCCACGCAAACAGAGCTAAATGGAGGAATAAATGAACGAGGGAGATAGTGCGGGGCCTGTTTCTGGCTGCAGCTAGAACTGGAATTGGAAGGCGGGGGGGGGGGGGGGGGGGGGTTACCACTGAATGACCCACACACACACACACCCACACACACACCCTTCCCACTCCAAGGAACAGATATGTAGAAAAATGAAGTCTCTCACTGAAAGGAGAGATCCTTTTTTCCACATCGTGTTGAATAAATTTGCTGTCGGTCATGACCAGGAGGCTCCAGCAGCTTCAAGCTTCAAGGAAAGCGCAAGTGCTCCCCCTAGTGGAAGCTTTGCACCAAACAGTCATTCACAACCTTTTTTTTTTTTTTTTTTTTTCTTGAAGGACCCAAATTTAAAACCAAGACGAAAAATTGCTTCTCTGGAGTCATATTCGAACCTTCTTGGTGTCTTTTTCTTTTCTTTTCTTTTCGGAAGTCCAAGCTGCTCCCGGTGGATGGACTGAGCGCCTTTCGTTGGTGTGTGTGAAAGGGTGAATGTGATTAACTGAAGCTTTGGAAAAACCCACAGTACGAGTGAAATCCATTTACTCTTCTCACTTCCAATCAAATTCCAAACCGCAGTAGATTTGTGTCAATTTTTAAGACATAAAAAATTATTATTGCCCTTAAACTCAAGAGGGCTTCTCGACCCCTCATGAATCTTTGGCTGTCGGCGCCCCCTGGTGGAGAGAAGATGAACTGAGCTGACGGTGTAGTCCACTGTACACAGATCACACCACTACTTATTAATCTTCGGTCACTAAAACTTCTTCGTCGTTTGGATGACAGTAACAAACGAGTCCAAATACAGACTAAAGGACTAAAGTACCAAAACTGGAGTCCAGTGGACATTCGAGGTATAATCTCAACTTAACATTGTGTTCATACAAGCAATATTTGATTTACCATGTTGGTTTCTTTGAGACATACCACATCAGATATGTAGATCTTAACAAAATGTCCAAAGATCAACCTTTCAGATTTTCTTTATATCGTAATATCTTCAGATTTATAATTGTCATGATTAAACCTTATTTAATTCCATCATAGTGCAACATTTTCATATAAATAAAGAGTGCTGATTTCAGCCAGCTCAGTTTTTACAGGTATGAAGAGATTAAAGACTTCTTATCGTGTGCAACGGTGACTTACAGGGCTCATATTATACACTACAATAATCTGACGTCCCAGAAGTGGAGACAGTCTGTCCTCTCTCTCCCTGGCTTGTTTCAAGGTTTAAAAAGTGTGTTGCTCCAACCAGCCAATCAGGAATCAAACCCTATATAGTGTCATCGGGGGTTCAGCCAATCCCAATCAAGGTAGGCTCCTCCCTTTGACCCCTCCCACAATTAGGCAGCTCTGCTCTGGCACATGGCACCACGAGAGGAAGTACTTCCTCCTCTTCCCAAGATGGGCATGTGTGGGCGGAGCCAGTCCAGCTCACACAGACACAGCAGATTCTGAATGCAGCTCCTATGATCCAATATTCAAATGGAGGAGAATCAAGGAGGAGCTCCTTCCTTCCGACCAGGAACCAGCTTTAAGCTGTTTATCTCAGACAGTGACGAAGATACAAGCTCGGAAAAATTGGCGGCGGCATTGTTTGGTACGTTTGCCGCCACTAAAATCTGAAGCAAATCCAAAGAGGATTAGCAGGAAGGCTTCATGTTGATTTTCAACGGAATGACCCATTTCTCTGCTGCCACTTGAAAACAACCGACTTGAAATGTGGCGATGCGAGATTAGAACGGGTCTGACGACTGCGGTCTCCAGTCTGTCCACTGCTTCACAAGGTTCTGTTGGCGGACGTCAGCGGATCGGATGCTAGTGGATCACATGAAATCTGTCTGAATCACAGTAAAGGGTGTGATGATTACGTTTTTGTTGTTTTTTAAATAGATGTTTCAATGTTTACGGTCAAGACGGAGGGAAAGGCCAAGAGAGTTGAGAGAAACATCACATGAAGCCTTCAGAACGTTGTTTAAACGCCTGAAACAAGTCCTGTTGCCTCCTAAAGACACAAGCGCTGTTGGGTAAGACAATTAAAACAACAATAATCATCATGCACATGAATAAAAGCTCCATTATTGAATCATGTTCAATTTGACAACTGCACCATAATAAGGTGGTTGATGTAAGTTTTCTTAATTTGATTAATCCATTTTAACGTTGGAAAGACAAGGATGCAAAGGTAAAGCAGCTCTTTGATTTTGAATAACTGGTTATGTATAAAATAAAACACTTTGACTGGTTTTCTAATCTGTTATTCAAATTATGTAGATAAGTGAAATATTTGTCATAATATGGACTCATCAACAAAATCATACAAAAAAAAGAAACAGTTAAAAAATTACATTTTGTGGGGTAATGAGGTCTTTTTGACCAGTTTCCTTCTTATTCCCGAGGACGAGTATTTCATCACATCGTTACAAGAAATGACAGTTCAACTAAAAAAAAACATAAAAGAGTGCAGACGATATCGACTCTCTCATTTTGCCAAAATAATCGTCACTCTTCGAGGCAAACTGGTGTGTGTCCCCCCCACCACCCACCCCCACTGCCCCCTCTGGACTGCTGCTGGGACGAAGACAAACCCATGATGTTCACATGTTTGGCCACTTGGGGGCAGCATTCACTGCCATAACAGCAGAACACAGACAGCCCAGTTTGAACTGAACTCACAAGAACCACAAAATTCAAATGTTGTTCTAGTGCAAAGAAGGTTGAACACCTGAAAAGTTTCTACATCTTACAAGGTTCGAATTTACACAGAAAAACAAGGACGAATTAACAATATAACAGTTTGTCGTTTCTCTTTAAGCTTTTTTTTTTTTTTTAAATCTGAGAACACAACAAATCAGAAGATAGTTCTTTCTTTCTTTCTTTCTTTCTTTCTTTCTTTCTTTCTTTCTTTCTTCTGGTTGTTTTCATCTTTCTCACTACATTTTTCAGATGAAACATGACTCACTGTCCTCTCATGTGTCCTCTGGACCTCGTGAGCAAACAAAAATCCGATTTTTCCTTCGCAGCTAAAAGCAGTTTTTTTTTCTTTCAAACATCAGCAACATTTATTTAACTTCTCGCAGTCAAAACCTGAAAGGATTGACTCTCCCGATTGTAGCTGACAGCAATATTAAGAGGCGGGCAGCAATCACATCCAACTGAGTAAACGTCCTGGAGAGGCATCAAAATGCCTGAACACCATTAAAGTTCAATTCAAATGAAATAAAAGAAGATCAGTATGTTTATATTTTATATTCTTCAGAAAAGAAACATTTCTGGTAAAGAAAACCTGATAAACATGGCGAGAACTGATATATCATAGTGTCTCTCTCATATTTAATAGGTTATCGTTGTATAATTTACAATCAGACGTTTGGTGTTTATCCAGAGTCACAGTCATTTGGATGATAGTAATAATCATTTTAAAACAAGTTATGGAGACAGAATGGTATATCTGTGTGATCATCAAAGTCAAAATGTGACCGGATTTTTTTTTCTTCTTCTGTATTAATGGCTGTACTAAAGCAGCTTTGATCTATTATGAAAGAGTGAGTCGGTGTGACAGTGAAAGGCGACCTCAATACATGTTTATATACGGAGCAGGTTTGTTTGCGGAGAGTTTACAAGACTTCGAGTGAAAACGCAAAACCTTCCTCTGGTCGGCACGTCGCAGGATCTCTTTGTTTCCCCCAGTGTTATTTTGATGTGGGGAATTATTGCCTGCGACGTGCCAGTACTCGTACAAAGGCAGGATGTTGACCAACGAACCTCTGATTGTGACGTTTCACTCTGAAAGCGCTCAATGTGTGGAATCTTTGTTGGATGCGTTTAAGGTTTTGTGTCAAACTGTGCAGCACGGTTATAAATAATGTGTTAGAAATGAACTTTGGGGATTTACATTTAGGCTTTGAAGGGTCATATTATGCAAAATTCACATTCTAATAGTTTTCAACAGTGACAATCGTCTCCATACCTGGACTGACGTCCCAGAAGTGAAGACAGTCTGTCCTCTCTCTCCCCGGCTTGTTTCAGGTTTTAAAAAGTGTGTTGCTCCAACCAGCCCATCAGAAATCAAACCCTATATAGTGTCATCGGGGGTTTAGCCAATCCCAGTCAAGGTCGTGTCAGAGTCGCCAGGAAAAGCCTCCGTCACAAGAAGTTCAGCCTGGTTTGTTTCAGTGTTTTCATTCACATTCCTCCATCAGGAGTTCTAAAAGGGCCATTTCAGAGTTGGACCTACTTCCTTTAATCACATTTTCAGTTTGTAAACTTGATTTATTCCCGGGTGTCATGGGGACGCTGGTAATTCCAAACCTGCTGCCGTGACGTGAACCAGCCGGTCCTCCGTGGCTGGTTGAGGTTTTAGTGATCAACGACTTAAAGGGTATAAAGGGTGACCCTGTCTTCAGGGAGGCTTTATTACTAACTGGATGCCTTGCTACGTTCACAGAGAAAAATACTATGAGCGGTTTGAAGTCTGAAATACCAAGAGATGCATCACACATACACTAGAAGCACTAAAAAGATTAAGGGAAAACATGCCTGAAAGAGAGACAAAGTAGTTAAAAAGAAAAGAAAAAAGACGGATGAAACATCTAGAATCAGGTATAAGAACGACTGAAAATATCAGGAAATATTTAACGTCTTAATTCAAAACTACATGAATGCATTTTATTTGTCAGTATATCAAAATCACGTCTTTTGGTCACGAAGGTTGCACACCCCGGGTGTTTACCGACAACTGAATCGGAGCTTTGACTTTCTGCTCAGTTTTAGTTTTGGAATTTACAAACAGCAACGATGAAATAAAGGTTTTAATCAGACCAAAGGAAAGTCAGCGGAGGCACAGGACACAGGACACAGGACACAGGACACTGGACACTGGACACTGGACACTGGACACTGGACACTGGACACAGGACACTGGACACTGCCTTCATCTGGGTCTTAATATTCTATTTTATTGTTGTTGTCTGTTTGCTTATATAGAGTTCACTGTTTTTACATGTTTCGTTTTTTATTATATGGCCCTAAGAGTCTGCAATAGAGATTGCTTTATATCAAAAGTAACTAAGCTAAAGTAACTGATTACTTTTGAAAATCAGTAACTGATTACAATTTTCGTGTAACTTGACCAACGCTGCTTTACTCCCTCTACTTTGGTTGCGTCTGTTCATGTGACAACGGCGCTCGGAGCCACTGAGAACACAACTTTTTGAAAACGCCCCGTCACCGCGGAAACGAGGGGAAACTTCCTGGAAGTCGACGGCGGCGTGGCGGGAGTTCCCCGTCCTCTCCTGGGTTCTCCGCTGCAGAGTCACGGACACTGCTTTGCTTTGCGATTCACCATTTTGAAGAGTTAACCCAACATCACTCACACACACACACACACACACACACACACACACACACACACACACACACACACACACACACACACACACACACACACACACACACACACACACACACTGCTGTTGCCTGTGTAAATGGACAACAGTTTTCAAACATGCGTATATTTATATACAGTTGATGGTATTTATGTATGATGGCCCAAGTCGTTTATAGTCTTTTATTCTCTACACTCTGTAATGCATTTCTCCAGTCATCAGCACTAAATAATGTATAACGTTAAACATGTTGAGATCACATTTATATTCTTGTTAAGTTCCGGGTTTTATTACCTCATATTTCACAACAAATCGCATCCATGTTGGAGGTTTTCCAGGTGCGTCGCTGCTCCGTGGAGCGAGAGGAGAATGTACAATCACAGCAGAGCAAATCTCTTCTTGGCCTTCAATCCCGAGATAAGAGGGATGTAGAGAAAAACCCCCCACTAACTAAACTCCGCCGCCACCTTCCTCGACTGTAATGTGTCTTTGGGTTTCCTGTTGATACTCGAGCTTCCTTCCACAATGAAAAGTCATTTCCTGCAGGTTTCTGTGTGTAAAAGCACGAATTACAAAACCCACCGAGGATTGATCAAATCAACAGGTACTAATAACGGTGCTCATTTGTCTTGACGACTTTCCACAAAGTACTTTTTTACGTGGCAATGAATACAAGTGAAGATGAAAAACTTGTGAGCACCACAAAGCTATTTGAGGCCATAAAATCGTATTGCATGGTCACAAATAATATTTTTTGTGATATTAAATTGTAAACAATAGTTATTTGTGGCCACAAAATACTATAAAGTGTTCACAAAATAGTAACTCGAGGCAACAATATAGTACACTGTGGCCACAAAATACTATTTTTGACCTAGAAAAACTATTTTGTGGCCACAAAACACTATTTTTTGCCCATAAAATGATATTTCATGGCCACAAAAATACTATTTTTGATCATGAAAAACAATTTTGAGGACATGAAATACTGTATGGTGGCCACGATATAGTACGTTGTGGCAACTAGATACTATTTTGTATTAGTTGTTCATGTCACTTTGCTATTACTTAATTGGTCCAAATCTAAACGCATCCATACCAAAACTCAAACGGAAACACTCTGGGCTCAGCAGATTTCAGATTTATCAATCGTCCTTTGACTCGGTTCAACAATTGGATTTGTTTTGACGAACTAACAGTCCATGATATGGGACTTTAAAACTCACCATGCATGTAAAGTGGCTGGCTTTAAAAACCTTTAGTCTCATCCACAAGTTGCACATCAAGGCTAAAAGACCTTGTTTAACTCTGCTGGTTAAATTTAGATTGGGGAGGATAAGAGGCTTCACTTGTTGTGTCTCACTGACTGGAGGCATCATGGAGGAGTCAGGTGGTGGAGACAGGACGAGCTGTCGACACCCTCCCAAGGATTCCTCTTCTGCACTGTGTGTGTGTGTGTGTGTGTGTGTGTGTGTGTGTGTGTGTGTGTGTGTGTGTGTGTGTGTGTGTGTGTGTGTGTGTGTGTGTGTGTGTCGTGATTCCAGCAAGATGATTACACACATTTGGCACATTACTGAAAAGCAGAACAATTTTGTGAGCGGTTGGTGTTGAAACTCTGCAACAGAGAAGTTTGATTGCTGGTTTGATTGCTGTTTTTTTGCTGTTTTTTTGCTGGTTTGATTGCTGTTTTTTTGCTGGTTTTTTTGCTGGTTTGATTGCTGGTTTGATTGCTGTTTTTTTGCTGGTTTGATTGCTGTTTTTTTGCTGTTTTTTTTGCTGGTTTGATTGCTGGTTTTTTTGCTGGTTTTTTGCGGTTTTTTTTGCTGGTTTGATTGCTTGTTGTTTGCTGGTTTGATTGCTGGTTTTTTTGCTGGTTTGATTGCTGGTTTGATTGCTTGTTTTTTGCTGGTTTGATTGCTGTTTTTTTTGCTGGTTTGATTGCTGGTTTGATTGCTTTGGTGTATCTGTGGATGGATGGAAGCGATCGCGCCGACAAGCAAGGCAGCTTTCGACGTTGCTTGGTGGGTGTAGAAGAAGAAGGTCTCCTATGCTGTGTTGTTGATTTGACTCAATGAAATTTCAAGATTTCTCCCGAACTGTCATAAATTTGACCGTCAGTCAGAAAGACGATCTGCTTTTGGCTCATAAATTGAAATCATGGAATATTGATTCATGAGCAAGACCACGAAAACCTTTGGGTGTCCGTTTACACGACACCGGTGCTCGGACAAACTGACTACCAAGGCAGAACTTTTTGAAAACACTCCATCGCCGTGTCAACGGGGGACGAACACAACCTTTTGAAAAAGATCTCACTTCGTCTCCATGTAGACGGCGGAAACGCTGCTACCGTGCATGCACACGACGGCCGCGGTGCATAGTTCTTCTGCACATGCTCAGTAGACGGACAAGAACAACAATGTTCTTGAGTGTCATGACTCCCGGTCCACATTCTCCTGGGACTTGGTTGGTACTTTTATTTTGACAGTCACCGTAAAAACAATCCAACTCCATCGCCTGTCCATACGAAAGTCTGTGTTCTCCCATTGTAGCGTGTCGTTCTCTGCACACGTGTGCGGTTTCATTACAAAATCACCCACGGCGCCCACTAGTGGCCTAACATGAAAACGACATTGTTTTCAGTGTTTCTGCCGTTGCCGTGTGAACGGACATCGTTTTCAAAACGGTGAACACAAAACCTTTCTGAAAAACAAATTTAACGTCATGTAAACTTTGTCCAAGATTCCATAGACTATTGTTGAATTCTAAAAATAAATTAATAAATTAATAAATAAAATTAACATCCATAAATAAGTAGAACTATTTCGCAGTTCACGGTTTTCCATGTGTGCAGTGGCTGGAAACCACCCTGGGAGTCAGTAACAAAAATAAACAGAGCAAATTGAGTTTGGATTTACTTTAACGTGTCCGACTGTCCCTCACATACTCAAAGAGTTCAGGTCAGGACTAAAGAGTTTGTTTTAAGGAGTCTTGATTTAATTTAATTTAAGGAGGCCAAGTCAACAACAAGTCATGTTCTGAAGTTATCGTCCTTTTAAGAATCTTAATCTTATTCCAGGAATCAGGAATGTGTGTCGGGGTTTGGCCTTGTGGAGTGGTTGTTTGTTTTTTTAAAAGAGGGGTGGAGGGGGGTTTATCACCCCTTCATTTGGTTTGGTTAAACTTTTGAAACAGGATCAAACCGCCTGGGAAATGTCACGCAGTAACACCAGCTGCTGGTTTGGGGGCGCTGTCTTCTGTCAACAAACCGACCAGAGACCTTGTTTGCTCCAGTTTATAGTTCTTTAGAGATTACACGTCGCCTGAACGAAGACCCTGAAGACACTCAGGCCGTGTTCACATTCCACCTTTTTGATCCAGACCAAACATTCACCAAACCAAAGCTCAACCTGCAGTAGAGATCCCCGTCTAACCCAAACACTCAAACTCAAAGAGCAAACCTTCTAGTAACATTTTATTGTCTTATCATGGACGATTACCAGCTTCCTTTGACCTTAACCAGGTCATGTAGAACAAAAAGAGCCGTGATTGGTGGGCCTATATGGGCTCCTGCAGAATTCTCTGTACGTCCTCTGAAGTTCTCCAGTTGCAGATGTGGGCAGCAAATTGAGCGTCGTCGCTCGACCCGATGATGACACACCAGAGTCGAACTAATTGGATGTTCTTGCATCACATCAGGTGGAAATACTCACCACCCTCATGTTATAATTATCACACACACCGACTTTTCCAAGTAGATAATTAAGCGTTCCGTTGCAAGCGAGGACTTTAATTAGGCAAGAAAACACCAAAGCTATTTATCAAGCACTTTGACCGGCCGCGACCTTCGGTCTATTCCAAAGCTGCTGGCTGCCGCTCTCGTCTTCACTACACACTCTGGGATTCTTCCCACTTCCACCCACTTGATGTCCAGATAAGCCCGCCGCTGAGCTGCTGCCGGGGGCCAGAAACCAATGTCCGGAGAACCGCCGTTTCATTCCACCCGACACCAGCGAAAACACCCGACGGCTCCATGAGCTAACTTGTAGGTTTTGTGAGGTGAAGGTGCAAATCACACGCGTCAACAAGCAGAGCACATTTTTAAATATTGCTTATCTTCATTCCAGAAATGTGCATACATAAACATTAAACACGAATGACAACTCAGGCTTGTGCAAAAAGGGGAAAAAATGCTGAACCAATTAAATGTACATTTCTTTTGAATGGAAATACTTCCTGCTGAGATTTAGATGAAAAGATCATTGAGAGACTCTGGAGAGACCGCAGAGATTTTGAAAAAAAAAACAAGAAAAAAAACCTACTACTACTACTTCTTCAGCAGGTGGATGAAGAATGTCTTTATGCAATTGAAAGTCCAGATATTGTTCTCTTGAGCACCACTTCAGTGGTCAATGGCGGCACGACAAATTGCTGTAAAGTAGGGAGCTGCAGCCATAAGTTGATTAGCTTCGTACGGAACCGGGAGGCAGAGCTCGAGTGCTGAACTGCTACAGCAGCACTAAAGCTGGAGAGGGTCATTCAACCGGGTGAAAACTGGAAGATTTAAAAAGATTGTACATTCTCAACTGGGCGACTGAATGTACCTGAACGTTGCGTTTTCTTGGGTGCTCTGAGCCACTGAGAATGACACTTTTTGAAAACAGCACCCAAGGTGGGTCCGTTCTAAAATGATTGAGGAGATGGTACGTAGTTCTTCTGCACACGCGCGAGTAGATGGACACAATATCAACAAGAGTGTCGTGACTCCCAGAGTCCACGTTGTCCTGGGACTTGGCAGTTTTACGGTTGAGTCACCTGGAATAGTAATCCAACTTGGTTGGCAAATGTCTGCCAACTCGCCTTTGTTAATGTTTACGGCATCTTGTTCTCTGCACGTGTGTGTGTGGTTTCATTACACACACACACACACACAAAAAAGACCAACAGCACCACCTTGTGGCCTGGCATGCTAAATACATCGTTTAAAGTGTTTCCGCAGTTGCAGTTTTCACTTGAAACGTCGTCGTGTAAACGGGGCTTTACATTGGATAAATCATTTTAGACATGAGCAGCAACGTTTATTACCAATTATTTTTCTGAATAAATGTTTATAATTCCTTTTGCCAGAGGCGCCTTTTCGTTTTTTGACACTCTGCTGTACTTGTATATTCATATTCACCAGCTGCTGCAGCAAAACGAGCTGCGCGTGTTGTGTTAAGCAAGTGAGATTAAGATAATGATTGTCGGACCTCTGCTGACTGAAGCGTCGCATGCTTTGCGTTGGGTTCATTGAAAACCCTGATTGTCATTTGATACACATTCATCCATCCAGGGAAAAGGAACCAGAGCTCTCACAGAGAACCGTGTTCCTCACAAACAAAAAGATTGCATATGGATTAAAAAAAAAAAAGAAGCAGGACTGATTGTACAGAAGTTGAGCTTCAAATATTGCCTGTTGCTACCAGTTAGCTTTTTGCTGCTGATAGAGTGGCTTGACTCTTAATGGGAGTTTTGAAGGTTCAATCCCCGGGGCCTCCTTGAGCCCGTTGAGCTGAGCACCTTGCATGGTTTGTAACCAACATTGCAATGTGCTTCGGGGGCCTGGAGCTCTGCATTATGTAATAACGGTGCAACATGTAATAATGTTATACATTTTCAACTCATGTTGCAATAACTTGTTACACATTGCAACAGTTATTACAAAGTGTGGGTGCTCTCCTTTTCTTTTATTTACATTCTAGGGTTTATTAAATTTTTTTAATTACAATTCAGCCTCAACACTTATTTTTACATTATCGACCAGTTCAGGTTTTATTCCGTCATACTTTATATGAATTCGGGTCGTTGTTACCTTTTGGGTCGTTGTCGCATATCAGGCTCTAACCAGCCCAATTTCATCTTGAAGTTTTTCTTTGTAGTGGCGCAGAATATACGTGACGTAAATGATGAAATGAATGACCAAACAAGTCTATTTTGAAGTCTACGAAATATGCAAAGAGAAGGAGTAGAAGATCAAAGAAATGAGCTGCCATAAGTCTATTGGAACCGTAGCGGGAACATTTCCCGCCAATTTGCACTGCAACAAATGTGAATATGTGACTTTCACTGGTCGTGCCATTGATTCCTACGCTCGCAAACAAAGAACAAAAAGGTAATCCTGCTTAATAAAAGTTGTGTTGGCTACGTTAAAGTCACGATCGCATATAGTAGAGCTTGTTCTTAGCCTACTTCTAACTTTTTTAAAAGGCCATTGATTCAAAAATATATGCAGTACTCAACTGTGAAGATTATGGAAGCTGAAAAAAAAAATATTCATCGCAAATATTATTGTTTGTAAAATCTCAACCAGGGATGCACCGATACCAGATCGCTGTTGATGAGTGTATCAGTCACACTTTAATCATGTTTATCATGAAACATCGCTGGTGTGTGGGACCCTGAAACTCTTTAGCATGTAGCATGTAGCGTGGATCCACTGAGTGACATCAGGCTAACTCTGCTGGTCCAAATATCGCTGGTGATGAAGTTGCTGGTGTTGTACGATATTCATACTTTGGCAGAACTAAATTTCTCAGGTTTGCCATTAATACTGAAGAATCTGCAAACCGCGGACGTCGCTCATTCTCTTAGCGTACGATGTTGATGACAAGACGTAGCGTAATTCTCACCCGGCTGTATCGGGTATCTGTTTTTGGAGTACTCCATAGAGTACCGGATCCGATCCTGATACTGGTGTAAAAAAAAAAAAAAAAAAAAAAAGACCAGTTTTGAGCGAGCTTGAAATTTTGGTCTTTCTGCGTCACTCTATTGCTACTTGACTTTAGCTTCGTACTTAGCATGCAGCCATGGGGGGGGGGGGGGGGGGATCTTTTCGTCTAATTCTCAGCAACACACACACACACAATGATCATATTTCTTTAACGCGACATTTAAACAAATCCGGTATTTCTTGCAAGTGCTGAAAAACCAACCAATACATTAAAAACAGTCCCTGAATCAGCCATAAATATACTTGTGCCCATGGCCATCAATGTGGGTACAGACACGAGTGAAAAAAATACAGTTGGTTCTCTAACGTGTGTCTGTCCACAATTCACTACATATAAAAGTCAGGAAAGTGTTATCAGTGCTTACTTGAATGCTTTTTTTCTTGTTTTTTTGTTGTTTTTTCTTAAAGTAAAGTGCTCTGATCCTTCTCGTGAAGCATTGGACGTGAAATGGTTTATCTCGGGAGCACAAAAAGGTTTGATCGACACTGTGAAAGTGACAATACCGTGTCAAAGCGTTGACAATCTCATCGTGTGCAGTTGATATAGAACATGAGTGAATGTGACACAGTGCCGCCCGCCCCGCCCCCCCAAATACCAATATCTATTGCCTAGAAGCCACGGGGTGTACAAAATACAACAGCCTGTACAAACAGTAAAAATACAACTTTGACCTCGACACAAACCTGATTCACATGGCTCATTTTCTTCGTCGGAACGTTCTCATTTGCAGATCAGCTTCTAAAACATCGTCCAAAAAATATATATATATATATCTAGCCTCTGCAGTCTTTGTAGAACATCCTGTACTTTTGCAGATGATTTGGCTTGACGTGACTTTGGTTCGGGAACGACGAGCCAAACGACGCCGTGATCGGTCGTTCAGCAGGCGGTTTCGCTCACGGCGTCGGCAGACGGCGTATCCAAAATACCGAAGGAGGAAGAGTTGAGATGCTCACAACGACACATCACTTGTATGTTGGAACCACGGTAAAAGACAACTCCACAGATTGAGGAGAACCCCCGTGGAGGGGGGGGGGGGGGGGGGGGGGGGGGGGGGGGAGTAATTCCAAGGAAGAGGCGGTGGGGGAGCTGCGGGAAAACATCCAGCGTGAGCAGTCAAACAAATACCAACCAAAAAAATATATATAGAGAGAGATTGCGATATACTCGGTGAGAGGTTGATGATGTCACAGCAGATGACAGGCAGCATGTGATTGGTCAAGTGCAGGGCACAAAGGGCAGGGAACAAGGCAAACGGTCCAAAGTAGAAGAGGTAAGAAGGTCACTCAGTCTCAAGTTTCGTTTTTCAATCTCACATCTCGATGTGAGTGTCTTTGGCTGCTGGCGGCGGGCGGCGGCGGCGGCGGGTCCTTTAACGAGCCGGAGATGGTGTAAAACCTGCGAGGGGAAAGAAAACGCCATCAGGAAGTGTTACAACACTGCGACAACAGCGACGACTAGAGCTACGCTCGGTAGAGCGCAGGGCTCCGCCAACGCCACATTTGTTAGCGGAACCGAGTTAGCGTGATAGCCGTTAGCTCATATCGATGCTCACTCGCCTGTCAGGTAGCAACATCACTGTGTGAAACACAGAGCAGGGAGCGTCTCCATGGCAACAGACGCTGATCTCTTCCATGAGGTGCCTCTCTCATCCACTTTGTTTGCGACAGTTTTTTGCAGTTTTTGGGGATTTATTTATAAAACATAACCTCCTCGGCCCGCTTTCGTCTGTCGCCTAACTTTTGTTAGCGAAGGTAAAAAATATCGTCAAGTCGATTGAGATTACTGCTCATACTTTTTTTTTTTTAACATTATTATTCATACTTGAACTCATCTTTTAAAAAAGTGATATCGATGCATCCCGAGACAGCAGCATTCGTTGGATATTCTGGAAGTGTTGAGGAACTGAGGACAGACATTGGTGTGGTTGTGCCTGCAGAGGAGAACTGTGCTCGCAGACAATGGCTTTCGGTTGTTTTTGCTGACGATGGTTTATGAGATGTACTCACAAACAATGGTTATCTCATGCTTCACATAGCTTTCGGGTTTCATCTTCTGGCACGTTCCAATGCTGTTGTTGTCGTCAGACAATGAATCGTGCTCACGTACTGCATTTGCATAGAATAATGCAGTTGTGTCGAGACTCTGTTTTCAAATAGAATACTCTTAACAGCAACTGTAATATTTTTTGCAAATCATTTTCATCGGTGTTCATGAACAATGGTTTTGTTGGTTACATCTTTACATACTATGTGTCACAGACAATGAAATCCATGTCTCGTATTTTATCATCAGGTCTTTCATGTCATGTGACGTTCAGGAGTTATTCTAATCTAAAATAATTGAATGTACAGGATGTAGATATGAAAGTGATGGCATGTGTGAATGAGTTCATAGCTTTGCCCAGAACGAGACACTTAGCCCTCGCTGTTGGACGTCCTTGATTCAAAATCAGATACTTAATGGTGTTTCACTTGTCTGTGACAACAAATGAGCAGCCCGGCATGAACAGGAGAATTCCTCGCACTGACGGCAAACAATTTCCTCTCAGCGACAAAAATAACTAATAATCTGTGTTTGCATCATAACTTCACATGGAAAGATCAAACAAATCTGCGTCAAATAGCGGACAATTTTTCTAAGACTGATCGGTACATGAATTCCCCGTCTCCCCTGTTCTCCATGTCCAAGTGTCCTTGAGCAAGGTACAGAACTTCTTACCTTCCAATGGATGGATGCAGCGCTTCGCATGGCAACCGCCTCCATTGGTGTGTGAGTGAATGTGTGAATGTGCCCTTTCGAGCAGAAATGTGACTATTATCTCTCTGTGAATTCCATTAGCTGGCCAACAATAGAGCGTTTTTTTTTTTTTTAACCTGGTGCAGATTGAACCCTTTATGCAAGAGATTCAACGGGACTCCAAACGAGCCCGTTTCTTCTTTCTGAACATCTATTGACCCCCCCCCCCCCATATCTGCTTTATGAGAAATGTCTTGTTGAATTCACTCATGTGCTCAGGTTAATTACGTTTTGAACAGATTCTTTTGGTTCAGCGTTCAGTCAGACGGTTTCACAATCACAGTTTTCTTAGTAATGATGTCACGCTCAGGGTTTAATTGACGACAGGAAGCCGCCCAGTCCCTGAGGCATGGAGGCAACGCCAAACCAGAACAATTGGAGCGCCAGCTTCTCTGTCTGTACGAGGACAAGCCTTATGTTGATCTATCCACTGTGAAGAAGGAACAAACACTCCTTGATTTCATTTGTACACATAATTACAATATTGCAAAAGGCCTGTATGGTCTTACCGTGACAGTACATTTTAAACAGGCTGTTTTGAATTCCTACTGGTTGTGAATGCTGAAGGATATTCACTCTCATTTAACTTCGCAAACACAAACTATATCCCCAATATTGTATATTGTATTGAGGAAAACTAGGGTGGTCTAGAAGGGCCAACGGCACAACACGACAACAGAAAGTCACAACACAACGACAAAAAATCACAACAACAACAAAAAGCCACGACACAACAGGAAAAAGTCACAACGCAACAGCGGAAAGTCACTAAACAACAGAAAAAGTCACAACACAACGTCTGAGCCACTGTAGAAAACTGAACAATCTCTAAATAGCAAAGCTCGTTCTCTGAAATACAAATACAAATACAGTACACAGCAAATAAATACATGCTCAATATGACAGAAATGGCATGGAATGGTTTGGTCCATTTGTGTTGGAACGACGTCACAGGCTCAAAGAAGATCACATCCACTGTGTGAGAGCTTCCACCTGTCACTCAAAGGTAGCAATAGTCCTCTATACCTTATCTGTATGTTGACTTAATTAAATCACATTCATGGTAAAACGCTTTGCGCGCACACAAAAAGCCATGTGGTTCCCATCGCCATGACCAGTGACCTTTTGGGCCAGCGCTGACCTCTGGGAGGAATTTTGTGGTTTTCCTTGCTGCATAATGAGGGTCTTGTGAGGCATGATGGCCAAAGAGGAAGTTATGACACATGCCAACTGTTTACAAACTGTGAAACAACACAAATATTGTTTGCTGAATGTTGCAATGTGATGCCCGGGGAGCCAGGAGGTAGTCAGCTGGCTCTAATATGGATTCCAATCTAATTCGTGACTTCTGCTGACATTAAGGGAGCTCTACGTCAGTGCGTGCGCTCTAGTTTTCTGCCTGTTTTGAGAGACGTATGTGATGCTGGACACCCCCACTCCTTCACAATTTGGGGGATTGTTTGTGGATGTTATTGATTTGACTAACCTTCATATGCAGTGCACATAGTCCATAACACATGGCAATATTACTGTATTGCTGCACTGCAATATGAGATCAGTCCTTAGTGTGCGTTCTCACATTCAATAGGGTCATGCATAATATATCCAATTGAAACGGTTCCTCTTGTTTCCGAGGCGCCCATTCTGTCGTCATGCAGAGCTTGACATAACACCAGGAGGTAAATATCAGACCCCAAATATAAGACAATACCACTTTTTGGGACCTTTATCCAGGAATAAAAACAAACATGCATGTCGGTGCCATTGGACTAGAACTTTTATGACCAAAAGAGCCATTTTGCAATTTTCCACCAAATAAAAATTGTCTGGAGCAACAAAACAAATAACTTCTCTTAAATGAAGAAAATGAGATCTTTAAAAAAAACAAATTGCAAAAAATTTAGGTTGCATTCATAAAGTGTCATAAGTAAAATTGAGATGTAATTTATTATATTTTCAGCTCTTGTAGCCATTTTTAGAGATTTATTTAACCCTATACTTTTTTAATGGATTTTTTTCCCTCCATTTTTGTGATTTTATGCATCTTGGCTATTTAAGTTGTTTTAGCTCAAACTATTTATAGCCCCTGTGCATTTCCTCGTGGTTAGAGCAGTTATATCTATACGAGCAATTTTTAAATTTGGTTTTTACTTGTACTTTCTCTGAACCGCCCTTTCTATACTAGCAATTTTACTAACTCCACTAACTCCTCTTTAACTTAACTCCTGGGTTAGACAGTTTGAATCGATTAAAAACAGACAACTAAAGTAGAAATAACAGGAGAGTGCATTCAGTGAGAATTAACACCTCGTGTGATGCGAATGTGAAGTAAAAAAAAAAAGAAAAGTGTTTCACCTTGACTTTCTAAAATGCCGTCGTTTCTTCATGACCTTAACGCAGCAGGACGAGCAGGAGTTCTTCAGGTCGACGAGCTGGTAGATTATGGGGTTGTACATCGCCGAGGATTTGGCCAGTAATGTAGGGATGACGGACACGGAGATGGGCACCGAGTCCGGCTCGCCGAACGCCGACACCACCGACACCACTGCATAGGGGATCCAGGCTATCAAGAAGCCTGCACAGATCAGCATCGCCACCTGCCGGCGCAAAACAAAGGTTCCATTTCCAAAACCGCGGAACTCCAGCGTGAACGAGTCGACGTGGCGCGTCGCTTCTCACCCACCTTCGTCAGCTTTATCTCCAGGTTGTGGTTGTTTTTGATGCGGGCGTCAAAGTTGGAGATCTCCTTGGTGGAGGACTTGACTTTGAAGATGATCATGACGTAGGAGAAGACGATGATGCCGGTGGGGAGGACGAGGCAGAAGAAGAGGATGGCCATGACGAAGCTCTGGCCCGACACGGACGCCTGCGCCAGCCACCAGTCCAGCGTGCAGGAGGTGCCGAAGGGCTCCGGGGCGTAACTCCCCCAGCCGACCAGCGGCATGGTGGCCCAGAAGGCTGCGTACATCCACACGAAGGCCAGGCACAGGAAGGCGTGGTGACGTTTCAGCCACGTGCCTGCGAGTTGTGGAAAAAAACAAAACGAAGGAAAATTAACACCCCGGGATTGAAAGTGCTCGCTAAGCCAACATTTTATTTCAGAAAAGTTTCCTGTGTACATGGGAAACTGCAGAAACGCTGAAAACAGTGTAGTGTTTGTGCTGGGCCACTAGTGGGTGCTGTTTGTTTTTACAATGAAACCACACAGAGAATATGCTATGACAATGGGAGTACACAGACATTCTAGTGGACCGACGACCAAGTTGGACTGTCAAAATAAAACTACCAAGTCCCAGGAGAACATAGACTCAGGAGAACATTTTTGTTATTGTTCATCTACTCGTGAAAGTACAGAAGAACTATTTAATACAGCCGTGGTGCGCATGTGCACGTCAACGCAGACAGATCCAGAACGCTTTCAGAAAGTTGCATTATCTGCTGTTTCCACGGAGACGGAGACGGAGCGTTTTCCCAAAAGGTTCCACCTTGGAAAATGTTTTCAAAAGCGCAACGAAACTCTGGTGTTTATACGTGAAAACGTAGTCGTGTAAACGGGCCCTTAAAAACAGCTTGTTTCAGGGCTGTGCAAGCCAGAACTCGTCTTCCACCCTGAACGGAATCTAAACCTATTTCACTAATATAACAGATAATAGATTTAACAACAAGTCGCGTTTTAAATGCTACCGTTTCAATCCATATGCTGCTGTGACGAGGAAAGTTTTCAAAGTCCCCATTTACACGGCAACGTTTTCAAGTGACAACACAAAACCTTCGTTGCTCGGAGCCACTGAAAGCGCAACTTTTTGAAAATGGCTCCCAAGGTGGAACATTCCAAAATCCAGAAGGTACTCACACACGCCGAGAACAACACACTGTAAACATTAACAATGGGGGTTACACGGACATTCGTGTGGACCGACGACCAAAGTGGATTGTTATTAAGGTGACTGTCAAAATAAAACTACCAAATCCCAGGAGGATATGGACGGGCAGTCATGACACCATGGAGGAAACATTGTTCTTATTTATTTATCTTATTTATTATTACTTACACGGTATATTTATGTATTATGCAGTTCATTTATCATTGCTTATTCATTATTACTAACCTTTTATCTTATTTATGAGAAATAGGTTCTTATTTATTTATTATTAGTTTTTATTATTATCAAGTATTTCTTATCTACACAGAATCAGAGCGTTTTTCAAAAAGTCCCACCTTGGAAGCTGTTTTCAATCATTTTCAGTGCCTCCAAGGATCCGTTGTCTTGAAATGCATCGAAGGTTTTTGTGTTTTCACTTGAAGACGCCGTCGTGTGAAGACGGCCTAACAGACTCTGTAACCCAGACATTCGTCCTCTGACCTCCACCATGACGTGCTCTTATCGTAGCTCCAGTCAGGACCTCACTCTCTCCACTCAGGCTTCACTGTATCAAACCAGGAGTGATTCGCATTGTTTCCCACTCCAAGCAAATCTATATGTTCCCATAAATCACATCTGTCAGATGCGGCGATTGCTTCGGTCTGGCATTTATAACGTACAATATCAGCCTGAAGATAAATGACCTTGACAGGACCCCCCCCCCCCCCCCCCCCCCCTCCCCCTTTCTATCCTTTCTTCTTCTATATTGCTTTAAAATACGCCGCGCGACGCAGTTTAATCTTTTAACGAAAAAAGCCGTGATGGAGAGACGGACAATCACATTTAGAGTCGCCAATTAAAGTCATGTCTGTGGACCTGGTGTGATCTACCGACAGTGAGGAGAAATACTAGATCAATTTAGCACATTTATGAACGTCCGTTTGAAAGGGATTGTGAAAAGAGGTGAAAATGTGCTCAGCCGGGAACCGAGGTACTTCTGTTTATGTGGCGAGACGCATTTCTCAGCTTAGCCTTCAATCTGTGACCAATCATCTCCAAGAGCTTGTGATTTTTTTATTTTCTGTTCATTTGTTTGCTGTGAAGCTCAAGACGTGTTTCGATGATTTAAATGTTCAACATGTCCAAACCGGTTATTAATAATCATCTTAGACTTGTGGGCTCCATTCAATCGCTCCATCACAAACACAAGCAAGTAAACAAACAAAACAAAACCATTTTCAGCAAATTGGTCTCACGGATGTTATTTTGGACCAGAATTGATCCTTCAACTCCCAAATTAAACGTCTGCAGGATTGTTTTTCTTTCACCTGGAATGTCTCTACCATCAGGAACAGAGTGACACTGACAAACTAATCCACACATTAGTTCCTTCCAGAGGAGACTCTTGTAACTCTCTATTATCAGGGTGAAACAATAACAGCTTGAGAAGTCTGATTCAAAATGCTACTACATATATATATATATATATAAATAAGGAAAATCTTAAAAATTTTATTGAGAATATATATACATATATACACAATTTTATTGAACACACACACACACACACACACACACACACACACACACACACACACACACACACACACACACACACACACACACACACACACACACACACACACACACGTGGGATTGAAGGATTTCTAACGTTGGGGACTTTGCGACGCACCATATCGAAGATGGCAGATCTTCAGGTACCGGTCCAGGCTGACCACCGTCATTGTGATGAGGCTCCCGCAGCCGAAGAAGAAACCCGCCCAGCCGTAGAAGCGGCAGCCCTCCCAGCCGAACAACCAGCGGTGGGAGAAACTAGACACAACGAAAAACGGCTTTCCTGTCACTGCAGGGACAGAAGAGGAGGAGGAGGAGGAGTGAAGAAGAGGTGGGATGATGAAGTCATGAAGGTGGAGGAGGGAGGAAAGAGGAAAGAGGAGATGACGAGTTTAGTGAGGTGACGTGGAAAGTGACATGGGCGAGAGAAGAAAGAAAATAGTAACTGATCAACAGAAAAAACTGCACATATCAAACATCACGTTTTTCCTTCAGTCCGTCACAGACCACGAGCTTCCAGCGCTGGAAATCATTCCTTTCTTACACCCTGTATTTTGGTGGCAGGAGAAACTGAGATTGCTCGGAGTCGATAAGCTTTGCCCCGCCGCCCTCTTTTCTGTTCTTTTTTACAACATTTATGACACTTCTAAACACTTCGGCTCTGCATGGAGGTGAAACTGAGGTTTCTAGGTCAAGGTCTCCTTTTTCCTCATCAAACTGCACACGTCGGTCACACACACTCAATCAGTTTGATTGCAGCGGTAACATCAGGCAGGAGCAATCCGAGTTAAAGCTACAGGCCGTTGACCTCCAGGATCTACAAGTTAAACCTCACGAGTTGTATTACGACGACAAAAAAAAAAACCCTCATCGCGGTATGGTACTGATGATAAAAGCCTCTTATTTATTTATTTTATTGTTTTTTATATTATGTTTTATCATTATCATTACTTTATTTTATTTTATTTTTTCTTCTGTCTTCATACATCCCCACTCTATTGTTCTATTTATTTAATTTATTTTTTGTTTCTCGGAATTTCAGATTCCTAGAATAAGAAGCAAGAACGCATGTGACCGCTGTGTCATTCTTGTGAGATGAACTGCACGACAGAGAAAAGCCTTGATCTCTTTAATTGCGGATGTGAGGGAGCTTGTATCTTTTTATTTTTTTTTTTATTTTTTTTTTTTACAACACCAGTGTGAGCCTTGGCTTTTATACTGGAAATCCCCATTCTAAACAGGGATTGAGGAGAAAGTACAAAGCTCCACTGTGACTCCTCCATCTGTGTGTGTCTGATGTTGGCCTCCGTCACCAGTTGGAGCAGCCAGGAGCTGGGTGGCACGCCAACGCCTCCAGGGGCAAAGAGAGAGAGAAATAAAAAGATAAACATGAAAACCTCTCGAGGCCAATTCTCCAACACGATGAGCTTTCTTGGAATGAGCGAGTTTAAAATGATTTTTACAGGTCTGAACAAAAATGCTAAATCATATCATAAGGAGATCTTAGTGACCCGCTTGGTTCTCACAGCGCTGGATACTGAAGGTTACCGGAGTTTTGAAAAGTAGAACGTGGAATTGGGAGAGGTTCCTTGTAGAGCTGTGGTTACCCTAGAGGGGAAGGGGCGGGGGGGGTGTACATGTATATGGTTTTGTATTTGTATATTGTAAATACTGTACATAAAATGCACAAAAATGCATGTAAAACTGTGAATATTTGCAAAGTTGGACATTAACAAAATAAGAGACTGATGGGGGAGTGTTTTTTCTTTTTTCAATGATTACTTTTGAATGACAAATAAAAAATAAATACTTTTTTTTTTTTTTTTTAAATGAATGCTTGGACACTGCAAGCATAATGGACCGGTTTTTGACTGGACTCCCGCGTAAAATGCAAAGCAGAAGATGAAGCGCTGCCAAATACGCTTCCAAAATAAAATAAATAAAAAAATAAAAAATACTGAACATAATTACACTGTTAATCTGCTTGAAATTTACACCGAGAGCAAAGAGTAGTGTTCCAACCGAAAAACACATTCCCTGTTTTTGAGATGAGGCTTAGAACCTTTTCACATTTAATAAAAAAAAGTAAGTTTAGATTCAGTTCAGGACCACCTGGGACGTTTTCGCCTTAATCTGCTGTTTGCTCAGACTGTATGGAGAACTTTACCAGTACACAACATTCTCAAGTAAAACGACACGACAACCCCCAAGGTGGAACTTGTGTGTGTGTGTGTGTGCGTGCGTCTGCTGAAGTGAACAAAAGGCTCTTTTATGCTTAAACTTTATCGATAAAGGAATTTCCTCTCGGACGCCTTCAGGCAGACGCCCCCCCCCAAAAGTAAAAGTAAACGCTTCTCAAAGTCCTTCATTCTCTCTGCTAGAAAACACAATTTGTTTCTTGTCCTATTTGTTGCTGTTCTCCCTGTTTTTCTCATGTTTTCATGTTATGTGCTTTATCTTATCTTTATCTTGCTCTTCGGACATCTCCCTACGTCCCCACGCTGACTTGTTCCCTTGACAGAGCATGAATGTAGACGGTCACTTGGAAGCTACAAATGAATCACGAAAGAATAAAGTCTGAACTGAACTTCGTTTACAGCAAATTGGATGTCAGACGCAGAACAAATATGTTTGTGCTCAGCTTCGCCTCTGGCTTTGGAACCAGGTTTGTTTATCAGACCGACCATCCGAACCACACCTTGAGATGAGAGTACTATTTTGGACCATTACCAAAATCTAATTGCTCCAAATGGAGGTTCAGAAACCTTGCATGTTGGCGTACGAGTGTATGTGTGACTGAGCGAAGGTGATCAACAGCTGAAGTGAATTATATGAATGAAATCTATTGACAGCAGATGGAAAAATTGTAATTTGCTCTGAAAATGACGACACGGTATTGGACTCTTTGTTATTGGTGGACACGGGAAGAGTCGGGCAGTTTAAGATGAAGGAGAATGAGGAATGTAGATTTAAAGAATAAAAAAAAGACGATCCTTCAAGGCTTCAGGGAAGCTCACACTCGTGAAGATGGGTTGATTGAAAAGTATTGAGCTTCCAGAAGTGAGAGTACTTTGGAGAAAATGAATATTCACGTCAAAGCTTGGATGCTAATCTCTCCAGCAGATGTCAAGACTGCTTACCCTTGACCTCTTCAATAACCTCGTAATCCCCAGGTCATGTGGGGCAAAAACTCATTTTGATAATGGATAACATTCATAAAGATAATGTGTTCGGCTTCTGCTGATCCAGAGAGTCTCTTCAGGAGGCACTTGTGGATAAGATAAGGTTAAACGTCAGCTTCATTAATAAATCACATTCACTCTTCTTCACACTTACCAGACATTACTTATCAAAAATGGACAAAATTGTTTACAAAACAGGAAAAAGGTTCCAAAATCATTTTCAGGATGACTTAAAAGACGCTGTGATGTAAAGCCCCAGAGAAAGGCTTATAGAACAGGTCAACCAGGAGGGATTACTGAGGATTACCTCAAGTATTACGCAAGGTTTTAAAATATGTAAGGCATTTATTTATTTATTTTTAACTTAAGATAGTTAAATGATGATGACAGATGTGTCTATGTCTTTGTAGGGATTCCAATTTGTTAGATATAATGTGGAGTCCATTAACACACAGGGGACTACGTCCATCCTTTCCTACTCTCCGCCTTTACCAACAACTATTCTCTCTTTCTGAGCATCAGGCAAATGAATCCCTGCCTGAAGGCAACACGCCGGAGTACTAACGACAGCGCTACGAGTAAGGGTGACTTTGAGATGCGATGGTTTACAATCGATGCTTTGGAGATATCTAAGCATGACTTCTTAGATCAGCGCAACCAGACAATCTGACTTTCCAACCGGAGCTTGTTTTTCTTCGCGTTGACCCAATTTGGAATAGAACTCTTCTGTTACCGCGGACCGGTTTTAAAAAAAATACAGTTATTGTGAGCAGAGGACTAACTGCGCGTGTAGCCGCGGGGGAAACACATGGGCTGATAACCTGGCCTTGTTCGCGCGTTCCTTCTTCGTTTGACTCAGACCGCAAAGGAGCGCCCCAAGCCAGCACGCCACAATCCATACAGCTTGAAGACAGATAAGGTCACGGCTCGTCATGCAAGACAGCCGCTGAGCGTTTGTGACATTTTGCAGCAGCTGATCTGTCAAGGTGAAAATGTGGATTCGCCGCCGACTCACTGAGGCCCGCCATGTCCCGGGTCCACCGATCCTCCAGCCCCGTTCTTAGTTAGGAATGTTTTGTTTTTTTTTGATTTACGGGCTGTGATTCATCTGACCTCGGCTGCGGCCTTCCGCTTCGTCCACGCTGACCCGTCATTAAATCAGCCGCTTGCGGGGAATTCTTTGGAAATCCTGATGTCCGGCGGGTAAACAGGCTCCAGCATCAGTAAAACTGAGAAGGACTGATTAAACCGTCGGGAACGTGTGTGAAATTGTGCAAAATAAATAAATGAGTTTATTGCGAAACATCTCGTTAGTCCACCAGCCCGCCGTGAGCGCAACGTTTAGAAAACGATGTCCGTCCGCAAGGAGAGACGCTGAAAACGAGGCAGTTAGCATGTTGGGCCACAAGTGGGCACTGTCGGTTGTTTTTTTTAATGAAGCCACAAGCACAATAGTGCAGAAAACAATAAGCTGTAAACATTAACAACGGCGAATATACACGGACATTCTAGTGGACAGACGACCAAGTTGGATTGTTGTTACGGTGACTGTCAAAATAAAAGTCCCACGTCCCTGGAGACTATGGACTGGGCGTCTTGACACTTCTTCTTGTTGTCCATCTACTGAGCATGTGCAGAAGAACTATTTACTCCGGCCGTGACACGCATGAAGCAGCGGAGATGGAGTATTTTCGGAAGGTTCCATCCCACGGTGGAGAAGGTCCTGGTTCAAATATGGTACGATAATTAGAATAAATGAATTATATAGGTATGCAAGTCATATATATATATCTATTTGTCTTTACATCGGTGCTGCCTGGAGAACCTTCCATCGTCCAGTCAAGCCTCATTGATTAATCTAAAAAAACGACAACTAATTTTCTTTTTCCTTCTTATTTTTGTGGAGGTACAGTCGATGTCAAACGCTCCTCTCGGCATGAAGTGCCAGATAAACACTGTCGCTTTAAAAGACACTTTGCTGACACACATGACAGGTTGTTGAGAGAAGGTCTCGTTGACACAGATCGCTGACCCTCCCCCACCTGCACACTAACAACAGGCGATGCAGGTAAAAGGCTCTGGACGAACAGCTGCAGACTGTTCTCCCTGCTGCCACCAGGGCGGCGGTACCCCTGCTTGGAGGTAAGCACAGAGAGGATGTGTATGTGTATATATATTTATTTATCAATTATATTTATTGAATATATGTATTTAGTATTTTATTTATTTATTGAATATATTTATTTAGTAATGTATTAATAAAAATTTATTATATGTTTTTATTCATTTATTAAAATTGATCTATTAATTTAATTAATCATTTATTTATTTATGTTTATTATTTAGTCATTTATCTATTTATTTAATTATTTATTTATTGTGCATTTAGGTCTGTAAAAGGTGCTGAACACAACTCACTGCATGTTATACTGTGTATAATTACGTTATATCTCCCATCAGAGCTGTACTGTGACTAAAGACTAAAGACAAATAAAAATTCTAAAACTCTACGACAGTTAAAACAGAACATCAGTTCAATGCCTTAATAAAAAGGAAGGTCTTGAACCTGCTTTTAAAAACATGAACGTTCCCTGCGACCCTCAGGTTCTGTTCTATAAACGAGATGTGTCGCGCTGAAAGCAGCCTTGACGTAGGGTTTTGTATTAACCATGAAAATGCCGGTGCTGGAGGACCTTTGGGTTTGCGAGGATTCTTAAGATAAAGGTAAAAAGGAGCCGTTGACCTTTAAATAAAGAAAACAAAATGTCCCACCCGCAGCTTTCACAGGTTGCAAAGTATTCATGACAACTTCGGGTGACCTTTACATTCCCGTCTGCCACCTGAGGAAGTGTTAACACGAACGAGCCATTTTCTGTGGTTAGAAAAGACAGGAAAGAAAACTGAAATATCTTTGGATAAAAAAACTAAAAAAGAAACTTTCACAACCCAGTGAACCACAGAGATTAGAAATTAGAATGAATGCGGTTCAGGCAAGAAAAACCCTGGTCGCTGCGGTGCAACAAATTCTACAATAGATTGTCAGTGTGGGAAAAGGTAGGAGAATAAATTAGATATTTTATTTGCTATTTGTCACACTGTCACTGTATGAATGCATAAATTGATGAATGGCTTAATGCAACATGCATGAAGGTGCACCAGGAGGGGAGAAGAAGAGCTGACTGAGAATGAACTATCCTGATTGATATTCCAGTCTGCTCAGATATCACATTAGTAAAACCTCTTAAAAACTCCATCCTGGTTTGGGTTCAGATAATGTTGTACAGAAATGGCTCCGATAAACAGGGACCCACAAATATCGCCGGCGTTGAGCCAAGGCTTGTGTTCGTGTTCTTCCATCTGTAAAACAGCTCAATTTGCATTCAACATTCACTTTAGGGTGGTTAATACCGTTCTGGTTGGCTGAAGGAAGTGGATTACTAAATGCTTTATTAATTATTTTTTTTAAGGTCCAATCTCTCTGTGATGAAAGATTTTTAAATTATTCAAAATTATCTTCATGGTTTAACAGCAGCTCATCTGTGGTTTGACAGCCTTGCTACATCAGAGAGGCTTTTCTGTCTTTACCTGCTTTTTTTTTGTTTTTCTAATCTTCAGGTGCCTGTTGAAATGATTTATGTCCCTCCATTAGTTGATCAACACTTCGACCTGATAAGCATGAGATCTTTTTTTGACGGCGGATTTATTCATGAAGTTTCCCCCCTTGCTTTAAAAGTGTGACTCTGGAGTGATTGATGAGCTAATTTTATGAATGATGGCTCAGTTCTATCACCACCTAACTGTCAGCCAGCACACATAATGCCTCCCCGTTAGGATTACACTATCCATCATCATACGGGAATGCTGACACACGACAGAGGAGGCCAGTTTCCACTGAATGGCAGAGCTCTAATTACAAGATGGACACTGGCTGAACCTGCAGGGAGTGACAGTGTGCTCCATTTGTAGGTCACTAAAAGCACTTGTTAAAGTTCCTCTACCAGAATCCACACGGGACAAATGAAAACATTTGGGATCCAGTTTCAGTCGTTCATGTCTAACACGTTGTCAATACCTTTCTGTGAGGAAGTCCCTCATTAAACTCATCAAAACACGTATTTCCAGCGTTTAAGTTTCACAAAACATACCCAGGGGTGTTGACATCTTAGCGAAACGCCTGAAGATTCCCGAAGCAAGATTGCGTTTGTACACTGGATCTCCTTTCTCACTGGAAAAACGATATACAATCCGTTTTACAACATTTCAAACTATTCTTGTGGCTTGAAGACTCTTATTTTTTTTGAGAAAGTCTGGATATTCTCAGGCTAAATCAGTCAAATGTTTATTCATATTTTCACTGGAGCAGCCGCGACGCCATCTTTGATATCCCAGAAACCCTTGCGGCAGGTTTCCCAAGATGACTTCGGATTTGATGGCTACAAATTCAAGTTGATTTGTAAACAAATCGACTTTGGCGTGATCGATTTGGGGAAGTGCGGGTTGGAAAGGAATGGATATGGGTGGTGATGGTCGTGTTTTTGTGTACTAGTTTATTCTTCATGCAGAAGTGAGACCTTTTATGGGGGAAGTATATTTCAATGATTTTTTTTTTTTCTGGTAGAGTAACTTCAAGCTTAGATTGGCTTCATTCAACAAGTCTGCAGGACTGCCTTTTTCCATCTGCGTAATATGTTCTACAATCAGGAACATGTTGACTCCGAGGGTGGCTGAGAAATTAATCAGTGCATTTGTTCCTTCCAGAGTGGACGATTGTAACTCCCGATTATCAGGGTGAGACAATAACTGCTTAGTCATCAACTGATTCAAAATGCTGCAGCGAGAGTCCTGACAGGAACTCGCAGGAGAGATCACTTCACTCCAATATTAACTTCTCTTTATTGGCTTCCTGTTAAAGCTAGAAAAGTTTGTTTTTGACCTGAAATGCTCCTAACAACCAGACTCCATTGTATCTTAGAGAACTCTTAGTCCCAGAAGAACACTTGGTTCTCAGAGTGTGCTGGAGGTTCCTAGGTTTTCTAAAAGTAGAATGGGAGGCAGAGCTTTCGGCTTTCAGGCTCCTCTCATGTGGAACCAGCTTCAGTTAAGGAAGCTGACAGTCTCCTATATGGGTCATATTATGTAAAATTCACTTTCCAATTCACTGCCAGAGCAGAGCTGCCTAATTGTGGGAGGAGTTTTAAAGGGAGGGCCTACCTTGATTGTGATTGGCTAAACCCCCGATGACACTATATAGGGTTTGATTTCTGATTGGCTGGTTGGAGCAACACACTTTTTAAACCCTGAAACAAGCCAGGGAGAGAGAGGACAGCCTGTCTTCACTTCTGGGGCGTCATTCCAGGTATGGGGACGATTAGTACTGCTGGAAAATTATGAGAAAGTGAATTTTGCATAATATCACCCCTGAAAGTCTTGTTTTGGTCTCGGCCTGCTCTGGTCTTGGCCTTGACTCGTCCTCGGGTTTGGTGATCCTGACTACAACACTAATGCTTGGCAAGGCGAGCACCGAAAAGGAAAAGTGTTGTCTAAAAGGCACAGCTGTCATTTCCAACTTCCATTTTCCAAGCTAACCTCCAAAAAATGATTTTTAACCTAAAAATAAATAAATAAATAAAAAGCATGTTGTTGCCTGCCAGCTTGTAAAAAATAACACCTTATCTTTAATGCCAGCCTGTCTGCAAACACAGTGGAAGGCATGAATGACTTAGTTATCTGTGACATTTATGACCAGCTGTGCGACAAATCCTGCTGGCGCAATAGGGGCACTGTTATCACAGACTGCACTCACCTGATGTGTTCCACAAGATTATCAGCGGTCAGATCAAAAAGTGACAGAAGAGCTGCTTGTTTTTAGAGGAAATGTACTTGCCGGAGACACTCCTCCGGTCCGCCATGAAAGAAACTGTTTGGTAAAATCATAGAGGGTGATTTAAAGGCGATTTTTCTTTTCTTCTATTTTCAGTGTCTTAAAGTATAGTCTGTTGCGTGTCACTTGGCAGGAAATTGAAACAGTAATTGGGGCTCTACTGTACTTCAGGAAAAACCCACGAGCAAGGGCTGAAGATATCCGTCTTTCACTTGAGAGAGGAATTCAAAGCTTTCATGTAAGAGGGAAGGCCATGCCTTGGCGATTCAAAGCAATTCCAGTTTTGATGATTGGCTCTGAGGCTCATTGCACTTAATCAGCAATGTTTTTTTTGTTTTTTTAACATTGTGTGAAACCTCGCCGGGCGTCACCTTCCCGTGGGCTCAGACTGCCACCCCCGCGACCCGGAAATGGATAAGCGGGAGAAAATGGATGGATGGATGGATGGAACATTGTGTGAAAACAAATACCTCCAGGTCTCTAGCCAAATAAAGAAACTAAAGTGTGTAGGTGAGCCGTTACCATTTCTTCAACATATTTCCTCCATTGATAGGGACGATGACGCCGACAGATCTGACCCGAAAGCCCAATTATCGAGGGATAATGGGGGGAAAATAACCCCCAAAAAACCCCAACAAAAACCTGAGCGCATGGAAGCCGCTTCGGTCTTGTCAGGATGATCAGAACTCTTCCAGCAGTCATCTGTCTGCTTCGAAGCACATAGCTGAACTTTATTAAGTCAAACTGACAGATGTCCACCCCCAGGCCGTTCTGAAGGGAATGTGGATCATCTGGTGCAGCAGAAGTGCTGCCAGGTTGTCTGACAGCCGAAGTTAAGAAAGCACAGGAGCAAATGTGTTTGAAGTCACATGTGTGGGTGCAGCGGCGTGGGGGGGGAGGGCACTATATGTGGAGTATCAGGGGCACTAAATCGTTGGCATTTCCTGTATTTAACAGGTGTTTGCATGTGTGTAAATGATATGATCAATAACGGAGCCCCTCCAGAAGAAGTTTTCCAAAGTGGTTCAAAGACGGTAAGTAAGTTATGTCGGCGTATCAAGAATAAACATTCTGATAAATC
Organism: Lipophrys pholis; assembly: GCF_963383615.2. Classification (NCBI taxonomy): domain Eukaryota; kingdom Metazoa; phylum Chordata; class Actinopteri; order Blenniiformes; family Blenniidae; genus Lipophrys; species Lipophrys pholis. Next base: position 22,684,298 of record NC_137649.1, read on the forward strand.
CAGTAAAACTTAGCTAAAGCTTGTAAAACCACAATTTCCGTTTGTTTCAAACTGTGTCCTGATCAGTACAATATAACAGTAACAGAAATTTGTTTGTGGTTATTTTGTTGTTCAGACAGTTATGTATATTTTAACTCGATGGTGAATCATAAAACAGACAAATAATAGAACTTGACTGTTGTATTTCTGAAAGCACCTTGGCACAAAGTTCATATTCAGGCGTGAGGATGGAGAGAGACGGAGCAGGAGACAGGTTGGTCTAAGATCAGGTGGAATTGCAGGAACCAAGTGGTTCATTTCTAAATGTTATTCATGTAGAAGAATTACATTAGCAAGACGTGTTATTTATTCAAAGCGATTGCTTGACCACATGATTATGGCAGAGAAGAACACAGGCAGGAGGTGAAGGAGACAGACGTGAGGTCGGTGAAGGCGTCTGCCTCAGAGGAGACCAGTGATGACATCAGGGAGGGATAATTAAACCAGTGAGGCCATGTGTAGATAAATAAATGTGTGAATAAATATGACTTATTCATGTAAACAGTAAAAAAAAGAGTAAAGCGAAAAAAAATCAATCTTGGGAGGTTGGACCTGTATTGTTTCTGCATACCCCTCAGAAAATAAGTATTGAATGAAATAACTAAAGAAGTCGCATCAAAATAAAAACACCACCTTTTTTTTTTTTTTTTTTAAAGCATTCAGATAATTTGTTGTTATTTAGAAAAGCTCAACACTCTGTGACACTGTGATCACAGCAAATAAATTTTTATAATAAGATATGTAAATAATAACATATGTAAATAACAACGTAGGAACCCGATCAGCCAATCAGGAAATTGCATCGCTGTTGCTATGAGGGAATGGGCAGACTACAACGGCTCCCCCTGACAGTCTGTGTCTCTGCCCCCCTGCTGTGAAATGTGTCTGGTTCCTGTTCAAGGCCGAACCAACTATGATAATAACATTAATGATGATAAACACCCAAGAAATGAATATATATGTGAATATATATACATCTCTTGTATTGGCTGCTGTAACCATGTAAATACTTACAGTTAAATGGTTGTGCACGTTTGGTTTTTTACAGACACGCCAGGGAACATCTTGTATTTCTTTGTAAACAGTTGCATATAAATGTGTTTTTTGGAGAATTGTATGCATTGGTTTGTACATATACTACTTGAAAATGCTATTTAAGTTGTGAAATCGTTTCATTACACATGTTTGTGTCTCTCAATATAAAAAAATCAAACTTTTTCCAATTGAATTTTTATTTTTTTGCAGTTTTAGGTCCAGTGTGTTCATCCAGTATGTCGAAATGAGTAAATATATGTTGAATCACATAGATGAGGTTGTGCTGAAAAAAAAAAAAAAAGACACCAAGCATTCAAGTCATTGATGTTGAAATATAGAGGTAAAAGCAAAAGTAGCTGAAAACGGCAAATTGACCCCCTGACACCAAAGTGTTAAATGGCACGTACAGCAATTTCCCGTTGGAGTCACTTCATCAGAAATTGTCGGAGCACTCGTGGCATTGCTGCCTATTTTATATAAGTAATGTCCACGCCGGGAAGCACTGGGCTTTAATGAAGCACTCTACAGTCCAGGCAATACTCTTCATTCTGCCTGCATGATTTTTTCAAGGAATCCGGCTTCCTCCCACAATCTGGAGGCACGGTTGTGCGGGTAATTGATCACACTAAATTGTCGATAGGTGGGTGGAGAGACTTTGTGTATTAGCCCTGCAATGGACTGGCCACCTCACCAGGCGTCAATTTTCCTTTTGAACAGCGTTCATTGAAACACAGATTATATATACATTATTTCCATATATATATAAATATCTGCTATAGAAGGCTAAATGCCGTCTTTGTACTGTCTTTAATTTTTGAGATACAGAGGCGTTCTGAAGGAGCCTGCCCAACAAAAGCATATCAAAAATGACAAGCTTACAACAGTTGTCTTTGAATGCAAATTTTCTTTATAGTTTCAAGGGCTGTTTTACATTCCCAAGATGTCTGCAACTTTCAAACTACTTGGCCGTCTGTTGGATATTTGCAAGGCTGATGCAGCCTGAACATCTGCACTGCGTGAGATCTTGAAGTATTCGATTGGCAATGAATGAATGAATCTAAAGTTTAGTCTGAGACTGAATATTAATTAAAAAACGAATGCATTCAGACACACATTTCAAGCGCTTATTGCCTATGTTAAATAACAAAAACACTGCAAACATTGATTGCACAATTATTGCTCAAATCTGCACGTTGATACGCAGAAGGAAAAAAATAAACGCGTTATTCAATGACTCATTATGGATGTTTTCAACTATTTGTAATGAATTACAATATAAAGATGCGACAATGTCACTTGGTTTTAAGCGGGCATTATCGGTGTGCAACAGGAGTTCTGCCTGTTAGTGTGAAGACGATATTAATCTGGCTATTTGGCTGAATTTTCCTTCACTTCAACATGGCCTCCTCCCCATGCCTGTGGTCATTGTAGAAACACTACTGGGCTGATTTAATCTAATTGCTGCCACATTTCCCCAGCCATGCTGTTTTCTTTTCTTGATAAAGGTCAACGTGGCCAATTACTAATTCTATAACGAGCAGTACCATGGAAAATCAAAAGGTAATCCACCTCATGGTGAAAATCTAACTAGATTTCATTGGTGAGTCTTCGGCTTAGCGTTTTGAAAATGTCTGGTTACACAGAAACGGTAGAAATGCTGAAAAATGTGTAGTTTTCATGTTGGGCCACTAGTAGGTGCTGTTGGTTGATTTTGCAGTGGAACCACACACACACACACACATGCAGCAGAGAACAATGGGCTATACACATTAACAAAAGGACAACACAGACGACTAAGTTGGATTGTTTTTACGGTGACTGTCAAAATAAAAGTACCAATGTCCTGGGAGAATATGGACTGGGAGTCATGACAGTCTGGAGGTAAACATTGTTCTGATTGTCTCTACTGAGCATGTGCAGAACAACTATTTACTATATGAATGTGAAAGGCCCCTTAAGTTTCGCAGGTCTGATGAGAAGATAGTATTAAAAATGACATATTCCATTAAAGTAATTCACATCAGTGAAATCCTGATAACTGTTTGCACAAGATTTACACTCATATTTACGCTCATATCCAACAGCATTCTGACCACCTGTCTAATATTGTGTGAATCCCCGCAAGGCATGGCCGACTCTCGACTTCTGGCACCGACACCCGAGCAGCAAATCCTTTAAGTCCATTTCAGAAATGGACAATACACAGCAATAGGATCTTTTTACCAAACCTCTTTTGCTCATATTGAAAAAAACAAACAAAAAAACCTCTATAGATTGTGGATGTCTGCAGCATTTAACGGTGATTAAAGTGATCCGGAAAACAACATTACTTCATCATGTTTTGGTCATCTTTGGCTGAGATGAGAGTCGTCGTACTTACACCCGTCACAAAATATTCAAAGTGCAGCAGTGCTGATAAACTGTACCTGAAATGCCAAAGTCAAAGATGGCAAGATTGACAGTCATGAGCTCGGGAGGCTTCAACTTGGTCTTGCGTTTGATGGTCATATAAATGACGTAGCCATTCCCGGTTGCAGACATGATTCCTGTAAGAAAGAAAACAAAAATAAAAAATTTTAAATTAAAAATTCAGACTGCATCGTCGGTTTGATTTTACAGCCCACAGGAGCTGAACACTCAGGCGTAGAAAATGTAGATAACATCAGTTAGAAGTGTTTAAGGATAAAGTTAAGAAACATACTGAAGATTTACACAACTTCTGTTTTCAATTGTATGGAAGGATGATCATAAAATGAATTCAATTAGATTTATGTGTTTTACTGTATATGTGTATATAATTATGTATGTCTGGATGTGTGTGTGTGTGTGTATATACTTGGATAAATATTGTTACTCTGGCCAACAAAAGTTGGGCAACCAACGAAGCTGATTGAGAAGGCTATGTTTTTGTCTGCGTGTAATTATTTATTTATTTATTCATTCATTGTTTTGTATGTACTGTATTTTACCGACTTTTCGCAAAAAGCCCTCATCCGAATCACATGAAAACTTCAGGGATTATTTATCATTAGTCAAGGACCAATCCATTAGATTTTGGGAAGTTAACGACTCACCATTTCCAAATAAATCCCCCAAAAATTGCAAATGAATTTGCCATGCAAAGCGCATGAGAGAGGCACCTCATGGAGGAGATCACAGTCTGTTGCCATGGAGACGCTCCCTGCTCAGTGTTTCACACAGCGATTTAACGACCTGACCTACCTAGTTAGCATCGATTTGAGCTAAAGGCTATAGTGCTAGCAAAGCTAACTTGGTTCAACAAACAAAAGAGGCGTTGCCGAAGTTCTACTGAGTGTAGCTCTAGTTTATTTTAAGTATATAGGTGTATTTTTTTTTGTGGCGATGCTACCTAGCGATGCTAGTGTGTGTGTGTGTGTTTAATATAATTTAAACTGGTTTGAAGTGTTTAATCTTCATCTGTAATTAGAGCTTGTTTCACCAGAATGAAAAATGAAATTAGGGCATATTTGCAAACGACTCCAGTTCTTTTGTAATTCATCACACTTGCACATAACATTCTCCAGTCTCGCTCTTGTCACTATATCATGACTCAAACACCATTTGGGGGCGTGGCTTTGGCCATGTTCGCCATGGAACAGGAAGTGCAATGTAAATAGACTGAACGTGATCAGATTGACCTCAAACATGATTCGTTGCATCAGAGCCTGGTCCTCATCACAGCCGTACAACAATTACCACCTGCTGGAAACAGGAAGTGGAGTGTAAATAACCTGAACGTGCTCCGTTCTGCCTCAAATTTCACACGTTGCATCACAGTCCATTCCTCATCACACTAATCTCAGTCGTAGCTCCACTTCATCACATGTTTTATTAGATGACTTACATATGCCGACTGACATTCTCGGCTGGAGTCGAGTGAGGGCCTGTTCAAGGCTGCTTTAATTCAGCATTATGTCTGGATCTGCTGTGCATCCATATCTTACTGATGTGATGCTGAAATTCAGCAAAGAATTAAGAATTTGGCATGTGAATAAAATGTGCACTGTTGCCAGCTTCAACACATATTCAAATACACAAATGACACTTATTTGAGTAGTATTTTTCATTTATTAAAACAGAACTGGGCATCAGAGAGCATACAAACATGCTTTCTTTATAAAAATCCTTCACGTCAATGCATAGATGTTAAGAATGCCAGAGCTGTAAACAGTCCACCACCTCAACAAAGGACCCGAGTCATTGCATCTTTAACAAAGAAAATATATTATTATTATGAACTAGGTGTGACTTTGATCTAATGGCTTTGATCCAAAGATGAAAGTGTGACATTACGTGATGTCATCCAGATGAAAGTCTGATGAAAGTGTGATGACATCATGTGAAGTCATCAAGATGAAAGCGTGGTGACATAGTGTATTCAAACAAAAGGCCACGTTGGATCAGCGCAAACATTTCAATTGTAGACCTGCAAAGACGAAGCACTAGTTTTCACAGTAGCCACCACGTTGATTGTTTTATTTAAAAAAAGGTTTGAAAAATGGTTGAAAGGCACAATCCCAGAGACGGAGAAGGTTTTAAACAGGGCCCTCCCTGTGATCGTTATCCTAGCATTGCTTGCAAGATTACGGTGCTGCAGTGTCATATCAATGAACTCGTGAAGAAACGTCAGCAAATATTCCAGGCGAAAAATGCTTTGAAAAGCCCGGAATTACAGAAAATTGAAGAGGAGCTGAAGAAGGCAATGTCCACACTGGAGAAGTTCCAGATAGTGGCTGGACTGTTGGAGAAAGACAAACAGAAGAAGACTGAGGCCTCAGACAGCCAGTCAGCACAAAGAACCGAGAGGGACTTCCAACAAGAAGTGATCCAGCTGAATGCGCAGCTCATTGGCAGTCAACAAGCCAATGCTGAACTCCAGGAGACAATTGAGCGTCTCTCTGCAATGCCGCAGCTCGCTCTTGAAGAGCTGAATGAAATAAAAAGCCAGAAAGAAGAGGAGAAGAGGATGGTGAAGCCCAGAGGTCTGGAGGAGAGGCTCAAGCATGTGGTGGAGGAGAGAGACTGGCTGCTGGATGAGAACAGGAACCTCCAGACTCAGTACAATGCCCTGCTGGATGAGAAGGAGATCTTGCTGGATGAGAAGAGGACCCTGCTCAATGAAAAGGGGGCCCTCCATGCTGAGTACGACACCATGTTGGCTGAGAAGAAGGTCATCCACGCTGACAACATCTGGCTAGAGGATACCAAGAAGATCCTTGAAAAGGAAATTCAGGCCGAGAAAAGGAAGAAAAGCCAGAAAGAAGAGGACAAGAGGATAGAAGAGAGGCTCCAGCAGGTGGTGGAGGAGAGGGACAGGCTGCTGTCTGAGGAGGAGAACCTCCATATCCAGTGCAATGCAGTGCTAAATGAGAAGGAGAGCCTCCATACTCAGTACAATGCAGTGACGGATGAGAAGGAGAGCCTCCAGACTCAGTACTTTGCAATGCTGGCTGAGAATGAGAGCCTCCAGACTCAGTACAATGCAGTGATGGATGAGAACAAGATCTTGCTGGATGAGAAGAGGACCCTGCTCAATGAAAAGGGGAACCTCCATGCTGAGTACGACACCCTGTTGGCTGAGAAGAAGGTCATCCACGCTGACAACATCTGGCTAGAGGATACCAAGAAGATCCTTGAAATAGAAATCCAGGCTGAGAAAAAGAAGAAAAGCCAGAAAGAAGAGGACAAGAGGATGGAGGAGAGGCTCCAGCAGGTGGTGAAGGAGAGAGACAGGCTGCTGTCTGAGGAGGAGAACCTCCATATCCAGTGCAATGCAGTGCTAAATGAGAAGGAGAGCCTCCAGACTCAGTACAATGCTGTGCTGGCTGAGAAGGAGAGCTTCAAGAGTCAGTACATTGCATCGCTGGCTGAGAAGGAGAGCCTCCAGACTCAGTACAATGCAGTGATGGATGAAAAGAAGAGCCTCCAGACTCAGTACATTGCAGTGCTGGCTGAGAAGGAGAGCCTCCAGACTCAGTACAATGCAGTGATGGATGAGAACAAGACCTTGCTGGATGAGACGGACAGCCTGCTGGATGATAATATGACCCTGATGCATGAGAACGAGAGCCTGCGAGATGAAGGCGAGATCCTGATGGATGAGAACGAGACCCTCCACACCAAGTACAATACCCTGCTGGATGAGAACAAGATCTTGCTGGATGAGAAGAGGACCCTGCTCAATGAAAAGGGGAACCTCCATGCCGAGTATGACACCCTGTTGGCTGAGAAGAAGGTCATCCATGCTGACAACATCTGGCTAGAGGATACCAAGAAGATCCTTGAAAAGGAAATTCAGGCCGAGAAAAAGAAGAAGAGCCAGAAAGAAGAGGACAAGAGGATGGAGGAGAGGCTCCAGCAGGTGGTGGAGGAGAGGGACAGGCTGCTGTCTGAGGAGGAGAACCTCCATATCCAGTGCAATGCAGTGCTAAATGAGAAGGAGAGCCTCCGTACTCAGTACAATGCAGTGACGGATGAGAAGGAGAGCCTCCAGACTCAGTACATTGCAGTGCTGGCTGAGAAGGAGAGCCTCCATACTCAGTACAATGCAGTGACGGATGAGAAGGAGAGCCTCAAGACTCAGTACAATGCAGTGAGGGATGAGAAGGAGAGCCTCAAGACTCAGTACAATGCAGTGATGGATGAGAAGGAGAGCCTCCAGACTCAGTACAATGCTGTGCTGGCTGAGAAGGAGAGCCTCCAGACTCAGTGCAATGCAGTGATGGATGAGAACAAGACCTTGCTGGATAATAAGGTGACCCTGCTGGATGAGAAGGACAGCCTTCTGGATGAGAATATGACCCTGATGCATGAGAACGAGAGCCTGCGAGATGAAGGCGAGATCCTGATGGATGAGAACGAGACCCTCCACACCAAGTACAATACCCTGCTGGATGAGAACAAGATCTTGCTGGATGAGAAGAGGACCCTGCTCAATGAAAAGGAGGCCCTCAATGCTGAGTACGACACCCTGTTGGCTGAGAAGAAGGTCATCCATGCTGACAACATCTGGCTAGAGGATACCAAGAAGATTCTTGAAAAGGAAATCCAGGCCGAGAAAAAGAAGAAAAGCCAGAAAGAACAGGACAAGAGGATGGAGGAGAGGCTCCAGCAGGTGGTGGAGGAGAGGGACAGGCTGCTGTCTGAGGAGGAGAACCTCCATATCCAGTGCAATGCAGTGCTAAATGAGAAGGAGAGCCTCCAGACTCATTACAATGCTGTGCTGGCTGAGAAGGAGAGCCTCCAGACTCAGTACATTGCAGTGCTGGCTGAGAAGGAGAGCCTCCAGACTCAGTACAATGCAGCGCTGGCTGAGAAGGAGAGCCTCCATACTCAGTACAATGCAGTGACGGATGAGAAGGAGAGCCTCAAGACTCAGTACAATGCAGTGAGGGATGAGAAGGAGAGCCTCAAGACTCAGTACAATGCAGTGATGGATGAGAAGGAGAGCCTCCAGACTCAGTACAATGCTGTGCTGGCTGAGAAGGAGAGCCTCCAGACTCAGTGCAATGCAGTGATGGATGAGAACAAGACCTTGCTGGATAATAAGGTGACCCTGCTGGATGAGAAGGACAGCCTTCTGGATGAGAATATGACCCTGATGCATGAGAACGAGAGCCTGCGAGATGAAGGCGAGATCCTGATGGATGAGAACGAGACCCTCCACACCAAGTACAATACCCTGCTGGATGAGAACAAGATCTTGCTGGATGAGAAGAGGACCCTGCTCAATGAAAAGGAGGCCCTCAATGCTGAGTACGACACCCTGTTGGCTGAGAAGAAGGTCATCCATGCTGACAACATCTGGCTAGAGGATACCAAGAAGATTCTTGAAAAGGAAATCCAGGCCGAGAAAAAGAAGAAAAGCCAGAAAGAACAGGACAAGAGGATGGAGGAGAGGCTCCAGCAGGTGGTGGAGGAGAGGGACAGGCTGCTGTCTGAGGAGGAGAACCTCCATATCCAGTGCAATGCAGTGCTAAATGAGAAGGAGAGCCTCCAGACTCATTACAATGCTGTGCTGGCTGAGAAGGAGAGCCTCCAGACTCAGTGCAATGCAGTGATGGATGAGAACAAGACCTTGCTGGATAATAAGGTGACCCTGCTGGATGAGAAGGACAGCCTGCTGGATGAGAATATGACCCTGATGCATGAGAACGAGAGCCTGCGAGATGAAGGCGAGATCCTGATGGATGAGAACGAGACCCTCCACACCAAGTACAATACCCTGCTGGATGAGAACAAGATCTTGCTGGATGAGAAGAGGACCCTGCTCAATGAAAAGGAGGCCCTCAATGCTGAGTACGACACCCTGTTGGCTGAGAAGAAGGTCATCCATGCTGACAACATCTGGCTAGAGGATACCAAGAAGATTCTTGAAAAGGAAATTCAGGCCGAGAAAAAGAAGAAAAGCCTGAAAAAAGAGGACAAGAGGATGGAGGAGAGGCTCCAGCAGGTGGTGGAGGAGAGGGACAGGCTGCTGTCTGAGGAGGAGAGCCTCCATATCCAGTGCAATGCAGTGCTAAATGAGAAGGAGAGCCTCCGTACTCAGTACAATGCAGTGCTGAATGAGAAGGAGAGCCTCCAGACTCAGTACACTGCAGTGTTGAATGAGAAGGAGAGCCTCCAGACCCAGTACAATGCAGTGGCTACATCTTCAAAAAGAAGCCGTCAAGAATCATCACCACCCATGAGTTCCTCGCCGTCCAAACAGTTCGAGGACATCCTCGACAGCATCAACACCAAGCTGTCCAGCTTCGATGCCCGATTCGATCTGGTCGAGGTGCTTCACCGCGAGTTTCAGGCTCTCTAGGACTTGCTGGAGTTCAGTAAATAGCAGGTGGTGGAACTGACCTTTTAGAACCAGGGACTACAGGACGAGGTGAAGTAACTGAGCAAAGGACTGCCCGAGCGGGCGGAGGAGGACGCCGAGACATCACTGCGGGACTTCATGCAGGTGAGCCTGAAGCTGCCCGCCGACACCATGAGTAAGATCACCTTCGCCCGCGTCCACCGCTTGGGAGCAAGACGACAGGACAACCAGCGCCCGCGGCCCATCGTCGCCAAGTTTGAACATTTTAAACAGAAAGAGCACGTGAAGAGCCGCGGCAGGGAACTGCGAGGGACGGACTTCAGTGTCAACGACCAGTTCCCGAAGGAGATCCTGGACCGCCGCCGCCGCCTGCTTTTTCCATTAAGAAGGAAGTTCATCGCTGAGGGATCCCGAACCATCCTCACTGTGGACAGGCTCTATGTCAACGGCCAGCTGTTCCGGGACCCCGCCGTCCCCCCCTGGCTCTACTGATGGTCCTCACAAGCTGAGTATAACCACTCTAACACACACACACATCACAGGTGTACTCAGGTCCAGGTAAGTATTTAACAGCAACATTAGTTAACATCATGAACAACGTATATTAACGCAAAGCTAATAAATATTACATCATTAATGTACACGATGTTTGCAATATTGTTATAGTAATACTTATCTTGGACTTGCACTGTCAGCGCTGGGATATTAAAAAGGGAAAAAAAAAAAAAAAAAAACACTCGTTACGTCACCGCTAAATGTCCCCTCTGGGTTTGAATTGGTTCTTTTTCTGTTTTTGGTTTCTCACTTTTCTTTTCTATTCCTACACCCCCTCCCTTGTTTTAATCACAAACATTTCCACTGTTTTCACCACATTAAAACCTCCACATCACAATCCAACTGCCATGATATCACACACTCATATATTGGCAGACACACACTCCTATGTTTGAATAGCCAGTCAGACTTAGGGATCCTAACTACACACGCACAGACATGTGCACCCACACACGCACACACACACACATGCGGACACACACATACAAACATGCACACAAACGCATGCACATAATGACGGTACGTCCGGGCGGGGCAGTGGTCGGGTTTCATGACTTCTGACATTCAGACTCTTGTCATTCGGCGCTCAACGCGGCGAAGAGGTGGAACGAGGTTTAATTCAGCGGACGTGTCGAGAAGACCAGAGTGTTGTTCTTCGATGCGCGGGGAAGTGTGAGGCGCCTGTATCCCCTGTTGGAGCCAAAATCCTTTGTTCACTCACCCTCATGAGGAAGGGGGGGGGGGCGAGGAGGGGGGTGAGCCACGTTTCTTTGAGAACAAAGAAACCATGTGCTCAACCCTGGAAAATTCGCCATTGATCACATGACCCCCCCCTGGGGGGCCCCCGGGTCCCCCCTCCTCTAGCTGCGGCACTGCAGCTCGACGGCAGGGGGACCCAAAATCCCGTCATCACCGGGTCACCGGCCCGGTGACGCGCAAGCCAACCCCGCGTGGATTGGCTGAACCACGGCCAACGCCGCGGGGAACCCGGAAGACATCATAACGGTATAAATTCAGGCCCGGGAAGAGATCCAGCCTCTTCCAAAACGAAATCGCGTCAACCCAGACGCACCTTTTCGTAAGGAGACAAAGCGCCTCGTGTTAACGCACCTGGACCGGGCCTGAATTTTCTTCACCTCGCTGGACGAGCTCAAGAAAAGCGGGAATTCCCTTTATTTTTGGTTTCCCCTTCTTTTTTTTCTTCCTTTTTTTGTTTGCATCCTCCGGACCCCGAGCGCGCGCTGCAACCGCACGCTCGTCTGCAGACCGACCTGAGCATCGCTTCTTCACTCCCCCCCTCATCGCAAGAAGCTGCTGATCGCCCCTCGGATCACACTACGGGTTTCCCCTCCGTAGTCCACGTCAGGTCTCTATTTTCTGGGACGCCAAAGAACCGCCCGCGGCCACAAATCGACGGATTTCACCTGGCCACGGAAGCACGTTTCCCCCTCGTCCAACCAAGTAAGGCTTAGAGTCTGGGCAGGAATTAGAATAACGTGATATTATTATTGCTGTGTGTTTATTGTTGGTACTTGTAACTTTGGGACGCCGATCCCTGTTTCTGAGTACTTTTGTGTCTACGCGTGGACGGCCATCCACGCGAATCATCGCACGCACGCGCGAGCCTCCTCATCCTCAGCTCACGCTTCTGCTCCCAGAGTCCATATCTGCCTGAACAGCCGTTTTTGGACTCTGTACGTGTAAGCTGAGGCGGTCGCGTCAGTGTACACAGTCAGACACCCCCTCCTCTCTCCTCTCTCTCTCTCCTCTTCTCCTCTGTTTCCCTGTTCACTAACCAGCGCACGGTACGGCCGCCGCTGCCTCCAAGCGCCTCCTTTCAGTGCGTCCCTGGGACCGTGTGTAGTTCACTGCGGCTCGGATTTCTCGGCCACAAGGAATCCGGCGCGCTCCCGACGGCTACGGCCCGTGCGGAGCTCAGTGACGTCACGCTATCCCAGGCAGAGCACGCCGAGCGCCTCTGGTGACCGGGTGGGTAATCACATCGATTTCCTCGCCGGGTCGCCGAGCCGTTTGGCGCCCTCTGGTAGTCGCGTGGGTAATTGCAACCGCTCGTACCGCCATCTGGTGGTTGCATTAAGTCATCACAACTGCCCCGCGCGCCGACGCGCACCTAGTGGCCAGATCGGGTGATTACACCGGACCGCCGACGTCTACCTCCCTCTGGTGGACGTTCGTGGTCATTACCCTCTCACCAAGTCACGCCCCTTTCGCTCCACAAACCCGCACACACACACACACACATCGCTCCCCACACTCGAACACACACACACCCACTCACACACATCGCTCCCCCACACTCGAACACACACACACACACACACACACACTCACACACACACACACACACTTTATTAGCTGGCTTTGTTTTGTATTGTGTTGTTTTATGAGATCTTGCTTGATGTTTATTGATTAGATGTGATTCATAGATTGATGATTTAGGAATAGACGTTTGTTAATAAACACTTAATAGTTGAATTGAACGATTCTTGGTGGTTTTTGTGTGCTTTTCAGCGACAACTGCTGGTTGTAACAGTCAGTGCTCGGATTTACAGCCTTCCTTTCCTGCTTCAGTTAAATTGCGATTATCATTTCAATCAGAAATAATAATTTAAACATTTTAATTGAACTTTCTTTTTTAAGACTGATGTTTCGTTTAAGACCCTAACTTCAGCTGGTGCCCCGACTTTGATTAAGTAACGGTAATATTCAATTGATTAATAGTTTGAATGGTTTAAATCAATTTCAATGATTTTAACGCTTTGGGTAATTTAACACACCTAGGAGGCGTTGGCGAATGAATGCAGGTTTTCCACGGGAATAACCCGCATTGCTTTTAAATAATTTTAAGTGTTTCATCGCATTTTCTGTGGTTAATTACCCGCACTATTATTGATTGATCTGTTACCCAGTTAACCTAATCACAACTTGAATTGTCTCTAAGCTATTGTTCATTCATTTTTGTTGCAGATAGATAATTTGTATGCTTTATTAATTAATAAATTAGTCAATTTATTCAATTAATACTCAAGAGTGCTTTTAATCATTTTTAAGTGGTTTTCGTGCATCTCAGCATCCAATTATCCAGTATTATTAATTCATAAAGCGCAAGTTTATCCAATTAATAATCCTAACTGCATTTAATTCAATTTCAATGGTTTAGCTCATTCAAATAACTCATTGTATTTAATTAGTAAACCCCGACTTTACTTAATTAATTCCAACTCCTCCTTGATTACTCCCGATTGTTATTAGATAAATAACCAAACTTGTTTGATTAACAATCCATTCTAAATTACTTGCAGATCACCTTCGGTGGTCCACTCCACCGAAGTAATTCGGCCTCCCCTCAGTTATTGACTTACAAATCGCAGGTTTGTTTCATTGATAACTTGAATCATAGGTTGCTCTCCGTAATTTAATCATCACTCGTAATCAAGTACCGTTGTTCATTGATAGGTCAATAGCCATTTGTGACGCCTTCGCAGCTTGAGCTTTTCCCCGGTTACTCCAGCGAGTCGCCTCCTGTGGGTCCACAGGCGCTTCGGTAGGTCACGCCACTGACCCGCAGTTGTCAACAAAGGAGTGACCCGTCACGCCTGTTGACCGGTCGTGCCACTGGTGGACCGCCTTCGCGATTGGACCCCGTGGAGGTTCCTCCCGTCAGGCGACCCTTTTTAGCTCAAAGCTGTTGGCCGATAACTGACTATTTACTCCAATCAACCTTTATAGCTTTGCATAACTTACACTTGGTACATTACCTTAGTAATCTATTACTCCAGTAATCCATTACTTTGGTGGCCTACCGCTAGTGATCAGTAATTGTCAACCCGTAAATAACAATTTACTTCTGTTTGGCGATTCGTTTATATGTAAATTACCTCTGACAGGGTAGAACCTTCCGGTAGCCTACCACTAGGGTAATTTGCATATTCTGATCACACGCTGACCCCAACACCCCCATTCTGCACTTCTTCTGGTGCAAGTGCAAAATTCGGACCAATGCACGCCAAAGAGACACGAGACGGGGGTTTTTCTTTCTAAACAGCCATTCCACAAACATCTTCCTCCGATTTCCTCCCACACGCCAAGAAAACATGCATGTGAAGTTCATTTTCCTCTTCATTGTGAAATACTGGTGCAAACTTTTAAAGCGGTCATATCATGATAAAATGATTTTCTAATGGTTTTCAACCAGTAATAATCGCCCCCATACCTGGACTGACGTCCCAGAAGTGAAGACATTCTGTCCTCTCTGTCCCCGGCTTGTTTCAGGTTTTAAAAAGTGTGTTGCTCCAACCAGCCAATCAGAAATCAAACCCTATATAGTGTCATCGGGGGTTAAGCCAATCCCAATCAAGATAGGCTCCTCCCTTTGACTCCTCCCACAATTAGGCAGCTCTGCTCTGGCACATGGCACCACAAGAGGAAGTACTTCCTCTTCTTCTCAAGATGGGCATGTGTGGGCGGAGCCAGTCCAGCTCACACGGACACAGCAGATTCTCCTATGATCCAATATTCAAATGGAGGCGAATCAATAAACTTTGAATAAAAACGTTTTTGGACCAACGTGACCATGTGAAAGTGTTGAAAAGCTGGATGATACGACGGCTTTAAGGCTTCTCTTTGTCAAACACCTTGGTATATTAAACGACCTCCTTCACCCTCGTGCACCAAACTCGGCTCTCAGGTCTTCAAAACACGTGTTGACTGTTATTCAAGCTCTCGCGCCGAAGCAGTGGAATGTTCTTCCTCCACAGCTCTACATCTCATGAAGTCAAGATGGCAACATAATTCAGCTCCTTGAAAACGTTTTCATTCGGACAGGCCCTTTGGCTGATCTGTAGCTGCTTGATTGGATTTATCTTACTCATTGTTTTTGTTTATGTAAGTTTTGTCCCGCTGTGTTTTAGCTGTAAATCCCATTTTACTGCTCATACTGTTTTTAATCTTTCTGCTATTAATGTTCTTAAGCTCTCTGTGAGCCTTCTCTGTGAAAGGTGCTGTACAAATTAATTTCACTTATTTACTTATTTAACTTTTGTTTTGTATTGTATTGTTTTGAATTATAAAAAAAAAAAAAAGTATATTATTTTTTACAATAAATTAAATAAATAAACTCTTGTAAATTTAATTTGTGACCCTGAATGAATGGATGGATGGATGGATGGATGGATGGATGGATGGATGGATAATAGTTCTTCTGCACGTGCTCAGTAGATGGACAACTCTGTCATGCCACGTCGACATTCTCCTGGGACTTTTATTTTGACAGTCACCGCAATAACAATCCAACGTGGAAGTTAAAATTTCCACACAGATGTGAAAATCTTTATAAAAGTAAAATAGATTTTGTACATCTTGACAGGTTGTTGTAATGCACATGTCATGCTTTTCATAAGTTTTGAGATCGTAAAATAAATGTGAACATTTTCAGAATACTTTAGAATATTCTTTTCTATTCTATTTTAAGTGATTCCAAACAGTTCCATTTTCACCCGTTTACACGACGACTGAGTCGCAGTTTTTTTTTTTTTTTTAAAGTCCCACCTTGGGTGTCATTTTCAAAAAGTTGCGTTTTCAGTGACGCTGAGCGCTGCTGTCATCTAAACGCACACGTAATCAGTCCGCAGGGGTTTGGTCCGAGACCGTCCAGGCTGCAGGGGACTGAGATCACAAGCGAAGAGGTTGTGGGTTAGAGTCTGGGCTTTATTTTAACTCCAAAACAAAAAGAGAAAGAGCAAACTTAGAATTCCACAGAGCTCCGAGAGTCTCTACCAGAAAACCTCGCACATTAAACGTGGGCACTTTATTTTCCTTGGCTTAAGGATGAATCACGTTAATGCCATTTTGTCACTTAAATCCACGTAGGAACTTCACATCTCACTTTACACTTTTATTTTTTTTAAAGAAAAATAGTAGAAACCTTTTCTGAGTTTAAATTAATTGCGAAAAAATGCAAAGGCTGATTTTAGTCTTTTTATTCCTGCACTTTCAACCTGATGTTTTTTTGTTTTTTTCTTCAGATGACTTTAAAATGTAAAAAGACTTGTGTAGCCTCGAGCCAGCGTCTCTCTGCTCCTGACAGGTAAATGAAATATTTAGAGACGCACCTGATATTGAAATCTGTGCATCCATAGAAATAATACTTACAAGCATCTATAATGACGTTTTAATTGCAGTAGCGGCTGGTCAATAGACCACTAGGGGGCGTCTCTCAATCTAAAAGAAAGACAAGATTGCTGTAATGTGGCTTATACACAAGTTAACATGGGCTAAAATTGAATAACAAGGAATGAATAAAAAAATGTATCACCAGCCGCCACTGCCGAATTGATGTAATTTCTGAAAGCAAAGTCAAAACTTTACATCAGCATAACCTTTTACTTTCGCTTGAAGCCGAGTGGGAAAGTGGGACAAATAGAATAAGATAATCAAATAAGCGTTACGTTTCTCCGACCCGATTTCAAAGTTGCATAATGTTTTTCCCCAGGATGTGAACTCGCCGACGGACCGTGATATCATAACTTGACGTCTTCGTAAAAAGAAGAGATTTGATGGAGCACGACACTATTTATAGTGGCGGAGACGTGAGTCACGCGTTGATGTGACATTAATGTTGTTGTACTAAATTAATCCGATTAGCGTTGATCATCAACATCAGTCTTGATTCTTGTCTGCAGAGTCGTAACGGTGCAACAGATGGATCCGAAGGTTTACACTTTCACCGCATTTGGAAATCAAACATTTACAAAGCAAAATAGTTTAGATACTAAACCTTTTGTTATTTACTGCAGTTTTAAATAATAATATGTTGCAACTGGAGTCCAACCCTGATGTCTTGTGCACAATAAATCCATTAGAAACACCCTTTTTCTCTCTGTTCCCAATGTTTTGTTTGTTTTTCTCCTGTTACGATAATTAGACCCCCGAGAATAAACACAGAGAGAAACTTCTTCAGGTCTGTACAGACACGAGCTCAACTTTTTGGAAACGGCTCCCCAGGTGGAACTGTTCGGGGGAGACGCTGCTACCGCACACGTGTAACACGGTGGTAGTAAATGGTTCTTCTGCACATGCTCAGTAGAGGCAATCAGAACAATGTTTCCTTCAGAGAGTTCATATTCTCCTGGGACTTGGTACTTTTATTTTGACAGTCACCGTAACAACAATCAAACTTGGTCCACCGGAATGTCCGTGTTCTCCCATTGTTAATTCTTATTGTGTATTGTTCTCCCCAATGCATGTGTGTGTGCTCTCATTACGAACCCCCAAGCAAAATGTCTAAGAAAACTTAGATTTTTTTATCCAAGAGTCGTGGGAATAACAGAACACCGAGACTCGAGCTGATATATCAGTAATGCTGACAAGATAGATAGATAACTAGTATTATCCTCAAAGCCATGCTGTCCGGGTGAGTTTGTAAAAACACCCATAATGCAACAGTCATTGTATTTCACACCAGAAAGTTAAATTAGAATTTGTTAAATATGTTGAGTTTTGGGAAAATATAGAAATTTACATCATGTACACACACACACACATATAAATTTACACATATCTATTTAACCATCCGGCCCACTCAAGATGAAATTGGACTCTTATTTAGACCAATGAAGTATAAACAGATCCAACATAAGATGTAATAAGGATAAAAATTGTTCCAACATGGCAGCAGGTGTCTTGTAAGTCTTTACTACAGTGAGTCCAGCTCCAAACTCCACCCAATTCAAACAAGCATCCGCTCGCCGGGCGGTGCTGACGACACCTTGGAAGGTGCACACCTTCAGAATTCTGATCTGGTGTCCTTCCCTGAAGACAGGATTTACTGAATATTCCCGCGTGAGCGACTGTGCATGAAGAGATTATTGAGACGCTCGTCAATGCGTCGTTGGGGAAGCTTTATCTCAGAACACAGACTGAACACGCTGCTGATTGTAAACAGCTTTCCCTCCACTGTCTGGGAATGCCAGTGTGAGCACAGAAACAAACACGACCAGAGTGAGAAACGTGAAAAAGCATCTTTTTTTGGGGGGGCATTTTCTTGAAAATAATATCCTAAGAATTTGTTTTGTTTTTAATCGAGGTTTTCTTTGAACCCTTTACCATCTTCTTGGTGGTTTGGCCGGATTGGAGCCTCTTGCTGGCTGGTATTGACACGTTTCAAGTGAAAGTTGAAAGTTTTCACGAAAGTCTTACGAAAATAAAAGAGGAGATTATAAACTAATTAACCACATGTGGAAAACTATAAAGATCTGAAATCTGCCCGCCGAGGACATGTCTTCGACCTCTCCTAGAGGCTGAGCTGACCCGCAAACATGTTTCTGGTTCCGATGCCCGATGGGCCACATCCATGACAGCAACCACGCTTCATGGATGGTTCATGATCCGTCACATGCAATTTGCCTTTTTTGGGATGATCCGATCATCAGCGACAGGCCCCTAAAGACAAGTGTGAACAGGCACCGACGCGCTCTTTGTGTAAGTCTGAGTTATATATATATATATAGTCTTTAAAACTTTCCAACTTTTCCAAAGAAAGAATGGAAAAGAGCATGGGGGTCTCGCCCGGGAGGCTGCAGAGACACTTTGGAGGGAGTTCTCGGCGTAAACAGTCTCGCCGAGGCTCTGTCCACATGTCATCACTTTTGGGTCCATTTTTACGAACGCGTGTCTTCAACAGTCTCGGCGCTGAACAGCTTCGCTGCTAAGGCCATTTCGCAGTATCTTGGGGTTTGTTTTATTTACTGCGCATACTTTTATTCTTTAAACCTTAAAATTCTTCCAAAAAATTTGATTAAAATTTATATTTACTCATTGGATCAATGGAAAATTCACAAAGATATATTGTGTCCTCGATGGATGGATGGATGGATCAACACGTACAATACACGTAAAATACAACACAGAGACACAAATACAAATCCGATAGAGATATAGATATAGAAAAAAAATACATAGACATAGATATATAGATATATAGATATAGATATATAATATATATATGCTGACAAATTGTAATTACTTCTAAATTTAAGCAAAAATGGTGCTGAAATAGTTCATGAGAACTATTTTGAGGAAATCTACTCGTCCACCATCAGTTCTCTGTTTCTTTGAGACGGTGAGTTTGTCCCACGGAGATACATTCACATGGCGGCAGCGCCCACGACGATACGCCGCGCGGTCAGCGCGCGCTAATGCCGGTAGTGTTGAACCGCCACTAAAGCTCTGTGGACTCAATTACTGCAGAGCTGAAGTCTCCTCTGGCATCAATATCAGTGCAGGAGCCGCCTGCCAGCAGCTCCATGGAAAATGTTTCCAAGGCTCTATGTGCCAGCCTTAAATCAAAAGAGCACAATGCCAAGAGTCACAGTGTGATGTCACAGTGTGCAGTGACCAGTCACGTCTCTTCGCGTGGCGTTCTGGGCTTCAACGCCAGAGAGATGTTGACCACTCTTCCCACGCTTCGCCGGCTCCGAACGCTGCTGTACCAACGAGACGCACGGTGGACGATGGAATTCCGCCTCGCTTTGCCCCCCCCCCCCCTCCCCGACGCCGTCGACATAAATCACCCAAAATAAAAAATAAAGAAAAACGATACGGTCAAAATATGTCACTTAAAATGAAACAAGAAAATAGAGAATATAGGCGAGAAAATAAATGCGACTAGACTTTGAAATAGAAGTTGAAAAACTGAAATGTGCAATACATAATACCATATACCCTGAAATGTATGGAGGACTAAATGTGCCAAAATTAAATAAATAAATAAATAAATACACCATTAAATATATAAATGTCATTATCAATACATTTTATGTAAAAAAAAATCTAATTAATTCACTATCTAATAATTATTTCATGATCTAAATGTGCCTAAATGAAATAAATAAATACATCATTAAATAATTAAACATGTCATTAAGTCATTGAAGATTTTATTACATATATACGCGTGTCTTCAATTCATTAAAATACCAATTATTTCATGGTCCGGTGTTGCACTGCTTCATGAACTGATTTTATCTGTCAAAGTCACCAACTCAATTAATGACATTTAATTCATCATTCCATGGTGTGTTTATCTGTTTCATTTTGGCACATTCAGTCCTCCACGGAAACGTTTGGCCAAAACGCAACGAAAGCTTTGCATTTTCACTTGAAACCGCCCGCCGACAAACTCCAACGCCGTATAAAAACCCTTCCCAACAAGCGTGTGAGCTGCTTTAGCAGAATACGAACGCTCCGGGACTTGAGTGTTGTCGTTGGAACACGGCTTCCCATCGTGTAACTGATGCCATACGAGTAGGAGCATGCTGATGTACGTTTACTGCACTGGGTTCTGACAGGTAGGAGTATTTTTGCATGTAGAGTTGGTCTGATCAGGAGCGGGGGCGTTTCTTTGGACTTGAGGATTAAAGGAGGTCGGGAAGTTTCCCGCTTCGTTTCGCCGTCGATACGCGAAAACCAAGATCGCTGCTGTTTTGAAAGGAGAAAATCAACTCGGAGATCTACGCAGATTGGACATTTCGTGACACAAACCAGGAACGGGCACTTCAGTGAACATGGTTCCTTGCCAGTACGACATTAATATGACAAACCCCCCCCCCCCACCCTCCAAGCCGAAGGACTTCGCTTCTTCGAAGCACCACGGGGCTCGGTTGCATGTTAAATACTCGTCTCTTCCAATCAGCTTCCTGGATGATTTGCTTGATGTCAGTCCGCTCATTAACTGCCGATGAACACTAACGTGATCACATTGTTGTGGAAAGTCAAGCCAAGCAGAAAAAAAAAAAAAAAGATGTAGAAAAAGAAAAAATAAAGAGTCTCAGAGACATTTAGGACTTGATCCAAGTTGACAGTGTCATGGACGTAGCCGGGAGACACTCGCATGTTCATGGCTTCCGCTTTGAGACAAAACAGGAACAGATGAGATTCATTAAACTCTTACATCATCTAGTTTAATGTATAAAGGCTGTATATAGGCTTCACATCTGAGTGGAAGTTAATCCACAGTCACTATTCTGATGATTTGGATTTTAGTGTTTCACTTCCTCTTCAGTCAAACACAACGATCACCAGAGCTTCTTTGACGAGTTTCTACTTAAATTTAATTTGTCTGGAAACACAAAAGATGTTAATAATCTGAAATGAAGAAAAAATATTTTAAAGAAATTTGCCAAACAGATAAAACCTGAGGTTGTATCCATTAAGTGTCATAAGTATGATTAAGACATCGTTTCTAAATTTTTTGTTTTTGAGGCCATTTTTTTAATAAAAATTTTTTTTAATTTAGTCATTTTATGGCTATTTTTGCAGTTTTCAGCCTCAGTTTCCCAATGTCAGATATACTTTGTTCCTTTTTAGTTTGTTTCTCCATTTGTTGTAGTTTTCTTTCCCTTTTTCTCATTTTTATTCTTCCTTCCTTATTTTTTCCTTTATTGTTCTTTGCCTCTTTTTTCCTTCATTTTCAAATGTTCCTCTTTTTTTTTTTACCTGTTTTTCTTTTCCTCAATTTTCAATATTTTAATTTGACCATTTTGTCTTGTATTTCTTTAGTAGACATGTCGTCCATTTTCACCTATCCTGGCTTATTTATTATGAGTTTGTTTGGGTTTTTTTTTCAATTAGTATAGAATGCATATAAAATATAGATGACGACAAAATGTTTATTTTTTTAGTTAAAAAATGTCTATGTTCTAAAAGTGTCATTGTGCCGCTACAGGTGAGCTCGAGAGCCACATGTGGCTCCAGAGGTGCAGGTTGCAGACCCCTGATCTAAACGTTAGAGCTTGAAAACAGACGCAAAATTCTTATCTGCCAATAGGGGGCGCAAAGGGCCATCGCTGAGAGTAAATAATACACAACATTGGATTAGTGTGTTTTCTTTCATCAATCTGGAGTATTGGTCCAAAACACTTTGAGTTTTAGCTGATACACTGTACATTGCCCAATTCGATATACGTATGTATATATATATATATATATATATATACACCCCACACACACACACACACACTCCTGCAATCTGTATTCTGAACACAAACACAGAAGCAAATTGCCTTCCAGCAGTCTGTTCTCATGTAAACAAGCTCGAACAGATGAAACAAATCTAATTTGAATAATCCTGTTTATGCATTATGTCACTCACTGAAAGCCCAATCGAGCTGCATGAAGATGCAATTCAACCCATTTAATACAGGATCTTGGTAAATTAGGCCCATAATGTCAATTCTACTGTGTGATGCGGTATTTCTATAAGGAAGTGTTTATGTTTGAGAGCGATTCTTTATGGATTTGGTAGATATCAGACTTGTTCGACGAACCCGTTGGCAACAATTATAGACAAAGAGGGGAACGTTTTTTATTGCAATCTCAGTGAGAAAGGTTTATTTGGCAAATAAGAAAATTAAATGTTCCGTTGTTTTCCACTTAAAAACAGTCTTTATTACATATTAATGACCTAGAACTTTATATTTACAAGCTTTAAAAGAGCACAATAGTGGAAAAAGGTTTTCATAGCCCAAAGTTTTGGAGCACGGCCTAAATAACTACGCTGACATCCATGTGCCAGGCCAGTCAGAATCAGCTGAAAGATTTAAGTTACTGGCAGTCACACGCACGTTTCTCTCATTAAGTTGAAAAGAAAAAAAATGACTTAAAAATCAAAAAGGCGTTCAAAACTTTCTTTTGTCTTAAAAAAGCCCCATTGTATTTAGCGTTAAGCGCTTTTAGACTGGGATCTCGAAAAGAAAAAATGTTCAGTTATTTCTCTATTTGAAAAGAGCCACTGTATTTATTGTTTTCTGACGATGTTGTCTTGTATTTTACTTCACTTCTTTAGTCTGGGACCTTTTACATTTGAGGAAAAAAAAAAAAAAAAAAAAGGTTATTCGGCACTGTCAGCACTTTTTATTTTTATTTTATTCTGAGCTTTTTGTTTTCTTTAATCTCAAATAAAGCCCTCATCTTTATGTGCCTTAGACTTTTATTTAGGGTAAACAAGCCGGCTGTGCAAGCTCCATTGAAAATTAACAATTAATATATTGACGCAATATGAAAATGTGGGCCTAGAGGACGGCTATAAGACACAAGCTGGACTTTGGTTCGGACCTCTTACTTGGAGAAAATCTTATTTACTGGACCTCAGCATGTTTAAACTGAAAACTGCTGTTCTAAAACGTCTAAAACGTAAAAAAGTGGCCTGACCTGAATCTTTACAAACAGGTCATCCACTATCGGGAACATAATCTGACCTCCCGGACGCCGTCACAAAAAAAAAAAAAAAAAAAAAAAAAAAAAAAGTCAAATTAGTTCTCAGCCTTGTATGAAATGATGATTAACTCTGCGCCATCAGCTGCTTCCCGATCAACGTCTTTAATCAGCACAACTTTCCCCTTTCACTGCTGAATGAACAAGGATTCATTCAAGGGAAATTTATGGATCAAGGCTCTTGACGTAAAATGACTATTAAATAGCAAAACGAGACGATGGTGCATCTTGTCGTCTCCACGTATTCGTACGAAAGCAGATCCTTCTGGAGCGTTCCCGCATGGCGCGACGCGTGAAAACGAACCGCAGGGGGGAACTCCAGCCATACGGGAAAAGAACCGTGAATCATTCTGCTTCTTTCCCTCCCTCTTGGCTCTTGTTTCTCTCTTTTGTTCAAGTTAATAAGTGCTAAGATAGAAAAAACTAACTCCATGGTATCAACAGCCAATCAGAGAGCCTGTTCTCCGGATGACCTTCAGCTTCAGGAAGTCACCCCAGGAAACAGAGAGATATCCTGGGTATGTTTTTTTTATGGGTTGTAGTGATATTCCGCTGGCGCAGGGAGTACCTACGTCTTCGGTCATATGTTCAGCAACATTCTTAACCTGGCAGGTTTATGCAGACAAACTCTGGCTGAACTTTGGAGACACAGGCTCAGCCTAGAACTTACAAAACTAACACCTACTGCATAGTCTAGGCCTGTGTTCCAAGAAGTACCGGCGTATATCCTGTTTCACTTATGTCAGCAAGATTAAATCAAGATGCAAGTTTGCACATCTTACTGCAAAAGGGGAATTTTACCCACTGACCCCCTCCCCCCCCCCCCTTAATCTCACTGTCTGACCTTTGTCACCTTCGCTGATTCAAGACAGGTACAAATATTCTGTGTCTGCGCAGTTCTGCGTACTCTCATGCAGACAATTCTGTCCTCTGTGTGACTCGTGTCTCGAAGCTTCAAATTAAAAACTTTATAAAATAAACAGCCGACAAGAAACCTTTATTCTGTGACAACAACAATTTCTGCCATTACAAACGTAATAACAATCCAACTTCCTAACCCGTCCATAAGAATGTCCCCATTGTTATCGTTTATAGCGTATTGTTTTATGGGCGCGTGGTTTCATAACAAAGACAACCAACAGTACCTACTAGTGGCCCAACATGAAAACTACATCGTTTTTAGTATTTGTAACATTTTCAAGTAAACGGACATCGTTTTTCAAAACGTCACCATGCAAACTTTAAGTTTTGCTGAAATGAAAACACCAAGAAGGATTCGTTTGAGCTACAGAATGTTCGTCCTTTTGGTGTGTCTGCTTGTACTGCGATTATTTTTACTTTGTCACCCGCTCTCTGAGACATGTCTGATTCAATTGGCTCATTGTTTTGTCTCACTACTGTTTATCTGGTCCACCGCACCGGACCTTAAAGAAAAAACCCCAGAGAGAGGTACTGTCTCTCATCACATACACCTTTCTTCAATCCAGCCAGAAGCCGAGGAGATAACGCAATAAAAAGACGGAGAGTAAAAACCAGGATTACCACGAGAACCAACTCTTGAGTCAAGCAGAGGTATGAAGAACTTTCTATTTTGGGACCTTGACTATTTGAATGTATGGATTTAACAGATGTCCATGAACATTCCTGCTTAAATTAACGACATACTCGTCATACCATCACAGATCACATCTTTCTAAAACCGTAGACTCTACAATCAATCAATCGCTTGGCTTTCTTTTTAACTGTTGTTGGACTAAATGCTCTTTTTAAAAGACGCTTGCCTTTAAAGTGGAGTTTAAAAAAAAAAAAAAAAACTTCCACTGCTCCCAGAAGAATTTCAACAGAATAGCCTTTGTTAAAGAGAAGGAGTTTGTCGTAGATCGGTGGGGCTGATGGAGGTGGAGAGTCTGAGCGCTATGAATGTACGTGTGATTCCTCATGTGATCACTCGGAGTTCACGAGTGAACGTATGAATACAAGAGTGTTTTCTTTTGCTGTGGGCAAACTGACAGGACAAGATAGAGAAAACTTCAACTTTTGACTCCGAGCTGCCACACTGGGATTATATAGAGATTAACACAATGTCAGAGCCATCCTCTGTGGACAAATAGATTATATACAGGAGGTCGACTATAGCGGGCAATACACAAATATCTGGGTGGAGATGAGGACTGCCCCATGTATGTGAGGCTCAGGAGCTTAAAGAGTCATATTATTCAGCTTTTCAACACTTTCACATGGTCACGTTGGTCCAAACACCTTGAATTCAAAGTTTCTAGCGTTTCCTTTATTCTCCTCCATTTGAATATTGGATCATAGGAGCTGCATTCAGAATCTGCTGTGTCTGTGTGAGCTGGACTGGCTCCGCCCACACCTGCCCACCCCAAGGGGTCATATTATGCAAACATTCTCTTCCTAAAGGTTCTCCAGCAGTACTAATCGTCCCCATACCTGGACTGACGTCCCAGAAGTGAAGACAGTCTGTCCTCTCTCTCCCTGGCTTGTTTCAGGTTTTAAAAAGTGTGTTGCTCCAACCAGCCAATCAGAAATCAAACCCTATATAGTGTCATCGGGGGTTCAGCCAATCCCAATCAAGGTAGACCCTCCCTTTGACTCCTCCCACAATTAGGCATCTCTGCTCTGGCACATGGCACCACGAGAGGAAGTACTTCCTCCTCTTCCCAAGATGGGCATGTGTGGGCGGAGCCAGTCCAGCTCACACAGACACAGCAGATTCTGAATGCAGCTCCTATGATCCAATATTCAAATGGAGGAAAATTAAGCAGAAGCTAGAAATTTGGATGAAATGTTTTTTGACCAACGACACCATGTGAAAGTTTTGAAAAGCTGGATAATAAGACTCCTTTAAAGCCTCTCGCACGCTCTCATCCTCTCCAATGGGTCGATTTTACTTTTGGTGTCTGAAATCACCCAATTCCTTGTACCTTCACAACAACGGACTCAGTCTTCGCATCAAACATAGAAATGGCGAGTTTCTACATTCGCGGCGGGAGCGCTTCACTGCATCACTTCAAAAGATAATCCACGAGAACCAGGAAAAGAGGTGGGGTATTTCAGCTGTTCCGGTCTGGAGAGGAGAGAAAAGTATTGGACAGACCGACAGATTGTGGGGAGGAGGGATTCAAACCCTGGTTCTGCGAGGGTGGGGGGGGGGGGGGGGGGGGGGGGGGGGAGTCTCTATCGAGTTCAACAGACATAAATATACAGACACTGCAGACGTGATGGGGGCAGGAGGCTCAGAACACAAACTCCCACAAATTCCTGTCGGAGATTCTGCAGTTGAGTGAGCCCTGCAAGTCGTCCGCTGGAAAAGGTTCCATCTCTTTGAGATTCACTCTGGATAAAGCAGCAGCACCTGGGTAGAACGACGGGTTGGCAGGCCTGTAAATTTGAGAAAATTGGTAATTGACCTATTCCCCGAACCCTGATTTATGCAGAAATAAATAATGTGTTTTGTGTGCATGAAATCTATACCCTGGCTGTGTTTGATTGTATAAACTGTTATTATATATTGACTGGAAGCGTGTCATTTAGCACTTAGCCAATCGGGTGATTATATGCCCGAGGTAATGGATGTCATTAAACGGCTGGAGGTAAACACTGACGACACAGATGGAGAAAAAAAAACTAAAACATCTGAATTATAAAAACACAAGTCGGGAGTGAGACGCTATTTTCGTTATTATTCCTATTTATTGTTTAAGCTTGAGTCGATTCATAACGATGGATTTGACAAGTCAACATGCGGCAATTTCACAACTCACATCTAGACCGTTCGAAGGCATCGGGCAAATATCTCATGTATTCTATATTTCATGGTGTATTATATTGGTGTCTTGGCCACGAGCGATTCGCCACTCGTCTGTTAACCAAATAATTCCTCTCTTTTTGTTTAGTTTTTTTAATCCTGCCTTTTATACTTTTTATTCAGATTGAATAAAGACACAGAACAGACATGAACTAGTGTTGCATGTATTCCATTCAATGGTTTTTATAGAGAACTGTCGACGAAGACGTATGGGAAAAGGGTCTGGGATTGATGGATTTTAAGAAAATATTACTAGATACTATATATAATTTCATCTACTTTTGTCATACATCAAATAATAGCTATACCAGAAGTAGTTTTTCTGGTATAACAAGTACAGCTGCTCTACACAGACTGGAATTATATATATATATATATATATATATATTTGTAGGAATACAAATATAAAGCATACATCTTGTTTAACGTGTCTTGTTAAGTCAATATAAATCTTTTTTAAATGAGGCAGTTATGGAGATAATATAGAAGAGGGATGACACTAGTTATGAATTCACATTGATCTTCATGTAATTGGACTTGTACGTCTGCAACAGTTGTAATTTCTTTGGGGCTAATTTGATTTGCATGATTCAATTTCTGCGTGTACACAATGAAGTACGTTGGCGTGCACACACTGAAGTCTCCGTCTTCACCTCTGCACTATATATATGATCCTCTTATCAACATCCAGTTTGTGCCTATAATGCCGAGCGCGACGTGCATATAAATGAGCGAGCGGATCTCAGGGGACACGCTCATGAATGTGTAATATCATGTGTGTTCCAGATTGTGTTAAATATAGGGGGGGAGGAGTCAAACCAACGTGGCGAGATGCAATTTACAGTGGTGTTGCATTTGTTTTTAGCACATTTGAAAAGGATCTTTAACAGAAATGCTGCTGTTGTTGTGATAAGAGGCATTTCATGTGTTGGCTCTCCTCATTATTATTTGCACATTTGATCAGTCTTTCTGTGTCACACCCCTTTGAATCTCTTCAAAACAAAATTCTAAATTCAATCAATGCACAATAAACTCAAGCACATATACAGAGAAATGAAACCATCTCCAGCAGATCTTTCTTGTGTAAAACGGGGCCTGACAAATGCAAAAATCAACTCAAGGTTTGTTCATCAGTACAGTTGTTTCTTTTAAAGCTGCAGGTACTGTGTGAAGTTACTTTCTCCACTGGTTCCTATTTTGTCTTTTAATTTAACTTTGAAAAAGTGAAATCAGCTGATACTGTTGTGAATGTTTTCTCTGTGAAAACCAGACATTTCAGGCTCCACGAGGCTCCCAGCAGATGTTATCGCAGCACATTTCACACAGCGTAAAACCGGCAGAGTCAGAACCAGAGGCTTTGTGACTTAAAGAATCAGCACGAAACACAAAATTTGCCCAATTATAGCAGATTCTGAGTGGGTGGTTGTAGGGCGGCTCCTCCCTGGTCAGACGTGTCAAACAAGGATGCAGGATGTGTCGCATTTAAAAATGAAACACATTTTTCCAAATAGTTAACTGGGATGGATGGATATGAAATTAATGGATGGATGGATAGATCCCAAACACCTGAGAGTGAGGAGTGAGAAGTGGAATTGAAAGCGAACAATGTTAACAACCAGCTTTAGCCTTATGATGTAACGTGAGGATGAGCTCATGAAACCTTCATCCTGGAGGCTGAAGCAGGAGAGCAGCCTCCCACAGACTGCAGTCAACGTTTGAATGGACAGAACAATCAATAGATGGATCAATAAATGTCAAGTTCTTTATGAAACGCTCCTTAAAATGTTCATTAAATGTAGATTCTTTTTATTTGATTCTTTTTTAATGGACTCCTACCGCTTTGCTGTGAAAACTGCTTGTCATGCAGTCCAGACGTGTGGCAGGACACAGCTGGGGGTCTTTCGGAGGTTGGAAGCACTTTTCACACTTCAAGCTTCAAACCGCGGTGAGGAGACATTACTCAGGCTTTTATCTTCCTCTACACGTCTGAAGTTGTTGCTGGCTTAAGGCTTAAACTCCCTCAACCTTACTGGACTGTAAGGAATCGTAGCCTCTTGAGATTTCATATACTATTGACTGGTTAGCGTAGCGGAGTAAAAAATCAAAATGTCACATTCGGTAAGTGTCCACAGTCAGGGAGGATTTCTCCTGCCTTGTCCTCTGGCGCTGCGCTGTGGTTTATCAAACACTTCTCCAGCAGGACTGCCCACCTGACTCGTCCATGGCATGTGTGAACAAACAGCATATACTGTAGCGCCACGTTATGTAATAACAGTGTAATAATTACAAAATGCAGTGTTACGGAGTTGAAAATGTATTACAATATTACATATTGCACTATTATTACATCATCTACACACCCGCATTTTGTATTAAGTGTTGCAACATGTAAGAGGTTATTACACAATGCAGCAAAGTTTATTACATAATGCGACGTTATTACATATTGAGTTGAACATTTATTACATATTGCACCGTTATTACATAATGCGCCGCGAGACATATACCAACTTACCTTCCAGTCAGCATTACGTACAAACTCTTCCAAATCCCCCAAGATGCACCACTCAGCAGTACCTATGAGCTAGATTGTTGGTTTTTTTTTCCTAGGATGGTGAAGCGATGACCCGCTCCAGCTGCTATCCACTATCCCAACGTGAGTAAGTGAGTTTTAGTTTAATCTCTGGAACAAACTTTCCCTTGTCGGTCTCTTTAAGAGACACATGCAGCCAGTCCTCATAGCTCATATGTCTGTATTCCATGTACGTGACACGGCTGCCTATCACACGTCTCCAAACTGATTGGAATAATGGTTTTCCATCTAAAAAGCCTCTAAAAAAAAAAAAGAAAAAAAAAGGAAGAAGCCAACAGAACAAATAGAGGTGATAACAGGCAATTTATAGAGATGAGGCGAAGACGCCAGATGGTAAGTAATGTCTAAGATGATTGTTCACATTGTGCCGTTCGAGCCTACACCCACACACGCACACACACACTTAATTGTGTGTGTGTGTGTGTGTGTGTGTGTGTGTGTGTGTGTGTGTGTGTGTGTGTGTGTGTGTGTGTGTGTGTGTGTGTCCCGCACTGTGCAAAAAGAGAAAATCGTGTTAGGATTAAATCACGAGGAGGAAAAAAGTATAACATCTTGAGCAAACGATTGTCCCACATCTGTTTTGTTTTTTCCTCTTGTTTTGAAAATCTCCCATACCACGTGGGTTCCTTTAACAGCTGTTTTCTTCAAATCAGACTTCCCGAAGAGTGAAGATCTGCTGTACGTTATCTCCTAATCTGATGTCTCGCATGTTTTCAGATGGACTCTTCAACCTTTTTCCCTCCTCCGAACCTCAGCTGGTGGAGAAATCCAGACAGCAGGCGCCAGCCTCGGTACCAACCGAACCCGAATATAAGTCACAACCATCAAACTCAAAAATTTAAAAAGAGAAAGGTCAGAGTTCCGTGATGCACCTGAATGCCTCACTCATGTACTGAAGCTCGTTAATCCATAAAAATCCACAAATAAGCCGCATCGTTGTTTAAGCTGCAAGAGTGTGAAACAAAGTAGTGGCTTATAGTCCAGATAATACGGTAAATAGCACGTGCTCAGGAGTCGGACTGGGAGTCACACTCTGGAGGAAACATTGTTCGACTCCCAGTCAATATCCTCCTGGGACTTGGTCGTTTTATTTTGACAGTCACCGTAATAAACAATCCAACTTGGTCATCTGTCCAAACAAAAGTCCGTCTCGTCCCATTGTTAATGTTTAAAGAGATACCGAACGTTTTACGTTTTCACTTGAGAACGTTCTGTAAGAGGGGCCTCGGTTATTCTAAACCTGTTTAATATTACTCAACTGTAGCAAACCCACAACAACCCACCAGTTGAGAGTCGCTGTTCAAGAATGTCAAAAAGGGAATTATTGAGGATTTCTTTCACATGCGCCAGAGCAGGGGACGCCTGTCGATACGATTGGTGATGATTGTGTCATTTAGATGAGGAGCAGCGAAAGCAGACTGACCTATGATGCAGATGTAAAAGGCCGCGACGATGTCCGCCTCTCTGGAGAGCTTGGAGGCGAAGGGGTCGCCACGGAGGAGGTAATGGGGGACGTACGACGGGTGCGGCCACGTCGCGTTCTCCATCACTGCCATCAGTGGAGCGCGTCCTGTGGAGTGGAGGAAGAGGCTGAAACAATGGAGCCGCTTCCTTGCAATTTAACACAAACGCATGCTTCAGGTAAACACGTCACACGGGAGCATCGATCAAGCAGATCAAAAAAAAAAACACGCAATAATCCCTCCGAGGAGCAAATAAGCTCCTCGGCAAGCCGGCGGTCAGGAACAGACGTCTGACATCACTGAGGCGGAGAGAAACTGGGTGCACAGACTGCAGATTTCCTGACTGATAGGATCGGGCCTGTCTGCGGAGTGTTTGCTCTGGACAAGAAGAACGGCAACGGAAACCCGGTGTAAGTCACGACATGTCACAGTAAGGAAAAAAAAATAAATTGAATGCAAGCTGGTGGAAAGCTGTTTAGAAGCGTCACTTTCAGGTTCCCAATGTGTGTTCAACACTTTCCTCACATTAGAGATTACACTACTCGCTAAAAGGTTCTGGATATTTGCCTCCCAGGTGAAATGTACTAAAGCCTTTACAGGTGAACTTAATGTGACCTTCTGGAAACCTCTGAATGGACATGTCCAACTGTTCAATGGTGCTCAAATAATAAACAGTACATATTGATTAATAACAGTGCAAAATGTGAATTGTTTGGATTTCCCGTCACTGTCTGGTGTATCGGTTTCACTGGTTCCCCAGTTAACTGGTGACTCCTGCCAGCAGCCGTCAGCAGCAGCTGATGTTAAAATCAGACAACCAAACGGTACAATACTTTAAAACTTTAATGGAAATGCAGTAAAGTGGCGCTCGCCAGAACAGCTACAGATTTTGGTCAGGGGTTTAACATCTGTGAAAAAGGGGACCGCAGCTCGGAGACCTCCTGGTGCTCACAGCGGGTCACTGGTGCTTTTTTATTTTATGTAAATTGATTTGAACTAAACAGAGTCGTCTTACATGCCACTGTTTGCTCATGTCTCATAATTTGGGTATAATTTATTGGTTTGCTCTGCCTGTGACTGGTTCATCAGCTCTCATCCTATATGTGAAACAGACATTAACAAATCAAATCGGTAAATGCAGCAAGTACGAGCCAATCAGAGGCAGAGTAGGGCGGGCCATGGCGAGTGAAAATCCGGCTTGTACATACTGCTGAGTGGTGCATTATGGGGGATTTGGAAGTGGGTGTATGCAATGCTGACTTAAAAAATAGTGGTAATAAACCCTACACCGGCATATACCGTGGCATACATAAATGGTGACAATTCAAAGCTAAATAAGAATCTTTTAAAGAGTAGAGAATGTGAGAAAAGATAGAAAATCAATCCTTTCTATACGGTGAGGCACCTGCACAGCTTGACTGTCGTCACTGGATTCCAACAAAGAAAAGAAAAATAGAACTGTTCCACCAGACAAAAGCCACCGTGGACCTTGCAGTAACAACTTGAAGTTTTATAAAAACAAAACTAACAAAGCCAATAAAGCGCAGGGAGCCGAGCCACGGCGGCGTCCGCTCTCCGCTCTCCAGTCTCCACATGCATATAGAACATGACTGATGATGAAACGCTGCAGAAATTCCTGGCACACGTCTCGAAGCGGCGATAAGGAGAGGATCGGCTGGAGGCAGGGTGCAGCTGCCGGCGGCAGCAACGGGAACCCAACAACACTCACGTGGGCGGTGATTAAGCTTCACGGGCTGGATGCTCGGATAAAATTGTCAGCGCTAATGCTTCCCATGTTACATGAACCTGTGAGCCCAACCCTCTGATGGAGGCAGCAGCCCTTCAAAGGCGCCACATCCCGGGGGCATGAGGAACAAACACCGACAAAATGCAAAACGCTCACCGGCGAATAATTAAACATCATGCTTGCTCATTTCCTAATTAAAAAAAAAAAACATGCATGAAAAAAGTAGATAAACAAATGATTCCTCCAGAGGTGACGACTGCAGCGTTCTGTACTCATCGTCCGTGGAACAGCAAACACTTCAGGATACTGGTTTTTTTTTATTTAAAAGCCCAATAGTCCGAACGTTACCATGTAAAACCCAAAAACGGTGCGTTTTCACATTAAAAGGTAATCAGGGTCTAAATCTGTGTTTCTGAAGAACCTCGGCCTACAAGAGAAAGGATATTATGATTAAAGTGAAGCAGCTTTCCATCTCCTTATTCTTTGACATGTATTAACCAATGAGGCCTTTCGGATTACGATTACCAGCACAAGTAGAGGAGATTCTTCTCACACGTGATCCACAGTCATGGTTTTAACAATCTGCCGTCAATCGATGTGTTTGGAACCTTTAGTCGAATGGGCTCCAGAAATCCAAGACGCTGTCGAGACACTTTTCAATCAAAGTCGCTCAAACCAGCAGTGATGGCCGAAAGGTTAGAGCGCCTGGGAGCTGCAGTTTGCAGGTTCGATTCCTGCTGTTGACAGGTCACCGCCGTGGGTCTGTGAGCGTGACCTTTGACCCTGCTGCACCACATCATGGCAGCTCAGTCCCCCTGTAGAGGTTAACTGTGAAAAGGAAGCGCCGGCTGCAGAGTAATTTCTCCAAAGGGACCAATACCTTTAATTATTCCCTGCACTCTGTTCATCTCTTCATCTCTTTGCTGGTTTATCTCTCGAAGGCAGGATTGTCCCCGGACAGGTCTCCAGTCCATCACAGGACAAACAAGCTTTATTTCTAAGGTTAATGGCTGCTGTTATATAAATGCTGCAGTCTGGTCACCTCTTCAATTGCACGTTTGGCTGTTGGACACCTGCATTAGGCTTTTAAGATGAAAGGCACCACGATGGCTTTAATTTCTGTACCACAGTTGAGTGAACGCTGATCCTCCCCGCTAAAAGTTATCGATCGGCTAACATCGGTGACGTGTTACAGTCGGTCCCGTCCAAAAACCTCCTGCTCATTGTTTGTGCGTGGATAGACCTCCAGTAAATCTGTTGTTACTATTTGGGTTTCTCACATCACTTCTCACAGCCGGAGCTTTACACGGTGAGCTGAAGACATCCTCACAGCATCAATTTTCTGATTTCCAATTGTGAAAATTAACCATTGGCATGAAGAATGAATCCAGTATTTTCCTGAAACTGGAGGGAAAAAAAACTTTCGATGTTTTGATGAAATCTCAGTATTTGTAATAATAGATAAACGTATGTTAAATTAAATAATGGGAACAAGTTCAAAATAGTTTGAGGGCCCATTTACACGACAACGTGAAAAAAATGTCCGGAGCCATTGAAAACAACTTTTTTGAAAATGATTCCCAACGTGGAATTTATTTTTTTTTAAACGCTTTTAAACGCTCCACGTTTACGCGTACCTGGGTTTTTACTAAAATTAATATTCCCCCCTCCACGTTTACAAAAAAATCTTCATTGACTCGGACCGGCGTAAACAGCTTGTTCAGAGCTGCTATGAGCAGGCAAACCTGCAGGGGGCAGTGTAGCGAGACGCATGGAGCCACAATAGCCCGTCAGAATCCTTGAAAAAAACACATCATCACTAATTGTGAGGTAAATCTCCGCCTACCCCTCTATAGATGTAAACAGAGTTTTTCCAAATCTCCACTGTGGCCGGAGTTTTGAGGAATCGCTTGTGGCGACTCGTAGCGGCGTTTATTTCTAAATTCAAAGCCCAAACTCAGACAAACATCACTGGTTTTTTTAAATACCCGGGTACGGGTAAACAAGACCTCAGGAAACAGGGGAAAACACAACATTCTGTAAAGGCTTGGGTTCCGTCATTATGTAAATGGTGGAATCCTTTCTACTGCACATGTGTACACTGTCGTTTTCAAAAAGTTGTGTTTTCTGGCTCTGAACACCCCAAAACACCACTAAAGATTCGTGTTTTGACTCAAAAACATTGTTGTGTAAACAGGGCTTCTCATCCTGGTGGTACTTATTTACAGTTTCTAGCTGTTGGGGCGGGCGGCCATTTGTTTTGGTCACAGTTTTCTCCTGCTTTGTTTTCTTATGGAGGAAGGGTTGGTGGGTTGGTTGGTGGGTTTGTTAATGGGTTGGTTGGTTAATGGGTTGGTTGGTTAGTGGGTTGGTGGGTTGGTTGGTGGGTTTGTTAATGGGTTGGTTGGTTAGTGGGTTGGTTGGTTAGTGGGTTGGTGGGTTGGTTGGTTAATGGGTTGGTTGGTTGGTTGGTTAGTGGGTTGGTGGGTTGGTTGGTTTATCAGGATATTTTGTTTGCTGCTTTTGGCCTTTAGTCCACCCTGAAGTTTTGCTGCTTCAGTTTTTGGGGTGATTTTCCTAACTATGTTAACACGTGTTTATTTTTGTTAATAAATACAGAAACTGTAATAAATAACATTTGGCACAACTCTTGTGCAGCAGCTCTGCGTCTCGTCATCCTGGCGGGTATTCAAGCACCCAGAATGTCCTTGCGTCCCCATTGGCCCGTCCTTCTTTCTAACCATGTCTCTTAAGGAGTTGTTCTTTCTTTTGTTCCCTTGTGGCCCCGTTCTGTTCTCTCTTTTGAGGAGCCATCAAGTTTTTCGCTCTCCTCATCCCTCGTCCTAATAAGAATCACATTTGGTTTGAACCCGACTGTGCGTTTGGGTCCTTTGTTCGTGCTCCCTGACAGTGGAGCGCGTGCAAATTGGAAAGAAATGAAAGCACATCTGACCATGTCTAACGGAGCTTTTGATAACGGGGCTTTCGGTTTTGCAAAGTTCCTCAGGTGGAAGAAGCAATTTTAAATGTAATTTTCTGGAGTGCTGTTCTCAAAACCCGGCTGAATCCAAAAATAACACCGAAAATCCAGAGGCCTGGCTGGACGGATAAACCTACACATATATACCGTCTTTTTGAAAGTAATGTAAATCTTTTTCTGTTTTATCAGAATTTAGCTGCAAGTCATTTCACCACCATTTGATGCTGGTCCGGCAGTCCGGCGAAAGCAGTGGATGGAGCTCAATTGAAGGTGAAAGTGATCTGCAGACTAAGAGGCCTGAATGTAATAGTACATACATTAAGAACAGACACATTCCTGAGAATCCACAGTTCACCGTGTTCGACATGCTGCTGCTCAACAAGGTTTGCATTCAGAACGACTGCATGAATAGAAAATACACATGTTTATTCCTGATCATGTCTCATATTTGGTTTACGCCAACGTATTAATGGACAAGGCACAATTTAACTTGCAATGTCTGAATATGATTAAACACTTGATGAGCGAGTCCGACCTCACCGGAACGTTTGTAGCATTTGTAACATTCACATTAATCCCTCTTCGACCCCGTTTCAAAT
Source organism: Lipophrys pholis (assembly GCF_963383615.2). Classification (NCBI taxonomy): domain Eukaryota; kingdom Metazoa; phylum Chordata; class Actinopteri; order Blenniiformes; family Blenniidae; genus Lipophrys; species Lipophrys pholis. The sequence continues at coordinate 22,721,258 of NC_137649.1, forward strand.
GAAAACGGATCATTTTTACATTTAATTCAGAAAAAACCTTTACATGGCGACGTTTTGAAAATGTCCGTTTATGCGGAAACGTAGCATGTTGAGCCTCTTGTTGATGTTTACTTTTATAATGAAACACACACAGAGAACAATGCGCTATAAACATTAGCGATAGCGTGTCCGCGGACATTTAGTCAAACCAGGGGTCGGCAACCTTCAACACTCAAAGGCCCTTTTGGAGCCGAAACTGGGAGCCCCGAAATCCTTTTGACATAGAAATGAAGACAAGACTTTGTTTATCATTTTTACCTCTACGCTACCTATAAAAAATATATAATTTTATAAACAATCCAATCCAATCCAATGTATTTATAAAGCACTATTAAAAACAACTCAGTTGACCAAAGTGCTGTACAACAATATAAAAATACAATTATACAGACAAAACTGTGTCTTAAAAACAAATTTAACATATTTTGAAAAATCTGCTGGCATCACCCGGGGATCAAACCCTGACCTCCCGAACGGCTGGCAAGTAATCGATCGCTGGACTACGGCGGCTACGTGACATGGATTCTCACAAGGGTTCAGCGACAAAGGAAAATGACAATAAGAGAGAGAGAGAGAGAGAGAGAGAGAGAGAGAGAGAGAGAGAGAGAGAGAGAGAGAGAGAGAGAGAGAGAGAGGCAGGCATTTAATGAAAGTTTACCATTTTCACATGAAACTTTTAGTAAATCAAACTCCTGCAGTACAAACGATCAGCTGACGTCACAATGTGATGATGCAGCTCCTGCAGGAACCATAATGAAGGTTATAGATTCACATAATTCTTATGTTGCAGTGGAGCCATGCCTTTCAACTGCAGCATGTTTTAAAAAAACTAAAGAGGGAAGAGTTAAAAAAATAAAAACAAATAAAGGCGTCACCAATAAAACAACCTGAGCAGCGCAGTCTGAAGAACGTTGGTAGGACAGGAGAAGAGTTCCACACAAGACGAGTTGTGTATTCTACTGAGCTGACGGTTTGAAATCAAGTTTGTATCACAATATCTCTTAATAATTCTTATTATGTTGTCAAACATAGGGCCCGTGAGTTAAAAAAAAAAAAAAAAAGGATCAGTTGCATCATTAAAATTGGCTTTATAATGCGATCGTAGTAATTTTATGTCATAATATTTTCTCATTACGTTCATTATTACTTATTATTCTGTTGTAATTGTTTCTTATTATGCTAATTTATTAAAGGAAATATGACCAATATGACTGTGTCTATAACAGGAATGTCAAACAGAAGGGTGTGAGTTAAAAATAAATAAATAATGCAAAAGCATCATTGAAATTGGCTTTACACTGAAATTGTAGTAATTATCGGTTGTAATTTGGGGGTTTTGTGAAAATATAGGTATTTTCATGATGATTATTATTATTATATTATTATGGCTCTATTTTACCCGTCAAGATGAAATTGGGCTGCATGTGGCCCCTGAATTAAAATATGTAGGACACTCCTGCTCTATAATGAAGAATAAACTGTGTGTGTGTGTGTGTGTGTGTGTGTGTGTGTCGGAGTGATTAACAGTGAAAATTGCTTTGGGGTCGGTTCACACGAGGAAAAGCGCCACACAAGTGGACTCTATTCATCATTCACCACCGCATTCCTCGAAAACAACGTCCCCGCCCTTCTGTATCTTAACGAACTGTGAGACAAACGTTCTCCACACAAACCCCCCCCCCCCCCCCCCCCCCCTCCCCACCCCCCAAAACCTTTCTGGCACCGAACAACTGCAACTTCCATCGCATTATCAAAGCTTAATGAGTGAAGCACAATGCAGTGAAAACTGCCAGAGCTAACCTTGTTTGAAAGCCGAGAAAGAAGTCAGCGGTGTGTGTGTGTGTGTGTGTGTGTGTGTGTGTGTGTGTGTGTGTGTGTGTGTGTGTGTGTGTGTGTGTGTGTAATCAGATGAAACACTGTTACATAACTAATTTACACACAATGAAAGTCACATGATTCCCCCCATGAAAGTCGAGGATAATTAACATCCAGTAAAAGCCAACCTGGTGGAAAAGGCAGCAGGTCATTGGGTCGAATGACAAAAAAAAACAAAACAAAAAAAAAACGCTTCTTGTTCTGAGGTGTGAAAAATTCTTGGTGGTGTTTGAATTCTCGTGGCGCCCTGGGAACTCCTCCACCGCCCCTTCGTTTCTCCCGTCCACTGAGGTCGCGCTCCTTCCTCCACTCAAAGCTTGTAAAGTCCCCGGGGGGCTCGTCCGGCACGAACACGGTCCCTGGCAGGAGCGCCGGCCCCCGGGGTCGACCCCCACACCGAGGCGTCCACGTGCTGCCGAGAGCCAGGTGTGCAAGACAGGAGCCCTTTACTTGGGATTAGAAGCGGCTCTCTGACCTTATCTCTGATTGGGGGATGCAGGCGGACGCAGCTTTTCCTTCCTCGAGCCCCCGACAGGAGCAGCAGGCGCAGCAGAGTCGCCGTGGATTAGAGGCGATTTAGTCGATCGGTCAACCACTAAAGACCGACAATGTTTTTCAAGATGCAAAACTTCCGTAGCATGTCGACGTTCCTTTTCCGTGACACTGGAAATGCAACCTTTTGACGACGGTTCCCATGGTGGGACTTTTCTTGAGAACCCGCTGGCTTCCTTCTCCGTGTAAACAGGGGAAAACGCAACTTTTTGAAAATGCTCAGACTCCATCTCCATGGGAACGGAGGGAAACAGAACTTTCTCAGTACTTTCTATTGCGCATGCTCAACTTCCTATTCTATTCTATGTATAATACTATTTATTCTATTATCTATATTTCTATTACATTATATCTTTCTCTTGTGCATGTGCACCACAGGCAGAATATATAGTTCTCCTCCACATGCTCAGTAGATGGACAATAACAACAACGTTTTGCCACCAGTGTCATGAGTCCCAGTCCAAATTCTCCTGGGAACTTGGTAGTTTTATTTTGACAGTCACCGTAGTAACGATCCAACTGACCGTCTGTCCATACGAATGTCCGTGTTCTCCCATGTTTATGGCATTTTGTTCTCTGCGTGCATGCGTGTGTGGTTCCACTACAAAATATAAACAACGGCACCCACTAGAGGCCTAACATGAAAACTACACCGTCTCCATGGAAACGGCCATTGTCAGTCGAGGTCAAGGTCCTCGTATTTGCACCTGTGAGCAGATTTGTTTTTCAGGAGGTGACTGCATTTGGGAAGCCACAACAAACACAGCTCATACTGAACAGCCGCATGACGGCGCTTCAAAGAGCCTAATGGTACAGTGGGATTCAAACTTGCAAACCCAGGTCTGCCTTTCTAACTTCTAGGCCAGCGCTGCCCCACTAAGTGCACGGGCCACAGTCTGAACGATCGATTGTTTTAAGTGCCATGTTTTATCCCCAGAGCGAGTCGCAGCCACGCCGTCGTCATGAAAGTGGGACGCAGCGCCGGGGTGAGATAACTGGTGTCCAATGGCTCCAGGGAGGCACAATTAAAGTTTCTGGTATGAATTTCCAGGACATTGCATGGATATCTTGACAATGAAAACAAAAAAAAAAAAAAAAGTGTGACTCCACCGGGAATCAGATCCACATTAATATACACAAAGTAATCTCTGAAATACTTGAACACACATCGACAAACCAATAATTGACACCAAACACGCATGACCGTCAGAATTAGGAAAAAAAAAGAAAAGGTCCAGACTACCAGAGATGCAGTCCTCAGTACCATCATGTACAACACAGTACTGAATAGTAATACTACAGTTTATAGACATTACCTTCAGACAGAAGCTCCACAGACCTGGACCAGCTGCCGTTGCTGCTCCTCAGAGTCCCACACATTAGTTTTATTAGGAAATCCAAAATTTACCAGGTTTCCCTGTTTGAAATTGAGCGGCTGTCTGATTTAAAGTGACGTTTAAGACTAGCGCCCCCACACTTCAATGGTGAGGACAGGAACTGCATGCAAGCTGACAACTTTATTAAAGTGAAAGAGTGAAGAGTCACCCTCAAGCACCAACAAAAATAAATAAAAAAAATAGTCTGATTTAACACAGGATCATGACAGAACTGAAAAACAAAAAACAAAAAGGAAATGCATAAGAAAAAATGGCATTTTACCAATATTTGACTATAAGACTCCCCTTCACAAATCATGTTGTAAGGTGGGCTCAAAATAGAAATATACACTTAAAAAAAAAAAAAAAAAAAAACTAAATTTAAACTAAAGGTGTATTACTCAGATTACACATGTGAGAGGAACGTTCTTATTATTTTTAAGCATTAAGGTGTTGAGACATACTAGGTCACTTTACTACTAACATTGACATGGATGACAGGACCCACGGGGTCCGTCTCCTCACAGCGCCGCCTCCCAGCTTGTCTTCTTCCTTTACATTCCACACACACACACACACACACACACACACACACACACACACACACACACACACACACACACACACACACACACACACACACACACACACACACACACACACACACACACACACACACACACACACACACACACACACACACACACACACACACACACACACACACACACACACACACACACACAAACACACACACACTTCACACGAGGTAAAGTAAAGCGTGGCCGACATCTTCCATTACTCAGTGTCGAGTTCTGACGCTCGCACGTCAATCATCGGCGCCATCAGAGGCGAGAGCGCCGGCACCCCGGCCGGGCTCCGCGGCACGCCCACAAAACGTACTGCACTGCGTGTTCACACACGTTCCCATCACAACCCGACTTCAACCAAGGTAGAGATCGCTGTGATGGATCACGCGGTGCTGGAGCAAAGTGCCTTCACTCCCCACGTGTGGCAGGTCTTTGTCGTTTGTTCCCTGCTTTGCCTTCGCTGGCAGTCACTGACCAAATATAAGAATAAATAAGTACTTATAATAGCACTAATAGCATTGCTCAGTCCTAGAAACACACTCTCAAACGTCTCCTCATGACTCCCAGTCCATGTTCTCATGGGACTTTTATAGATGAGAGTCACAGCTCTGCTTGTAAAACAGACCCAATCATTAAACTAAAAAAAATATACCAATTAGAATAATGAATAACGCTGAATTCCAGGAATAGACAAATCGACTCTTTATAAGATCCAAACAATTAAAATTTATGGATTTAGTTAAGGCAGAATTGCTGGAAACTATGTTTGGTGCTGTGAACGGGAGCCTCCCCATGAGCAGTCAATCCGTCTTCAAATTAAGAAGAGGACATTCTAATTCAAGAGGTTTGCTTCGGCTTGAAATGAGCAAAAATAAGAATCAACGTCAAACAAGGATGTGTTTCAGTTGTTGGAGTGAAATTATGCAACGATCTCAGTGATCAACTTAGGTTAATCAGTTCTCTGTTAAAACTCAAAAAATCTTTCAAATGTGACATGATTAGTACATATCAGTTATGTGATTAGTCAGTGCAGTACATGTCCTTCATTGAAAAAAGTAAATGGTTGTAGAGGAACGTGAGCACAGTGGCAGAAGTTTGTTTGTTTATTGTTAAGTTGATGTGATGTACAGGGTGGGCTGGAAAAATAAATTAATAAAAAGCATTGCTTCTTCCCAAAACCCGTTTTTTGGTTGTGTTCTTGAAGGGAATATGTAATTGTTGAATGTAAACAACCAAAATAAAGATTTCAGTCATTCCAATAACAATCCAACTTCAAAACCAACAGATTTAAAATGCATCCATTCACAACAAGCCACGTATTGTATATTCACCGTTGACTGTCATTTCCCGTTACGTTGCCTCATTGTGGCAACTTCAGAAATGTGCCTGTGAAGGAGCGCGAACAGCAGAAGGCAATGCCGTCTATATTCGTTCAGGATTTAACCGCACCAGCAGGACCAGTGACAACAGAATAAGTGCTATTTCAGACTGACTGTGAGTCATATCACCGAGAGCTGTTACCATGCATGTGCTGGGTTTTTTTTTTTCTTTCTTCGTATCAATGAGAGCAGCTACAAACAACAAGAGAAAGCAGTGGAAAAACAATGTTTTTGAGTCAATTCACTCCTTGTATGAAATATTCTGAGCCAGTGTAATGAAAAGTCTGCTCACTGTGCTTTTTACTCAAGAAGAAAACATGGTAGCTCAGGAGTCACATGTCACTTTATTGTGTCATTATTTCATCTGTTGTTACTGTTGGATTATCTTAACTTGATAATTCCTCCATGTAGTCTGCCATTTTGGTTTCATCCCAGATAGACGATTCCCAGATAGACGATTCCCAGATAGACGATTCCCAGACAGACGATTCCCAGACAGACGATTCCCAGATAGACGATTCCCAGATAGACGATTCCCAGATAGACGATTCCCATTTAGACGCCTTATTCTAATAAGTGAATTGTTTCTCACATTTTAGTGACCCAAGATGAACAATAATGTATTTTTACACAGAGACACATAGTTTAAAATCGGGGAGGGGGAAAAAAAAAAAAAAAAAGCATGTCCATCCATTTATTCATCCATCCCTCTATCCATCATCTATTTATCCCTTTATTCATCTGTCATCCCTCCATCAATCCATCATCCACCCCTCAGTCCATCCATCCATCCTTCCCTCTATCCATCCCTCCCTTCATCCATCCTTCCCTCCCTCCATCCATCCTGTGCTAATGTTGTTGCTACAAATGTTTTTGCTTGTGAAGATGCGAGCTTGTTAATTTGATAAAGCGTAATAAATAATGAAACCTAAAAGGTTTTCAGTCGAACCACAATTCCTCCCGTCTGCTTCTTTAATTACAAACTTTCCCTCGACAGCGAACGTGAAGAGCATCCAGCCGTTTCCTCTCCCAGGTCGCCCCCGAGTGTTTATAGGTGCAGAATGTGTGAACGCATTGACTCCACGTTTACTGGATATGAAGATTAACCTCAAATCTAATTGAATCGTTTCAGAATTGTTGTGTTTATGAGGATGTGAACTTGTTAATTAGAACAACATAGTGAAATGGAAATAAGTGTTTACGCCGTCAGGACCTACTGCCACTCTCGTGAATCCCTGGTTTTATAAACGCTTATTAACTGCGAAACTCAAGCAACGATTTTTTTTATAGGTATTGATTGGATGTTAATGGCAGCAAATTATAAATCTGCAAATTAACTAGTAATTCTCTCTTGACTGTCTTAAATGTTATGATTACTGCTAAAATACAACAATTACAGCCACTTTGCGTCTATAAATGCACACGTATATGATGGAAAACCTTTTTAGGGGAACATTTAGACTGAAATTCCGAACATTTCCAAACAGTCATCGAGCATCAAGGTTTCTTTTAACAAGCACATCATCCTCCACAATGGATAAATACCCTCAAAATCAGTCTAACTGCTTCTACAATGCATCGCATGAGAACGGATTAGCAGCTTGAACAGAGCAGCGTGTGCCTTGTGGAAAGGAGCAGGGTTTGTTGATTTGATGCGAAGCACCACGGGGCTAATTAGCTCCATTATGGTGACGAGATTGCCGCTCTTGTTGAGCAACCTCCCATCCACTGTAAACACCAGATGTATTAATTAATAGAGGTCAATATGGGAGTTCATATTTTCCACACTGAACAAGGTCGGCGGGGTCGTTTTCGCCTCGTTTCGCCTGGATAGTTTTTAGTGTGACATTTCAAACAAACCAGCAAACCTGCGTAAGCTGAAGCTCAACCTCGGGTTGTGCTGCACAGACGCTGAGGCCGGTGTCAAATTACCAACTCTCGTCGGTACATACCTCCTGGGTATGCAATGTTAAAGTTCAGGATGAGTAAAACCGGATGATGATGGTACTGGGTCAAACATTTTACAGAAAAGCCACAAATACGAGCGATCAAGTCATTCCTAATATTTCAATTGCTCATTTTTAAGATAACGGAAACTTCAACTTGGCGATGAGTGAGTGAATCTGTAATATGTGCCTTTTTCACTGTGCTGAAATATATCTTCGTCATTATTGCGATATCGACACACGCCGTATCGCAAAGCAGTTTACGTGATTCAATTTATAAAAATTTTATTTCCTGTGCGTTAATCGTACACTGCCAAGATCTGTTTCTATAATCCTACAACGGTATTTTTCTTCTTCATTCATTTAGATCTTTTATTCAATTGATTTTAATTTCAATCTTCAATTTATAGCTAATTTCATATATGTATACATATCTTTCTGCCAGGGTTGGGAGAGGATTATTCATTCATTTGTTAACAAAAAATTACAAACAAATACATATACATACATACCCATACACACATATATATATATATATAAAATATATAAGAAAATAAATATTGAAAATTCTAATAAAATAAAAGAAGACGGTTATTGTGGCACTATTTCACTAGTCCGGCCGCCTCAAGAAGAAATTGATCCGTACGTGGCCCTGAAATAAAATGTGTTTGACGCTCCTTGTATAAAATAAGGCTGTGAAGCTTCACTTGTGTTTTTTTTCTCGGTTTTCAATATATATATATATATTATATATATATCATAAACGGTCTAAGAGTTTGTTTGTTTGTTTTTTCTTTATCGCAATAGGAAAGAAACGTGTCAAAAATACAAAAATATTGACTTTTAATGGGAGTAATAATCATCAACAGGATGATTTTCATGTGACTGGATTGAAGGCTTCCGATCGCCTGTTTTTCAGACGCAGAGTGGAATCGGCTCCTGAGAGCAGCACACGTCATTCCTATAGATTATTTAATTGCTCGTAGTCAAATGTCCGTTGATTTCATTGCTCTCGGCTAAAAGGGCGATCGGAGTAAATCTAGTTCGACACCCAAAATCAGGTCAAAGCTCTTTTTGTGTTCCACGCTTCCATTCATCTCAGGAGAACTTTCAACTTTTATCACACAAAGCACAACCACCCAACAGCCACGGCGTTGCTTTCTCCTCGCTGGCGATACGTTATCTTTCTCAGTTGGTATGAATGAACGATTGGGTACAAAGGACTCAGAGTAATGAACCCTCGTCTCTTGCACAGGTCGGAGAATTACAGTTGTTGACGCCTCCAGCTGAAGTATAAATGCGGACAAGATTTAACACCGACTTCAGAAGAAAACCCTGCGTTACGAGCTAAGAATGCGTCCATAGATCAATATCTTCTATTCCTCAACGCTCCAGTTATCACAAATCACCGCCTGACCTCGGCTTGTGTTTTCTCACACTGACAGGAGTGGAGGATGAATTTACACTTTCTGTCTCGAAATTGAAATAAATTAGAGGAAAACCTTCCCGGGAATTACTTTAAAAAAATGTTTCTGGCATATTCTGCTCAGGGTGAAGCGTCAAAGTACTTTTACAAAATGCGATAGTTTATGTCTCCCCTCACCTGACCCGCCCCCTTTCTCCACTCTCAACCAATCACAGGCCGGCTTGGTCTAACGGTGCATTCAGGTAACACAAAAGAATCGGAAACAACACAACATCCTCGTTAAACCTTAACGTAGCCACAAAAACACAACTGTAGAGACGTTACACTACTTTTGTAATTTTCCTCAGTAAAATAAATACAAATATTGGCAGGAAGCCCCGCCCCTTTTTGGGGAAAACCAGTTTTTATGTGGAGACGGTGGGTGTTGTTGGCAGCTGCTGAAAGTAACTAAAAACTTATAATCTAACTTAGTTACACACACAGATGCACATACACAGGCAGTCTCTGCACGCTCCCCTGACCCGCCCCCTTACGCCACTCTCAGCCAATCACAGGCCAACACAATCTAACGGTGCGTTCAGGTAACACAAAAGAATTGGAAACAACAAAACATCATTGTTACATTAACATTGCAACAAAAATACAACTGCAGAGACGTTACACTAATTTCATAATTTTCCTCAGTAAAAGAAGAAAATATTGGCAGGAAGCCCCGCCCCTTTTGGGGGCAATACCGGATGTCATTTTTATGTGGAGACGGTGGAGGGTGTGGTTGGCAGCTGCTGAAAGTAAAAATTTGTAATCTAACTTCGTTTTAAAAGCAAAAAAAATCAGTAAAGCAACTATTTTTAAATGAGTAACTAGTCGTCAGTAATCAGATTACTTTCTCAAGGTAACTGTGGCAACACTGTTCATCGATGACTGATAACAATGAGGCCGGAACGCAGGATCATCCAGATCCGCCGCAAAACATTAGAAACACCCCAGTGTGTGACGCATCGTTTGTTTTTTTTCCTCACCCGGTGAAACAGAATTGGAGTCAGAGTGTTTTCAAACGGTTCCACTTTGGGAGCCGTTCTCTAAAAGCTGCAGCGTCTCCGAGCAACGTCGTTTGGTAAACAGACACCCAAAACACAACAAAAGCTCTCGCTTGAGAACGGGGCCTGAATTCAATAAATCACTCAAATTGTAGGAGCACGTAAAGCAAACGAGTTAGTAAACTCATTCCCAGCAGACCATTCTCATGTAAACAACTGTTTTTCTTTTATTTATTAGAGCTCACAAGCAAAAAGCAAACAAACTGGAAGCCCAATCTATTTGTTTTAACCGCCTTCAAACAGTGTCTGGGTAAAAAAGGCTCTATGTTAAAAACAAGAAAAAAGGCTGGTTGCATATTATCCAACACTAAAGATCAACTTCCATCGTTCGATTTATACGAGACGACTTTCATTGCGGCTTTATAAACAAGCAGCAAGCGATGGTGCTCTATGGGAAACACTGATGTTTCTTTCCTTCCGTCCAGGTGAGAAGCGTCTCAGTCACACAGATAAAAAAAGAAAGAAATGATTAAACCTGTTTTCAGTTTCACAGCTTCATCAACGGTGACCCCAGGGTTCACATTCTCCAGTTCTCTGCTTTTTCACAAACAAAGAACTACTGATGTGTGTTTGGAACGGTCCGCGCACGCCTAGCAACATGTATTGATCCACCGCTGATCTCTTAACATGTTCAGGTCATCAGAAAACGTACTGATGTCTCCGACTGTCGGACCATCGGCACCGGATCCCCCCACCAAGGCTGGATGTGGATATAAGTTAATATATATATAAGGTGATATATACACATCTCTATACGTCAATACATACACAGTAACATGGTGACATTTTATCTTATTTCGATTCGATTTGGTTTTACTCTTGTTGATATAATGTAAGTTTTTACTCTTATTCTCTTTTAATTCTGTTTTAAGTTTTACACTCCTGTGTTGTAAAGGGCTTTATAAATAAATGTTGATTGATTCAATATCAACTGCTCCTATGAATTTATCACATGTCACAATGTAATATTTAGTTGTCCACAATACATTATAACGCACCATTTATAAAAATGTTTGAGGGGAGGCCCCCAATTAGTGAGGTTTTTACTTTCTTCGTGTGCCCCGCATCTTTGGAAAAAGGGGGCTGCTCTTCTATTAGGGATTATACAGTATTTCAAGGGCACAACGCCAAGCCGGTCTGCAAACGCCGAGTCGTCGTGTCCCTCTCGTTTAATCAATGCAATACAAACATCATATCTTCATAGGTTAACGGTTCAATGTTGACGGTGGCACTGGAACCTCTAAAGCTAATTAGGCGTGACGACGTGCATGGCTTCACAACATACGGTAATGGCACTTAAAGTAACGCTGCCGTTATCTGACAAAGCGTTAATAATCACGAATTCAAGTGAACAGGTTTGATGAAACCGTTTTGCTTCTAAAGCTCGGTTGTATAATAGATTATAAAAGAGGCTCACTTCAAATAAAAGTGTTCATCAGTCTGGAGAACAGATACAAAGGCTTTAAAGGCCATTAGACAGATGAGTCATTTAGAGAAGGTGAATTCAGAACCACATCAATAACAGTAATCTCCTCAAGGTTTTTTTTTATTATTATTAAAATCAATTTATAAGTCCTTTCATTCTAAGAAGTGCTTCAGGCCAACAACATGACCAGGTCCAATTTTCACTAAATCAGTGCCCTGTCTCTTGTAGATTCATTTGGAGTGAGATCCATTTTTCACGTCGACTAATTTCATGAAACAACCGAGTCTTTATATCAACTATAACTCACCAAGCAACATGCCAGAGCAAACATGGCCATCGTTTCTGTTTACGTTTTTTTTAAATGTGGCGCTAAAATCTCAACTTTCAACATCAACATCTTAAGATGTGTTTGAAAAAAGCCTCAAACACTATCTGGTATCAAAAACTTGGCATCACTTCAGCCGCTGGAGTTTTAGTAAAATAAATGTACTCCTTCCTTATTTAATGTTCTTATATTTTCTGAGAAACAAAACTACAGAATCACGATTCATCTGATTGAATTCTTTCAAAAAGTACCCCACGCTCTGGCGACGAGGGCCCCCTTCACACGACAACGTTTCAAGTGAAAACTCAGCGATTTTGCAATTTTTTTCAGAAAAACGTCAAAAATGCTGAAAATGTCGTTTTCCACGTTGGGCCACTAGTGGGTGCTGTTTGTTAATGTATCCACACACACACACACACACGTACGCAGAGAACAATATGCTAAAAACACTAACAGTGGGAGAAAAACGAACATTCGTTTTGACAGACGATGAAGTTGGATTGTTATTACGGTGACTGTCAAAATAAAACTACCAAGTCCCAGGAGAACATGGACTGGGAGTCACGACGCTCTGGAGGCAAACACTGTTGTTATTGTGAATCTACTGAGCATGTGCAGAAGAACTACTAGCTATGGCCGAGGTGTGCAGTAGCATCATTTCCACCGTCTCCACGGAGATGAAGCCAGAGCGTTTTCGAAAAGTTCCATTTTCAGTGAGACGTGTAAAAAAAAAAAAAAAAAGAAGAATGGTTTTGCGCTTTCACTTTGAAAACGTAGCCTGAGTAACTGTAATCCATCGTTTTCATGTAAACGATTTATTTTTTTTTAAATGACACAGGTTCAGACGGCAACATTTTAAAAAGAATCACTGTTCACGTTGGAAGCAACAGAACTGCAGTAAAGGACAGTACAACATAAATATTCAAGCTCCTTCCAACCCTCTTACTTTGACGTACAGATCCACTGTGTCTGTATTTAGAAACGTCTTTACGTATGCAGATGATGTTGTCGTACTTTCATTTCTGGACTATAAGCCGCTATTTTTTTCACACGATTTGAACCCTGCGGCTTAAACAATGACGCAGCAGATTTATGGATTTTATTTATTTTTTTTAGGGTTAACGAGCTTCATGCCACCGATATGTGGGTGATGCGTTCAGGTGCATCACGTAACTCCGACCTGCTCTTTGCTGTAATTCACTTACCCTCTAAAATAAAACCTCCTCTCACACCTTCAGCTCTCGGGTGTTGACGAGGACTAGAAAGTGGGATCACATCACGCAGGTTTTAAAGGATTCGCGTGTCTTTTAGGATCGATATCCAGGTACGTTCACTGGTTTATAAAAGCCTTAATGGTCTTGCGCCTTCTTACCTTAAGGATTTATTTTTATCTTGTGAACCATCGCGAACCCTCAGGTCCTCCGGTGCCAGCCTTTTAATCATCACCTCACAAAAAAAAGAAAAACCTGCGGTGAGGCTGATTTCCAACACGACGCACCACGTTTATGGAACAACCTGCCGGAGAACGGCAGAGAGGCGGGCTGAAGACCTTCTAATTAGTATCGCCTTTTTTACCTGCTGCAGGATTTTCATTTATCCATTTATTTATCTTTTCATATATTTAGCATAGTTATTGTTGTAATTATCTTCGCCAACGAAACTTGGGCAACCAATAAAGTTGGTTTTCGTCTGCGTGTATCTATTTATTGGTTTCTATGGATGAATTTCAACAACTTTTCGCAAAAACTACTCACCCAAATTGCACGAAACTTTCAGGGATGATTTGTCATCATCGAAAGACGAATCGATTGGACTTTGGGATGTTAGCGGCGAACAGTTTCCGAGGAAATCCCCAAAAAGTGAAAAAAAATGTCCCATACAGAGCAGATGAGAGAGGCACCTCATGGAGGAGATCAGCATCTGTTGCCATGGCGACGCTCCCTGCTCAGTGTTTCACACAGTGAAGCAGCTTATGATTCATATGAGCTAACGGCTATCATGCTCGCGATGCTAACTCGGTTCCGCAAACAAATGTGGCGTTGGCGAAGGTCTGCGCTCTACCGAGTGTAGCTCTATTTATTTTTTAAATAAAAATAAATAGAGGGGGGGTGTCACTGTAAAGCACTTAGTGCTGCATTTTACTGCACAAAAAGTGCCGCATGTTTAAAGTTTGATTGGATTTAATTGATCAAGATTTGATGTGTCGTCGGCAGCGAAGCGCCGAGTCGTCTCCGCTGGAAAATGTCAACATTGTGTTGAACAGTGCAGCTGCACTCAGCTTTCCCTCGGCAGTCTAATGATAGTTGTTCACATCATCAATCATTCAAAAAAACCAAACAAACCAAAAAAAATAAATAAACTATAGCAGCTGCACCCCGTGTTAACCCAAACGCAGACTCTGCAGTCAGCTTGCTGTTTATCTTGAAAAACAAAGCCTCCACTGCGGCCCCGTTCAGACCTTAATTTCAGTTGATGTGAAGTATCTGGAGTCATTATAGCGGCGCGATCCCGAGTACGTGCATACACTATCAACATGGGTACATCAGTGCAACTACTGCAGTTCCTAAATCAAGGTGGAAACTGAGAAAAAAAGTATAATTTTGGGGGAGTTTTGCTGGTCGTTCCACAGCGGTTCTAGGTAAACTTTGATCTCTTCACACTCGAATCTGTGTAACAAGTGTCAAGCAGAAGGGGAGAGTCCAGCATCTATAGAGAAAGTAACGCCGAACATTGACCCTTTATAGGGCAATAAATATGAATAAATGAGAAAGTGAAAAGCAGCACAAAGCAGCGTGAACAGAAGCTAAAATGTCAGTAAATCAGAGTTTATCTTGGCTGAAGTGCACAACGGAGGAGTTCCTGCTGCTGCTGCTGCTGCTTCCATTCCTCTGGGTCGTCGGTGCCTTCCTGACCACGATGAGTCACTCCACGTCAAATAACCCAACATGCACTCTGCTGCATTTAGCCGAGCACACGCCACTGCCGGGGACGGAGATTTAGGATTTCTTTATATATCCTTTAAACATGTCGGAGTGCAAAGCCGCAGTATCAACAGGTGGCCTGGTTTTCCATGAGGATATAGAAAACTGAGCCTTTTCTCTGCAGTTCCCATTTTTTTTTTTCACGGTTCCGTCAATCTTTTGTGATATTTCACACGTTTAAATCTCAACCTACTGAGCTTAAAGTCCCAAAGGAGGTTTTTTTTTTTTAATCTTGTGTTAACAAGATATAAAAACTTATTCCCACAAGACGACGCTCAAGTTAAGGGGAAAGTCAAGGGAAGAAGAAGTTCCTGTTTTGTCTCTCTATCAGTTTTCTGTTCTACATATTGACGTAAAAACATTTTAGTTGAGACAAACTTGCCCAACAAGCGATATTTAATTTGTATTATGTGTATTCTAGCTGTGAAAATCCTTAAGGGGATTATTTTTCTCATACCATGTCAGACCGGTTCCAGATGAAAAACCATTCGGACTCCTCCGATCGGAACTGGATTGTCCTACAGAGGCTAAAAACATTCATTAAAAACTCAGTTTGGGATTTGGGAATCCTTTATTCTATTTGTGAAAATGACAAAAAGAAAAAGACGAGCGACACAAGATTTAAAAAAAAAAAAAAAAGCTTTTGGGAGTTTCGGGGTTAATAATCAGATCAGACCTGAACAATGAATTTAATTCCACACTTATAGGCACCGTGTGCATATTTTTCTATTATATTGTATTTTTATCTGCTTTTTTTGGTTCCTGCTATGTGTGCTTCTTTCTCTGTACTATCCTGCTGTACCACTGCAAATTTCTCCACATGCGAGACAAATAAAGGGATACCTTATCTTATCTTAATTCTTTCCTCTGTGATCCGAGCTTCAGTCCTACCCTGCAAGATCTGAACTGGATTCTTTATTTTGGTTGGAAATGTAGCAACCGCCACCTTCTTCTTCTGCTTTCAGTATAAAAGCATCCTCCAGCTCCTCGACTCTTCGGATGAAAAGAGTGAAATCCTCTGGAGGACAGTAGAACTCCAATCACTACGTTTGTGGTTTTTTTTTTTTTTTAAACCTTTTTAAAATCAAGTTTATTGCTTCATTCTTCTCCTGGCGGCAGGTGGACGTTTGAATTTCAACGTGAACTAAGAGGCTTCAATCTGCCATTTCATTTATTACGAGGACAAACAAAGAACGCACGAGGAATGATCGGCGGGAGCGCTTCGTTAGGGTTCCAGCTGCGATGCTGGAAAGAGCCGAGTAGAGAGACTTGATTTCCACGTGTGGAACAGCAGATGTTCGTCCGCCGCTCCGTCCAAAACCACAAACCAGGAGTTGTGTAACGCTGTGTTTACCACGAGGGGGGGGTGGGGGTGGGGGTGGGGGTGGGGAGGGGGGGGGTCAGACCTCCAACACTCTGGAGAATTAAGAAATGTTAAGATTTCCTCTGGTTCGGCTTCGTTATATTTCTTGATTTGATGTTTCTTTTGGTGCTTTCTGGGGGTGAATCTCTTAAATTATTCACTAAAAAAAAACAAACATTTAAGACGACAGGGTAAGAAGCTGCAGATATTAGTCGAACGTATAATGATAATAATAATAATAATAATATTGCAATAAAACAAACACTTGGTGTCTTTGGGGTTTGATTTCCACGAGACTAAAACAGAACAGAACAGTTATTTTTAATCACATGCATGTCTGCACTTCTCATTATCATCAGTTTGGGACTTTATTGCTTCTCGTTTTTGACGTTTGGACCTTTTCCCTGTTGACACCAGTAATGTGGATTAATGACGCGACATACATGGGTTTTCCATACAATGGAGTTCTGTGGAGCTCGAAACTGAGCAGCCCCATGTTTGGATCATATTCGGAGGAACATCTTTCATAAATCACCTTTTTTCTTTTCTTTTTTTTGCAAAATAATACAAACATGTTGATATCCTGCTGACAGTACATTCGCAATGTATCACGCAGTCTTATTTGCTTATTTGATTTAACTCTTTTTTTTTTTTTTTTCTTACAAAACTAAATATTATATATGAACGACCAAAACTTCAGCTTGTGTGGGAATTAATTCCACTTTAAATTATAACAAACTGCAAGGTAATACGTCTAAAACAAATCAGTTCAAATGAGTTGTATATTTTCATCAGTTGTGTTTCGCTCACAGGTGATTAACATGTGATGAGTACCGACTTTAAAAAGTTGCACAGTAAAGGAAGAGAGCAACTTCCTCAGCGACAGTAGAAGCTTTGGTGATCTGTCAGGAGCGACAGAGCAACCGGAGAAAACGGATTTCCAATGTGTTTAATTGATTATTCTCACCCAGTGATCAGCTTTAATATAAGACCCGTTGTTGCCACCATGTGTGTGTGTGTGTGTGTGTGTGTGTGTGTGTGTGTGTGTGTGTGTGTGTGTGTGTGTGTGTGTGTGTGTGTGTGTGTGTGTGTGTGTGTGTGTGTGTGTGTGTGTTTTGTTTTTTAAATGATGAAATCAATGATCTGATCAGAAAACCACGAGGGACCAAACTGCAGACGTTCCAAAAAGATAACTTGGAAGAGTGAAGACATGATGGAAGACGTGGTTGTGTGAAGGGTGGGTGGGTCACTCACCTCTTCACCGCTCCTCGGTCATTCCCAGGTAAGTTTAAATTCCCACTGATAATCTGTCCCGAAGAGGAAGAGGAAGAGGAGGAGGTGAAACGCTCCAGATTCCCCAGCAGACGCGCGTCAGGCGCATCAAGACGCAGAGTCGGACCCTCAGAGAGAGATTCATCCCCACACAGCTTCATCCACAGCCCCCTCTCTCTCTCCCTCTCCCTCTCCCTCTCTCTCTCTCTCTCTCTCTCTCTCTCTCTCTCTCTAACCCTACTGCAGTCAAACCAGCACAGCTGCTTCCTGCCCCGCACTTCACAATAAAAGCTCAGCTGACTTCTGATGAAATCGCAAGACATTTTAAATGAAGTAAATGTGATGAATATGATCATGTGATGATTCATCATAATTATTTTATTTATTTATTTTCCCGCAGCAGGTTCTACCACTGCACATCCTCGTATCTTATGATGTCCCGCTTCCCATTCATTGTCTATGTGAAATGTAGGAAAAGAGGAAGTAAAGGGAAACGGCTGCCAGGTGAATAAAGAACCAATCAGAGTGAGAAGAGGCTGCTCAAAACCTGGGCTTTACTGTGTTGGTTCTACTACATCCAGAACATTCCTAGTTGGGATCTGGGTTCTAGATGATTTCAAGTTGTTCTAGGCAGATCATTGCTTTGGTAACTTACATGATCTGCTCCTTTTTCAGTCATCCTGAGTTCCGATGAGCGGGTTCCTTTAAATGTTGTCGCCGCAAGGAATTGTGGGGGAACATGAGCTGGTCTCCTTTGGTAAAGAAAGCATCAGTGGTTCCTAGGCTAAAGGAGGTTCTAAAGGAAGTATCAGTGGTTCCTAGGCTAAAGGAGGTTCTAAAGGAAGTATCAGTGGTTCCTAGGTTGAAGGAGGTTCTAAAGGAAGCATCAGTGGTTCCTAGGTTGAAGGAGGTTCTAAAGGAAGCATCAGTGGTTCCTAGGTTGAAGGAGGTTCTAAAGGAAGCATCAGTGGTTCCTAGGCTAAAGGAGGTTCTAAAGGAAGTACCAGTGGTTCCTAGGTTGAAGGAGGTTCTAAATGAAGTATCAGTGGTTCCTAGGTTGAAGGAGGTTCTAAAGGAAGTATCAGTGGTTCCTAGGTTGAAGGAGGTTCTAAAGGAAGCATCAGTGGTTCCTAGGTTGAAGGAGGTTCTAAAGGAAGTATCAGTGGTTCCTAGGTTGAAGGAGGTTCTAAAGGAAGCATCAGTGGTTCCTAGGTTGAAGGAGGTTCTAAAGGAAGTATCAGTGGTTCCTAGGTTGAAGGAGGTTCTAAAGGAAGTATCAGTGGTTCCTAGGTTGAAGGAGGTTCTAAAGGAAGCATCAGTGGTTCCTAGGTTGAAGGAGGTTCTAAAGGAAGTATCAGTGGTTCCTAGGTTGAAGGAGGTTCTAAAGGAAGCATCAGTGGTTCCTAGGTTGAAGGAGGTTCTAAAGGAAGTATCAGTGGTTCCTAGGTTGAAGGAGGTTCTAAAGGAAGTATCAGTGGTTCCTAGGCTAAAGGAGGTTCTAAAGGAAGCATCAGTGGTTCTTCAGCTAAAGGAGGTTCTAAAGGAAGCATCAGTGGTTCCTCAGCTAAAGGAGGTTCTAAAGGAAGCATCAGTGGTTCCTCAGCTAAAGGAGGTTCTAAAGGAAGTATCAGTGGTTCCTCAGCTAAAGGAGGTTCTAAAGGAAGCATTGAGCCTCCTTTCCTTAGCTTAGTGAGAATTTCAAAGCTCCTTATCATGGCCGCCTCTGAAACACTTCCAGGGTGAAGGAGAAGTGGATAGGAAAGGAGATAGGAGGGACTGTTAGGCGATAGGAGGGACTATGAGGAGATAGGAGGGACTATTAGGAGATAGGAGGGACTGTTAGGAGACAGGAGGGACTATTAGGAGATTGGAGGGACTATTAGGACGCACCCCATGTCATTGAGAGCCTTGCATGAGGCTGGCATGGCTGGCGGACACGACTGGGGTGGGAACGCTCTAGGAGACGAGATTCAGAGTGTTTTTCACAAAGTTCTACCGGGGAAACGTTTTCAAAACGTCGTGTAAACAGACACTCAAAACTCAAAACCACCACCGTCTCTAGAACATCCAGAAATGAATCAAACAACTGACTTTCATGAGCAGACTGCAGTTAATCTCTCATTTTCTAATTCTTGAACTTTGCCAGAGCGTCCTGTCTGACACGGCAGAGTTTTTTTTTCCTTTTTCTTTGGGTGATCTCACTCGACACCTCTCCTCTATTGTGCACCCGAGTTGTAATTTCTCCGTTTTATTTATTTATTTATTCATTCATTATTGACGTGGTTGCTCAGCCTGCGCGGTCCCCATTATGAGATCAACCTCAGGCACATCATTTTTAATGAGCACAACCAAAATACAAAAGTCTCGAGAGCCATCACGAAGGTAATCACGACAATTATGCATAACCATTTCACCATCAGCATACATGAGAGGGAGCAACGCACTAGAATCACGTCACATCGATACAATGCAAACGAGTTCAACACCACTGCTGATGCTCACCTCTAAACGTGAAAAATATCTCAATACAAATCCGTTTTTTCCTCCAAAAAAACCTACTGATCTGATATTTGAGTTCCCTCCTGGTTTACCATGTTCCTGCTGCATTGTGGGTGAAAACCTTGAACTGTTTTAATGAGTTTGGAATCCATTTGTGTGTGTAGTTTTAACGGGTTAGTCGTTCCCATTAGTTTTTGGGTCATTTTGTTAAAAGCAGACGTACCCCAGTAAATAGAATTGTTGCTTTTAAAATATATAGCGTTGGTGGAATTTCTCTTGTAAAGCAAGTGGGACGGATTTACAAGGACAAAGAGATCATAAAAAATAACTTTAGGAAATAGAAAGCACACGGTTTATTTTGCAAAAAGTTGATTAAGTAATCTAAAAGATAAAACATTTTTAGTTGATTACACACTGTCCTTTTTTTATTTTTATTTTAATGTTATTACCCAGAAATATTGAGGGAAATTTTTTTTTTTAAATAAACAGCAGGCGCTTGTGCATCTTGAGCTTTATTTTGGAGAGTAGCAGTGCCATTTCCTGTCTGATCTGCCTGAGTGAGAGTGACTTACAAGCTGCACGGTGTGTGACTGCCGTGAGGGTTTGCAGCTGCTTGTTACAGAACTTTAATAGGAACACAAAAACACGGAGCCACTCAAACGTAACACCGGAAGTATCCACAACATCACCCCCATCACACCCAGGAAAAATCAGGCGATGGCTTTATGAGTTAATCCGTTCTTCCTCATTTCACACGGTTAAAATCGAGCTGTTTTATACAAATCGAAGATCTCAAACACAAGTGGCAAACGTCAGTGCAATGCATTCTGGGATTGATCCACTGAAATCAACTGTATGTTCTAATAATCATCAGTGACCCGGAAAAAGTGAAATGTCCAAACTAACTGGTGTCAATATGGGTTTTCCTCATTTCCCCGCAAGGCAGATACCCAGAAGCCTTTGAGCAATACAACTTAAAAAAATTAAGGCCTCTGTATCATTTGAAATACTAAGAAGTAATCATCCATTCCACTCCTCAGTTAGTGTACTTATTACTTGATTTTCCTTTCGTTGGCGAAGTGAATCATGTGCACCCAACTTAAAATGAAGGTTTATATAATTCTATTATCCACCGGCAACATTAACCCTCTTCGCATGGATTGAAACGTCTTCAGTACAGTTTGTCAGCCAGTCAGACGCTGAAGCAGCGTCGTGTTTGTATTGTGAAAGTACCACAAAATACCGCCTTCATTTCAGTATTTTCTCATGGGGGGAAAAAAAAAAAAAACTACAGAAACCTCCTCAGAGTGAAGCTCTGTCCCAGGAGCACCACAAAGAATATGGACCGATAAAAGAAAATTGATATTCAAGGAGAAAGGACAACAATGGGCAAGTATGAGCAAGGCGAAGGCTGTAAGACTCTGGTGTTTTGACCGCAGCGGCGTAAAGGTCAGGAAATAACACAAGCAGAGTTCACACTCCGGAGGTGAGGCTTGGAATTGGAATGATGAGTCCTCAAACTTTATACGTATGAAAAGAAACAACTGGAGGCCAAAGGTTGACAGAGCTCCTCCAGAGAATGACGGAGGAGGAAAGTGAAGGATGAGCGTTTGCTTGGCAACTGCAGAAACGAGTGCAAGCCATACAGTGTTTTGTGTATATATATGTATATACTGAGGACACTGAGGAAGCTGAAACATGTCAGCCAGATAAAACACATTTCCTGCATTTACCTGTCGTTAACAAAAGAGGCTATACTGAAGTATTTATATATAGTACGACAAAATGAACACAATTCAACTAAGAAGTGTTGCAGACGGAGGTCAACATTCGCAAGCTACTAACAAATTCAAATCGTGTGACAAAGACATTAGAATTAGAAAAGGTTGACAGTGGTTTGTGTTATTTCATCAGGTATTGATAGAGATTTGATAAATTGATATATGATTTTAATTAACTGTTTTACTCATTGTGGTTTTTTTTGGGATGATTTCTATTGAATCACTTTGAGAAGTTACTGGTTGACAAGAAGTTACAAACAAATACCTTTTGACTGATTGTGAGCTGGAGGGTCGGTTGGTTGGTTGGTTGGTTGGTTGGTTGGTTGGTTGGTTGGTTGGTTGTGTAGGTTGGTTGGTTAGTTGGTTGGTTGTGTAGGTTGAAGGGAGGGTTGGTTGGTTGGTTGGTCAGCTGGTTGTTTGGTACGAAGGTGGGTTGGTTGGTTGGTTGGTTGGTTGGTTGGTTGGTTGGTTGGTTGGTTGGTTGGTTGGTACGAAGGTGGGTTGGTTGGTTGGTTGGTCAGCGGGTTGTTTGGTACGAAGGTGGGTTGGTTGGTTGGTTGGTTGGTTGGTTGGTCAGCTGGTTGGTTGGTTGCTTGGTCAGCTGGTTGGTTGGCTGGTTGGTCAGCTGGTTGGTTGGTTGGTTGGTTGGTTGGTTGGTTGGTTGGTTGGTTGGTATGAAGGTGGGTTGGTTGGTTGGTTGGTCAGCTGGTTGTTTGGTACGAAGGTTGGTTGGTTGGTTGGTTGGTTGGTTGGTTGGTTGGTTGGTTGGTTGGTTGGTTGGTTGGTTGGTTGGTTGGTTGGTTGGTTGGTTGGTTGGTATGAAGGTGGGTTGGTTGGTTGGTTGGTCAGCGGGTTGTTTGGTACGAAGGTGGGTTGGTTGGTTGGTTGGTTGGTTGGTTGGTTGGTTGGTTGGTTGGTTGGTTGGTTGGTTGGTTGGTTGGTACGAAGGTGGGTTGGTTGGTTGGTTGGTCAGCGGGTTGTTTGGTACGAAGGTGGGTTGGTTGGTTGGTTGGTTGGTTGGTTGGTTGGTTGGTTGGTTGGTTGGTTGGTTGGTTGGTTGGTTGGTTGGTTGGTCAGCTGGTTGGTTGGTTGCTTGGTCAGCTGGTTGGTTGGCTGGTTGGTCAGCTGGTTGGTTGGTTGGTTGGTTGGTTGGTTGGTTGGTTGGTTGGTTGGTTGGTTGGTTGGTATGAAGGTGGGTTGGTTGGTTGGTTGGTCAGCTGGTTGTTTGGTACGAAGGTTGGTTGGTTGGTTGGTTGGTTGGTTGGTTGCGTGGATGGAAGTTTTGGTTGGTAGATAGTACTGGTTGAAGTATGTTGCACAACCTCTTTAAAAATGTACTATCAAGGATCTTGTTACTTAATATAAAAACATTAATACATTTCATTTATATAAAAAAAGTTGCGACAGTTGAAAATATGTGAAATTCAAAACAAGTTTCTTCTTTTGAAGCAGACAGCACATGAAAATTCAGCGTCCATCTACCCCAACATCCTCTCTCCTTGCTGACGGCTTCATTTCAATCAAAAAGTGAGACAGTGTTCGTACATTCCATAGATGTCATACGACAGGGCCGGCATGTTGGGAGATTTTTCTAAACTAAAATAAAAAGGTCCTCCCTTAACAGCAGTTTGTCCCAGGAAGTCCTCTCCTGTTTTCAAACCAAAGCTCACAACAAGAGAGATGTTGTGAAATATATGTGAGAACCCACCCCCACCCCCCCACCCCACCCACCCCACCCACCCACCATGTCCAATCAGCCTCAGAACACCAACACATCAGGAATATATAACACATACTGTACAGCTAATTCAATTGTTGGCCCCGGGACAACATTTTTAAATGGAGCCGTAAACAGATGAAGGCGTTCCACTATTTCAACAGTTCACACTTTCTACTCGATGTGTGAGAAGGAGGACAGAATAACTAACCGCCCACATTATTCACCCAGGCAGTACTTGTGTGCTAGACCACACACATTTGTGGGGATATGTGATGAATGGGAGGCTTTTAGTGTCAGACCCCTCAGGATTTAACAACTGTTAAGACCCGCCACCTTCAGGACTTAAGTGACATAAAGTTTGATTTATTCTCCGTGTGAAAATGATAGTTGAAGGTTGCGTGGAGTGCAGACCTACGCCAACGACACATTTGTTTGCGGAACCGTCGACGATAACGAGTTTTTTTTGGGGGGGGGGGGGGGGGGGGTGGCAGTTTTTTGGGGATTTATTTTGCTGTAAAAATCTCAAAATCTAATCGATTGGTCTTTGGATGATGACAAATCATCCCAGAAGTTTTCATACAATTCGGGTTAAAAAGATTTTTGGTAAAAGTTGGTCAAATACATACATTCATACGAAACAATCCATAAACCAATAAATAAATAAATACACGAGTATGGAAACATAACCTTCCCACCCCAACTTTGGTTGACGAAGGTAAAAATAAGACCGTTCCTCCAGCAATCGGACTTTTATCCACAAGATTTCCGTATTTTTATCAGTCCAGTGGTGACACCACATCAGAACACACCTCAGCCTGCGACTGTCCCGGAAGCGTGATCATCTGTCATCTGTACACTTCGCTCTTTCATTCCACAAGTCTGGTTTTTACAATATCCCGGAAAAATACACGTTGAAACCCAAGGCCGCAGCCTGATGGGAAGGGCTCGCTGCAGCGTCGCACGACCACCAATATATCGTCCACATGTGCCCTCAATCTGTCAACTCTGTCACTGCTATCGTTCAGAGGAGCCGCTGCCTCAGTCACGTATGATTATATTGGAAAAGATCACAGTTCAACTACTGTTTGTGTGTTGACACACTCTGGTGTGATGCGTGTTGAATTTACGATCTGCCGGCTGCAAAGCATCACATATGCACTGCGTTCATTTATTCATACAAGCAAGAAGTCACGACGGTATAGAGAAGACTCTTCAAAGGTAAAGCTTCCAGAGAGGTTTTAAATGTGAGGATACATCAGATTTTAAACCATCAGTATATGGAGAGCGAGTGTGATCGAGCTGCTGCCTTCCTTCGATGGTTTTGAAAGTATGGCCACGGTAGGGACACTGAGAAAACCCCTCAGTGGTTATACGTGAACACGTTGATTTAAACCAGTCATCTTTTAGTTACAAACTTGTTTCGGTAAACTCTGGGACACCACTGCACCTACTTTTGTTCCAAAATATCTCTGCATTTATCTCTACATTATAGCCTTTGATAGAAAATACTGTATATACTGCTTCAGAGCTCAGCCCTCAGTACAAGCTGAGATATTAATGTACTTTAACTTATTTTTTTACAAGTTAAAATCACTGAGTTGTTGATGCATCATGGATACCGGAACCAGTATTGTAAACGGCATGTAAATCCATGAATGCATAAACAGTGTACAGCACTCTGGACTGTTGAAAAAGCCCATTTAAGAGGAGGGATTCCAGCGGCAGAATCGATGCGTCAAAGGAAAGAAAAAAATAAAGGAAAGAAAAAAATAAAGAAAACAAACAAGAAAATTAACCGACAATGTTTTCTGTCCAGCAGGAAAACAATTCAACTCTTTGTTTGCACGCCAAAGCAATTTAGAGCCAAACGGCCAAATGAGGTCTGATTTTCACTGAATGCCGTGTTTCAAAGATTCTCTTAAAAATACTGTAACCTGGAATCAATTACGTACGATGACAAACACGGCGCTGATGATGATGATGATTTTCAAATAGTTCATCTGATAACATGTTCTTCTTTTTCTCACTGTTCGAGAGTTTTCACCCCTTCATTTGGCCCGGGTGGCGTTCACGTTCACGTTCACGTTCACGTTCACGTTCACGTTCACTTAAGAAACCAGCTCAAACCGCCTGGAAAACGTCCCGCAGTTACACCAGCTGCTGGTTTGGGGGCGCTGTTGCCTGAAACAAACGCTGACCAGAGAGGAAGTGGAGAAGAAACACGGCTCACTGATTGGTCCGGCTTTAGCCCGTGGTGGCTAGGCTAATTAGCTTGTTGCTAATGGGTAGCCAGAAACAACCGCGATATCTTCAGACCAGATATCAATGAGAGTCTTCCTCACCACTTCCTCCTCTCTACTCCACGTCTGGCCGTGGGACATTTTCCAATTTTTTTCCTTCTGCGTCTGCTTCTTCTGATTCGTGCGGTTAGCTTTGTTTGTTTACTACCCAGAATGCTTTGCGCACTTCGTCACATCCTCTCACTCCGCCTGCTAGTAAGATCGTTTGTAAAGGAGGCGAGACCGAGGTTTCTTGTTCGCTCTGGTTGACAGTTCCTGGACGTCGCCCAAAGAAAATGGTTTTTCCCTGAAGAGACTCTGGTCCGGATCAAACGGGGGAATGTGAACACGCCCTAAAACCAGATCAGAAACCGGATTATATCATCCCCTACAGTCCCATTGTCATTTCAATCAGATGGTGCAGATAAAATCAGAAGTGTGGTTCGGTTAGGTTAGGTTAGGTTAGGTTAGGTTAGGTTAGGTTGGATCAGATTGTACTTTATTCATCCCACAATGGGGAAAATTCACATTGTTACAGCAGCAGCAAGGTCAAAGAAGTTAAATACACAATGTGCCTTAACAGAAAAGATAAACACTTTACTTTGAAAGATATTAACAATAAATAAAATGTGAATTTTTTTTTTAAACATCAATTATGGAGATGGAGGTTATTCCTGTTCCTGACATGAAAAGATAAAAAACATTTTCTTTGAGACGAACGATAAAGAAAAACCACAGAGAAGAAAAGTAGAAGTACTTTCTTCAACCTGCCGTTGTTTTCCTCAGTTCGTCTACTGGTGTAGCATCACTTCACCAATGACGGACTTTATTTATTCACACTTCATGGTTGAATTCAGACAGGACAGAGCACACAGATCGATAACAGAGCTGAACTAATGCGTCTGGACTGAGTGAACTGTGCCTGGGTTTGGTCCTGCAGCTCCGCGTCGCACATCCTCAGCCTCTCTGCATGGAGATCACATCTCCAAACGTCGGCCTGTGTTCCCTCCGGCTCCGCCTGGACTCTGGCAGTGAATCAAAGTGTCACGCCGGTCGCGTCTCGGTGTGCGACGGACTGGAACGGAGGCGTGTGTTTACTGGCCCTCGCACCACGAGGTGCACACTTTTCTTAAAAGTCACTTTGCAGTGAAACTCCGGGAACCTGAACCCTAACCCATCATCCCAGATCTAGATCAATAGATCAATCATTCTTCACTGTAATCCCATATTTCTTCCATCGATACCAAACTAATCCAGATTGATTGAGTTCACCAGTTCATTCACCACTGAATTCTAAAGGCAACGGCTTTACATCATCTGATATAAAAGGCCACGATGCATTTGATTTCCAATCCCAAGATGATCATCTAATCCCGCATCTTTCCCAACTTGGGACCATCGTGATGGATAATGTAGGAAACCGAGGTGTTGAATCATATAAATGTCGTCTTCCGGAGAGAAATAAATCCTGACACAAGGTCTTCCTGCTTTAAAAAGCTCATTGGACGTGTGGCGCCGCCTGCAGTGAGCGCCTTCCCTTTAATTTTGCTGACTGCTCAGATAATTGTTCTTTGTTCTTGAAGGCAAAAAAAAAAAAAGGACTTGTATCCTGTGATCTCAGCTGGGGTCATGGTCTCTTACGTAAACAGAGCAGCGTCTTGTTCGGCCACCCGGAGTAATCAGGGTCTCAAACTTCGCGCGTACAGTGGCCTGCTTGTTGGAAGTTCTCCGAATGGCGGTGGAATAAAATGGTCCGATTTTCTGGTGGAATTCACTTATGATCAGCAACGTCAACACGGTGAGGGAATAAAGTAGGTTGCATCGAAGTCAGAACTATTTATATATATATACATTTTTTAATAATTCTGCTCTTATTTTGAAGGTGAGAGTCCTGAAAGGTGTTCAGAAGAATGCATTTTTTTTTTAACAATAAGCAAATCAATTTCAAATTTGTTTCTAGAGTCATTAGTCATTAGTCTACAATACATAAAAGAAGAATTCCACAGGAGTAAACGGAGGAGACGGTGGAGAAAAGAAAGAAACAAAACTCAGTTTTAACAGGAATAATCCTGCAGAACCAGACTCAGGGGCAGAGAATCCTGTTCATTTGAAGGGTAATTGAAGGATCGTCGCCTCAGTAAAAATGTTGCTCGTTTTGTTTTCAGTAATATTTGATCGTCCTGAGGCGTCTGGAGGAAAACCGATGAGAGGAACGTCGTCTTTGAACACGCCACCAGTGGGCGCCGTGCCCCACGTGGCCACGTTCCACGATGAACGGGCCGGTTCCGTTCACAAGACGCCCGTAAACAAACAGGCTGAAACCAACGCGCAGCTGCTTTCAAGGCTTTATTCTACAAACAGACACGCCTCTGATGTTTATTGTGTGTGAAGGTATCTGATGAGAACAGAAGAAGACGCGGTGCTGCGCCCAGCGATACAGTATATGTCATGTGACTGCTTGTTCTGGACGTACATTCATGCAAATGAGCTTCTTTGGGTTTTTCTTTTTAACTCGTGGAGCTGCTCGCAGTAAAAGTCACTCTCAGCTTCTTCTGGACTGCATCTTAATCTGTTGTGTCACAATGAATAGGATTGTTTTTCATGCTTCTGAGTAAGAAAAATCTATTTTCACACACTGTTTAGTTTTTTTTTTTTCATTCAAGACAATTCCTCAGCATGCTTCACAGTAGGTCGCCCGGAGACTTCCTTCCTGCTACTTCATATTATCATACTTGATATATGATAGACAACACTGATGCTCTGTGTAAACGCCTAACGTGTGAGAAATACCAATTGTTATTGTTTTGTGTGAGTTATAATCTTGAACACCAGCATGAGGTGGGGGGGTATAAAGCTGTATTACCACCAACAGTCTGAAGAGGAAGTAGAAGTTACGCCAAAAAGAAAGAACTCGTATCTAAATGTATGGGTGCATTATTGTAGTAAAACTATTTGTCAGTGCGTATGGAAAGTTGTTCTGTCCAGAGTGCGATTCGTCAATGCAAAACGGAATCCGCAAGGGTTGTCTGACAA
Organism: Lipophrys pholis; assembly: GCF_963383615.2. Classification (NCBI taxonomy): domain Eukaryota; kingdom Metazoa; phylum Chordata; class Actinopteri; order Blenniiformes; family Blenniidae; genus Lipophrys; species Lipophrys pholis. The sequence goes on from NC_137649.1 coordinate 22,750,217, forward strand.
TCCGTAATCTGTATCAGAATTTGTACGTGTAATAAAATTTGTCAATGCGTACAAAGATATTCACAGTTAAAAGTCTACGTAATTCGAATACATGTTATGAAAATACAGACAAATCACCAGCAACAAGTCAAGCAGCTTCAATATTATCTTTTTACGCGTGGCATTTGCTAAACTTCCAGGAGAGGATTGGTACCTGTGATGTCAGGGTCTCTGTGCCCTGGGCTCTGCCTCACAGGCTCTTTGAGCTAATGGGGGGGTCAAGCATCGGGTTCAGGGATGGGAAACGAGAAACGGTTTCAATTCCTTTGGAATCTTGCAAAGTGGATATTTCCTCAAAGGGAGGGAATGCGACTATAGACAGGAAGGTTAGCGCACACAGCAGCGATGATAGTTGAATGAATGTGGCGTCTAAACGGAGCGATCGAGAGACGACCTCTCCAACAGCCGCCCTGAAGAAAGACGTGAAGAAGATTGGATGGGACAAGAAGTCAGTCAGTTTTTAACCTCTTTGGATTGGCTCAGAGGAAAACTACTGACGTTGTGAAAAAGATATGCGAGTGCAGGAAGTGGCCTTGGCCTTTAGATAGCTCAGCGCTGAATCCAATGGACCCTCTGGAAGTTATTTCAGACGTCATCTATGCCTTCGTGACCTTGTACTTCCGGGACTTAAAGGATTTACTGCTCTCATCCAAAACCCAACGAGACCTTGAGCGGAAGGTTTCCTTGTGAGTCTCGATGTGTCGGAGCAAATTCATGGACCAAAAGTCTCAGATAGGATCTATAAAGTAATGACCGAACAGTTTATGAACACAAAGTGAAGATTTCTTTGGATTTCAGGAGGATCTGAAGCCGGAGGCCGGACGTCAGCAACCGAGTTGCACAAAGTTGCACGAGCATCGCTAGCACGATAGCCGTTAGCTCGTATCGTTGCTAGCTAGCCTGTCAGGTAGCTGCATCACTGTGTGAACCACTGAGCAGGGAGCGTCTCCATGGCAACAGACGCTGATCTCCTTATATCTCCTCCATGAGGTGCCTCTCTCATCCGCTTTGTATGAGACTTTTATTTGCAGTTTTTCTGAATTTATTCAAAAACGGTTGGTTGTTAACGCCCCAAAATCAAATGGACTGGTCCTTGGATGACGACAAATCATCCCTGAAGATTTCGAGTTAATATTTTTTTTTGAAAAGTTGCTAAAACGCATACAATCAAACCAATAAATAGATAAGTAGATTAATAGATTAAAAAAATTGACAAAAACAACATTCTCAGCCAATTTTGTTGGTCACCCAACTTTCATTGGCGAAGGTCAAAAGAAATCTAGACATATTATTTTGCATGTGCATGTTTCATTCTGCAGCCACATTAAAAACATCACGAGAGCCCATTTTCTTTCCTCGTGTTTTAGGTGTTCGTTTACGAGACAGCGGCGCTCGGAGTCACTGAAAATACAACTTAACATCAGGTCCAAATAAAAAAATAAAAACAAAACATCCATCCATCTATACCAATAGATAGATAAATAAATATGATAGTGTTTTAAAAAAAAAACTAATTAATTAATGTACTGTCCAGAGGTAAATAAATAAATCCATTATTCAAAAGAGAAACAAAGTGAACCAGCCACCGCTAATCTGTGAGATCATGACGAGACGAAGAACAACGTTGCTGCACGTCGTCAGTATCAAATCTATTTTTCACGCAGGAGATTGTTTTTTTAAATGAGGTGTTGGCTTCTCCACTGGGGAGTGTTTGCAGAGCAACGCAGAGAGAAGACGATGCTCCGCATTCAGGCTGATAAATGTTTCACCTCACCGCTCTTCTTAAGCAGGTAGGCTTCAGTGGGTAACGGTAATGGGGAAGGACGATTATGGAATACATCGGCGCGTCGAGACGTCCACTCTGAATATAGAGTGGCAGAGAATCACATGGTGTCACTTGAAGGAGAAGCGGATACACGGCACTCCATTCTGAATCCAGTGCAGTATTCCTCCTGGAAGTTACCGCTCTTAAGTTGTTGCAAAAAAAACAACAATAAATGATTGCGCTGTGCAGCTTTAGAGAACAAACAGGTAGAACTGGAACGTCTGCAGACTGAGGAGGATTTCTGGAGGCTCAACTGCCTCAATACATTTTATTTTCCTTCCCATTTAAAAGACATTTCTTGAGTTTCCCTTTAAAGTTGGCTGTCGGTGATGATTGACATTTTGCGACAAGACAAGACAATTAATCCCACATGGGGAATTTCAGTCGTCACAGCAGTTCAACATTGAACAAATACCTAGAGACAGACAGGATAGTTGCACACAGGAAAAAAAAGACTAGGTATATATAAATAGATAATTAGATAAATATATATGCGCATAGAAAATGCAGGGTGTGAAAACAGTAGTTTTAATATTCACAATATTTGCAGTGCAGCATTACCATTTAAAGAGTTTCTTATTCAGTTTCTGCAGTTGAAAAGTCTCACGGCAGCGCACAGTCCGCAGTTAGTCAGTTTGGTCCAGTTTTGCAGCTCCTGCTACGTTCCGATAAGAAGATCGTCCTCTTTTGACTCCGCTTCCGAAGAGGAGCCGACTCTCTTCACTCCCCCGAGGTCGTTTTAATATTTTGGCCTCATACTTTTCACCGACTTCAGCAAATAAAACGAATCATCTGAGTGTCGATAAGCCGTTTTGACTTCAGTGGTGACGAGGAACCCGTCAGACCGGTCACAGGAAGCATCATTGTTTTGCGAGATTCTACTTGATTTAAGGTTTTGACAAAAGATTTAAAACATTTCTGCTCTATAATCAATAAAAAAAAAAAAGAAATGCTGGAATTGAGTCACAATGCAACTGTTTGGCCGGCATCGTGTTCTTTTCATATAAAATGACTTCTTCTGCCCCGGCCTTCAGGTTGGCCGTGGTTCTCCGAAGCCAAAGGGGGAAGTGAGCTGAGCTGTGAAGGGAAACAAGTGGCGTTCCTCCCTGGGGGGTTGGGAAGGGGGTTGGGGTGGGGTGGGGGGGGGGGGGGGGGGGGGGGGATCTCAGTGGTGGTCTCGCATGCACGCTTCACCGGACAGAGCGGCTTCTCTCGGGGCAGATCTCCGGGAGTCGCTCCGCCTCGCCTCACGTTCTCATTCTCCTTTATTGCCGAAATAAGAAAATAAAACCAATAATAATCTATTTTGGATAGAAATATGACAGGAATACAAACTGTGGGCGATGGGAGGTTCAGACTTTCAGTCAGACTTTCACCAAATGACCTGAAGCCCCTCAGGAAGTCCTCGATAAGCTCGGACGCATGCCGGCCCACAAAAGCCGAGCAATTATTACCGAGCGCCGTCTCCAAAACGACTTGGAATGACTACAATCTTAACCTAAAGCCAACTTTAATGACGAAAAATACGATAAATCTCCGACAACATTCTGCATGTTTGTTTATGTTTTGGTTTTTTTTACAAGCTCGCCCTGACAGTCGCTTTGAGGCTGATGCTCGCTGCTCTCTTGTTTAATCCTTTAAGGCAGATTTTCACGATTGTTCACGTTTGCGGATGAATTATGTTAATTGTCATTTTTAACTTTTTGATTTCATTTCTTTTTAAGGGTTTTTTGTTTGTGTGAATACGTTTGGCAGGAGCCAAGCAAACTCAAAGAACAGGACATACCAGAAGGGATAAGGACACATCGAAAATGCACAGATCAATCAGAAATCACCAGATCTAAAAAATTTGTAATGAAATCATGGGAAGAAAAAACAGTAAGAAACATATGAAATGGGTACAAAATCTCAACTCTGACGGAGGAGAGTCACACTAAACTAAAATACCCCATAAAGAATTCTCCCTAACAACAGAATGAACATTTCAAAAAGGTAAAAACCGTCTGCTAATGGTTCATGTTTCCACTGGAAAGCGCTTGACATCCGTTTACTGGTGTAGCATTTTACCTCATCAATAATCCGTGTTGGACCTCATTTCACCAGTGAATTCACAGCGAGCGTCACGCTCCGGAGGCTCCGCATCCACATGTTATGATCTCTTGCACGCGATACTCGCCTCCAGCCGGCTGTAACACCTTTAATGGAGCCTTGTGGAGGTTCACCACCGGGTCAGCTGCCGACGTATCGTTTCTTAGCAGAACTGTGAACTGTCAGGGAGCTTCGCCGGGTTCTGAAAATCACAGGACAGCCCAGATTAAACAAAACAAAAAAAAAAACGCTAAATGAAGGATTTAATTTCAGCTCCATCCATCCCAGTGATGAACGTCTGAGTTGGCAGGTGACGGAGACGCTCCGGGACCTTGTGAATCTTCTGAATGCAACTAACGCTACCCTGCATACACATGAACTGCACTAGGAGCACATCGGACACCTATTTTGTACAGCACGGAGAGAAATCCAACCCATTTCAAGGGAAACAAAGTAATCAAGGACCTGAAAGTCAAGGCTATCTCGAGCCTGTAGACCGAACTTATGGAAGAGGTATGTGGACGGAAAACCGCAAAAAATTGGAAGGACGCGGCAACTGATAGAACATCTGAATTCCAGAGACGAACGACACGAGTAACAGAAAATTCACCCGAAACAATTTAAGTTCTTCTGGACATTAAAACTCTACACGTAAATAATCCACGGGAATCAAACACATACCGACAAATATTTATCATGGACGTCGGAACACCCCACAGTACATCACACTTTTCGAAAGTGCCACCATAATAACAGATCCGGAGCAGAGGATGGAGGGAGGAAAAACACATTAACAATCCATTAAGGAACTGCTAATATTCACGATAAGCAATGATTAAAAAAAAGGGGGGGGGGGGGGGGGGGTACAACAAATTAAAATGAAAACTGTCTGTAACCAGCAAGTGGTATTTTCTTCCCTTGCTTCTGCCAATCGATTCCTATTTCCATTACAAATGTCTCTTGAACATAAAGTGAATCTCTGTTATTGCTTCTTTTCTCAACCAAACTCTTCTAACTTATACAGTTGTGTATAAGATTAACACACGCCCATTTTTCTTTCATACTCAAAGTTTTGCAACGTTATAAAATCTCTCGCCTATGTATGCCGGTAAAGCGCTGCTCATGGTACGCTAATGCTCGTCGGCGTCTTGCAACACGGACATCACAGCAAACAAAATACACAGACTGGCACCAGGAATACCTTCATCATGAAGTTGTTTTGCTCAACACCATTACCTACTTTGGATTGTGGCACAAGCGCCAAATCACTTCCATTATGAACGAGCAAATAGTGCAGCAGATATGTTCCACACGCCGGTGAACATCTGGGTTAAGAGGGTTTCGTACTGCGGCGGGATAACGAGTCCAATCCCACTTCAAAGCTTTGATCCTGCGACGTGTTGGACTTTTATGGACTTTCCTGCGGTTTTCCCGCCTCGGCCCGGCTGACCGTCACACTGAGAAGGCAAAGCATTCGCGACGTGACAACAGGCTCTCAGGAACACTGTCGGATCGTTAACTTCTGATATGCAGGCTCATTTTTTTTTGAGGAGTTTCACGGCGAATTGTTGACAAAAACCCTTCGGTCAATAAAACAGGCACCGGAAAAAAGTCAAATATACCGAGAACACAGAAATTCAATAATGTCTGATAACGATTGTAAATCTCGCCCTCTTGCTGCATGACTATATTTTGACTCAAATATTAAAAAAAAGAAGAAATAACCTTCAAATATATTTAAATAAAAGTGGACAGACACACGTCAGCAGACTCAATTTCTACCACAAGGCAAAATGATCTTGATTTTCCAACGTCAAGAGAAAATCATCTTCCTAATCGCTGATGATCACACAGGCGGGACACGACATGTGGCACAATCAGAACAGTTTTCAAAAGATAGAAAATTGTAGTAATATTGTAACTGTAATATTAATAATGTACCAACACAGAACTTTACAACTCAGTGTAATAAACCCCAAAGTCACATAACGTCTGAAAGCTTTAATAATATTTGGAGCTCGGGATTTAAAGCCAATATTACTTTAATAGCCACTTTTAGAATATGCAAATTGAATGATTTTATTAAGTCAAATTTATCTTTTATTGGAAGGTCTGCATAAATAACGGTATTACGAGGTCTGATTTAAAGGAAGTGAGTGTGTCCGGAAGCATAGGAACTAAAAGCTGCTTCACTTTCTCCCCTCCGTCATTTTCCAAGAGATCTGATTGGTCAGAAGGCGGAGCAGAAGGCGGAGCTACGGAAAACTCAGGGTTAATCCTTGAAGTTATCTTGATAAGAGAAAGTCGTAGTACAGGCCCCCGGTGTGTTGAAGATAAGTTTTATTCCGCAGATCTTTTGAGGGATTAGGATTATGTTTCACCCGAGGCCTTTTACTTTATCACTATTAAACTATTCAATTAGCTTTTTCACATTAAATCGATGAAACGACTCCAAGATACAGATTATTCTTTTATTCCTTATTCTATATTTATTTCACAAACTGCCTCCTTGTTCTCAGCACTGAAAAACATCCACACGTTTTTGCGGTTTGCCAACAACAGGAGAGCCTCTCATCACATAATGAGATATCCATACAGCCATAATTTATAATAGGATCCGGGAGTATTTCCTGCTAATTGGCATAAAACATGAGAATAGTTCATCCGAAAATTGGTAACTGAATATTTAACAGAACAATCGACCCTGAAAGAGACGCGTTTGCTATTGATTGTTATCGACTGAAAAACCTCCGAGCCACTTTATTTATTATTAATCTCCTGGGGGAAATTAATTTCTCGGTGTTTAACCTGGTCTGCTCAGACTGGGAGCGTTGGGCTGACTCAGCGTGGCGCCGGGGGACCTGAAGGTCAGGAGGAACCACAACCTGCCAGCCGTGGGATTTCTATACGCAGATCGACTCGCCTAATAAATTACTCTTGTGACGCTCTTATTATGTCTTATTCTAGTTAGTTTCTGACAATGACTGTATGTCGTCGGGTTTTTTTGTTTGTTTGTTTACAAACCACACACACGCCGTGCAGAGAGAACAATCCGCTATAAACATTACTGATGGGAGTACACGGGTATTCGTATGGACAGATTATGAAGTTGGATTGATAATCCAGGTGACCGAACCATAGAACGACTTCTTATCGTCCAGTCAGGTCGTTCACATACAGAAGAACTATTTAGTAAAGTTTTTTTTTTTTTTTTTAACCGTTTCCACAGAGCGTTTTCGAAAAGTTCCACCTTGGGAGCCGTTTCCAACCGTTCCAGTTTTTGTCGTGTAAACGGAAACCCAAAACAATACAAAAGTTCCATTTTCACTTGAAAATACAGTCGTTTAAACGGGGCCAATAACAACAACAACAAAAAAAAAAAAAAACGTACGTGAGGAAGTTACCAGAAATCACAACTTTTACTCAACTGTGGTCCCACGAACTCTTTTTGTGACTTTTTGTCACAGAAAACAACCTGCTAGTATAAGTGAATAACGACGTCAGTCCTGCATCATTAAATTACTGGGAACTCAGAGTTTCTCCCGTTTGAATCATTTAAATGTAAGATCGACAGGAATAGATGCCTCTGGCTTCTTTTTCAGGCCTGAACATTGTAGATCTATACACATAGAGTTGAAAATGTCTTTTTTTGAAGCCCTGGAAGTCGATGGCACATTTTGAGGTTGATTAAACAAGAATAAGACCATGAGTGAGTGAAGACGCAACCTGAACGTGTTTTCACCGTGGAGTGATGAACAGTCGGTGAACAGTCGGTGAAAAGTCCACGACTTCAATCTGCAGTTTCACATTCTAAATCTTTGTATTCACATTTTCTCCTCCCAGTATCTTGCATCTCTTCTGTGCATCTGACGTTTGCAATCCTCAGTATTTACGTTTCCACAAAGGTTTGGGTGGAGTGGGGCGCGGCGTTGAACAAGGGATGGAGTTCTTTTCTTCTTGTATTTCATCGATTCAATCAAGGGAAACCACCCTGCGGGAAGAAGCAAAGGTATTTATCTCCAAAAGAGAGACAGATACCCATCTCGTTGTGTCAAAGCCAGCTGACTGCCAGGGAATCACACTGATTTTACATATTCATCAGTCTGAGGTGTGTGAAGATGAAAGTCGTCCCCGAAGCAGCGGCGTCAGGGTCCAGAGGGTTTTACTGAACCGGCTCAACATCTTCTAAAGTGGAAGAAGAAAGAACACCACCATGCTCCGTACTTTTAACACCTTCAGAAATCCAGTCCCAGCAGACGTTACAACTCCGGAGTGTCGCTGATCAGGTGCTTTTCTTCAGTCGTCCACGTGCCCTGAATGGGATGTGGCAGAAGTGGATCGTTTTCCCTTCTTGCTTCTTTTGTTGGAATCATCGATCAACACAAAACAAGTATAGATTATTTTTTTCCTCGTCAGTTTGAAATGTCCTTATTGATATTACCCCTTTGTTCTGGCAATGGACAAACAGAACTCGGCACAGGCGGCTTCACGAGCTCAGCACGAGGTTTTAGCAGAGCAGATCAGAGTGGGGGGCGTGTTCGTCTTCTCAGGACGCCCCCTGGTGGCCTCCCTTCAGAGATTTACCAGGTGCGTCTGACCGGGAGGGTGCCCCCTGGTGGCCTCCCTTCAGAGATTTACCAGGTGCGTCTGACCGGGAGGACGCCCCCTGGTGGCCTCCCTTCAGAGATTTACCAGGTGCGTCTGACCGGGAGGACACCCCCTGGTGGCCTCCCTTCAGAGATTTATCAGGTACGTCTGACCGGGAGGACGCCCCCTGGTGGCCTCCCTTCAGAGATTTATCAGGTGCGTCTGACCCGGAGGACGCCCCCTGGTGGCCTCAATTTAGAGATTTACCAGGTACGTCTGACCGGGAGGGCGCCCCCTGGTGACCTCCCTTCAGAGATTTATCAGGTACGTCTGACCGGGAGGACGCCCCCTGGTGGCCTCCCTTCAGAGATTTATCAGGTACGTCTGACCGGGAGGACGCCCTGGGGTCGGCCCAGGACTCATTGCAAAGAGGATGGATGGATAAGAAGTGAATTCTCCGCTGATGGAGCTCCAGTCTCCAGAGTGACTGGTTTTAAATGGTTCCATCGGTTCTCATCTCGAATGTAGAGAGACGGCATCGAGCTTCCGCCACACTTCTCCCATAAACCCTCTTTTCACTAAATGTGTGGCGAGTACGGTGATGCCCTCAGCTAAAGTTACACTTAAATCTACATGTGTTGCCTACTAATCAACACTGCGGCTCCAAACTGGAACCGCCGCTCTGTCGGAACATGTGTTGTAAAGCTTGAGAGAACCGGCATGAAGCCAAAAGGCTTTAATTCGCTGGAAGACGGGAAAAGATCAAAATCTTTTGATTAAAAATCAAATGAATATCTCTCCAGCTTTGATCAGTTTATTTATTATTATTTAAATATCCACCACCTTTAAATATAAGTGTGGAATTGTCAATATTTTCACAAATCTGAAAAATTTGTACCAAAAATGACTGCAACCTCAAGAAAAAGCCTTTTTTAATGACGTAAGAGACAGTGAAATGTACAAAAGATATATATATATAAATAACTGGTGTATTTTACTGATGTTTGCATGTATATAGTTACAAACTCACTGTAAATGTCCATAACGAGGACTCTGGTTACAATGAAATAAAGTGGAATAATTAGAATGATCACAGTTTGCATGTTCTCCCTGAGCCTGTGTGGGCTTAATTTCAAATAAACCACACCTGTCTTTTATTTTGAAAACACGTGTAAATTCTTGTGTCCCACAAGTTTTACACATTAGCTGTGCATCAAATGGATTATTGTAAGGGGGTGTAATGATCAGACATCAAACAATTAGTTTCTCAGAGGCATTATAGGGGGATTTAAAGGTTAAAAAAAAAAAAGAAAACAAGACTTGCTGGTATCTTTAAACAAACAGCAGAACCCAAGGCCTGCTGGGTAATCCCTCACTGGGTGACTCACTTAAATGTTTCTTAAGAAGGAAATTCCTCCGGAGCGCTGCGAGCGAGAGGAAGGATGATGTGAAGCATTTTCCACTTGATAAACACACAAACTGAGAGAAGCAGCTCGGGATCATAAATCACATGATGACCCAGACTCCACAGGGACCCGAAAACAATCCAGCCCGACTCCTCTGGCACCGCGGAGAATGAATGAAACACTGGTAGTAAACATAGTTACCTGCAGGGAGCTGGTCTCAGTTCCATCGACGCTACGATCTGACCCGTAACCCCCGAATGGACCGGGCAGCCGGGCTGCGGCCATCTTGAGAATCTCTTCATTCCTCTGCGTATTTACACGGATATAGAAGCAGCGTTTACAGACAATCTGATAAGACGGGACCTGCTGGGAAAGATAACGAAGGCCTCCGTGAGAACGTCTGAGCCGGGAGGCTGCTTTCAGCATCGGAGGAAAGATTGGCGATTTTACACCAGATCAATCAGACTGTGTATCTGCAATCTCATTACATATTCATTCCACCACAAACATGGCCGTGGAAAGACACATCTACAAGAATACCGGGATAAATGGTAAATAATGGGAAATGGACTCAAACTCTGGAATCCGGTTCCAGACAGTCTGAAGTCGTCTGCGGAATAAATAAAAAAATAAAAAAATAAATAATCACAATAGGGAAAAGCAGCTGTGTCAGCATTAGTCTATTTTAATTGTCCATTGTATTGTTGTATAATGTATTTTAGTACTTTGTATGAATTTTAGGAATCCAGGTGTTGAATTTTAATGGTTATTGTTGGTGTTCTTAGTAATGTTACTGATTTTACTGTAGGTTATATTTAGAATGTGTATTTTATTGTGTTCCTGCTGGTTGGGTTTTCTGTATAATGTGTTCCCGAAGATTTTTAATATCTGTGAGAATCGTTCCGAAAACGGATGTTCCATTTTAATGGTTACTGCTAATGTTATACATTTTTACTGTACGTTATATTTGTAAATGTGTATTATTATGTCGTGTCCTGCAGATGGAAACTAGAAAAAAACTAGAAATCTGGTACGAAGCAACTTATCTTACGAATGTTTCTGTACATGCTCCCTGAAATAAAACAAATGTCTGGTGACATGGGCATGTCTGACACAAGAAACACTGACAATGACGTAGTTTTCATGTTGGGCCACTAGTGGGTGCTGTTGGTTGTTCTAGTCTTGAAACCACGCACACATGCGGAGAACAACGCGCTATAAATAAACGTTAATGGGAGAAGACGGACATTCGAATGGACGGTCGACCAAGTTGGATTGTTATTCCCGGTGACTCTTCAATAAGTATTAAATACTTATCGATAAGTATTAAATACTTACACCGTTATCGTGTAAACGAACCCCAAAACGCAGCGACGGTTTTGTGCTTTCACTTGAAAACGGGGCCTAAAGGGCTTTTAACAATTTAGTAATTTAATAGAGGAACTCATTTAAAAATTTCACCTTTCGTCAACCTTTTGTATATTTGGGATGCGTTTGTACGCAGATCGTACATCTGTGTACTTGCTTGCTTCATCAGGAGCAGCAACAATCAACACTTAATACCTAAACAGCTGCTCCACAAACACTTTCCTAACAGACCTACTTAGTTTGAACTAGAGCAAAACTGTTTACTCCCGTTTTGTTTTCCAACACTTTAGGTGCAAACGATGTGCAGTTTCTTCTTGTTGGTGCAAACGGCAGCATCTGCCCTGTCAGCAGTCAGGAGGGGCTTTACTGGAGGCGTTACTTCAGCGCAGTCGGTTGGTTATTGATCCCCCAGAGGGAATCAGTCTGACAAACCCTCCTACTGTATTGTCCTTCCAGAAGTATAAAAGAACATTAAAACGTACTTGTTGCTGCAACTATCGAATGATTGAAGTAATTTGTAGGAAAGTATTTTGTGTGTCTGTTGCTGTGTGTTGTGTAATATGAATTAGGCTTTATGGTATTCAATAAATACTGGCAATTAATAAATACTGGTATTTGGACTTGGAGCGAGTAGCTAAAGATTAGTAAGTGTGGCGGCTGGCCAATAGGGGGCGCCAGGGCGCAGTTTATTTCTTTCAAATGGTTCTAGAATACTTGGAAAGATGAATCGATGTGTTGTTTGAAAATTGACCTGATAAACTTTTTGTTTATCCTAAACTAAGACTAACAAGCAGCAACGAAACGCCTTCATTTTCTAAAAGGAACTAATGAAGCTTCTGCTTGTATTTCTTTACAAGTATGTTAATAAAAGAGTCTTAATACTTGTTCACGCGCCGTTTAAAAAAACTATAATACTCACCACTAGGGGGCGTCTCTCAATCTAAGAAAAGGCCAGCTTGTTGTAATGTGCTTTATAAACACACAATATTTAAATGAAGTTAACGTTGGCTGGAATCTAATAATAGTGAAGAGATGAAGAGCTCCACCTCAGAAATGTTCCACCAGCCGCCACTGCTTAGTAATTAGACTTGTACTCGTTCTTTCTAAACGCGGTACTGGTGTGTCTCTATGCATAACTGAATAAAAAATAAGTGGATGTTTCTTCAGGCTCTTTTGAGCAGAACGACCTTCCACCGCAGCGGGAAGGAAAAGACGGAGTGTTTTTAAGTAATCCACAGTGAAACCCGAGCAGAGAGCTGAGGGGAGAAAGAAAATCTTTAAATCCTCAAACAGAGAGAAAGAACTGAGGAGTTCTGATGTTCCACAGTTTCTGGATGGAGCCTCGATAATGTGCCGAAGAGCTCCGGCCTCAGATTGAACATCCGACACATTAAATGACTTCATCTGCTTTAATGACGCGTCCGTCCGCACGCCACACTGGACGTGAGGCTGGAGCAGCTTCTCCACGCCGCCCATTAGGAAGGAGCCGGAGTTCAAATAGAGACGGCGCCGCCGCTTCAGGACACCGACTGTTTACAGAAAAGTAAAAGAATCCATTTCATGTCTCCCGGAGCAGAAGAGCCGCGCTTCGCCCAAATATTGATCCTGGATGCGACAGTCGTCAGCAGACCGACGGAGCTCCTTCCGCCTCCAACTTTCATTTTCTTTGTTATTCCTGACAGAAAAACTTTGTTCAAACGGACTTCTATTCCAAAGCAGAAGTTTGCCCCGATCCAGTCCGTCCTGAGATTCAACTCAATCATCATCCAAGTAAAAGATTAAATAAAAATAAACAGTCTTGAGGAGCAGAAGAGACGATCACTTATAATATCTCCCCTGAAGCTTCCTTCCAGTACCTCTACATCAGTCTGGTAATGTTCAACGTTCTAAATATTTACAGGTTTACAGATATTTTTAAGCATTTTTATGTGCAGTTTTTACAAATAAAAAAAACCCATAATTTTCATGTTCGCTCAAATCAAATATCTAACATGTCACATTATTTATATTCAAATCTAATTCGATGATTTCCTTGCCAGGGAATTGAACCAACGCAGAAACGTTGGCTTCAGAAGAACCGGATGATTTAAAAGAGAAATTAAGATTCTCCTCACGAGGGAGCCTGACGTGGAACCACGACCCCCAAACGGTATACAATATCTGAAGTGTAATAACCGCTCGATAATGTTTAATGTTATTCATTACTTATTACCGATGATTGGAGAAGAAGATTCTAGAGAACAGAAGACTTAATGACTTGAACAGCAGCAATCATACGTAAATACCATAAACCGTATAAAGATATACGTAGAAAATAGGTCAAACTGTTAGAACTCATTCTTTCATAAATCTTCACTTTATGATGTAATTAAATAATTACAATATAAGAGGAAAAATATTTTACCAGCCCCACATGTAGTATCAGAGGTCTTTTTACATTTTGGGTTTTATTCTATTCTATTTTATAACAATTCGGCTCTACTGAGGCTGTAAGAAACTCTAAAACGCGCGTCAGATATTTATGGATTATTTCAACAAGGCCTCTTTACACAAGGTGACCCTGACCTTTGACCCCCGCGGACTCGCACCAATCGAACCCTTCGTTTTCTGGATTTAATCCAGTGAGAAGAAGCGACATCCAGAAGCTCCTGCCTGCAGTCGCTCAGCTCCGACGTCTCACATAAACGAGTCGCTGTTTTTGGAGACGGTTCCTCCTCGATAACGTCACATCATTTCTCTCCTCGTCGTCTGAACACAGAGGCGGCCATTGTTCGGCGGAATCACGCCGGCGGGACGGCGGGAGAAGAGTGGCGGCTGGTTGTCATAGTCGAGGCTGATTTGGAAGGATTATTAAGTGTATTTGACACAAAAACGAGTCGGTGTATTTAAACAGAGGATTTGTTGGAGCATAAAAATAATCAGTCGAATTCTTCTGAAGTAAAAAAATATATAAGAATGAATGTTTCAGGATTATTTGCCCATATTTCCAACCATAACTCAGATATGGACGAATGATGGAGTTATATAATAAGTTGAGTGAATTTGATTTTACACATCATGTCAGTATTTTCTACTAGTCTTGACTTCAGGATGTTGACAAGCGGCTTCCAACTGAGTTTCTCATTAAAGTTATTCCTAAAAATGTATTAACAATTTGTTTACCATTAAGAGAATGGTAAACAAAGAAACAAAGCCATGCGATACTATACTAAATATACATGGAATTATACTAGATATATGAAAAATTTATAAAATATCAATTATAAATAACAAAGTTTTTTTTCTCAAACAAATTGGTTAATAGACGAGTCGTCCTACGACCCTTAAAATCGCACAGTCAGCAGAATTTGGTGAGACGATACCAACACGGCTGTAATAAACCCCACCGATGTTCGTCACGTCAAACACGTCTTACGACGACGCTCAACCCAGAAAAGTTGCGAAAGAAAGAAAGGAAGATAGTAGTCTGTTGATTCTTTCTTCCCTCTTTTGATCTCGCCGGATCCTGAAGTTCCTGAACGCCGCAGACCCAGAGCGATGCCGTCACGAGCGCCGTGGCTTCAGAGAATCACTTGAAAGAGGCGATCAGCCGCTTGGCAAAGTTGGAATCAGACGCTCGTGTCTTCATGTGACAAAAGTTCTCCAAGCTCTGGCCAGAGGGTTCTGGGCGTGGCGCTCTGAGCCACTGAAGAGAGAACTTTTTGAAAATGGCCCCCGAGCTCAGTCCTGAGTCGAGGACGGAAACGCTGCTGCTGCTGACCTCGGCTCTGGAAAACACTTCTTCTGCACATGTGCGAGATGACGGACAAAATACAACGGCGGCTTCTGTTCCCAAAAAGCTTCCCGTCCACACGGCACAATGAAAACTACTCAAAGGGATGCAGCACATATGCCAGGCCTATAGGTGGCGCTGGAACTCTGCCACAGAAATACAACAAAAAAAAAACCCTCCTATTGCAGAAATCCAACATCCGGCCTAATTAAACCGAATAACATCCGTTTTTGAGTGACGTCGCGGGGTTAAGGTTCGAAGGGCGATGTGATGACGTCATCGTTTTCAGCCAATGCGCGCCTTGCTCGTCCGCACGTCAAAGCCGAGGCGGCGTTTTAAAAATCCCTCCACCCTGGAGCCCGTTGTCGGGCTCCTAAAACGCTGCGCCAATTTAAAAAAAAAAAAAAACTAAACATGGAACGGCGTCGCCGTGTTAGAGCGGGGCTTTACATAATTTACAGTGTTTATGTCGTTGCCGTGGAAACCAACATCGATTTCAGAATGTTGCCGTGGAAACCAGGCGCAGGCCGTGGAGAGTCAGAAGTCCGGCTCCAGCTTCGCGATGTCCTCTGACTTCTTGGTTCGGCTCCAGGCTGCATGTTTCACTCTTATCTTAACCCTTTATAAGCTGCTCTTCAAAATAAAGTGAATTTTCAACACTCGACTGTCGTTTAGGCAATTTTGTTTCCACTTCGGAGACTCAAATCAGCACTTTGTGTTATTTATATGTACAAAACTCTGTTGGGGGAAGTAGAGAAATTACAAAAACCAAACAGTTTCTTATTTATGTTCAAGATTTCCTACAAACTAAGGATCCAATTCAAACCAGAGGAGCTGAAATCTGACTTACTAGATGCATTAGATGTTCACAAATATGGTGTTTTGCCTCTCGCAGTGTGAAGGCGTCACAATTTACTCAAATAATCAAAAAGAGGACCAACCGTAAAACAAATTCAAATAACCACATAAATCAGCTAAATGGATCCATTCCAGAGATTAAACTATGAGAAGAATAAAGGTTTTCCAGAAGGACGCAGGTTCTCTCCATCTCACCTGGCTCTGCCAACCTCATTAGAAACTCTATTGATTGCTGGTACTCGTCTTCATGCTCTCCGGTCGCTCCTCTCACAACAGAACATCTAAAACAGCGGCTGACCAATCACTTGTGGCAGAGCTTCTAATGGCTTCACTTCACAAGCACACTGATTTAAAAGCCTCTTGACTCTGGAGGTAAAAACGCCGGTTCAGGTCCTCGGCGGCGCTTCGCTTCACGTGTCACAATCACGTCCAGGTCAAGCAAGAAGCAGCGGCGACGGCGTCAGGAAGGGAAGAGCTGGAGGGAGATCGTCATTTAAAGAAATCTGGGATTGAAGCTGGACTGAGATCGCTAAAGGTTTCGTCTCTGCGGATCGCATTATATCTGATCAATACCGGGCAAAGGAACGCACTCCAAAGTTCCTCACGTCAACAAACATGGACAGTTGGCAATGGAAAAGGTGGATCAAAACAAAACAAGGGTGGATAGAGAAGAAAAGGAAAGGATGAAAAGAGAAGGATGACAAAAACAAGATAAAAAAAGATGGACAAAAAAAAAAAAAAAACCAAGGTAAATATAAACAAGAAAAATCTGAATAAAATGTGGATAGAAACTGCTCACATCCCCCCCTAGTGGCAGTTTAGGGTCACCAATCAACCTCACATTTACGTTTTTGGACGGTGGAAGACAAATGGAGAACCCTGAGGAAACCAGAGAACCCAGAGGAAACCAGAGAACCCGTCCTGCTGACGGTGCAGGACTGAATACAACTCATTTCAAAGGAAACGACGTGCACGACGAATATCCGCCACCTGTTCAGTCTGCAACGCCAGCTTTCACCACTAGGTGGTGTAGTGAGTATTACTCCCGTCTGACAGTCTGTCGACGAAGACAAGAAGCGTCTGTGGAGGGACTTTTTGCAACTCGAAGCTTAAAGCGAAATGTAAGAAGTGATCTCAAGAGGACGCTAAGGTGGCTCACTGGCGCCACCCAATGGACAAAAAAAGTTACCACTTTTTGAATCCTGAGATGAGCGGCACTCAGCGGGATGATTGGTTTTGCGTTGACGCGCCGCGGACCGACACGCCGACTCGTCACGCCGACTCGTCACGTACGGCGTTCGGATTGTGCGACGCGGTTTCAGGACGGCGGCTCCAGGACGGCGGCTCTGGTTCAGGTGAGGACGGTGAACCTGCAGTTTCCCAGTGACAATCGGAGGAAAACTAACTTCCCATCTGCCTCGTGTGACACGTCTGATTTCCGTCAGGAAGCGTTCACACTATCCAAGCTGTGTTTGTTACCGGTGCCGACCGGGGGCGAAAAGCTTCTCGTTAGATCTCCCCGCGGGGCGTTTCCCGTCCAAGCTGAGAAAAGAAAAGTGAATATCTGATTGTTTTTCACTCGTCAGACCCACAATAAAAAGTGTGGATGCATCAATGCCACTTTGGACGAGTATGAGTCAGGGGCGGCTGGCCGATAGAGGCGACCATGGGAACTGCTCCCCCTGGTGGAAGCAAGAAGTATATATTTATATAATTAGAAGATATATATATATATATATATATATATATGTATCTTCTAATTTACACATTTAAAAGGAGAAATTTGGCTGAAAAGCTGCAGGTCAGGTTCAACTTTCTCCATCATAGTTATTTTTAAATTCACACAATCAGAAATATGTTCACATTTATTAGCGACTTCAAATCTAAGAGCTTAAAAAAAAGTGCAAAATAAACAACTTCTTTTTGAGGTTTCTTTCAAAGTTCAAAGCTGCTTAACAGAACTATAATGTCTCACCACTGGGGGGCGTCTCTCAATCTATAAAAGGTGGTTTAATGAGTCGCTTCATATTTTTTCATTTTGCAAATTGTCCTCAAAGTGCGGTTCACCTTCAGGAAACACTGAATCCATTCACCCACGCCAAGAACTTTATCAAAAACCGGAAGCAGAGCGACACAGAACTTTTCCTTTTTCTTCTTTTTTTTTTTGTCTTTCTGCGATTCGTGGAAATCACCCGGGTCAGCTGCGTTCCCTCGCAAAGCCGCTCAATAACCTCCACTCAATACTTCCAGGAACAATCCCAGCGTGTAATGTTCTGGCAAAAATAAAAAAAAATAAAATAAATAAAAAACATAACAAAGACAGGAGCATCTTTCTCCGTAAATAAATGTGATATTTATTTAATTATTTTTTTTGCAAAGAATCTCATGCAGATGATACAGCTTTTGTAAACAAAAATCACTTGGAAATATGTTATAAATGTGCACCGATTTCTTCTTTATCTTGGGAGTCAAACTCTGGAATGTACATGACGGCGTGGAAGATTATCTCGTGTGTGTGTGTGTGTGTGTGTGTGTGTGTGTGTGTGTGTGTGTGTGTGTGTGTGTGTGTGTAACCGAGCCTGAGGATGACCGAATGTGAAGCAGCTCTTCTTTAAGACATCTGTGAGATAATAATGAAAACAAAAAACAAAACAAAAACAAAAAAAAACAAGGACTCGGGATCAGTTCCACTCGCAAACCCCGAACCCCACAATCCAGTTACCCCGGTGGGAAAAGGAATGATTAGTTTCCTCCAGCGTCGGGACAATCCTCTCTTTTTGTCTTAAAACGTGTCCTTTAGTATGCGTCGTCCCACAAAGCCCCCGTGTGCAAGACGAGTCACGAAGACGCCACATGGAAGAATTCAAAAAGCAGCTTCTGAGGTGTGAAACTATATTAAAACTGGATTTATGATGCAGATTTAGCCCTTAAAAGAAATAATAAACCATGTCCTATTCTAACAGTTTATTTCTTAATAATACATATTTCTCATTTACATCTGATGTTAATCTTTAGTACAAACGGGGTAATGATCCACTGTGTTGATTGTGTCACTTCGTCATGTTACATGAAGAAATGGATTAATGTGTGAAGTGAGATTAGACTTTTTAATCCACGTCCATCTGGTGCCGATTTATGTTTTTAAACAGGATCAGACCGTTTGTGTAGGAACCATCCGGAGGACCAAGGTGAAGATCTCGCAGTGGAATTTATTTATTGATTTAAATTTTCCCCGTCTGCTGACGGAACCCGTCAAGCAGCGGCGTCCGGTTCTGGTCCCGGATGTTCCAGGTTTCTCTCCGTGGTGACGTCTTGGGCTTCGTTCACACTGCAGGTCCTGGTTCTGATTCCGATTCTCATCGTCACACGCTACATCTTAAACGGGTCATGTTCTGCAGAAATCCTCTTCCTAAAGGTTCTCCAGCAGTACCAATCGTCCTCATACCTGGACTGACGTCCCAGAAGTGAAGACAGTCTGTCCTCTCTCTCCCTGGCTTGTCTCAGTTTTTAAAAAGTGTGTTGCTCCAACCAGCCAATCAGGAATCAAACCCTATATAGTGTCATCGGGGGTTTAGCCAATCACAATCAAGATAGGCTCCTCCCTTTGACTCCTCCCACAATTAGGCAGCTCTGCTCTGGCACATGGCACCACGAGAGGAAATACTTCCTCCTCTTCCCAAGATGAGCACGTGTGGGCGGAGCCAGTCCAGCTCACACAGACACAGCAGATTCTGAATGCAGCTCCTATGATCCAATATTCAAATGGAGGAAAATCAATCAACTTTGAATAGAAAGTTTCTGGACCAACGTGTTGAAAAGCCGCATAAGGAGGCGGAGCCAGGAGTGGCGGGATTATGGCAACAGGGGTTGTTCATCCACAACTTCAGGGACATTTCAGACATCAGATCTGATTTATTTTATTTGAAATCGGATCAGATGAGCGGCAGTGTGAACGGAGCCTGAAACACGCCGTCTCCGCATAACGCCATTAAATCTTCCCACGCCGACACACGGGGGCTTTGTTTGGTTTATTTTCTCCGCTCGACTTTCCAGGTATCTTAACTTGTGACTCCGGGAAGAGATGAAGACGAGACGCCGCTGCAGAGACGATCGGAACTCGCCTGCCGTCTCTCGGCTTCTTCTGTTTTTGCATTTTTATTTTTTTTTTACAATTTTTAGACCTTTCACTATACGTCTTGACAGAAAAATAGAAAAGACCAGTATTTAAAAATATAGATATACAATATCATGCTGCAGATCCCATTACATACACGTATTAGATTTGTGTTGGTTTTTTTTTTTTTTTTTAGACAGGCACAGTAGTGTTACCCTGGATAGGAATGCTAGAAAACAGAACAAAACAAAAAAAAGACTGACGAAAAGTTGAATTAATCCAAATATGAATCGATATCTCAAATGAAAACATCTTGTTAAAATCAAATATGGGTGCATGTTTTCAAAAAAAAAAAAAAAAAAAAAAAAAGAAGGAAGGAAGGAAGTGAAGCGCCCCCTGCTTTATACACAGTCAGTAGTACTGAGAGCGACAGGATGAGAGAGCGGGAGTCGGTCCAGTCGTCTGGAACAAGTAAGGCCTCAGTATTTCATCCATGTTTTGGCAAAAAACAACAAAACACACACAAAAAAAAAAAAAAAAAAAAAAAAAAAAAAAATAGAGGAGGAAACATATACATCTGTCATTTAATTACATCTAGCTTGAAAAAAAAAATAAAATTATGTGCAAAAAAAAAATGTAAATCTTACAAAGATGAGTTTGTTTATGTAGATGACTGAAAAAGAAAAAACAGGATTGTGCTCGAGGCGGCTCACGACATTCTCCACCCGCTCGCTCGCCCTCTCTCTCTCCGCCCGTGCACCACGCCGCCGCCGCCGCCTCACGTCGAGTGGACGCTCCGCTTCAGGCTCTCGATCTCCAGCTGCCAGGAAAACAAACGGTTCAGCTAAACAGGTTTGAATGTTTTTCCGCAAAAAACTAAAGTGTCATGAAACTTTTAGATTAAAAAAAAACAAAAACTGTTTTACATTGAAAGACGGAGTCAGAGAACCAGAACATCGTCCTGTTTTCCTCTAAACACCTCGTTGCTCTATTTTATTAATGCAGTTCGAACTAGAGCTGCAAATATCAACTATCTGGAGTTTATTTTTTTTTACATTTTTGCTTAAAATTTATTTTCCTCTGAAAGTTAAATTCAGTCATTTCATCGCGATTTCGTCGAAAGTTTAGACGGAGAAACCAGAACCGATGTAGAGCTTCAACAGGAAATAACAACAATGTTTCTCTTGGTACTTTTATTTTGACAGTCGCCGTAATAACAATCTAACTTTGTGGTTACGTCCACGAGAACGATGGCACCAACTAGTGGCCCAACGTGAAACTACACTATTTTCCAGTCGTTTCCGTGAAAATGAAATTTGCTTTCAAAACCTTTTCTGGAGCAACGAGGACGAGTTTTCCCTTTCAGCCGAGAGGAGAAGCTCCTCCTACATTCTGGATTCTTTAACGACCAAAGACTTTAGTTCCGACCAATCAGGGATCGTCTCCTCCTGTTGTGTGTTTTACATGTTAGAAATGAGTTTTGTGAGGATTTCGGCGCGTCCTGCTCAGATGGTGACTCAAACAGTTGAGAAAAGGTTCAAGAACCTTTAACAATCCTCTTTTGATTCAACGTTTTTAAGTAAACGAGCTCTACATATTTTTTTTTTTTTCCAGAAGAGAATCTGAAAAACAAAAACCCCACCGGCTCTGCCGAAGCCGAGCGTCTCTTTACTTTTTTAACTTTGCCATTTAAAAAACAAACCGGGAGGAAAAGCCACGAGACCCGAGGGAACCAACAACAACCGCGGCCGCAAATCTCCACTTTTCTTCTTCTTCTTCTCTTCCGCTGCTTCCTCGCGCTCCGACGCGCTTCTGTGGAAGTGGGAGGAAACCGCGGGGGGTTCCGACTTAATCTGCAGTTACATTTCTTTGTGTCTGTGTGAACCCTGTACGCCCGGGGATCTCTGTGGGGGGGGGCGGAGTTATAATCGATGCTGTGCTGAGGCCGCGGCTGCTTCGCCACAAACATCCTCGGTGGTCGCGGCCCGGCGGCCGCACGGGGAGGATCTGAACCGACCGGGAAGACCAGGGCTTTAGGAAGAAATTGGTGTTTCAGGGGGTCCGTCCAAAATTCGCTGCCGTCTCAGCTCGGGTCTCAGCGCTCTGTTGGGTCACTACTTTTATGGAATTTGTAGAAAAAAGAAAAAAAAGGATGTTTTTCTTTGCCATCTTTAACCACTGGGCGGCCGTCCTGACTCCCGGGTCTGATGTCGGACGCTCCTGTTCTGAAACTGTCGCACGGAGGTAATGCAGGTGTTGAGAAGAAGCACAAGTGGAATAAAACCATAAAATGTCTGGATGTGCTCAGAGAAGAAAAGTCCATTTGGCTTAATGGCTCGTTCAGTCGCTGGAGTTCGTGGGCGAAACTAAAAGTACAAGAGAAACTCCGACACTGCGGGTATTTTGACAGCACATGTACGTTTTGTACTGAAATCTCCCAACGCCGAGTGGAAAAGGCTCTTTCCCTACGTGCAGGGAGAACCGCCGTTTTAAAACAAAGTATAAACTGCTATTGTGCGTGCAGTACGCGTCAATATTTGACTAGGAGAATGGGAGTAATGGATGTAGACAGCGCAGCGTGCGTCCGCACTGGGATCAATACTACCTGCAGAGCCACGCGCTTTGCAATTTCTTCGTCCAGCGCTCTCCGTAGATCCGTTATCTCTTTCCTGGAAATAAACAAACACACACACACACACACACACGTGGCCGTTAAGCACATGTCCCCGCTTGTGGCGAATACAAAAGAAAAAAAACCAAGACTTCCTCCACAGCGTCGATCGACGGCTCTAAACAGAATCAGACGAGTCCAACGTGATCTCCAGTGGTGGAGAAGTGCATCAGCAGCTCCTTCCACTGTGGTGTGTGGTCGTCCGAGTAGGAAGGACGGCCGGGGGGAAAACCCGCCCGGGGCTCCCGAAGCGATCCACACAAACTGGAAACGTGCGCCGATCCGCACAAAGCGCTGCCAGTGGTGCGCCGCGCATCACGGCGGCTTAGCTTATCAGAGCCAACAGAGCAAATGTGGAGCTCGTTTTTAACCCCCTTCGGACAATCCACGCAACTTCCCGTCAAATGACACATGGCTAATCTGCATGACGTAGCAGGAAGCAGCATATATATATATAGATATATATCTATATATCTATATATGAGCTAACGGCTATCGTGCCAAGCGAAATCGGCGCTCTACCGAGTATAGCTCTAGTTTGGCTTAGTCTTCGTGACGATGTGATAGAAAACTAAGACGGATGTAATAAAATAAATAGAAATGAGACGTAAATTACCATCTGGATGAAAACCAATCAGAAGTGACTTGTCGTTATTGTTGCCCGCCTTAAAAAAAATTAATTAATAAAATACAACGGAAGTGACTGTTGCTGTTCTAAACAAAGAAAACGGAAGTGGAGCCGACGCAGGGACACGTTTCACACGATATCAGTAGTGAGACATATTACCACTCATTCTGTGCATAAATGTCATTTTTGTGATTAATTTTCACGATTCTGAGCCGCTGGGCTTCCTGGCCTTCGTGTTTTCTGAAATTTTACATTTTAATTTAAATTCCATAAATGCTTCTATTTGTTAAAAAAACCCAAAACAAAACAAAAAAACCTGGATGTTTTAGGAAAAGGCTGAAATTGAAAATCGGTTTCAAGTGATAACATTTCATGTTTCATTTACTTTGAGAATTTAAAATTTAAAGTTGGGGAAAAACCCCCAGTGTTGGTTCTGAATGTCGCTATGGTCGAGTTGGAACACGTTTCTTTTCATCTTCTTATGAATGACACTTCTGTTCTTTGCAGGTTGACAAACTGCTGCAGTTTCATGGTTCATCTATTATTGTTGAGGTGAGTTTGAAATGATGTGTAGTTTGTGGAATCAGACAGGAAATGGCTCTGATCCAGCCGTCTGGTCCAGCTGCAGGCTTCATTACGTTTGTTGGGCCTTCAGCAGCTCCACAGACATCAGCAGCTCCTTGAACTGGTTCCGGAGCTCGTCCAGCGGCGCGTCGGGCTCCTCGGACTCCAGGCGGGTCCTGCCGTGCTGGCTGCCGCCGCCATGCAGTCCGCCGCCGCCACCATGGTAGCTGCTGCTGCCGTGCTGGCCGCCGCCGCCGCCGGACTCCGGGATCGACTTGGCGTCGTGCTTCTGGAGAGACGGCGACGGCGATAAGGTGCTCGTGGAAGGCTGCTGAGACAAAACCACAGAATGTCATGATAGAAGCCCATGATCAACACACACACACACACACACACACACACACAGACACACACACACACACACACACACACACACACACACACACACACACACACACACACACACACACACACACACACACACACACACACACACACACACACACACACACACACACACACACACACACACACACACACACACACACACACACACACACACACACACACACACACACACACACACGAAAATATATAAAAGTAATGTTAAAAAAATAATGTTTCCTCTATAAAACATGTTGCACTTTAGCTTAACCCTGGACTAAAGCTTGAATCTATTGAATGACGGGGCCTCATCTACTTTTTATTTTGCGATTGTTTACAGTCATTTTGCCTCTGAGGACAATCACAAAAATAAAGTTTGCACTTTAGACAACATATCTGATGTCTGCAGTCATTTTTAAGTGCAGCGAATGGAAACTCACTACTTTTTGTTTTTTCTCGGCCATATCGCCCGAGTTTAACTGACGTTGGATTTAAATCCGGGTTTCAAACACATTTTAGTGAAATATTACCACAATAACCTCTAAATGTGTGAATAAAAAATAGATTTTACTTACTTTATTAACCTTAATAAATCTCTTGCCTTATTTATTATACTTTTCTTCATTATTTGTTTTAATGCATTTCTTTTATTGCGTATTTCTTTAATTTCTTCTATTTCTTTGTAAAGCTCTGTGAATTGTTTTGGTGCTCTATAAATACATTTGCCTCAAATCAAGATATTGAAGTTCGTCTTTGTTGTGGCGCAGAGTTTACACGCTGTAAACAGAGAGGAATGTGTTCTATTGTCACTGTGGAGAGAAAAATTGGGCTGAATTCCGTTTGACCGGAGGGACTTGAGATTCAACCGGGGAATTGTGGAGGTGAGGAGCGGGCCACAGAGACTCCACGTTTGTCATTTCAGCCTGGAGTCTGAGCTCCTGGGTCACGGAGGCTTTCCTCCCGGCTGCTCCACGCCCGGCGTTGAATAACAGCCCAGCAGTTAATTGGCCGCGGTCAGCCGTGACCAATCAGGGGGGGGGGAGATAGCATCGGGGACCCTTAATGAGCCGCTGGAGGGGAAGATGGAGCAGCAGGTGGCGGCTCCCCTCGTCCTCTCGGTTTGTTTGTCGAGCAGACGATTGTCCAGAAGGAGCCAATTAGTATTTACGTTGCCGGGAGGATCCACTGAGCCGTCCCCTCCTCCATGGCCAGTTGAATGTCCACTTCCTGTTCGACCCAGTCTGGGTGATGTTTTCACAAACATCCCGCGGTCCAGGCCGCCAGATTAACCGGCGATCCATACTGAAGACGACGACTCTGGCTTAACTGCAGAAATCTGTATCTTATTGGATGTTTATATCCCGCCCTCGGGGGCGAGCCGACGCGGGGTTAATGGCGAGGATCAGAGGGAATCCGACGTGACAGACGAGGAATTTAAATCCTCCTCTGCAGAAAACAGCCCGGAATGAAACTGCTTTTTTTTTTATTCATTCATTATCCGCTGTGGGTCCAGATTCATTCCAGTAATTACTGGGCCAGTGACCAGGTCAGCGTCCACATCGCAGCAAACGGCAGCAGCGACTGAAACGCTGAAAAGGCGTTTCAGTTATGAAGACTTCATAGCGAACGTTATGAAGTCTGTGTTTGGGAGGCTGTTGTGCTCGGGGCGTTTGTAAACTGCTGGATTATTCGTTAGAATTAGAAAAGGTGTGAATCTTTTAGTCGGCGGGTCTGAATCACAAACACCTCCTATGAATTATTGCAGACTCACTCGCTCCGATCACACTTCCAGTTTGAGTGCGTTCAGGGTTACGCCGGTAATTAGTAATGCGTTACTATCATATCACCACTTTTTTCAGTAACGAGTAATCTAACGCGTTACTATTTATAGTAAACAGAAATGTAGCGTTACTATTGCAGCGTTACCATTACCATTGTGGCGTTACTATTGTAGGGTTACTGTTGTAGCGTTATTATTGTAGTGCAAATACATACATAGATAAATAATACAACAACAGACTACCTCACTGGGTAAATAAATACCAGTAACAGTAAAAATCCAGATATAAATACAACAAAGAAAGAAGGTCATAAAGTTTTTGGCAGTTTTATGAGAAGACGGTGGGGGAGGTTGTCGGCTGCTGAAAGTAACTGAAAAGTTACTCGTGATCTAACTTAGTTACTTTAAAAAACAAGGAATCAGTAAAGTAACAAAGTTACTTTTTATAAGCGCAATCGGATTACTTTTCCAAGTTAACCGTGGCAACTGTTTACTACAAGCGGAAGCCCACCTGATTTCATTTCAGAAACACTTTTTCATTTATTTACGCATTTTTCTAAAAATTTTTTGGTCATCATTGACTTTGTTCTATTTACTTTGATTTACTTATTTGTTTTGTTCATTTGCTCACTCGTTTAGTTTTCTTCAGCATTTTCTTTGTTACTGGGAGACGAGCAGTCCCACGGCGTGTTTCACGTTATCTTACGTATCATACTGTCAAAGCTCTTATTTGGGTGTAGGAAAAGACAACATTGACGTAAATGAAGAAAAACTAAAAATGTATATATATTTACATCTTTTGTTATTTGCAATGAGAAAGATGTAAAGGGGTAATATTAAAAAAAGTTATACTTCTATACGATTTTTTTTTTTTTTTTTTTTAATTGAAGCCTCCTGCAGGCTGTTTCTTTTTTTTCTTCTTTGCGAGTAGAAAATTACCTTTCTGGTTTCTGATTGCTTCGCTTTGGCTCCTTCCTCTTCATCAGCCTTGAAGAATTTCTCAACGTTCACCTCCTTGTTTGGCTGCAGAGGAAGAAGTTTATGAGTGCCTGGAATCCCATCAGCATTTTTAATTGATTTTTCACCATCCGACTCAACTGATAACGACTGTGTGTGTGTGTGTGTGTGTGTGTGTGTGTGTGTGTGTGTGTGTGTGTGTGTGTGTGTGTGTGTGAGGAGGTGGTGGGGTGGGAGAAAAAACCCAACAACACACAATAACAGTGTGCTGGCAGTGAGAGGAAGGCTTATCTATAGCAGCACGTGACAGTTAATCTTTCTCAATTATCTGGACATGTGCAGCTGACTGAAGTCTGGACAGGAGTGGGCGCCCTGACAGGTGATTAGAGGAAGTGGGAAGCTCCCGGAGAGAACCGCCGCCGCCGCCGCCGCCGCCCGGGCATTAATCACGTCTAATGTGGCCACGAAGTGCCGGTCAACGCACGGACTGAATCTACCTTCAAATCCAAAGTGCTCTCGCCAATCAGGAAAATAAAACGCTTCATAAATAAAAATCACAACACGAGCAACATATTGGCTCTATTATTGAGGCATTACAGATATCCACTTAACATGCACAGAAGTGGTTCGATATATCTGCCGCGCTGCTCCTGCCTACCGTCGGCATTCAGACTGATTTATTATTTGAAATCCCCCCCGGGCTGCGAGCTCGTTGGCGGGGAGCCGCTGCTCAGCATGCCGCAACACAATTACAATAAATGGGTCGCTGTCGCTCGCCGCAGAGTCCCGGTGATGAGCTATTCTTTGGAATCAGTGATGTTGAAGCAGGAAAAAACCCTCATAACAGTTGGAAATGTCAACGTTGAAAACCTTCAAAGTTCAAATCTTGTAACCAATTAGAGACGTGCCTTCATTGGAAGATGATACACAAACGGATTTCTCATGGAAAAAAACCAAAACACACATTTTGCCAAAATGATATTTTCCTCCCCGGCATTCTCAAAAAAAAAAACAAAAAAAACTATTCTTTCCACACGTCACTATGAACGCGGCTCAACAAGAAGCTTTAGGGCATGCAGTACATATGCCAGGCCTTTAGGGGCGCTGTGACTCACCAAATACACCAAAAACTGGAGCACGGAGAAATTTAGAAGCCTCATGCTCATAGATTATATATAACTCGGAGTTCTATAGGTCTACGCTCCTGTCCCTCCTCCTGCTAGTAGCTTCTGTGTGTGGATCATCGGCCAAAAACCATGTGTTTACGTGAACCGGCGTTCTCGTGTCCTAGACGTTCTTCCAACGAGCGTTGAATATGTTGACGATTGGGGACACAACACCACCACCCACTAGTGGCCCAACATGCCAACTACATCGTTTTTGCAGCGTAGGCAGATATAAGTTTTTAAAACGTCGACGAAATTGTACGTTAAAAAAAACCCGATGCCGTTTCACTTGAAACGGGATCTAAAAGGGTGACGTCCATACAAGTGGCTCAACAAGAAGAACCAGAACAAGATGCTTTTTAGACCATTTAGAAGACCTGAACACCGACCTGCTGCTACTACACTCTGAAGGATTCTGCATCTGCGTGTTCCTCAGAATGACTGAGTCCACGAGAAGCAATATATCCACGGCAAACCTGAAGAAATCCGACGAGTCCCGAGCTTCTGGAGAACCCGACCAACTCGCCTCGCTATCATATCATTTCTGCCGTCCTTTAACCGATCAACTCGTCTAATCTGTGGCCGACTTCACCCGTGTCTCATCTCACCGACCCGCTGGCCCTTACCGAATGTCCTCCGCCGAACTGGGCGGGAAGCCTCCTGCCGGGCATCTTTGGTCTGTCGGCGGTGGGGTGAGAGAGCTTCTCCGAGGTGGACGACAACTCATCGAAACTCATCAGATCCGCTGTGGGAGGAGGAGGAATGCAAGAGGTGAGCGGCGAAGACCACCACGCCGGGAATCAGAGTTTGTTTTTTAAAGAAAAAAGAAAAAACAATTAAGAGAAAAAAGAAATGAAAAACCAAAAGAGAAAAAACAAAAGAAGAAGAAGAATAAAAAGGGGGAATCAGTGGATTTAAGCAGCCGTGGTGAAAGAACGGAACATAAAAACGTCGACGCTTCTAATTTGCACTTGAAATTTCAACTTCAGTCCCAGACCGGTGCGTTGTGATTGCTTGTCACCAGCTCGAGTGTGTTTCATTTCCTGCTGATAAACAAACATAGTCGGCAGCAGATATAAGCCTTTAAAAAAACAACAACAAAAAAAAAAGAACAAAGCTTCGAGCTCCGTTCAGTACAAAGGTCCAATTACCCTAGAGGGAGTAACATATACTTTAAGACTGGTAAACAGCTGAGTAACATTTCTCTGGAGGTCTTTCTGGACAGAATTAATGCCAAATTAAAACTGAACACAACAGTGGAAACGCTCCAATCTTGCCGGGGTGAAATCCCATTACCAGCGAGCAAACACGCGTCTTCCTGCACGGCAGACTTTGAATTCTCCTTCTGTTATCGTGGCCAAAGAAAATACCACGAGTGGAGAAACTGTCCAAATATTAAGAGACACAGTACCAGAGGTGTTCCGAGTTCATTACAAAGAAGTATTGCACAAACTAAAAATCAATTGGAGAAATTGTTTAATGTATAAAGATGGAAGGTTTATTACAGGATCATTCATTATTCATTTACAAACACTTTCTGTAACAGTTCCAGATCGTTTTATTATTCTTAAATGGATGGATGTCCTGCCTCCGTACAGGTTTAGCGGCCAACAGGAGTGTGTTTAAACGGTTCACAGTAAAAGTCTAACATAAAAAGTTGCACGTTTTAGAAAATTACATCTGTTCCCACGGGAATGGCAGAAATGGTGAAAACGATGTGGTTTTTATGTTGGGCCACTAGTGGGTGCTGTTTGATTTTTTTTATATTATCACATAATTAGGAGATAATTATCTCATCAATTCAGAAAAACAAAGCCAATTTTTTTTATATAATTTATTTTTTCCGATAATTATGAGATAATTATCTCATCAATTCAGAATAACAAAACAGATTTTTTTTATTTGCCCCCAAAAAACAAAAAATTCATTTCTTTAAAAAACTTTTTTTTTTTCATTTTTTTCATAATTATCTAATAAATTCAGAAAAACAGAACCCCCCCAAAAAACAACCATTATCTCATCAATTTAGAATAACAAAACTGCCCCCCCCCCCCCCCAAAAAAACAACAACCAACCAAGTCTGAAAAATGAATTTTTCTTATTAAGTTTTCTTTTCTTTTTTCTCATAATTATGAGATAATGATCTCATTAATTCAGAAAAAGTATTTAAATTTTTTCATGCGAATGCCTTGCGCTTCTGTATTATTGGTGCATCTGCTTGTGGATAATAATTATTTCTTCGCGATGAATTCTGTCCAAATCGCAGCCGAGGGAAATGAGTTTTCCAGCAGTCTGTGTAAATGAAATATGGGTTTTGTTTTGTTTTGTTTTGTTTGTGAGTGGCAATGCAATCTCTAACTTTGCATTGATGGGTTGATCTTAATGGCTTTTTCTAGTTGTGTGAATGCTCCAAACTTTAAAAAGAAAAGATTTGCTTAACTGGTAATTCTCCATGATTTCTTTGACTTTAAATCTAACATAAATACTGTTTACATGCAACTTGACTGATTGGAAAGTGACAGCGGCTCTTCCCCCCCACAAACAACAAACTTCAACTGTAGTTGCATAACAGCACTTTGCACCTCCTCCGCGGTAAAACTGCAGGGAAGCTCCGGCTGCAATCCCAGATTGAAACCCAGATTGAATTTCCGTGTTCCGCGGCGACGATCGGCTTCCTGAGAGCGGCGAGGACTTTTAGCGCCTCTTCACGACGTCAGTCAGCAGGAGAACCCTCGAGGAGAAATGCGGCGCCGCTTCGATTGAGAACACGTCGATTAGCCTCCATTTGTCGCAAAGCTTCTCCTTCCCCGCGCTCCGAGCATCAGTCTGTTGATGCTCCTTTTCACAGTTGCTCCCCTTGGTTGTGCCTCACTAAAGCCGTATTTTCACTTCAGAGGCGACATCTTTTCTTTCACTTTTTTTTCATTTTACCGATTCAGTCGCGAGTTTTCGGGATTGAACTGATGGAGGTTCATAAAGTGCCCCATCTGTGGAGCAAAGCTTTGGAATAAATTAGGAATGGAGAGTTTGAGGGGGAGGAGTCACCAACTTTTTATTTCTTCCTACTCCTTTTACAAGTGGAGATAAAGTGGATTGTGTTTCTTTGTTTTATTTTATTCATTCAAATGTTTCTTTTATTTTTTCCTATTTGTATGTTCGAAATAAAGATTCATTCGTCCAAGGTACTTTTCAACAAAACAACTGTTAATAGAAAGATTGTCGCTCAAAAGGCTCACAGCTTTACAAATTGACAGAGTTTGTCGACACGTCTCGGTACGCCGGAGATCTTCTCTCACCTTTCACCTGAAAGCTTTTATCCAGCTGAAGCCGTTTCCTGTCTGATTTGGTACTTTACAACTGTAATACGACACAAAATTAAGGATTTGTTGAAAATGTACCCGTATAAACCAATAAACAGTTTAGACCTTTTTGAAAACGCAACTTGTCATGACTCCCAGTCCATATTCTCCTGGGACTTGGTACTTTTATTTTGACAGTCACCGTAATTCATTGTCTGTCCATACTAATGTCGGTGTTCGCCCATGGTAAATGTTTATTTGCATATTGTTCTGCCAGCATGTGAATGTGGTTACATTACAAAAACAAACAACAGCACCCACCAGTGGCCAAACTTTTCTCAAACACAAATGATACATATTTCAGTTGTGCGCTGTGTACTGCAGCTGATAAATCGCTATATTTCGCCAAAATAAAGATGGCTTTAGACAAAATTAGACGGTGACAAGTAGTGATGGACGTTGTGCACATATTTTAGAGGCTGTGAGAAACACGTCCGCCATTTCATCGGCCGTCTTTTCCCACAATTGACCGTCCATATGACTGCTGGCTGCCTAAAACCCCGACCGAGCTCAATCCGTCTCTTCAGGCAGTTTGTACGACGACACTTGGCCACTCCATTTGGCATCCAGTGAGGAGAGGAAGAGCTTTACGGGTCAATTTACCAGAAAATTAAACCCGGCACGACTCACCTGGAGGAAACAGTTAGAAACGAGCCGCTCTCCCATTTTCTCTAATGTTGCCGTTAGAAATCGATGGTGCCAAACTTATCCTGGGAGCGTTTCACTTTTCATCATCTAATCTGTTCCATCAACGCAACGATGCAAATACAACGGCAGGAAGAAAAAAAAAAAGAAGGCGTGACGCCTCTTCCTACCTGCATCTGAGGACTTCTCCCCCCAGTCTCCAGACAGCGTCTTGATCTTGGTGGGAGCAAATGGCTCGTACTCTGACTTTGGTCGTGTGGAAGGCACCTCTCCATTGTGCCTGCGGGTGAAAGTGAAGAGAATCCAATTACTACCAAGTATGCAAGAAAATACTGAAATCTCCCGGCAAAAACATTCTGCTGTATAGTATCTACGGGTTCAGAAAGTATTTTATCATCCTCGACATCTTCTGTGTGAACAAATACAATTAATCTCTCAAAGTTAAAGTTGAAACGAGGCGACCGTGTCCAGACTGGAGAGGAGAAGCACAGAATCGCGAGGCGATGATCTGTGATGTAATACGACCATCGATCCAGTAGAAACTGTGACGGAGCTTTATGATTTATGGAGCCAGAACCAGGCCGAAAGGTTTGTTCATTCGAAGAAAAAAAATGTGATTGAAAAAAAAGTATTTTGAAACTGACTGTTCAAGTTCGAAAAGTTAAAACACTGTTTTCAAAATAAAAATAAGTGCATGAAAGGTTTTTTCGCCTTACAAATAATTGTGATTCAGCTCTGGAATTCTTTTGATCAAATCCTTTATTTTCATTTTTCACTCTTAAATATATTATTTTGGAATTCTGGTGGAGTTTCTCCAGTTGCAGGTTTTCAAGTTAAAAAAATTTTTTTTCCACTTTCAAAACTTTCTTTCACTTTCAGATCGGATTTTTTCAGGTTCAAACTTTTGTCCCTGTACTGGCGTGGGGGGGCGTGGCTTCCACTGATAGGGGTGTGGCTTCTGGTGAGAGGGGCGTGGCTTCTGGTAAGAGGGGCGTGGCTTCTGGTGAGAGGGGCGTGGCTTCCAGTCAGAGGGGCATGGCTTCCAGTCAGAGGGGCGTGGGATTGTGCGTGGCAGCATTAATAAAGTCATGTTTTTGTCTGTGTGGATTTATTTATTGGTTTGTATGTATGTATGAATTCAACCAACTTGTTCGCAAAAACTGCTCACCCGATTTGCATGAAATCTTCAGGGACTATTTGTCGTCATCCGAGGACCAATCGATTCGATTTTGGGACGTTTCCAAATAAATCCCACAAAAAATTTGAAAAAAATGTTTCCCATACAAAGCGGATGAGAAAAGGTTCACACATAAATTGTAAAACGTGTGTACATCAGTGTCAAACAGACAACATGAAGCAATTCAAACCCTCGTGACAGATGATGGAAGGAGTGGTGTGGGTGATCAAGTAACCTTGTGATCTGTTGGTTTCCAAGGTGACAAATGTCGCGTTGCCCTGCGCTCTACCGAGTGTAGTTCTAGTTAAGGCCGCTCCTGTAGCCCATTTCTCTTGGGCTCAGGCTACGCGCCACAACCTTTCTAATGAAAACGCCACACTTAAGTAGTTTTATAGTTGAGAATCACCCAGTATGTGTTTGTATTTTCATTACACAAAAACCCACTTGTGGCACCTACATGAAAACCCCACCATTTTCACCTTTTCTGCCGTTTCCGTGGAAACGGGACATCATTTTCACAACGTCGCCGCGTGAAACTTTTCTGAAACTAAAACGCTGTGAACGGGAAAAGAGAGTGGATGTTCTCACTTGAGGCTTGGCGAGGGAGCGTGAGGCTTGTCGGGTCTCTTGGGCGGGATGCCTGACGGTCGGCCTTTACCCGGAGGGGGGAGGGGCTTCTTGGGCGGGACCACGGGTGCTGCGGGTTTGGAAGGCTTGGGGTCTGGTGTTGGCTTGTCTACGGAAACAACAGGGGGGGGGGGGGGGGGTAGAAATGAATTAAGCACCAATAAAAGACTGATAGACGAGTCAAACGAGAGGAGACAGAAGAATTGGTGACTCATTCAGATAGAGACAGAAACTAATTTCACAGTTAATGAAAGTCACTGATGGGAAATTATTTTCAGCTTTGTTATTCAGCAAAGATTAAACAAACAAAG
This sequence comes from Lipophrys pholis, assembly GCF_963383615.2. Taxonomy (NCBI): domain Eukaryota; kingdom Metazoa; phylum Chordata; class Actinopteri; order Blenniiformes; family Blenniidae; genus Lipophrys; species Lipophrys pholis. Next base: position 22,784,543 of record NC_137649.1, read on the forward strand.
TAAATGAGGTTCTGCTCATTGAATATATTTCTAATGGAAGTTTTTGCTCTTTTGTTTTTGACTCACAGCCTAAACAGTCAGATAATATTGAAAAAAAACAACAAACAACTTAAACATTAAAAATATGTTGTAAGTATTGGACGATCGTACAAATAAACTTAGCACCGCCTTCCAACTCCAGCAGCAGACTTCTTGTGCTCGGACCACTGACATAAACTGCATCGACCAGATAATTAGATGGATATTTTTATTGGGGAGGAAGGAGATTCTAATTTCTGGCAGCTTTTCACATCAAAATAACAAAACTAGGCTCGTTTACAGACAAAAACAAAGCAATAAAAACAAGATTAAATCCACTACTGAGGTTAAATACTCTCAGAATTGGGTCCAGGCTGAATATAAATAAACATAATGGGATTTTGTATGCAACTAAAGTTAAACAACCCAAGCAAACGTGCTTATAGTGTATAAACAGGCAGACACGAAGACCCAGTGTACACCAAACCGCCTCAACTGAAAATGCATCGTTTCTGCATTTTGGAAAATTTTCACGTTTACAAGGCGACATTTTTTTTCTTCTTTTTTATTAAAAATTTTCTCCAATAACAAAAAACATTAAGAAATTAAAAAAAAATATACAACATTCCCCTATAGAAATCAAAATATGTATAGTACACAAATATGAATACAGACATCAAATTAACTAAATTAAATAAAAATGTGTCTTTTCATTGGTCCAAATAAGGATTTAGATATTTAAGAATTATTATAACACCCAACACAACTATTCAAGGCAAATGAGGATAAAATAATTCCACAAATAAGGGCTGACATGTCACGCTGGGTGATCCTCCCTCTCTCACTATTTGGACGGGTTGAGACGATAAAAATGGATCTTTTTTTGGCGTGATCGTTCCAAACACAACCTGCCACGTGAACGTGATCAGACCAGTTGTTTTCTGACGTTTTCACACTATTTATTTATGGCACGCCGGTCAGCAACCAGGGTTGCCAGATGTGACTCACTGTTTCCAGCCCAAACAAGGTAAAACCCCAAACACCTCGATAAAAACCAGCCCAAATCTCAGCCTGTGTAGGAATCATGTTAAAACCCTAAAATGAGTATCTGTGTAATAAAGAACATGACCTAAACACACAAGTGCACGAATTAAAGTTAAAAGGTAAGAGAATTTGGCTGCACAATCGGGGGATACCGCCATGACTGGCAACACAGGTCAGCGTGTAGATCCATTTTCTAGTCGTCGTTAAACACGAGCCGACAAAATCTATTCAACACGATGAAGGAAAGAAGGAGGAGGAAGACGTAAAAAAAAGCGAGCGGAGCTTTTAACATTTTGGCGGAGCTGCCTCGTCAGTCACACGTCGATGACGAAGCAGTCGAATGTAGAAAAATAACTGAATCGTTTCCACATACGAACGAGGCCTGGGTCTAGTGTGAAAAAAAAAAAATGGGAATGACGTTTTCACACGGCCACAAAACAGGTCGGAGTTGTGAGTTTAAAAAAAAAAAAATCGGAATTGGGTCGCCTTTTCCTGCAGTGTGAACGAGGTCTTATTGGTGCTGTAACTTTTGCTTCCGGTTGCTTTAAATTAATGTACAAAAAAGATAAAAAATGTTTTCAATCAAACGTTCTACAAAACAGTAATTCCAGGCTTTAAAGGAAAGAGAAAGTACAGAACAGTAACCGAGCGTCTGCAGGTGCAGCTGTTACGAGTGGTGGAAGACAGGAGGAGGAGGAAGGTCTGGGGGTCCTACTGTACCTCGGTCCTCTGACTTGAAATGAGGCTTCCGGTCGGCGCTGGGCACCTCCGGCTTGAGAGCTGAAAAACGAAACATGGTCCACATGGGAGTTTGTCTGCTTCAAGGCGTAATGGAGCACAATGCGCACACACACACACACACAAAAAAAACTACTCTATTCTGCAGCACCAGATGTGCAGGGAAAGAAGAATCTTAGCACTTATGGTCTATTTTCGGTGACAAGCCTGCTGTTCCCGACGGAGCCGCTCACAAGCATCCGCGGCCTTGTCGTGTGTCGGAACATCCATGCAATAAAACAAAACGTCAAACGCAGGCAGGATGCCGCGGCTGGACGGGTGCTGAACCCTCTCAGACGACACTCTGCAAGCAGCGGCGGCAGGATATGAAAGCGAATCGCGGTACTTCCTGCGCAGACGGGAAACCAATAATGCAAGTCTGCAGATTGCAAAGTGTGGCGGTCGGTGTCGACACTAGAACAACAAAGGTTTAACCGCAGCGTCGCTGGATGGCGGGACAGGCGTGAAACGTCCAACAGCTTTTTAATACGGAATTTTCACTGTATTTTCCACAAGGATGCACGGTGAAATAACGCATCATGATGTAACTGCGCTATAATTTCCTTAAAAAGCTCTTGGCTGTAACACCAAGGAAAATATTTTGAATTATTATCTAAAAGCTTTAAATAGCGTCTTAAGTTATCGGGAATCTAATTTCTGGATTAAACCGAGTTTGACGGCCCTGTACGCAAATATCAGGCCCGTAACTTGACTTACGGCGGCGAATCTGTCTTACTGGTCCTGGACTTTGCCGGCATCTCCACCCAGCAGGAGGATTCTACATGAGTGGTGCTGAAAAGGGCCAAAGGTGCGTCGGACCGGAGCTTCCTGCCGTCCAGACCCGCTGACCTCAGCTCCGCCTCGGACGGGATGAAGCGCCTTGAAAGGTGCTCGGGTGCATCGACGCCACGTCTTCCAGAGAGACTCGCCTAATAACTGCGCGGGACGTTTGGCGGGATGCTCGGCCTGACGTAGCGTCTGCGAGCCTCAGATCATGACTGCATGAGCGCAAGTTTTGTGTTATCACTGAAAAGCTCAGTTTAAACAGGGTCTTAATGTCAAGGGGGACAGATAAGTAACGTGTGACCAAAACAAGTTTTAAAGAGGTCATATTATGCAAAATCCACTTCATAAAGGTTTTCCAACAGTAAGACAGTCTGTCCTCTCTGTCCCTGGCTTGTTTCAGGTTTTAAAAAGTGTGTTGCTCCAACCAGCCAATCAGAAATCAAACCCTATATAGTGTCATCGGGGGTTTAGCCAATCCCAATCAAGGTAGGCTCCTCCCTTTGACTCCTCCCACAATTAGGCAGCTCTGCTCTGGCACATGGCACCACGAGAGGAAGTACTTCCTCCTCTTCCCAAGATGGGCATGTGTGGGCGGAGCCAGTCCAGCTCACACAGACACAGCAGATTCTGAATGCAGCTCCTATGATCCAATATTCAAATGGAGGAGAATCTTTAAACTTTGAATAGAAAGTTTCTGGACCAACGTGTGAAAGTGTTGAAAAACTGAATAATATGACCCTTTTAAATACAAAGTTTTGGTTCAACTGAAAATAATCTTGTGCCAAAATATACAAGTACGTCATGAAAAACGTGACCAAAAAAAAAAATCTGTTTATTTTCAGCACCTTCATTATGCCCACTGACCTCTCGGCGTTGCGGCTGCTGGTTAATGCCGCCACTATTTTACTTTAATTCAATTCATTAGTAAGAGCAGTTACTTCGATCGAGGAATCCCAGTCATTTTTACAGCTCAGTGAGTGACGATGGTGGTCGGACTGCACGTTGGACAACCCCGATGACAAACATGGATTTTTCCGCGCATCACCAAGGACTGCCCGGTTACCGAGATGCATCGTAGAAAAGACATGAACCGATTCCAGGGGCTTATTGACGTTCATTGGCAGACTAATCGACGACAAGACCACAACTGCCTTCTTCCACACGCACTCCTGCGCCAAGAAAACAATGGAGTAGATGTGATTTGGTTAATTAGTGGCTGTCTTAGATCCTTGACTTAATGAGCGAGATAATAACGCTGTGGTAGAAAGCATCCTCTCCTCATCAGCCACACCGCGCCGATGGCAGGAAGAGAGAAGGAGCGGCCGACAGAAGACGCTGATTTAGATTTATATTACAGAAATTGCTGGGGTTTCTTTTTTTTTTTCCCAATCTTCTTGTTTGTCTTTAACTAAAGCTCCCCGACCTTTGACTCCTCTGCAGTGCAGCCATGAAATAATCCAGAGTGCGGTGGAAAAGGAAGCGTAAAGCGAGTGGGCACCGCTTCAAACACTCAGCCTGGAACCTTTAGATCCAAATCCAACATATAACCGCAAAGAAATGAACCACGGACCTTTAGATTGATGCTGAGCATGACTTTATCCACAGTGCAAACCTAAATCACTTAAATCTAACCTCCGGCTGGGTTCAAACTTCTTAACCTTCAGTCCTGCACTTATTTCAGTCCTAATCCAGAATTTACACTCAAAGTTTTAAGATTAACTGGAACCGCAGTCATGGCCTTAATCCAAATATCGATTTTTATTTTGATCTAAACCCGAAGGTCGGCTTGGATGGTTATTGTGAAGAAGTTGAGATCCTAACTGAAAATCTCTGGATGATCTGAAGCGATTGCTCAAATATTCAGATTCATTTCTCCCTGGTACGTGTTTCGTGAAAATGAACTGACCTTCAGTCATTTGTAATCATCGCTGATCAGACTTCCTGACGTGCGAAGGAAAAGCCTTTTAGTCATTAAGGGAAGCCTCGTCTAAGACCCCCGCGAACACAATAACATTTCAAGTGGAAAAATGAATTCAAAAAAGATGTAGTTTTCCTGTTGAGCCAATAGAGGGTGCTGTTTGTTTTGTAATGAACCCACCACATAGAGGCATTCACAGAACGATAAGCTGTAAACATCAATAATGGGAGAACACAGACATTCCTATGAACCGACGACCCTTTAGGAGAAACGACAATATAGTGTGGGCAGAAATAAAATCAAATTAAAACCAATAAAATAGAAGTGATATGGGCAGGAGATCACACGTAAGCAGTATTAGAATCACAGCCAAATAGTAAAGAAGCACTATTTTAAAAGTTCCCATCAGTGAGAGCCCAGGGTAACGCCGCTAAAGTACTAACCTCGTAAACATTCACACCTCCAGCTGAGGTGAGACTTTTTGAAATGATCTAGTGTTTGAGGTTCTCCTTACCTGTGCTTTTTGAAGGTGGGGGAGGTTTCCTGGGTTTCTGTCAGGAAAACAAAGCACAAGAGAGTGAAAATAGTGAGTCGTCTGCGAACTTCGTCACCGTGACCTGAGACACCAGCATCAGGTTTTTTTTCCCTCTCAAAAGCGCGAATCCCGATGTGACGAGGAGACGACAACAAAAATCTTTGACCCGAAGAAGGCAGATCTGTTTTGTTTGTTAATGGGAACCAGTGATCGGTGTTCATCAATACTGGTTGGAATGAAAATCCTCGACAGTCGGTCGTTAATGAGACACACACACACACACACACACACACACACACACACACACACACACACACACACACACACACACACACACACACACACACACACACACACACACACACACACACACACACACACACACACACACACACACACACACACACACACACACACACACACACACACACACACACACACACACACACACACACACACACACACACACACACACACACACACACTTTTACAAAAAGCTTTCATCCTCTGAAAATATGTGCAATTCTTTCAATAATTGTACAAGAATTTCATGTCAACAAGTCATAAAAAGCCCCTTTATGTCTTTTCCTTTAGTAATAAATAATTCCAACATTGAAGGCTGCAAGGACGAGCTGTCGTAGCGCCGAGTCCCCGTTAACGAGAGAACCTTTCAAGTGTTTTCCTGTGAGAAAAAGTGTGCGTTGATACAATGAGCTCTCAACATTAGAACACGGACATTCTAGTGGACCGACGACCAAGTTGGATTGTTATTACGATGACTGTCAAACTAAAAGCACCAAGTCCTAGGAGAATATGGACAGGGAGTCATGACGCCGTGGAGGACAGCATTGTTGTTAGTGTCCATCTACTGAGCATGTGCAGAACAACTATTTACTAGGATCGTGGTGCACATGCACAGGAGCAGCATTTCCGCCGTCGGCACGGAGACGGAGCCCGAGCATTTTCAAAAAGTTGCGTTTTCCTTCGTTTCCCACAGAAACTCTGCGTTTTCAAAAAGTTCCACTTTGGGAGCCGTTTTCAAAAGCATGCACCTTCAGTGGCTGCAAACGCTGCTGTCGTGTAAAACAGCCACCCCAAAAATACTGCGAAAACTTTTGCGTTTTCGCTTAGCTTTAATCTCAGCATGAGCAACACATGAATAGATGGGAGGAGTTTTAATAAAACTCAAAACACACACACACACATAAAAAAAAACCTCTTACGCAAGAGTTTGGCGGGGCTTACAAAGTCATTACATTAGGCTTTGAGCGTCAAACATATAACGCCGATTAAACTCATACACACCTGGGACTCCCTATAAAGCTCCGAACCGGAGCCAAGAACTACAGAACTACTTTTTACTGATTTCTACCAACTTCTTCAGAACTACAACCGGGGATTTCCTGCTTCTTTAAAATATTCCTTATTGACGTATAGTAGACTATTGTCAAATTCTGGACCCTGGTGAAAGGGAGCATTTGTCTTGTCGATTTGCCGCCCATACACTGTAAAATATTTGACCAAGATTTGAAATCTTATTTTCAGAAAATATAGATAATTTGCCTCGTTTTAAAGTCATTTACCCGACGTTCACATTTACTCTTTCTTCACTGAAGTTCAACCAGACTTGAGGAAGGATGCCCAAAACGTTTAATCCAAGTCAGACGGTTTAAAGGCAATCCTACCAAACACTGAGGAAACCTATGTGAGAGTTCGACTTCAAAATAAGTCACAAAAAATGTATCTAAGAAATTCTCCATCCTATTATTGTGACACTGAGCAAACAGAAAACATTTTGAAAAATACTGACTGACCTGAAATAGACAAGGTTTAATCTGATTTAACTTAAAACTGTGAGGAAAGAAAAAAAAGGTTTATGTGTCTTTTTATGTTGTGTACGTAAAGGTTTGGTCTCAACTGTATTTTTAGTCCTTAATTTTACATTATAAATCTTATAAAAATATATATATATATTACACGATTTCTCATCAATTATAATTTAGCTGCTGCATGGACAAATAATTTCACTACTTTTAAATAATTTTCTTCTCAAATTTAATGTTTATTTCCTATATTTGGGCTACCCCCTTTTTTTGCAGTGTCGTCTCCAGGACGGGTCAAATGGGTAATATTTGGAATATGTGATAAAGCGTTAGTACAGCATTTAAAAAAAAACAAAAAACACTACGCCTATCCCTAAAGTGCTGTCTGCTTGGTAATGTGGTATGTTTCTTCGCGTGTTATGTCATATATGTATTGTAATGTGGTATGTTTTAAATGTATTACAGTACCTCCTGCGGATGGAAATTAGCTCGGGGCTAAATCTGGGATATTTACAGCTCTGGTCGTCAATATGCACGGTCCCATTCAAACACATGAATAACTGAAAATGAAATGCGGAGAATTGGAGAATTGGAGAAATGGTGGCCCGGAGGTTAGAGAAGCGGAGTTGGGATCGTCTAGAAGAGTTCCTATCATTAGATTTGCAGGCGGTCATTCTTAAATCCTGTGAAGACAGTAAACAGACCTCCACCTTCCACTTGGCTGCTGCTCCAGCGGCTTCCTGAGGCTTAATGACACGGGCGTCACCGTTATTAGCGTCTCCTCGCTCGGTGAAAACAGGAGGCCGGGACCACGACGGGGCAAATAATCAGCCCTGATGGGGCTGATTGCCGACAGCCTTTTTTTTTTTTTTTTAAACAAACAAGCCATCCGCAATCCAATCATGTTGTATAACCCCCAGAGGGGCTCGCTGTGCATTCACCACAATACGTTTCTCATGATTAAAATGTCATCACGCCACAGGAAGGGAGTCTTTTTTTTCCCTCCTTTTTTTTTTTTTTTTAAATATGTTCACACTTGTGGAAACACTTCCAATTACTTATCAGCTTTAGAACAAACCGCTGAGCCACGCTTCATCTCTCCCGAGGATTGAATTGTGATTAATATCACTGAACACATCGCCACACAAGCAGAGGAATTAAATTAACCCCGATGTGTCACGCGCGGCGAATCGCGTGGTTAAACGATAAAATGCAGCCGATTTCATGCCTTTGCGACACGGCAAAGTCAGAAACAAATATTGACTAAAAGAAGGAAAAGGATTTTTTTTTTTTTTTTTTTAAAGAATCTGTTGTTATTTCCTTCATGACTCTTCAATCACAGATCAGGTCAAAGTTCCTCAACCAGAATCCACACAGCAAAAATGTAAACATTTAGGATCCAGTTGTAGTTGACGTCATTTTATCATTTAACCACGGTTAAAACCTTTCTGAAGGAAACTCGTCTTTACACTCATACAAAGTATTTCCAGCATTTAACATAACATACCAGTGTTTGTTAACATTCTTAGGCAAAATAGAGAAGATCCTATTTGCACACTCGATCGAGTCACACTGGAAAACCCATCTACGATCAGTTTCACAACATTTAACACTATTCTCAGTGTTGCTTGTTTTGGGGGGGTGAAACGGTCAAACGTTGATATTTTTGCTTGGGCTGCCGTTCCTTTGACTTCCCAGAAACCCACGCTTCTTCACAGATTTCTTAAGATGACGTCAGCTAGCTGCACATAAACACAGTTTGATGCGTTTGTTCGTAAACAAAATCGACTTTGGCCTGATCCATTTGGCAACTGCGGGTTGGAAATGAGTGTTGATGGTCTTATTTTATTCTTTGTGCAGAAGTGGGACTTTCTACTGGTTCTCCATCAGTACTCATACATGGTCTGACGTCCCAGAAGTGAAGACAGTCTGTCCTCTCTGTCCCTGGCTTGTTTCAGGTTTTAAAAAATGTGTGGCTCCAACCAGCCAATCAGAAATCAAACCCTATATAGTGTCATCGGGGGTTCAGCCAATCCCAATCAAGGTAGACCCTCCCTTTGACTCCTCCCACAATTAGGCAGCTCTGCTCTGGCACATAGCACCACGAGAGGAAGTACTTCCTCCTCTTCCCAAGATGGGCATGTGTGGGCGGAGCCAGTCCAGCTCACACAGACACAGCAGATTCTGAATGCAGCTCCTATGATCCAATATTCAAACGGAGGAAAATCTATAAACTTTGAATAGAAGGTTTCTGGACCAACGTGTTGAAAAGCTGAATAATGTGATTCCTTATTAATAATGAGGTGAGCCACATGTTGAAATCTTCAATCTGCTAAAAACACCCAGTCATACTCCCTCCTACTTGTTCTCAATAGTTTCTCTCTGTGTCTTGCTCATGAGCACACAGGTTTTCAGGCTGTAGTCGAGCTGTCAGCTCTGTGTTGCTCAGTATAAACACTGATTCACTCATCAAGATGAGCTAAATGTCGCACAGTGTGTGTGTGTGTGTGTGTGTGTGTACATGAACAGTACTGCCAGTCCTGCGCTCTGCTCAGTTAGAAAAAGGTTCCCTTTAAAGCTCTGCCTCGTTTCGTCGCCTCAAGAAGAATCTCCGCTCCGTGTGTCGCGAGACTCCAGGCGAGTGCAGTCAGACGGAGGGTTAACCTTGTGGAGCTGCTTCTGTCTGTTCTGGTGGAACGTCATCTTCGCTTGCCTGGAGGTCAACTCCGTTGTGACTCAGGTTGTGGATTTATAACGGTGTAGAGTGAGAAAATACAAGCTAAATTATGTAAGAGTTTTCCATTATTCTTAAGCTTTTATTTTCCTCTCTATACTTCATTCTGAGGCTCCACTTACAAAACCATTTCAAGTGAAAACGTAAAACTTTGGTAGAGTTTTGGGTGCGTGTTTACACGACAATGAGCCACGGAAATGAACCACAGCCGTAGTAAATAGTTCCTATTCACATGCGAGTAAATGGATAATAATGTTTTCCTCCAGAGTGTCATGACTCCCAGTCAATCTTCTCCTGGAACTTGATCAGTTTTATAGTTGACGGTCACCATAGTAACGATCCAACTCGGTCCTCTGTTCATACGAACGTGCGTGTTCTCCGATCGTTTTTCTGTAAGCGTGTGTTTGTCTGCGTGGTTTCACTACAAAATAAAAAATCAAGACCAAGCGAGCTTTTGCCCTTCTGCTCTGCTGCTGATGTGTTGTTGCTATGTGCTTCGCCCAACATGTGACCTACATAGCTTTCAGCGTTTGTCGTTTCCATGGAAACAAGATAATTTTCAATATGTCGCCGCGTCAACGTAAAACTTTTCAGAAACAAAGAACGCAAATACACATTTGTATTTCAGTTGTTGGCTTAAAAATAGGGAATTCCCGACTAACATTATCTAAAAGGCTGTGCAGATATTAATCGATTTTATTTATTTATTTTTTTAAACTTCTTTTAAACTGGATGTTAACGATCAATTGTTCGTAAACTTGTACTGCATGGGGTTTGTTTTGTTTATTTTGTTGTTTCTATGATCAACGTGCTGATGATGATGTAGGCCGCTGAAAGTCAAACGTGTGTGATGTCAGAGCTTTTATATTATTTTTTTCAAGGGGCAGAAAAATTTTGAGTGCACTAATGTAAAAATTCTGCTTCCACTTGAAATGAAATGAAAAATAAAATAAAATAAAATAAAATAAAATAAAATAAAATAAAATAAAATAAAATAAAATAAAATAAAATAAAATAAAATGAAATGAAATTAAATGAAATAAAATAAAATAAAATTAAATAAAATAAAAAAAATAAATAAATAAAATAAAAAATAAAATAAAATCCATCATCTTCAGCTGGGGGCTCACTTCAATTACATGCTTCATGTTTTCCACTTTCTTTTTTTTTTTAAATCACTGTCGTTATAAGGAGCTTGGAACTGTCTTATGCTTATGTTCTCATTCTAATTTGTCTTTTGGAAAATATAACATTCTGATCCAAAACATGTAAATAATATTTTCAGCCGCTGCTCATTTCTTTTCATTAAGATTTTCACTCGGGAATTAAAAGAAAAAAAAAAAAACATGAAGGAAAGCCCACCCCACCCTTTGAAAACGACGGCTCTATCAGTTAAACTTAATCTCTAGTTATACAGCTAAAATAAATAAATAATCCTTGCATGTTCTCTTGCCCTTATACATTACTGAGCCATCTGGAGCTTGAACAAAGAGCGTGCAGACTGCCGGACCCCCCCGCTGGGCTCCCTGCCTGTAAAGACGTGTGATCACCCTCCCGCTCTTTAATCAGGACTTGCCTCCTCCGAGTCCGGCCGCGGCGAAGCTTTCACTGACCCTCGTGATGCGGGAGCCTGAAACGGGAGCACAGAGGAGAAGATCAGCGGGGCTGTTTCCACAGTTTCCCCTCGGAGGGCGTGGAGAACTGCTTTGAGGCGCAGGAGCCACAGGCAGCCCCGAGAAGATTGAAGACAAACTCAATCAACACTTGTGACCCGAGGTCTCTCTTCAGGAAGCACTCGACCAGTCATTGAAAGGAGAAAAAGACCTTATTGATTAAGAGGGATCAAAGAGGATTTGGAAAACTTGCTCTGGTTATTATTACTGGGCTATGAAAAGAGCAGCGTGCATAATTTCAAAACTCGGAGTGCTTTTCATCCCTGAGCTGTTAAACGTGGTAATTAGGACCATTAGAGAATAACGGCAGGTCGATAACGACGTTCACACTTAATTTTTTACTAAGAAATCTTTTTTCTATGTCCATGTGTCACGTATCCAGTAGTGAAAAGCCGAATTTACTAAACCGAGCGGTTTACCTCAGCGGTGGGTTAACTAGTCTGTGAAATAAACAACTCATAGGGCTTTTCCACCAAAAAGAACCAGGTGCGAGTTCTGTTCTGAAATGAGCAGCGCCAAAGAACGGCTTGTGTTTCTATTGTCAACGGAGCGCAGCTCTACAACCGTTTCCAACGACAACCGAGGAAAACACTCTGATTAAAGTTCTCTTTCACATGAAGCCATTAAAAGGCTCATTTTAGGGCTAAAAACTCCAAGCTTTCATTTACAGTAGTTTGTAGTTTGTTTAGTAGTTACTGATGAACCAAAAGTCTGGCTTCATTATAAAGAAGTTCTGTGGGTAGAAAATAGTGGAGCGTCTCATAGAGGAGCGCAATGCAGCCTGCGGCCGTAACGCCATACCAGACATGAAAGTGAAGTTACTTAAAATGATGTCACCCTGAAAAGCCTGAAAAAAAAAAAGGGACAAAGGAAAACTGCTTCTAAATTATATATCCGACGCAGCTGATGATTTTGTGTGACAGCGGAGGAGCTCTGCAGTACTCTCGAGAGCTGTGGCTGAGAGCATGTTTGTTTTCTTGGTCATTCAAAGTGAGCACTAGTTTGTTGGTGTTTGTAATTTCTATGTGTTGAACTATTCATTCATTCATTGAATCTGCAAACTTACTTTATTTACTGTGCACTGCGGCTTTACCACCCGCACGGATCAACAACGGAAATGTTCCTCTCAAAAACAGATGTGCAAGTACCTGCAAGCAGCTTCATCTCACCTCCTTCTCTGGTTCAGGCACCACGGTGACAAAGTTGTCCGGGAAGACGCCTTCCTCGCCCCCGGTCTCTCCTCGCCACCAGCCGGGGTCCCCCGTGTCCTGTAAGACAGCGCAGAGGAAACAACGCAATGTTTTATCTCCTTTTTTTTCTTTTTCCTGCTGCTTTACCTGTTGATTTGTGTCATTCTCTGCAGAGTCACAACATAAATACAACCAGTCAACAAGAAGCAATTCTCTCCAGTCACCACTAGATGGAAGCAGAGGACCAAAATAGAAGGTTCTGTTATTCTAATGCCAGGAAACACTGCAGCAGTGAGTCAGATCAGCTCAGAGGCGGGGTTCTATCCGAGTCACCTGTAATGGTTTACCCCTGAGTGACAACATGAAGGTTTATGGAATAAATCCCCCAATAGATGAGGAAATTGAAGGCTGGAACCTGGAAAGGCTGCTGCTGCAGAGAAATGCTGCCATGCTGATTAACCAGTGACTCATTTGATCGACTCACAAACACTCTGTTTGTGTTGGCACCTGGAGTGCCATTCTCTGGCTGTGACCGACACCGATCATCTCTTTATTATTAACTCGATGCTTTTTAACGTGTTGCCAAAAGGAAAACAGAGAGAAGAGAACCTTCAAACCTTCACAACAATGCTCTGCTGCATGCTATGAATTTCTGGATTTATTCACATTTTATGGCTGTAAGATTGTATAAAACTAAAAATCAAGGAGCATCTGCTTCTGCCTTTTTTTCCAAGAAAACAATCATCCTTCTATGTTTGGTGGTTCTTCATTATTATATTTCCGATTTCTCCTGGTGATTCTCGTCTCTGATTGAAGGGTCACAAAGGTTATTTGTGGATGGAAATCTTCATTTCCGTGCTTTCTTGTAGTTTTTGAAATCTTTACGTAAGTGGAACAGTCCAGGAAGTCACTCTGTCAAATCCTGACAGAATAGAAAGGTCAGAGTGAACCAGATGAGGCCTCACCAAGTTGTTATAGAAGCATAGAAGAGTCAGTGAAGAGGGGAGGTGAAGATTGTAAAAGAATTGAGCCGCGACATTCTGGGTGAAAGTCACCCAGACGTGTTCTGATGCGAATCCCCACCGGAGTTCGTCCGTGAGGCGAACCGAACTGGCGAGTGCGAACACGCCCCGAAGTTAAAACCCTCAGCTGCTTTCGACAGCCGTTTGTTTGTGAACGACTCGACAAGAATGAAGGGAGGCAAGGAAGACTGGAGGTGGTGTCTTATGGGAAGTCAAAGAGAAAAATACGTCTTCTTCCTGTTCGGAAGACGGCAAAAACACTGAAGAATGGAAAGTTTGAATCTTTGCAGGCGATCCCGGAGGCTACTGGATGGGAAAATAGAAAATTCCATTTAGGCATTTTAACGATTTAAGTGAAAACTGAAAAACAATGTAGTTTCCATGTTGGGCCACTAGAGGCTGCTGTTTGTTTTTGTAACAATACGCTATAAATATTAACATTGGTGAGCACAGGGACATCCATACTGATAGACGCCGGAGTTGCATTGATATTACTCTCGACTATAAAACTCCCAGGAGAATCTAGACTGGGAGTCGTGACACTCTACAGGCCTATTCTATTCTCTATTGAGCATGTGCAGAACAACTATTCACAATGGCCGTGGAGCTGTTTCCACGGAGACGGATCATTTTCAAAAAGCACCGTTGTCATGCAAACGGGGCTCTTAGACAATTACTGGACTGTCTCACCGCGACACGACTGAATCTAACAGATTCAATTCCAGATCAATCAATGGGCAGTTCATGGTGACTGGAAGCAGGCTGCCTGATCCACACGAGGCTCATTGGTCTGTGAAGGAAAAGGAACGTTGTAGAATTTGGTGAACGATGTCCGTTCAGATTTGGCGCTACGCCCCATTTCGCTCATACATCCGTCACCTTGTTACATATAAACGGCGGTACTTCTACATGCAGCGATGCGATGACTTCACCGTCCTCTGGTCACTGCAGCAGACGACGGAAGATCAATAGATTTAGTCCGCTTCACTGAATGAGTGTGCACACCACAAGTGCTTTCAATAAGAAACCAAACCAGATTCTACTGAAATGTTAAAAATAGATTCAATAATTTACTTATTAATTAGTGTTCTGCTCCAGAAATACTATCCAACCTGACCTCAGCAAGTAGTCAGGAGAAGTTTTGACAGGTGAGCGTTGGCTGGGAACAAGCCACGGGCAAATCCAACAGGCTCGTCGACTTCACAATATCCTCACACAGAGTCAAGCCTTATGTTTTGTTTGTTTGTTCCGTCTCATCATTGCCACGGCTAGATTGCACATGGAGGCTTACCTTGCTCAGTATATGGATGATATCGTCCATTTTCAGGCTCAGCTCGTCCGCGTGCGAAGCCTCAAATGCAAACGTGACCTTACAGTACTCTTTTGCTGAGGGAACCAAAACAATGGCATCTATCACAAAGGTTTCCGAGCACAAACACACTGCACACACACACAACACTGCACACACACACACACACAACACTGCACACACACACACACCGAGTTACTGTTAATCTTCAAGTGAGATCCAAAAATCTGAATCTGAAGATCACTCTCACCTCCACTGGACACTAACAGAGTGAACCCCTTTGGGAATTCAATGGGCCATAAAATATGATCAGATCTTCATGTAAGTCACAAGTAGAGACAAAGACGGCACAACGACGTCAACGGCGAATGGCCGAGCAACTGGTTGACGGCAATAACCTGAAACAAGCACGAGCAGATTGTTTAAGGGGAATTAAAGGCGACCTTCCTTAATGCGGGACTCTTGTGCGTTTCTAAAGATCGCAGTCTGTTCTCTTCCTGTTGGAACTCGAAATTGATTCTTAAGATTCTCTTGCCATGAAGGAAAAGACATTTCTAGCAGGTTCAGAGCTGCACAGGGCCAGATGATGCAGAGCAGCCCAAAGTGATGATGCTGCCTCCACCGTACCTTACTTTTTTCAAGATGCATTTTCCCCCTCAAAACAATACAACCTTACCAAGAGAGCATAAAGTCATCGAAATAACGTCAGAAACACAAACTTTATCATATGACCTCATTCGTTTTAATATATTATTTTTTATTTACCTTTTTAAATGAGGACGGCCCCAGTTTTCACCTGCACTTTAATGTTGTCATGGGATCAGCCCAGGACCGTCAGCGTTTCATGCCGACGCTACGTTTTTTAAATGTTTATCGGCAGATACTGACGTCGTGTCTACAGGCTTACTGAGACTTTGTTTACACGACGTTCCAACAGAAAACGCATAACTCTTTGGGTCACGACTGGATGCTCGTGTTTGTTTTTGTTACACATGCTCACAGAGAATAATGCACGATAAACATTAACAATGGCGAGTACGCGGATATTCGTTGGGATTGCCATTACGTGTGACTTGGAGTCATGACACTCTGGAGGCCGCCATTGTTGTTATTGTCCATCTACACAGTAGCAGCGTTCCCGCCGTCTACACGGAGACATAGCCTGGCCGTTTTCAGTGGTCCCGACCGCCGTATGAGTGCAAACACACACTCGAAACCAGGTGGTTCCACGGGAAAAATAAGGTTTGGTATTCACAGACTTACGTGAAGATCTGATATAATTCAATACATTTATGCGAGTAAGTCCAAAGACCGACTCTTCATGGGAGTATTCCAGCACATCTCCGATGGCTGGCTGGGACCCAGGGTTTTCAGTTTAGTCTTCATATTCAAACTCCGGTGTCCTACCTTTGGATTTGCTGTCCACATCCGCTTTCTGCGAGTCTGTGATGTTGGGATGGGCGGGCTTTGCAGCAGATGGTAATGATGGGATTGGCTAAAATGAAGCAAACCATACAAATGGGAATGCTTTATTGGACATGAGTGGGCATGTGCTTTGTGTCTGGAAGGAATCTTGTCGGTCAGACAGCTCGCGTCCGAACCCGAAATGGTGCGGAAACGTCTCGTCTCACTACGGATGTTTGATGAACGGTGCTGTTAATCATGAGGTTAGCGCAGGACGGGAGGTTTCAGAAGGCTCGTCAGCTTCTCACCGCATCAAGAGACATCCCGCGGTGAGTTCTTACAACACTGAGAAAAGTTTGATCCTTCAGATTGTTGTGCGGTAGCACCAACACATAATACCGCAGGGGAGATATCAAACTTTTCTACAACGGGCAGAGAAAGGAAGTCGGAGGCCCGGAGAGCGGTGAGTGGATCGTTATGGGCTGGTTTGAGGCCAAAATGAAAGAGAAGTCCGGGGCTGTGAAGAGGAGCGCGTGAGAGCATGCGACATGTCGTGAGGAGAGTGAGGGAAGCTGAGTTAGTGGTGAAAGTGTGTGAAGAAGAGAGAGGAGGGGGGACAAAGGGGAGAGTTTTAGAACTATGGTGAACTGCACTAATCTAACCGAGCACTTCGGTTACACTACATTAGTTGACATCTGCCACAGAAGAACCTGTGCTACATACGTCAGAACAGTAGAAGAAGAGATTTTCATATCCAGTTTGTAGCGCTGCATTATGTAATAACGGTGCAATATGTAATAATGTAATAAATGTTCAACTCATTATGTAATAGTGCCGCATTTTTTAAATAACTTGTTACATTTTGCAAAGTGTTCCACTTTTATTTTCAAGAAAATGTAATAATTTGAACGCAAGATTTAAAATCAGGTCTGACTTTTTAGATCAGCTGCCATCGTGACTGGTAGATTTTTAAAGTACAACAAATCAGTATTTCCACCGGCCATGTCTTTTTTTCTTGAAGAAAAGAAACCAGTGAGTGCATTTAATCATTTTAACCAACATTTTGTAATAACTGTTGCAACATGGAACAAGTTATTACAAAATGAAAACAGAGTTTATTAGAAAATCCATTCATGAATTTGAATACAAAATGCGGCGTCATTACATAATGGGTTGAACACGTATTACATTATTACATATTGCACCGCTATTACATAAAGCGGAGCTCCAAGCTTCACTGTGACTTTTCCCACAGTTTTACTGGAAACTTTCACACCTGCTGATAACGACCAGGAGGCGCAATTGGTGAAGAACAAATAGGAAATTTCGTAAGTTGGGACAAATTCATTGTGCACTTTGGAGTCATTATGCAAATAGTTTTATTGCTTTTTATGCTGCAACTTTCTATAAGGCCTAAATTAAACACGTCTATATCAGTGAACAAACCTTTGTCTTGAGGGACCTAAATTTTTATCATTGTGAACGACCCCCTCTTTGGAAAAAAGCTGAATAACCTCCGAACACACTTTGTGTGAAATCCAGTTTCTAAGGGGACACTCTTTGGGTTTGCACACCGTCTCAGGGTGTTTCGTGTTCCGGTGCTGCTTCAAACTTTACATTCATCACTTTTTTCCACCACAATTTCAACTTGAATGACTTCGTACGCTCTCTTTTTCTATTTCAGCGATCCATCTTTCCCTTTAAGCCCGACGTGCAGTCCTTTTTTTTCCTCCCGCTGCTTACCTTTGTGTACATCGGAGACGTTTTTAAGTAGTTTGATTTGTTCTTCAGCAGTTTTATATAAAAGATGCACTATTATTGTTAACTGTTTAAACTTCGGTTTGTCACAGAAGGTAAAACTATAAACAAATTTAAAACTATCAAAATCAAGAGGGCTTCGCACTGATCTACATCACTGATCTACATCACTGATCTACATCACTGTTCTTATGTTGTTGGTAGTTTATGTAGGGATCAAACATTAATTAAGGCAGCAAATCTTAATTTGAATTGATGAAATGTGTAATGCTCATGGAACAATGGCCACCTGCTTTAATATCACACAGATTGAGACTGAAGGTCCTGATGAGGCCTCGACTCAAATGTACTGCCATGAAAGTCAAGTGGTCGACATTAAAATGGCAGGTGTGAAAGTATCCTACAACGACCATACAAAGTTGTTCTCCCCACTCGTGTGATGTTTATCGTAGTGGCCTGCATACAACAACAACAACAACAAATAGTATAGATGTCTTCTACTTTCACGGATGGAATCACGGTCAATGTAATTTCAGTAATTGACAATAATTTTAAAGAATCCTTGTTTACTTCAAAAGTGGGAAAAACGACCATGAAGCATGGTGGTGGCAGCATCATGCTGTCGAGATGCTTGACATGTGAAGGTGACAGTGAAGGAAATAATACCAAATAGAGAGAAAATCTGATGGGTTTAGTTTCAAAAAGGAAAAGCAACTTTGGTAAAACTTTGATTCCCTAGAAAAACAGACAAATTAATGAATTAAATTCCAGATATGCAACGTCTTTTCAAAATCAAGTCTTCCAGAAGATGGGTACTTGTGTTCATTGTGAAAACCCTCGGCTTTCTTGAGAATAAATGTCAACTTACATTACCCATGATTCCATTTATATAACCAATAAAAAAATTTATTAAAAAAAGCATTCACGAGCATTAAAAATGTAACCAAATGGTGTTTTCACACAGGCCGACGTGCCACACGACAGGATACAGAGATGTGTGGTTACTGCTCATATTCTATTACTTCAATCAAAGTCAGTCTGAACCGGAGAAAACTTCAATCATCCCAGAAAATAAACACAATCAGTGTGATTAATGTGACTTCATGTGATGTGTTCTTCTTCAATCAGTCCAAACTGCACCATGGCAAAGCATTGCAATTCTTCATAAGTATATCTGACTGGAGCGATATAAGGTCGTGACTGAGCAGCAGGAGTGAGGACATAAATAGTAGATGTCATTGGGGAAGAAAAAAAAAAAAAAAAAGTAGGTCAAAACTGAACACACAGCTAATCTGCATGAACTCCTCTTTAGGAGTCCGTGACAGTTTATAACTGGTCCTGGACCTGGAAAACAGATTACATATTCATACATGTTTTCCGAATAGTTGCCAAGTTACTGACTCATTGTTCGTCAGCTGACTCAACTTTAAGTCTCTCTGCTGCTTCTTGCTCCACTTTTTAATCTTATATTGATTAAAAAAAAAAAAAAAAAAAAAAAAAACCTGATTATATTTACACGAATCTTCGTCATGTGCAACGATGGCCGAGGCCACGATTAACGTTTCAAGTGAAAACGGATCGTTTTTGCATTTTTTTTTTTTGCTTCAGAAAAGTTTTGCGTTCACACGTCAACAGTTTGAAAACGATGTCCGTTTCCATGGAGACGGGCAGAAACGCTGAAAACAGTGTAATTTTCATGTTGGGCCACAGGTGGATGGAGAAAACAATCTGCCATAAACATTAATAATGGCGAGACGGCCAATAAAGTTGTTGTTATTGTCCATCCACACAGGCGTGTGCAGAAGAACTCTTTCCTGTGGTGTGCCTGAGCTGGAGCAGCGTTTGTGTCGTTTCCATGTACATGGGAGCAGTTTTCAGTGACTTCGACTGAGTTAGTCTCCAAGTCCTCCTCCGATATTGGCTGTCTTATTGTAAAGATCTGAAATATGTTTCCTTGGCGTTTTGTTATTCAACTAGCAGTTTACAATGCAGTGCTTAAAAAAATCTTGGCCCCTTTATCTTTCTGAAAATAACTGAAATAAGCAATTTTAGTTTCTGTGTCTTTAAGTCCTCCTCCTAAAAAGTTCACTTCTACCCGATTGGCCAGTTTCAGGTCTCCACTGTACCTTTCTGCTCTCTTAAATGTCAAAGTGTGTGGTGTAATCCTTCCATCCCGCGTCGTTGATCACTGACCTTCTCCTTCTTTTCCTCCGTCTCGGGGCTGGGCAGTCGGGCCTTTAGTTTGACCGAACCCTCTTTGAAAATGTCTCCGAAGCCGATGCCCCGGATCTTCTTGGGCTGTGCGATGACTCCGTTTCCCGAGGTGGGCGGAGGCGATGTTGGGGTGGCGCTGCCTTCCGCTGCACTTCCGTCTGGCGAGGAGATGGAGACAGAGCGTCAAGTTATCCACACCTAGAATATAGTTCCAGGGCTCACACACCAGCGATGCTCCATACTAAACATGACTAAAGTATGACTGATACACTTGATAACAGCGAACTGGAGCGAGTGGCGGAACACGGCGAGCTCAGAGCCTCGCCCTAATCTACGGTCTACATATGGCAGAGCTTGGACAGACGCACTGAAGATGTATTCTGGAGCCGTCGGGGCTGCTGGAGGTTGAGAGGTGCATCGTGGAAACGCATAACCTGCACATAGGGAGGGAGTATAAAATAGACTTGTTAGAGCCCGACATGCAACAACCCAAATTGTTATAAAATAAAATGTAGTAAAACCTGAAATGTAATAAGTCAATAATGTAAAAAGATTTAACAAGAATGTAAATGTGATGTTAATATGTTTACATTTACATTATTTTATACCGATGATTAGAGAAATTGATTGTTTAGAGAACAGAAGACTAAATACGACTTGGGCATAAACTGTATATTGACATACATATAAACAAATAGTCCAAACTTTTCTCAATCTTTCAGTGTTATTCAAACGAAAGCAGTTTAAGTCCAAACCATAAACCATTAACTCACTTTATGATGTAATAAAATGATTACACTATCACTATTTTTCTGGTCCATAACGTAATATTAAACGTTTTGTGCTCGGGGTCTTGTTATTTTATTTACATTTCGGGCTCAACATCTTTTGTTATATTATTTATTACATTTTATTATAGAACAATCTGGGTCGTTGTTACACATCAGGCTCTAACAAAGCTTAATGGTATTTATTAAGTACTCGAATCAGTGAGTGGTATCAGCAAGTAGTAAAGGTTAGTATTTGTACTCATCCTTTAAAAAAGTGACATCGGTGCATCCCTAATGAATACGCTACCGTACAAGCAGGCTAGTTATTGCCTCCATGCGCCTGTAATTCACATGCAATCTGCGTTAAACGAGGTAAAATCCATCACTGGTCATCAGTGTTAACATGACGCTATGCTGCTGCTGCTGCTGCTGCGTATCCTGCGAATCAAATCAAGACTGGAAACAAAAGTAATGCAAATTCCACGCAAAGAGCACATAAGCAGAACCAAGTAACATCTCGTGTACATTGACTGAGGACTGTTTTCAGTAACAGAACAACTTGTGCCAGGAGTTTTGTTTTGCCATCACGCCGCCAACTGCCGAACTCAACATGACATTCCTGTTCTCCATCTCTCAGGTCTTTCTCGTTCCCCAGCACACCGGTGCTTGTGACGGCGTCCCCCCCCGTGTCTCACCGGACTCTTCTGCCGGCGCCTCGTTGGGCTCGCCGTCGTCGGGCATGGCGTCCAGCTCTTTGACGAAGTTGGAGGGGAATAGTCCTGTTTTGCCGTTAAAGCTGCCGCTCCACCAGCCTTCCTCGACCTGGGGCCGAGAGGCAAACACATTATTCAGGTACATTTGGTCCCATTTGATTCTAAAAGTATGAACTTGTTGGGCCGAGTTGTGAAAGAGAAACTTGTTTCACCGCGATCGTTCACGCTGCACTGAAACACCATGGAGCTAAAAACACGACATGGCACCTATATAAACAAGCGTATCGTCAACATAAGGCCTGTTCTTCAACTAACTACAAACATCATCTATATTCAGTCTTATTATTAGTATTATTATATACTTCCATTTTAATTATTTAATATAATTTCTAGTGGGTTTTTGTACTTCTACTGTTAATTTATTGTTGTTTGTTTCAATCTTTCTTTTGGGCCACAAAAAATATAAATAAAAATGACTGAAGGAAGTGGAATGTTTAACTCACAATTTTGTCTTCAAAATTATCATTATTATTATTATTAATAATAATATTAATAAAATTATCACTATTATAATAATAATTATTATTAACTTGTTTAGCAGCAAAGCATCTCAAAGGGACAGTCATATTTAACTTGAGGATGTGAAATGATGATACTGTATTGTTCTGCCTTCCCTCCTAATAAAGATTTTTTTGAAAAGCTAAAATAAAAAAAATCATTCTTAAAGATCAACTTCTAGCACATGGCCTTTTCTCTCACAGTACTTAACGGTTTGTCCCTTTCAAATCAACCTGTTGTGACTTGCATGCTCTACAACCAGCCACCATCTTTAACACAAATCCACACTGGGGAAATCAAACCTGCAGCACGCCGCCCAAAACGTTGTCGTGTCACTTCAAAGTCACAGAAACGTCAACATGTTTCAAAAGGGCTGTCAGAAATACGGAACCTTGTGATCTGTCACTACACC
Source organism: Lipophrys pholis (assembly GCF_963383615.2). NCBI lineage: Eukaryota > Metazoa > Chordata > Actinopteri > Blenniiformes > Blenniidae > Lipophrys > Lipophrys pholis. The sequence goes on from NC_137649.1 coordinate 22,807,201, forward strand.
AAAAGAAGAGCTGAAAGCATTTACAGATGACAGGAGCCGACGGTACCTCTTCGATAATGTCTATGATGTCTCCCACTTTCAGCTCCAGCTCGTCTTCGTTCACCGGCTGGTAGTCAAACTGCGCTTTGCACTGCCTCTTCTTGGGCTCTGTGGGAGGGAATGAAAGCCGGTTAGTCAACCTCGTCCCATGTGTGTGCGTTTATGCTTTCATCAAATGCCAAGGGGTTGTCTCTGGAATGTCAAAAGCAATCAGTTGGGAAGGGGTGGGGTGGGGGTGGGGGGTGTGTGTGGTAACTTGGATAGGTGTAAACACAGCGAGTGGGAGGTGAGAGCGACGGTCCCGCCTCACGTGGCAGAGCGAGGACACACCTCGCTCAACGAGAAAAAGGGAGCAACCGGGAGAGGGAAAAGCCCTGCTGCTGGTTTGGAAACAAACACTGAACCAGAGAGGAAGTAAAGAAGAAACACAGCTTATCGATTATTGATCGGGCCGGACCAAAAGACGAAGTCCTGCCGCTTTAGCCAGTGGCTAGTAATCTCGTGGCTAATGGGTCGCCACAAACAATCACGGTATATAGTCTTCAGACCAGAAATCAATAAGCGCCTTTTGATTTTTGTTTTTTTAAACAAGAGTAGCAACACGACACAACCCTGAGCTGTAATGAAAGATAAACCAGCATCAGCCTCAAAGACATGCTGTGGGTGTGAGTGTGTTAAAACATGCATAACATAACATTTATTTGGACATTTCACTGTATTCTGTACCAGTAGGTATCACGGAAAATAACTGAAACTGAAAAAAGATTGCAGTACATTTCTGTAGGAATTGTTTGGTTTTGTGAAACTATAGACATTCTCATCAAACTGAAGAAAAACTTAAACGCTTACATTTTTACCAGTTCTAGACGATATTGGGATGTTTGTGTCCCCTGAGCAAGCCTCGGTCTAAATGGTACTTTAATAAAGTGGAAGCAGTGAGGAACCACAGAAGCTCAGTCACTGGCAGTCGGGCCTCGAAAAATCAGGAACCGACGTCACTAAAATGGCCTAAAAACTCTGCTTATTGGGTTTCAAAACTCTCACTGGTTGGTTTTCCATCACAGAGCACGATGTCGACGGCTGGACGCCGTGGTGGAAAACACGCCGCCTGTGGACGGGCCAATCACACTGCTCTGATAGTCTGACGAAAGGAAATGAATGAGATTTTATTTAATTAAAAGGATAATAGTACGTGCTTCTGCATCAAGGTTTTAATGAAGGGTCATTTTACGGCTTCTATGAATGGGCAGTTTGTAAAGGATTATTAATTTTCCCCTCATGACTGTGATAGACTTTACTAAGGTTAGATAAATTCTGCCAACAAAAGGAACCCTGGATGCAGCTCAATAAAAACTTTTAACAACACAGATTGTGATCCAGTCCTTTCTCTGCTACACGGTGAGATCTCAACAAGGAATCGTCTGGTGGAATCCTATTCAGCCATTACTGGAGCAACACAGAGGGAGCTTCTTACTCTTGGAAGCTGCCGGCGGGTGAGGGTGGAAGCCGCCGGTGGGAATGCCGATGGTGCTCATCCTCTGAACCAGGTTTGCCACGGTCCCTGAAGTCTTCTCCCTCCTCTGGGGATGAGTGTTCTCTTCTTTTGACTCACTCTTGGGTTCTTTCACCTCCTTGGAATCCTTCTTCACCTCCTATAAAAATAAAAAATAAAAAAAAATACACAGAAAGCAGAGTTCAACTGGAAAGTTCAAGGAGCAACTGGACGAGCAGTGGACAAAACTTTACATATTTGACTCATTTACTATAGAAACTTTAAATTTTTTACATATTTAACACGGAAACTACATATTTACCATATTTAACAATGGGTACAAAGAAGAATAGAAGTATGTATTCGCAATAGCAACAATACAGGCAATGTTTGGAAGGACGTGAAGAAGGCTGCAGCAGTTTCACATTACATAAGGGGAAGGGAAACGTGTGACAATAGGATGCCCTAGTGAGTGAAAGGGACACTAAATATACCATAACTATGGCAACCCAATCAGGGCTCAACGCAGCATTGTACTACTTTCAGCCCACTCATGCTAAACGCAGCTACCGCTAATGATTCAGTCGGGGCTGGAAAAACAGCTGCTCCGAGCCAAGGAAAGACCCCGACAACAGGACAAAGTCCACACCGCAGGAGTCGGACCTGTCTTCCACAGTATTTAATCTCAAAGCAAAACAAATCCACACATGTGGGAGAAACTAAAACTGGCTGGAGAAACAGTGATGCTCCTCTGGCGGAGGCGTTCAGATGGTCTTCAATACTACGATCGTCCTTCACAAATGGTACTGACTCAACTCTCGATGTAAAATTCTGACGGATCAAATATTGTATTTTTATTCAAGGGTTATACTGGTAAGTGCAGGATGTAAGTATGTACGACAGTCTAATGAATTACTGATGCAATATATGGTCCTTCAGGGTGTCTTCACAATGGCCAGAAACGGTTTGAAGGAACAAACTCTGTTGTGGGGAGCATTTTATACATTGGCCCAGAATGGCCATCAGCACAATGCGACCGCAAAAGCCACAACGCAACAGTGATAAGCCACAATGCAACACCAAAAGCCACAACACAACAGTAATAAGCCACAATGTAACAGCAAAAGCTACAACACAACAGTGATAAGCTACAACACAACAGTGATAAGCCACAATGCACCAAAAAGCCATAACAGGAAAAAGCCACAAAACAACAAAAAGACTTCATCACACATTCAATAAGTGATGATGGGATCTCCGAGGGTGAAGATACCAACACAAATATTGGCTTTGTGTTAATTGTTTTCCTGTGGATTGAACATACTCAAGATAAACACATTAAGATCCACAGCAGGTCCACATGGATGCAGATTCAGCACCCCGCTGGACCGGTTCAGCCATTGGATGATTCCATCAAGTGGTGCAAGTACATACAACACAAGACCAGAACAAGTCACCTATACCACCCACCATTACGGTTTTAGATATTCTAGATCCTACGGCCCTGGTCGTACACGCACCATGTGTGTATAGAAATGGAACAAGTGATGCATGACTCATCTGTCTGGATGATTATAGAAAAGAATGAATGCTCTTTCCCATAATGTGGCGACGAGTGACCGATGTATTAAAGGTGTCGTCTGTTGGACGTGAGCCAGGTGTGCATATAAAAAAAGAAGCTATTAACCTTTGTCTCGTTCACTCCTTGGACAAACCAATTCTACAATTGACATGCGGTTGACATGGTAGGAGTGGTGAATGGAGGTACAACGACTTTAGGATGTCTTCTAGCAGTCTGGACGTACAGACACGGTCTCCCTGGTCAACAAAGCTTTTATCAGAAAACAAACAAAGATCAGATACTTAAACCATGTCAAGCGAGTGCTGACTGAATCGAGCCACACAATAAAGAAAAGATGAAGACAGCTTGTAATTTTCCGTGAAACAAATGTTTGTGTTGTGTTCTTGTGTCGATTCATTCGACAAGGAAGTTCTTCTGAGATTAAGATCTCCATTGTGAAAGAGATTAAGACGAGAAAAAACAAAAAGATGTAAAACTTGTTGGCGAGTACCACAAGATGTGATCCGAGTCCATGTTGTGGTACATGTCTGTGGCCAGACAGTGAAGCCAATCCTGCTAAATCGAATGCAACTTGCGCTGTGTTGCCGTCTAATTTTGTCCAATTCTGACACAGTCTCTCATCCTGAAACTCACTTTTAACAATATTTTGAACGGAGCTCTAACTTCCCTTCCCGCATATCTGAATCGAGTTTCTGCAAGCCTCCAGGTCGAATGTGAATCACTCAGATGCACCAAGAAAAAGCAGTTAAATGAGCTGAACATGCTGAGCAAAACCCTAAGAATGATCTACAGTAGAAGTCTATTCAAAGTGGTCAATGACCCCAGTTCAGCGTTCCTTTCCTGGTTCAAGCACGCTGACTTTGCATTTCCACTGTCAGAGGAAGTCCAGCTGTGTGCCTACATGTGAGCGAGTGTGGGTGTTGATGTATTTATTCCTTCTGTGGGGACATAAATCTATTTACACACTCACATAAAGACAGAATTTCAAAATCTCTTTGTGCGACTTGAGTCTGCAAAGGGTGTAATACAAAGAACAAACTGGAACGTGCTCGGGCGTGTGCAGCAAAACTGACTTTATCTTACCCCTCACCCATATCTCAATGTTCAAATATCATTAATGTTTGTAAGTATTGTTGTGAAAATAGGAAAGCAAGGATGATATAAGGTCCCATTTACATGACGTCTCCAGTGAAAATGCAGTGGTTTTTGCATTTTTGTTCCAGAGAAGTTCAGCGTTTACAAAGCAACGTGTTGAAAACAATGTCTGTATCCACGGAAACGGCAGAAATGCTGAAAACAATGTAGTTTTCATGTTGGGTCACTAGTGGGTGCTGCTGTGTAATGAAACTGCACATGTAAACATTGACAACGACAAGCACACGGACATTCGTATGGAGAGATCTTGGCAGGAGTTTTACTTACTATTTTTGCCATTTCTATATCTAGCTAAGTTAAGGTTAGTTAAGAGTTTATATTATCTTATATTTTGAGTACTATTTTTTGCTAAGAGTCTAATTCTTTTTGCTACTTCTACATTTAGTTAAGTTAAGGTGAATTACCTTTTTTTTCTGCAACTCATCTTTGTTATCCTCTGTGTGCGGCTCCTCTTCTATTAAGCTGCTGGAACTCAAATTTCCCTGACGGAGTCGTCCCAAGGGATAAATAAAGCAAAGTCTAAAGTCTAAAGAGATGAAGTTGAACTGCTGTTACAAGTGACTGTCAACTTTAAAATAAAAGCGTTTTCAAAAAGTTGCGCTGCCGCCGTCGACACAGAGTCGGAGCGTTCTCGGAAAGTTCCACCTTGTTCTCAACAAGTTGCGTATTCAGCAGCTTCGAGTGCTGTTTGTGTGTAAATGGAACCCCAAAGTGGTTTTTGACACAGACACACACACAGACACACACACAGACACACACACAGACAAGGAGAGACCACATCTCCCCGATCCTTTCCGCTCTCCACTGGTTGCCTGCGAGTTTTAGAATAGATTTGAAGATTTTACTGCTTGTTTTTGAAGTCCTAAATGGTCTGGCTCCTCCGCGGGCCTAAGAGCAAAAAAAAAAAAAAAACGCGAAGAAACCGACTTTTGTACGGCCGCTGTTGTTTCAATGGAAGTGAGGAAGGGAAAACGAGTAAATGAAGAACGGACCAAAAACATAACAAAATTCTTTTCGTACCCTTCAGAGTGTGAAAACCTCTACGCTCAACATTCTGCAAGTGTGACCACACGTACGCCGCACCCATCACACTCTTTATCAGACGGTGCACGCGTTGTTCGGTGTGTTAACCATCGGCCGCTATTTCAAGCTCATTAAAAACTGTTCTCTGCAGTAAATTGGTCGACACAATCGACTTGAGAAGCAACGAGCTGTTTCTGTAGAGAGACGAAGCAACCAGCAATGGAGAGACGTTCATTGTCTCTCATGATATGCTGGCTCTTGATGCTTTAGATCATCTTGAGGATGCTTGACATGTAAAATAGCGCCATGATAACCCTTAAATGTACATGTTGAAGGTTTTCCTGACTGTGGTGCAGACGATACGTGATGAAAATGTCTTTATTTTAACAAAACTAAACCATTACGACCAAATAAATTACAGAAAATGACTTTTTTTTTTACAAATTCGTAGATTTGGGGCTGAGGCAAGTTTCTAGGAATGAGGTAGTTCACTTCATGCTGATATCATAGCTCGGGTTTCAGGGTGGTGCTTCCGTAGAGCTCGTCTTTGTCTTTGGAGAGTGTTTGTGATAACTTGGAGACACTGTTCAGATATTCACATTAAATCTGGAAACTCCAAATGCCTTTAACCTTCTGGAGATCCTGGATCAGGGATGACAAACGTAAGGCCGGTGGGCTAAAACTGGCCTGCAAGAGGCTCCAATCCGGCCAAACCACCAAGCAAAACTGGAAAAATTTCTAATAAAACTTTTTTTTTTTAAACAAATTTCTTAAGAGTAATGATGCAACACTGAGATCCGAGCTGAGATATCGGTGATGCTGCCATGAAAGCTAGAAAACTTGCATTAATCTCAAAGCCATGCAGCAGCTATATTTCACACCTGAAGGTTTCATTAAAATTGGCTTAATGTTGAGATCGTAGTCATTTTCGGTCATAAATATTAGTTTTTGGTTGGTTTTTTTTTAAATATAGACGTTTTCATCACGTATCCAAAAATCATTATTCTGCATCTTACCAGCCTGGTGCACTCAAAATAAAATGTGGCTCCCTGAACTAAAATAGATTTGGTCTATATAATATTCAAGAACAATTCACCCTCTGACTCAATACTGAACATTAATACAGATTCAATCGATTGCTAAGCTCAGGGTGTGAAACAAAAGGACTTGTGACTTGGGTGCTTTTCGTTTAAAGGGAATCTCAATGCGGCATGGTAAATAAAACTAAACGGACTGCAGGTGGCGCTCACTTGCTGATAAGATAAACCATTTCGATAAATCAATTAATCCTGACAAACGTGACGCAGCTGGTTCACGTAATCCCCGACAAACGTCACACATCCAACTGCAGCAGGTTTTAAATAACTCCCCAACAAAACAAGAATAGTAAAAGTGCTTCTTCGCTGCCGAGTATCAATGTCGTCATCAGTCCTCCGCTGTGGCTTCTGGGGCCAAGCAGAGGAAAACTTCCTGCACATCTGTCTATAAAGCAACTGATGGTTCCTTTTTTAAATAATTCAAGTGTGGAGAAAAATGACAATATTCCCAAATGTCCCTAATAACAGACATTAGAACATATTTACTTTAAAAATGAAGCTCAGGTCTACAAACAGAAATCAACAGTTCTTCGTATGTCTTCAACCTTTAACCAAACTTCACAGACCCAGGAAACAATAATGCAGAGTGGATGAAGAGTATAATCTGACTTTAAGAATCTCTTACCATCTCCCACTCCAGCATGTTTTCATGTCCCTGCGTCGAAAGCAGGAAGAAGAATCGTGACCTGTCAGACGGCTGTAATGTTGTCGGGAGCAAAGTTCAGCTCCTTAGAGCATTAAGCTATCCAATCTCAGTGACTGGGCCAGGGCTGCTCAGCAGATTACCTATCTCACTACGTCGGATTAGAGGACGGTGCAAGCGCAGGCGGGAGACGCGAGGAAGTACGAGGAGAGAGCAGTGACTCGCCTCGCAGGGCTTTGGCTGGTGGAATATCTGACAGACTTCACGGTACAACACTTAATAGAGCGCCAAGTCGGAGCCGCTCATGATTCACTTCTACCTGAGACCCTGTGTCAAAAACCTGCTCTCATTCTGGGTGACGATGATGCAAACAAATCAAGAGCTCATCGACAAACTTTTCTGCTCCAGATATTTAAATCACTGAGCTTGTAATACTCGGAGCGCCAACATACCGAGGATGGGAATTAATTCTACTCATCAGTCCCATTCTTTATCAACGATGCTACATGCTACAGAGTTTCAGGGTTCACAAACCAGCAATGCTACATGCTCCATGCTAAAGAGTTTCAAGGCTCACACACCAGTGATGCTACATGCTACATGCTCAAGCATTCACACACTAGCGATGCTACATGCTAAAGAGTTTCAGGGCTCACACACTAGCGATGCTACATGCTAAAGAGTTTCAGGACTCACACACTAGCGATGCTACATGCTAAAGCATTTCAGGACTCACACACTAGCGATGTTAAATGCTAAAGCATTTCAGGGCTCACACACTAGCGATGCTACATGCTAAAGAGTTTCAGGACTCACACACTAGCGATGCTACATGCTAAAGCATTTCAGGACTCACACACTAGCGATGTTAAATGCTAAAGAGTTTCAGGGCTCACACACTAGCGATGTTAAATGCTAAAGAGTTTCAGGGCTCACACACTAGCGATGCTACATGCTAAAGCATTTCAGGGCTCACACACTAGCGATGCTACATGCTAAAGCGTTTCAGGGCTCACACACCAGCGATGCTACATGCTAAAGAGTTTCAAAGGCTCACACACTAGCGATGCTACATGCTAAAGAGTTTCAGGGCTCACACACCAGCGATGCTACATGCTAAACATGACTCTTAGTAGTATTAATCCTGCGACATGTTTATAGACTAATTGTTTAAACAGCTAGCGAGAATCAAAATACTGACAAACTGCATGACTAATAGAATAAATAAAGAAGCACGTCTGTCATTGGCTGACGTTGCGCTGTAATGGTGCCACCTTGACTTAGACATGCAATCACGGAATTAAAAAAACTAAATCATGACAATGTCAGGTGTCATAATAATCCACAAGGTTTCCTTTGAATAATTTCTTTACCAAATACCAACTTGCATGATTGTTATAGTTCACTCCTGACAAAAAAATGCAAATAAATAACATCTCCATCCAACCAGATCCTCCTCAGCTCTGCAGTGACATCAGCAAAGTAATTACAGCACACAGAGAGCGAAGTCTGCACACTAATCCGTCTGCTGCTGCCTCTTTGTCCTCCTCACATCAGCCAAACACCTGCAGACGCTCTGCTGCAGTCACCTGCTGAACGTCGTAAACTCCGGCGGCTTCAGTTCTACGAAAACCGCAGCAGACACCTCGCCTTCGTTCCGGCAGGGGATTATTACACGGCACTCCTCCACAGACAAACATGCAACGTGGCGGACTGCGACGGGAAACATTCAAACTGAACTCAACTACAGAAGCAATACAGGAGGTGACAAGCGCCTCAAAGAAGCATCTGCGCCATTATGTTTATGAGACCGAGTCATACTCATCATAGCGAATGACAACATTCTGACAACCCCGATATTGATATCACAAACAAATCAGCCACATGATTATTACAGATTATTACAAGCTGTCAGTGTGGTGCTATATGTGTTTGTTTTCCCCCCCACTACAGACAAGTCTTTCAATTCAATTTCTCTATAGCACCAAACGGACGCCATATTTACATATATAATACTAACTATTCTTAAAACAGAAAGATAAGCTAGAACAATTAAATACTGGAGAAGGGTTAGGATTTGATAAGTTTACTTCCTTCCAACCCCTTACGACCGTGTTGCGCAGTGGCAGAGTTACCGTAGTCTACGCAGCAACGGAGCAAAGTCTCTTCAGAAAAATTCCACGTAGGAGGGCAGTTTTCAAAAAGTTGCGTTGCCGTGTAAACGGACCCCTAAAACTCTACAGATTTCCCTTAAAAACATTGTCGTAGTGTTAAGACACAAATAGCGAGGCTGTTCTGATGCAAATGGCTTGAATAGCATTATCGCTAACAGAACTAAAGCATTAACAAACCACAGGAAATGCACGCTGAACTCGGAGGCTTCCTCTCTCACCTTGACAAAGTTGTCCGGGAAGAGGCCTCTCTTCCCATTGAGGTCTCCCTCCATCCAGCCGTCCTCGCCGTTGTACCGCACATTCTTGATCACGTCGCCCAGGCGCAGGGTGAGCTCGTCGTCGTGGAGCGCGTCGTAGTCGAATTCCACCACCACCTCTGCTCCGCACGGGGGGGAGAAAACAAACAGGAGAGGAAGAGGAGATGAATGGTTTAATAAAGAGAGGAAGTCAATCGAAGATAGAGACACAACAAGGGAGGGTGGAAAAGAAAGGAGCAGCAGTTGGGAGGAAGAATGAGGGTGAGGCGAGATAAGATGAGGAAGTTCAGGGGGGGAAAGGGAGATAAGCAAACGTAGGTTTACAAAGACATCAAGAACGACTTTATACAAATGGCTGTTACTCTTTGACCCTCCTCACATTATCTTACCACAGAAACACAATAATCCACAACATGCAGAGGTTACAGGCATGAAAAGGGCAAAAGTGTTGATTGAATCCAAACGAGCAAGAAAAACAAAAGAAGCTAAAAAATCTTGAAATGATTGAAAGAAATAAAAACATGAAGAATTTAGATCAAGAAGTTAAAAACAAGTTAGAAAGGGGGAAATAAAATACTGACTAGACACGAGAAAACTAAGAAAAAAGTCAATAAGTCTCATGATACGATTAATGATAATGTTATTAATTTTTTACCGTAGGTTATATTTATAATGTGAATTGTAATGTTGTGTTCCTGCTTGTATAATGCATTGCACAATATGTTTTTTTTTTGTATTCTGTATGAATGTTACAAAACCAGGTGATTCATTTTAATGGTTGTTACTAATGTTAATAATTCTTACTGTAGGTCATACTTCTAATATGTAATATAATGTTGTGTGTACCTGCCCGGAGGCTGCAGATGGAAACTAGCCACGGCTAAATCTGGTACAAAGCATCTTTTCTTTGATATTAATGTTTTCTGTACAAGGTCCCTGAAAAATAAACAAAGAAAAAACTACTTTTGAGAAAAAAAGAAAAGGTCAAAAAACAAAAGCAAGCGAATAAATAAATAAATAATTAGATGAAACAGTAAAACAAAGATAACTCATGCAAAATAATCAAATGAATTAAATTAAAGCTCAAACTCAAAATGAGCGAAAATGTTCAAATGAGTCAGTCACTCGACAGCGTTCTATAAAATAAGAAAATAAAAAACAACAACCTAAAACGACAAGCTGGCAAGTAAAAACCATTTACGATAAGGGAAAATGTCACAATCAGAGGAAGCACTGATGGAATTCCGAGCTATCAGGACGGATACTCCTACTAGAATTCTCCAGCTTCTCTCCGGTTGTTGCGCTGCTCGTATCGCTGCGGCTGAAGCAGCCAGTCAACATGGCAGAGAAGTAAGTGTCTGAGAACCTCATTAACTCGTGACTCATCGCCGAGAGGCTCAGCTGGCTCCGGCACAGAACGGCAACAAACATGTGTCGCTGTTAAAAAAGACACACGCCTCCTCTGAGCGCTGCAGTCAAGCCTGGCTCGGCGGCAGCGGAGACTGAACGCCAAAGAAGAATCAACGGATGCATCAATATTGGGTTTTTTTGAAGTACAGGTACAACTACGTACTTGTACTTTCAGGGGCCTTTCGCATTCTGATAGTCACTTGGGAGGAAGGGGAGCTGAGAATTTTCACCCCTTCATTTTAGGGGCGGCATGGCTGGGTTGGTAAAGCGGTCGTCGCCCAATCGGAAGGTCGCAGGTTTGATTCCCAGCTCTGCCTGCCAACATGCCGAAGTGTCCTTGAACCAGACACTGAACCCCAATCTGCCTGGGTGAACGCAGTGTGAGAGTGTGAGCGGTTGGTGGTTACATACATAGTTTACCACCGAGTATGGAGTGACTGAATAATGCAATGTAAAGCATCTGAGTGAAAAGAGCTATTCATAATTCAACATTAAAACCTTGAATAAAACCCATGCATTATTATTATTATTATTATTATTATTAGGTTCGGGTGGCATTCACATTCACTTTTGAAAACGGATCAAATTGCCTGGAAAATGTTGTGCAATTACACCAGCTGCTGGTTTGGGGGCGCTGTCGCCTGAAACAAACACTGACCAGAGAGGAAGTAAAGAAGAAACACAGCTCATTGATTGGTCCAGACCGAACAGAGGAAGTCCCGCTGCTTTAGCTTATGGTGGCTAGGCTAGTTAGCTCGTGGCTAATGCATAGCCACAAACAACGGTGATATAATGTCTTCAGACCAGATAATAAATAAGCGCCTCTTTCACTATTGCTTCCTCTCTACTCCACGTTTGGCCGCAAGATATTTTCCAACTTTTTCTTTCTGCGTCTAATTCTTCCGATTCCCGCGGTTAGCTTTGTTTGTCTACCCAGAATGCATTGCACACCACGCCACGTCCTCTAACCCCGCCTGCTAGAAACACTGTTTGTAAAGGAACCGACACCGAGCTTTTTAAAAGGGACCGGAGATCTCGTCATCGCTGGTTCAGAGTTCGTGGGCCCAAACGAAACAGTTTTTCCTTGAAGAGAACTGCGGTCGGACCAAACAGGGGAATGTGAAAACACCCTGAGCTACATGCTGATACGGGTGGGTACCAATACAAGAATTTAAATGCCATAAAGCTGATTTCATGCGCCATAAGATAAGGAAAGGCTATGTGTTGAGGCGACACGCGCCTCAGAACAGCCTTGAAGGCTCCAGTATTTGACAGTGTTTACAGTACACGCTATGCGTACTGTAGACCAAGCTCAGTGTGCCACCACACGCTCTAGCTCGCCGTCAAGGAGTGTATCAGTCATCCGTTATTCATGTGTAACACGTAGCATTATTGGTGTGTGAGCCCCGAAACGCTTTAGCATGTAGCTCGGAGTGAAATCCTCCTGGAGCCACTGCGCAGCCAAACTAACGATGAAGAACCCAGGAAAACACTTTTGTGTTTTGTCCCGTGTGTTCTACTTGACCTGACCTCTCTAGGGGAATCCTCTGTGAGCTGCCAGCTCTGCACAGCAACATGGAAGACTATATGCACAGAGAAAATAAGCACTCGTCCAGACACGACGAGCAGAGGAGAGGAAAAAAAAAAAAGAAAACACCAAACCAGTCGAGGCGTACACAAATAAACGGCTTAACCGAAGCCCCCCTGACTGTAATTTGGGCCTCTCTGTCCATGTAACCACAGGAAGAGATACGGCCTGCTGTAGTAAACAAAACAACGCTGACAGACGCAATCTCACTCTGCTGAGTTAATGCAGCACACAGGGCAGCGCTCGTCTTCCACATCAGAGAGGGTGTGTGTGTGTGTGTGTGTGTGTGTGTGTGTGTGTGTGTGTGTGTGTGTGTTTCTGCAGCCACAGCCATTACAGCACCTCGGTGACCATGCTAACACACCCTGCTTGGCGTCACGAGCCAGCTCAATGGCTATTAACAAGGTTTCTTAAGTCATTCCAAAAAAGAAAAAAGAAAAATCACTGCAAACATTAATTTTCCCCCCAATCATCCACAGGATCATTGTTCAAGATTTCAATGGGTTTAAAGCAGGCGTGGCAAACATAAGGGCCGTGGCCCAAAAGCGGCGCACAACTGGCTCCAATCTGGCCCAACAAACTACCGAACAAATTGTAAACATTTCAAACAGAACGCGGACACCCGAGCTGAGATGCCGGTGATGCTGCCATGAAGGCCAGCTACTACGAGCCACGAGTTTGTACAAGCATGCATAATCCAACAATTACACCATTTTATTTGACATTTGACATCAGAAAACATCATTAAAATCGGTTTTATGTCGATACCGTAGCAATGTTCGGTAATGTATAGTTTTGTGAAAACAGACATTTCACCACCTATAGTGTGTGCCACAATAAGGAAAAACTTTATTACGTTTCAATTTAAAGGTTAAATCGGGCTGTTTGTGAACTGAAATGCGTTTGATACTTCTGGTTTAAAGCAACAACTTTGCAAAACTAAAATGAGAAATGTAAATTTTGTGACAAGAAATTTTAATTTTGTAAGTTTGCTTCAAATTCTAAACCACAAGCTTCATATAAGGTTGAGAGAAAGTGTTAAAATATGATTACATTCCCAAAGGATCCTATGTGAAGCTCGAGTCCTTGTGAAGATCAGTTTTGATGTTATCGTCAATGCAACAAAATAATCCACTTGAATCCGGACTCCGTCTCCATGTAGGGGAAACGCTGCTACAGCTACCACGGCCGTAGTTAATAGCTCTTCTGCACATGCTCAGTAGATGGACAATAACAACAATCACGGCCTCCAAGGTGTATTGTTCTCTGCATATGTGTGTGGTGCCATCACAAAAACAACTGCACCCACTAGTGGCACTACGTACAAACTACATCGTTTTCAAAGCAAAGCCGTGTAAACGCACAAATGATGCGTTTTCACTTGAAAAGTTGTGTAAACAGGGTCCAAGTCAAACAAAAGTACCACTGCAATGTTGCACAGAAGCTCCAGTAAAATTACATTGTTTTCATTTAATGTAGTTTCAAGGAGTGATCAAAAGTTTCATTATAAAAAGACTCTTTGCATCCGAAACATTAATTTTGGAGAAGTAGATCGGGTCGTGCAACTCAGTGAACCCTCAGACATGGTGCCTGTTACACAAGCAGCGAAAGGCTTGTTCCACAAAGGAAATGCCTTTCTAAAGACGTGAAACGCAGCTAAAAACCGTCAGCGTACAGGTGTGTGTGTGTGTGTGTGTGTGTGTGTGTGTGTGTGTGTGTGTGTGTGTGTGTGTGTGTGTAGTCAGAAAAGAGGGAACTTCCTGCCGGTTCACTGCAGACACGAAAGCAGCAGCAGCTGGATTCTGATCTGAATAGTTGCAGTGACTTATTGGTAGCTGAGAGGGGAAGTTCCTGAGAAATGAAAGTAAAATAAAATGAAGAACGGTGCAACATGAAATATGACCGTTCAAGGTCAGAACACGCGAGGAGCTTCAATCTGGGGCCGATCCCGGAGTTTCCGCTAAAGCTGGAGAATTACTTTGTCCAACCACACTCTCAATAAGGCTCATTAAGTCCAGCGCGCCTTCTGTATGCTGGAAGCCAGAGCTACGTAATTCATGTGTCTCCTGCTACTTCGGTGAGAACGCAGCAGCAGGGATGTAGGTCACCGGGTCTGCAAGTCATTCACTACAAAATGATGTCAGGCTGTACGTCAGCAGGATATGATCCTCCTGGTTTTGTTACGGCAGTCCGACGAAGAGTCAACGACGTGAAAGTCATCGCATCAAGGTTCCGCTCTGCTATCTAGGCCCCACTATTCCACCTCTGGCGTTCAAATGCATCGACGACGAAGCGGCCGGGGGCTTCCGCATTGTCCTGCGTCAAACCCAGAAGTAGGTCAGAAAGCTGAGGGCGACGGCCAAAAGCACAGCCACTAAGTGGCGTGCTGTCGAGCACATGACGGGACTAAAGGAGTAAAAGATTTCATCAACTGGAGGAAGAGGGGGAGACAGAGCTTTCCTATGGACGCACTGAATCATCATCATCATCATCAGGCAGTTTGATTGTAGAGATTATAGAGAATTTGAAGTAGGTTCATGTTTTGCATGGATCCGGGCGTCAAACACAAGGCCTGCAAAGGTATTCATATGGCCACATTTTGCTTCAAACTCCAACCTTTGTTGAGGAGCAGTTATTCCTGATGTGACCGGGGCACAAAGCCAAAGAACCTATTTAGGTAATCTAAGAAAACGTGTCAAAAACACATTCGTCTGCACTCATTTTCTATCAACAGTGACAAAAAGTGTAAGAGACAGGTTTACTGCTGCCGTATCACAATACGAGATCTCTACTGAATAAAACACTGATCAGTCCAATATTGAAAAGGCCCCTGTTTTGCCTCAAAAAGTTGAAGAATGCCTCTACAAGACCTTTGAAGGTGTGCTAAGGTATCTGGCTTCAGGAAGTCAGCAGCAGCAATGTGTATTCTGGCTTCCTCCAATCAGAACGAGCGTCATCTTCCGCAGCAGTCGATCGTCTATTAGATCGGACGAGACGAGACGGCCTTCTCTCCACATCAATAAGCCTTTACTAGCCCTGGCCGATGTCTGTTCACTGCTCTTCATATCCTGGACCACATTAGAAACACACTAGTACATTGGTCCTCATAATTTGGTGCCATTACAACTTTCAAGACAAAATGTTCGCTTGCCTTCTGATGAATCTCACACGTCAATACTAATGCTGCACGAGTCTTCATGGGAAGGCAAGTCAACATTTGCATGTTGGCCGAGTATCATCAGGGGAGTCACAATACGAGACGCACCTCGATACATGGGTCACGATATGATGCCTACCTCAATATGGTACAATTCAATACAAAAGATTTTAAGGTTCTATGTAAAGCCTCAATATCATTTGAATATTAAGAAATTTGTCTAATGAGCTTTTGTTTTGCCCGTTTCATTACTCGCATCTGCTTTTTTGAAAACAAAAATCAACTCAAGACAATCCGTTTATAGATGACCTGCTGTGAGTAGAATCGCTAAATTCAGCCACTTTCAAACGGGAAGTAAAGCTAAAGTAAAGCCGCACTGCACAGATTTCTACCCCACCGGCTGGGCGGACCTATGGCTGGAACCTGTTGATGTGTAGTACTTCAGTACTACACATCAACAGGTTCCATCATAACTAGAAGAATTATTCAGGCCAACTTAACAGTGAGCATAATAATACAGCAGATTGACATAGTAATACCTGAGCAACTGCACCACTTGTATGTTTTCAAGCGGTATTGAGGAGAATAGGAGGAATTAACAATATCAGGAAATATTGGCGATTCCAGTTAATTTGGAGTCTCAGTCACAGTGGAACGACACCTACGACTCGAGGAGTGGGGCGCAAGGATGCCTGACAGAATTGCTGCGACTCTTTTCATTTAATGCAATTATTTCACAAATTTCATACAAAACTGTGCATGTATGCAGACTAATGCACCGAGGCCGTCTCAGTTTAGAGGTAAATCTGTAGCAGCTCTTCAATGTGCTGACGAGTCGAGCTTCAACCACGTGGTTCTCAGACTGAACAGCAAATAGTCTTCCACGTCTCTGGAAGAAAAGAAAAGTGCTTCTTTCCGAGTGTAATATTTTATGATCATTCTGAAACCCGTAGTACTTGGTCAATACAGTTGCAGTCCACATGTGAGTAAATCAACAACAATAAGAGGATTCCAAGGTGTTTATACTGGGCATGGCTGTACTACTAAAGAAATACCAGGAACTGGTGGCCTGACATGCAAAATACAGTCTTGTGTACAAATTGAGTGTGAAAATGTTTAATAAGTCAGTGAATGTGGTTGGTCGTCTCCCTCGACGTGTTCAAGGAGAGGTTACGGAGACTTGGACGAGGCCTAGAAGCGTCTTGTACCGCCACGCCTATGGCCAGATTACGCCTTAAAAAAGCCAAAGCAACAAAGGAAGTGGCATGACCTCATATCAAGGGTCAATTTACAATTACTGGGCCTGCAAGATGGATTATTTAGGACTATGATGAACTGCTCATGGACTCTGCAGAGTTCTCTTTGCACTCTAAGAGTTCTGACAATTTACACCAAGTCTTGTTTATTTTTTCCTTTTAATATACTGCAAAGAACAATGTCATTCTTCCATGGACGCAGGCATGCATGAGGCTGTTCCTTTCTTTAATCTGGGAATTCGTTCAAATAAAAAAATAGACTTCTCTTGTTTGCAGCTCTGATGGTTTTAACTCATACGTGTCGTCTCACCGGCATACCTCCATCATGTCCAGTCTTGCTCACTCCTCTTATCAGATCCTGTGTTTCTCTTCCTCTCTAACCCAGCGAGGAGTTTCGAGCTGACAGTTTCTGCCTACTCTCACCTTTTTTTTTTTTTTTTTTTTTCCAAACAACCATTTTCTATACTCCTGCGTTTCCACACAAGCTGAATGTAGTAACAAAATTAAAAAAAACGGCGAGTCATTACGCCTGCTGACGCGTGAGCTTCCAAGTTATTTCCGTGCTCACATCGTGCTTCCAGGTTTGATAGACTGTGGATTTTATATAATTCAGTGACAGACGGGAGGATGTTACAGAGGCGAGGAAGGAAGGAAGGAAGAAGGAAGGAAGGAAGGAAGGGGGGAGTGGGAGGAGGGAGGTACACAAGGCCACGCAAGCGAGCCGACTGCCATGCAGTGCCATGTGTGCTTCTCTCAGTCGGTAAAGAGGAAACTCATAACGACATTCCTTCCCATCTGATCCGAGAGCTCGCCGATAGGAAGGCCAAAGCCCGAATTCTCCGGCTCGTATTGTTTTTATCCAGCGCTCGGGCAAAAAAAAAAAAAAAATCAACCTAATGCAGCCTGAACAGAACAGAACTGAACCCTTCCAACCTCAACAGGTATGTAACCAGGAGAAAAAAAGTTGGGTAACACAGGCCAGGTATGTCAAATATCTCAAATTGATCCAATCGCATACATCTGACATGTGATCAGTGAGGGCATCAGAGTTTGTTTTGGGGTGTTTGTTTTAATGGCGCAGCGTATACGTGATGAAAATGTCGATATTTTCATAAAACCAAACAAAACAACAAAAACGACAACAATCTCAACATGAAGCCCATTTTAATTAAACTTCGTGGTGCAAAATGCAGTGAAATGTCCAGAAAACTTCTCCAATAACTGTTGCATTTAAAAAGTCATAAACTCATCTCTCATGCGACTCTGCAAGCTTTCATCCCAAAACCTCAGCTCGGGGTTTGTGTGTTGTATTGTGTCTGCTACTCTTACCAAATAAGTACATTTTCCCATTAAACATTTTGACCATTTTCAGGACTTAAATTTGATAATCCCTACTTCAGATAAACAAGAGAATGAATCCATGACTTCACTTGAAGGAAATTTTACTGCTGCCAACTGCTTTGAGAACTATAAGCCCTGCAGAAGGGGGGCGGTGGAGGGTTCGTATTGACTAAACGTAGAGCTGCATCTCAAATAAATAGGAAAAAGTTGATAGTTTGTGTAGAATAAACTTTTTTTTTTTCTTTCTTTTATTATTGTGATGATTATTGACTACATTTTCCTTTTGTCTCAAGTTTTTCTTGCAGAACACGTGGCACACATGAGCACATATTTCATGAGAAACCACCTTAGATAATTACCAACATCAACACACCATGTGATTCCATTGCTTTGCATATTATTTCATTCATTTCAAGATTTTTTTATTTTTGTTGCAAACTGCATTAAGCAAATGTGAGCAGATCCACCAGCTGGGGACGATTTCTCCGGCTGGCTTTAAAGCATAATGCTGATAACTGTTATTTGCAGCTGTAACGTGTTTGCCACTAAGGGGGGGGGGGGGGGGGGGGGCACCAAGATGTTCCTTGCTATGCAAGTCAGTGTGAATCAGATGTTTTCTAGCTGCTCCAATCACTTTTATTTATTTGATCGGGACAATGCACATTAATGAAGACAATGTACACAAATTGGCAAAGCATGGAAGTTGTTCCGATCAAACACAGCACTGGGCTGCGGCTTCCTGGCTTTCTCAACCTGCTGCGCCACGCCACAGACTCCGAGCTCATGGAATTCAGTCAGTGAGCCAGTGGGCGGCTGCATGTGGCCTAAGCGAAGTTGCGGGGAAAAAGCAAACGGTGGCGGCGAGGGGCTCGGGCGTGTTCAAACACAACTGGGTTTTAGCGCGGCGCCGGGCCACCTGACTGAAGGACATACCAGAGGAAAACACAAACACATTACACTCACGTGAACCTCCTGAACTATTAATGGACGCAGGAGAAGACCACTGTTTGGGTGGGTTTTTTTCAGGTTATTTTCTTGCACTTACAAAGAATAAAAGTAAAAAGTTACAATTTACAGATTTTAAAATATGCCTCCATGACACTATATATTCATTTCAGACAGAGCTATGGAAAAAAACACAGCACAACTATAACACATCCTCCTGTTAGTAGCCAGGAAACCCAACATTCCTCACCAATGGAAAGAGAGGATTAAAATCTGTTTGTTTAACGGAGAAAATAAAGCAAAACTCGATTGTCGAATGGCTCTTGTTTTGGGCTCCGGTAATCAGTTACTTTAAATTGCCAAACAACTGAAAAAGAGTAAGTAAAGGAGCGAGCGAGCAGAGGGGGGGAAAGAGAGGGGAGGGAATGGGTGGAAAAATAAGAAGAACAAACAAGGGGGAAGGTTCATACATATCTGTGTGTTTTGCTTTACTGAATTTGTCACTTGCGTTGTCTCTGGTTTTTTGAGTTGTATTTTCAGAGTGGCTTTGCTCCTGAATCCAGGACTGTGTCTGTCTTTTGGTGTGGCTGGGACTGAAAAGAAGAATCTTTTTTATTTTTTTATTTTTTTTTTATTTCTTGCCATTTATTTACTTTTTTAAATTAATTTTCATTTATTTTAATTTAGTCTCAATAATGCACTTTGTTAGGTGGACAACTTGAAATAACAGCTTTTCGTTTATGGAGTTTTCATTTCAGAAAAGCTTCACAGGGACACAACAACATTTTAAAAACGATGGTGAAAACAATGTAATTTTCATGTTGGGCCACTAGTGGGTGCTGTTTGGTTGTTTTTGTAATGAAAGCACACACGCATGCGTGCCGAGAACAACACTCTATTAACATGATAATGGGAGAAAACAGACATTCTATTGGACAGACGACCACGATGGATTGTTATTACGGTTGACTGTCAAAATAAAAGTACCAAGTCCCAGGAGAAGATGGACTGGGAGTCATGAGACGCTGGTGGAAAACATTGTTCTTATTGTCCATCTACAATGTCCGTGATGCACGTGTGCAGAAGCAGTATTTCAGAAAAGTTGTGACCCCCCCCCATCCCCCCCATCCCCCTGGTTTCCACGGAATCTGAGCATTTAAGAAGTTCCACCTTATGAGTCGTTTCCAGCGTCTCCAAGCACCGTTGTCGTGGAAACAGATGCCCAAAACGCAACAAAAATGTTGCGTTTTCACTTGAAAACATGATGCAATCGAGGCCCAAGTGTAAACATATCCTATGGGGGGGGTCATAAATTAGACGATGTTGAACTAGCACCGCTACCAATATTCCTCATGCCAATTAAATGAGGGAAGGGCAGTGTCACCATTCAACCTGTAATCCGGCAGCTGCGATACCTATACTGGAATTGTGGAACAACTAAAAATGAAAGAATAAAGTTAAGGTTTTTATTTTATTACCAATGCCACGGAGAGAGGCTGCTTATGTGGCATCCGCCTTGTTGTGGCAATGTGCAGGTAACCGCTAATTCCCAGCAGGCGCGGCAGCAACTGCTGCAGCCGGCGTGGCCGCCTGTCGTCCTGCACAACGCCCTCGGACGGTGCTTCGAGGTTGCGCGCAATACATGAAACGGCTGTTTGCGATGGACCGAGGGCAGACATGAAGTCCCGGCACAAAAAGGCAAAGCAAACTTGGTTATTTTCAAATTAAAAAAACAAACAAACAACTTGTAGGACGAGTGGATTGATATCATATATGATGTTTTTAAGATGGAAAGAATTTGCCATAAGAGGCCATCTTTTGAATAATGTTAAAGGTTATGGTTATTTTATTTCAGGTTTACATCATGTTAAAAGTTTTTCTTTTTTTAATAACACAGGGGCACCCATGTTTCCCAGTTCTGGGGAGTTCAGTAATTTAGTTTTAAGGTTTTAGTAAGAGTGTGAATTACAATCTGGTGGAAGGACCAATCATTCATCCGTCTATTATTTATATAGGTTGGAGGTTTTATGGAGATTCAACTGTGGTGTACAGATGGATGTCAAAGGCAAAATATTCCTTGGAGAATTATGTGAACAAACAGAAAATACCAATTAAAAAAAAAAAAGAGAGTGTCAGTCAATGTATTTGTTTCAACCTGCAATGAAAAGCATCTGATGGAAAAAAGAAAACATTTGTAAAGTGACTCTCATATGTATAAATGCATCAGGTACTTGTAATATCAGCAGTGAGCTGATATTATGAGAGGGGCGTACTCGTCTTTGGTCTGGGAAAAAGTAAGTTGTTTATACCCACTTATAAACCTCTATTGTGTGCTAATGGCAAAGGATCATCATTGGTTGAAATATTTACATAAACATTTCATGCAAGTACAAACATTTCTCCATAATTCAGAGTCTTCATGCCCATTGTGCATACTCAGTGAGAGATGTATTAAAAGTACCCACAGCATACTAGTAAAGACAGTATCGAAGACAAACTGGCTATAAAATCTAAATAAATCCAAATAATCCAGTCATGAGAAGGTCGAACGATTCTTAATTTAGAAAACCACACTATTTCCTTCTGCTTCCTTGACACAGTTAAACCATCACGCCAGTTAACACATCCTGTGCTTGTCGCGGTCGACTTGAGCCCATCAGACGTTCGGTTCGCCACCATTTTAATCAAAACGACAACATTCCTCTTGTCGAGAGCCGGCGCCAAGTTTTGGTTCGAATGCAAAGCACTTTCCTTCCCGTGACAAGGCGGCGGCGGCCCGACCTGCAGACGTGATGTCAACGAACAGCCGAGCGCGTCAGATCTTGAAAACCTGTTTCCCCACATAGTTACACGTCACGTAACAGGTTCCACTGCAGCGCAACCACAACCACCGAGGTCTGCAAGATTCAGCGAGGAGAAGCAGCAGGCAGGTTTCACTGTACAGTACCGAGATCACGACGTTTCCTTTTCACAACAAACATCAACAGATTTGTGAAGGATTTAAAGCGACGACGCCAGACCTATTATAACCTTTTGTTTTGTTTTTCTTCTTTCACGAGGACCGACCGCGCCGGCTTAAGTATTAACTTAATATCAAACCTTGTTTCCGTCAAAACTGTCTGAAACTGAGGCCACGTTTACACGTACCCGGGTTTTAAAAAAAACAAACAAACAGATATTTCACCCTCTACATTTAAAAAAAAAAATCGTCATTTCCACGGACCCGCATATACAGCTGGTTCACAGCTGCTATGAGCAGCCAAACCTGTAGGGGGCAGTGTAGCAAGAAGCAAGACGCCATGATAGCCAATCCGAATCCTGGAAAAAAAACAATAAGTCACAAATTGTGACATAAATATCCACCTACCCCCCTTTAGATGCAACCGGAGACCGAGTTTATCCAGATCTCCACTGTGGCCGGAGTTTTAAAGAGTCATTGTTTGTGTGCGAGTCGTAGCTGGTTTATGTGTAAATGCGCGGCCCAAACACATAGAAATATCACAGGTTTTTGTTTTTTTTAAATACCCGGGTACGTTTAAATGTGGACTAAGACTGAGTTAGCACAAACTAAGCCTGTCATAAAAAAATAAAAAATAAATAGATTTATTGAATTTGTAGCTAAAAACGATTTACGGTTCTACAATTCCTTGTGGGTTTCCGTAGCGCGATGTGAGCCACTTAAATAGTAACGTTTGTGTCGTCATCAGATTTTTTTTAGTAAGAAAATTTAAGCTTCTGCGAAGTTGCTTAAATGTGGGTTAAAGCTTGACGGGGGGCCTCATTTACTTTTTTATTTAGGGATTGTTTACATACATTTTAACTCCGAGGACAATCACAGCAATAACGCTGCACTTCGGACAATACATCTGATGTCTGCAGTAATTTATTTAAGTGCATCGAGAAAAAAAGAAAGAATTGAAAATCGAATCGAAACTTTTTTTTTTTTTAAGCCAAATCTCCCAGCCTGAGCAACAAACTGGTCAAAGTCACTGTGAATAATGCAAAAACACCAGAAGCTGCAGTCAAAGTAGAAGCAGCTTTGATCAGATGATCCACAGCTGCTTTGTTTACTCATGTGCGTCTACGGGTGGTTCTTGTGGGTTTAAATCACACTGCCGGATTATGTAAGACGGATGGGAGAACAACGGTCCTCCATTAAACGCTATAAAGTTTAAATATATCAGTCCCGTGCACCCGCAGGGATTAGAAGATGTTTAGTTGGAAATAAAAGTCAGCCTTTGCTAAGAAAATGGAACTACGTACATTACAAGATGCAGCAGAAGTGCTTCGGCTCAAACAGGAAACTGTGGTGAGACAAACTATATAGTCATAGACTCTAAATCAGCAGATGTTTGTGACATGAAGAGTCTTGTCAAGTTGTTCTAATGAAATTAGGAGATAATTTACAACTTTGAGGACTATAAACATGTACAAGGTTTGTAAGCATGAGGCTCAACTAATGGTTTATTGAAAAATTGTACTACGGAACACTTAACAATAGTTTGTCAAAGTCTCTACAACGAGCGGGAAAAATACAGTTTAAAATAAGACGTTTTTTGGAAGATTTCCAAGTCCAATGAGAGAGTGTAGCGGGACAATGAGAGGTTAATCTGGGAGATTAGTGTGCCTTCATGAAAGCTTCATTCATAAACTGTAAAGGGAAACATTGACATTGTAACCGGGAGTTTTGTATCGTTTGTGAACTTTTGGTTCATTTGCAGCTCGTATTGGAGTCGAGACGAGTGACGGCTCGTCAGAGTCTTTGTGCTTAATAGGAAATCGAAGACTGCAGAAGCCCGAAGAAACAAAAACGCGAAAACTTTTGTTGCGTTTTGAGTTTCCGTTCACACGAGGACGGTTCACTACAAAAACAAATGACAGCGCCAACTAGCGGCCCAACATGCCAACTACGATTCCGTGTAAACGCACATCGTTTTCATAGCGTTGTCGTGTAAACGCACAACTTTTCCAAAACGAAAACAATGCTTTTCCACTTGAAATGTTGTCCATTCATGAAATAGGAAATTTAAACCCATTGGAGGATTTCCCTGGTATCTCGGCTGTCGCAGTCCCTTTAGTTACCTGGGAAGAGTTTGTTGGAGAATTACGGTGGCCTGGAACTGCAAAATACTACAATCTTCAGAAAACACCACGGAATCTCAAAAACACTACAAATTACAGAAAACACTACAAAATACAGAAAAAAAATACTACAAAATACAGAAAAAAAATACTACAAAATCCAAAAGAATCACAAAAAATACCCAAAACCTAAAAAAAAAAGAACCCTAATGTTTCTGTTGCATTTTCTGGATTTTGTAGTGTTTTCTCTATTTTGTAGTGTTTTATGGATTTGGTAGTGTTTTCTGAAGTTTGTAGTGTTCTGCACTTCCAGGCCTCCATAGGTAACGAATCTCAAAACATGGTGGAGAATGGATCTAGAAGGTAAACTACAGAATGGATCTAGAAAGTTTTCTGGACTGATCTAGAAACAGTCTGATGAATCTAGAGACAATCTGATGGATCTAGTAGCACTTATAGAGAGATGTAGAAATAGTTTAATGACAATAGAAACTGTCAGATGGATCTAGAAGCAGTCAGATGCATGTAGAAATAGTTTGATGGCTCTAAAAATAGTTTGATGGATCTAAAAACCATTTTTATTAAGTATGGATCTAGAAATGTTTTGATCGATCGAGAGGCGGTTTGATCGATCTAGAAACACTTATAGATAGTTGTAAAAATAGCTTGATGGCTGTAGAAATAGTTTGCTGGATCTAGAAACAGTTTTTATAGAGAATGGATCTAGAAACAATTTGATGGCTATAGAAGCTGTCCCATGGAAAATGGATCTAGAAAGTTTTCTGGATAGATCAAGGAAAAAAAAGAACATGGTGGATCTAGAGGCAATTAGACGGATCTAGAAACAGTCTGACGGATCTAGAAGAGGTTTTAGATGCATGTGGGAATAATTTGATGGATTTAGAAATAGTTTGATGGATCTAGAAACAGTTTTTATAGAGAATGGATCTAGAAACAATTTGATGGCTATAGAAGCTGTCCCATGGAAAATGGATCTAGAAAGTTTTCTGGATAGATCAAGAAAAAACCATGGTGGATCTAGAAGCAATTAGACGGATCTAGAAACAGTCTGACGGATCTAGAAGAGGTTTTAGATGCATGTGGGAATAGTTTGATGGATTTAGAAATAGTTTGATGGATCTAAAAACAGTTGTATATATAGATCTAGAAACAGAAGCCAGGACTCTAAAGTGGGATCCTGTAAAAATCCAGGACACTGGGGAATAAAAGTCACCTAATCCGCATCAGCCTTTAAAGCACTCGGTGAAACAGGAAGCCGAGTTTCCTCTCTGGAACTCTTGTCCATCCACGTCAACTGTCCGGAAAAAAGTGGGAATAAGCTGGGAATTCCCGAGTTCACGCAGCCGTCCTGGGAGCCCTGCGTGTTTCCAGAGGCCGTAGTTATTTTCGTGGAGGACAGCAGCCCGGGGGATGGAGGAGGTTCGTGCTCTCCAGCAGCCCGCTAGCCTGCTAGGCTAAGCTGCTAAGTTGAGCTAACTTTCCTCCCCCGCTGGCGGAGGCGTCGAGCCGCTTCAAGACGCCGACCGGCGGCCAAGCAGCTCGGCTCCGGGGCCGGCTCGGTGCCTCCGGGCGAGGGGGGGGAGCGAGACGCGAGGAGCGGGCTTACGTGTAAACACAACACAGGCGCCACATCATGGAAAAGAAGAAAAAAAAAAGAGAGGAAAAAAAAGAAAAGAAAAGAAAAACAACAACTCACCCATTCCCACCCAGTCCTGTGAAAACGCCTCGCTCGAAGCCGACGCTGGGAACGTTTCCCTCCGGGGACAGCGAGCAGGTAGACGCGGCGGAAGGAGAGTCGCTTTTTCCCGTGGAGTCAGATAGAGAGCAGCCGTGGATCCATCCGGAGCAGGAGGAGGAGGAACAGCAGGAGGAGGAACAGCAGGAGCAGCCTCCTCAGTTCACCGTCCCACCCCGCATGTACAGTAACCACTCCGCGTGTGCGCGCACATGTGCGTGACTGCGCGTCCCCGAGCCTGAGATCACTTCTGTGACGGAGGGGGGGGGGAAGTTAGTTTATTTTTAATAAGTAGAAGTAAAGTATTTAGAGGAGGGATATCAAACATAAGTCCCACTCACTGAACTACTTTCATGGACTGTTAATTCAGGTTTTGCAAATTCAAATAAGATGTTTTGTTTTTTGTTGTTTATAGTTGTTTTTAAAACTGTCTTGTACAGAGACTTTGGGTGTTTTGAAAGGCGCTGATAAATAAAATGTATTATTATTATTATTATTGGTAGTAGTAGTAGTAGTAGTAGTATTATAATTATAATTATTATTATTATTATTAATGTTTTTGTTGATATAATTATTAAAAGTTCTATTATTACAAATAAACCTGTGATTGCTGGACGGGAGATTAGCCACAGCAAGGGAGTCAAACATAAGGCACGTGGATGAAAACCGTCCCGTAAGAGGCTCCAATCGGGCCAAACCACCAGCAAACTGTAAAAATGTCAATGGAAATATTGATTTGCTTAAACAAATGTATTAAGAGCAGTAGCTTGACGGCTAATTTAACTTTACTGCAGTCAGTTATGTGAGGATCAAACATTCAAATTCTTCTCAAGGCAGCTTCAAGCTGCTGAAATAAACTTCTGCTCCTGCTGTCAAAAGGAGACGCTGGAGGAAGGTGGTCACCAGTTAACAGGGAAACCAGTTAATCCGTAACACCGGTGGTATCGCTGGTTCGGAGACCTCCTGATACTGGTGACGGGTCGATTTGAGCTCTATGATATCATCTGTCATTACATCTCAGAACTGAGGGTTTTTTTTCTCGTGCCCATGTGTTATTAATGCAGAAAATGTTTACCGATGTGGGAAAACAAAACAAAAAACTTGATTGACAGAGCGATAAAATGATCGCTGACAAAAAATCCGAAGTGAGGATTTATTTAATTTAAGACAGATCAAAAGAGCAGACACCCTGTCATCGTCATTAATGGTTAACTGTTTGTTTTCACTGAGTCGCTTCACGTCCTCATTTGCCTCTCGCACATCTGTGATTCAGCACTTTGGATTTCCAAATGCCACTTGATGCAAGGTCGTTTAGGCTGCATGGAGGACGCACCAGGGGCTATTTTTACCTGCATGCCGTGTGAAATGTTTGGCGACACGCCCCAAACAACGCGAGCCGCAGGGAAGGAAACGGAAGGAAATATGTGACACAGTTCCACTGCTGGGAATCGAGGTATGAGGGTTGACTGCCTCGGAGGCTGCGAGTGAGTCCGATTTTACAAAACCAAAAGCAGTGGAAATATTATACTTGACAAACTGCGAGCTGCCACACGCATCGGCTATTCCACTGCTCAGCTGCAGTGGGAGTCAAAGAAAAGTCCTGCAGGCGGAGAGAGATATTTTAATCAGATTAATCACAGGGTTGCTGTGGATTAATTTTGATTAATCATGATCAAATATTCCATTTTAATCTATTTAAATCATTTTGAATGAGCAACATTAAAGGGCTCATATGATGTAAAATCCACTTCCTAAAGGTTCTCCAGCAGTACTAATCGTCCCCATACCTGGACTGACGTCCCAGAAGTGAAGACAGTCTGTCCTCTCTCTCCCTGGCTTGTTTCAGGTTTTAAAAAGTGTGTTGCTCCAACCAGCCAATCAGAAATCAAACCCTATATAGTGTCATCGAGGGTTTAGCCAATCCCAATCAAGGTAGGCTCCTCCCTTTGACTCCTCCCACAATTAAGCAGCTCTGCTCTGGCACATGGCACCACCAGAGGAAGTACTTCCTCCTCTTCCCAAGATGGGCATGTGTGGGCGGAGCCAGTCCGGCTCACACAGACACAGCAGATTCTGAATGCAGCTCCTACGATCCAATATTCAAATGGAGGAAAATCAAGGAGAAGAAATAAACTTTGAATACAAGGTATTTGGTTTTCGTTAAAACAGACATATTGCAACCGCTATAGAAGAAGTTTTCTGGACATTTCACTGTATTTTGAACCACATTTCCATCTCGTATATACTCCACACCACAACAAAGCTAGAGTTTAAATTTAAGGGTTATTACGTCTCTGCTTCAGCGGTCCGATGACACTGAACTAAAACTGTGTCTGACGCCTGGGCTCTACAACATGGCGGCTCAGCAGAGCTCCGCCAGCAGCTTCCTGCAAAACGTCCAGCGTTTTCATTGATGTTCGGTCGCTCGCTCCCGGCCTTATCTCTCCCTCGCCACACGGTCAACTGTTAAAAGAAGGAAGTAGTCGAAGGCAAATATCGTCCTGACCGGAGCCAGTTCGACAGAGTGTCAACAAGTTGTCAGAAAAGCCGGCGATAAACACAGATTCTATGCAAATGGGTCCGACCGCAGAAACGTCGCCAAACACAATGAATCACGGCCACGAGGGGATAACGGCCCGCTGCTCTCATTCAGTGAGTCTGCAGCTTTGCAGCACAGATTCTCAAAGTGGAGAATATTTTTTTTTTTAAAAAGATCAAATTATGCTGAGTCAGCGTTACATCCCCCCCCCCCCCCCCCCCCCCTTTTTTTTTTTTCCTGAAATTTGGTGCTATAATTGCAGACACTAAACTGAAAGTGGAATTTCATGAGGGAATTAAAACAAATATGGTCTTATCTTCTGGACTGTGATAAGAATTAGAATGCATGCAATTACACCGGTTTTTTAAACAGGCGAGGAGTTTGCACTTTCTACCTGTGCATGGGTTCCCTTCATGTGCTCCAGCTTCCCGCCACAGCCGCCATCACTACAGCAGCAACAACTTCAGCTGTGGTTACGAGCCCATACGCTTCATATTGTGCACACCTGACCGTATAAAGTGACATTGCTGTACCACATATGAACATAAAATCAAGTATGACCTTAACGAACCAGGACTTATTGTGACATTTAGTGAGAAGTTGGAATAAAAGCTTAAATATAAAAGTCCTGTAAAGGTCAGGCGTCCTACATAGATGGCCTATGTTGCATTGTAGATTATCCGTCAAACCAAAGTTTCCACCTCTGCTTTGTTAATTGTTAGTTTCCCTCCGTAAAAGTGGCTTGAAGTGACTGCTGTATTTGGCGTTACATCAGTAAAATGACTTCCTGGTTCATGCCTGGTCCTGCACCTTGAACCCCCCCGGGAAGAAATTACACACATGAAGGACCAGAAACTCTTTTCCCAACAACTTTCCCAGGCCTGAGTCACCGAGCGGAAACAACAACAGACTATAACCATGGAGGAGATGGACAAACCCACATGTTAATCTGAATATAGAGGAGGAGACACGAGCAAAGGACTGGATTAACCTGCATATGCTCACTTGCTAATATGCATATTAATACAAATAAATTAAAAAAAACTAAAGAACTTAAATTGAAGATATGACAGTGCTGATCTCTGACATGCTTTGCACCACAACACGACAGATTACAAGCTCCTCTGACAGCATATATGAGAAATCTCTTCATTTATATTCATCTTACATTAAGAGTAATTCAATAATATCAGATAAACGAGGATTGAATGTACATAAATGTCAAGTTTGTTTGTAATTTTCTTCCCCGTGGTGAAACACACCGGATAAACAGAGTGTCACACAGTCACACACGAAGTAATTCAAAGTTAACAATTAACCTCGAAGGCATGCTGTTGGACTGTGGGAAGAATTAAACCGGAACACCAACAGAAGGAACATGCAAACTCCACAAAACAAACGCCCCGAAACATGAAATCGAACCAGGTATTTGAGCGAAACCCTGCACCACCTCGTCGATTTATATCTGTAACAGACACGATATCGCCAAAAGTATTTGTTCACCTGCCCTGACATGGAAGTGAACTTGAACGGCATCCTTAAACAGCAGGAGTTCATATCTATCTATCTATTTAACAGCTTCAGCTCTTCTAGGAAGGCTTTCCGTGAAGTTTAGGAGTGTTTTTATCAGGATTGTGAGGAAACTGTGAGATTTTATACACCTGTGGTCATGGAAGTGACTGGAAAACCCGAATTCAATAATTTTTGGAGAGCTGAGCAAATACTTTTGGCAATACAGTGCACATAATGATAATGGTGCTTCTTCATGAAACCATCCACCTTTATGACGTTGGGTTAGTTTTATAATTGTTACATATACACCAGAATTATATATTACCACGTCAGGACCTTGAACCTTTCCCTTTTTAATATGACAGTATAGCATCATATAATGTGATGTTTTTACAATATCATAAAATCTGACATGATAAATGTATTTTTCTCTTTGCACTCTGTTGTGTGGTTGAGATCAACTGGATCTAGAAAAAGATATTAACCCTTCACATGGAGGTTTATTTAGAATGTATTTATCGTTCTGCTTTTTGTGGATCGACAATAGAATTTTAAATGTAAAACATTTTAAAGGTTGAGTGAGATTAAGGCAGTTTTAGTCTTAATGACACAATTTCCACAAGTTGTGTGCACGTGAGTCACTGAAAACGTCACAAATTAAAAGTACCAGCTGGCTTCTGTCAATACACACAGGGAAAAAAAAGGTAGTTTTTCCCGAAAACAACTTTATTCATACGAATACCTGCAGTGATCGGAGCAGAGCGGCGGTTTATTTCTTCCTTGAGAAGAAGTTGGATGTTTGATCCTCACGTGGCTGTTTACAGTAAAATCAAATCAGCAGGAAAAAATAAAAGGAGGCAAGGAAGAGTCACTGAGACGTCATCTGACCTCCAACTGCAGAGCCAGCACCACCGTGTGGACACAATGTCAAACTGCAAGCACGGCGGTGAGCTGTGGGTTGAAGTTCTGGAGGTTCCACGTGGATTGTTGTTCCAGCACATCCCACACATGCGTGTCTGGATGGTAGAGAATCCTGTTTACCCTAAATGGCAATTTTTTTTTTTTTTTCAATGATTCCAGTCTCTCAGGAGTGAAACCAACACAAAGCGAAATGTTCCTCCTCATGTAAGAGCACAAACTTTTAACGATTTGACAATCTACAGTCCATCATATGATCGAATGATTCAGAGAATATAGAGAAATACAACCCCTTCGCCTGCTGGGTCAGAAAGAAGAAGAACTTCAGAGAAAGAAAATCAATCCTTCAACATGTATTCAATGTGTGATAGTGACATGAGGTGTTTTTTTTTTTTAATAAATGCAGAGGTCTGATTTTTATCTGCAAAGGCAGGGTAGATAACCCGAGGCCCTTTGGCCAAAACCACCTAGTAAATTGAAAGTAAAATGTATTTCTAGAGCAACTTTGAAGGATCACGAAGTGCTTTACATCAATAAAATAAAAATAAGATAAAACCAAATCGAATATCTGTAAAAAACATATATATGTGTATCTGGTGGGGAGGAGACAGAGCAGTGAAAATGTACACGGATAAAACAGTTCAGAAAAAAATAATAACATTTAAAGAAAACACTGATTTTATGAACACATTAGTATTGAACACGACACGAAACCGAGACTCTTATTTTAATTTCACTTTATTTTACACCAGAAAGTTTCATAAAAAAACTGCTCCACGTTGAGATTTTAGCCATTTTATACAGTAATTGTTTGGTTTGGTGGAAAATCTGGACGTTTTCATCTCGTATACTGTTGCAACACGACAAAGAAAAAAACCTCTAAATTAAAAAAATGTTGACGTTTTTACGGCACTATTATCCCAGTCCGGTCCACTCGAGGTGACATTTCTGTGTTAAGCGATTATTTTAAATATCACTCAAATGTTTTCTGTTTCCTGATTATGAACTTTAGCCCAAATTATTCAGCTGCAATGACAAACATCTACCACTAGGTGTCGGTGTCGCCTGGAGTTTTATACGTGTCCGTTGGACGAGCCTCCCAGTTAAACAGGAAACTCCTTCACCATGAAGTTTAATCAAAGACAGTGTAAACAATTCAAGGAGGCACAGGTAGAACATGAAAACTCCACACAGAACGCGCCCCGTCCCAGAGTCCACCAATTAATTAATTGATAAATTAATACATAAATGAATAATACAACTTTAATATGAATGCTTAGAATAGAATAGACTATCAGATAAGGATTACATAAGTTTCAATTCTCTGCCCCTCTTCAGGCATTAGATATAGGATGTATATATGTATATGACTTTATACCTGAATGTAAATTATCTAGTTTTTCTAAATACTATTTCATGAAATGTAACTGTAATTTTTAAAATCAGGTCCAAAGGCAGTAAACATCCTTATATAGTCAGAATTGTGGAATTGAATGTGGTTATTTCAGCGGGCAAATGATGAGGATGGACCGGAGGAAACGGACGTCTCCGGTTTGTTTCAAGAATAAATGAATCTTGACATCGATTATCGACTTTTTTCTCGACATGCATGAAAACATTTTTTTAACCTCCATATTTCTTTCTTCCTCCTGTGGCCCTGACACTCGTCTGTTCATCAGAGATCGGAAGGTGCAGAAGATCCATGACGCCGAACGTGGAGCATCTGGAGACTTTGTCTTCCCTCACAAAAGGACACAAACTCGGCTATTTCACGTTTTCTTTTTTCTTTACTTCCTCTCCTGTGTGTTTACAACCTCGTATATTTACCTCTTTTCTTACACGCGTCGCCAGAATGACCCACCTCGCTGCCGCTAATAAACTTAAATGATCCTTTTAAGAGGAATTGGAGGAACGGCGATTAGAAGGCCTGCCAGTGTGTGTGTGTGTGTGTGTGTGTGTGTGTGTGTGTGTGTGTGTGTGTGTGTGTGTGTGTGTGTGTGTGTGTGTGTGTGTGTGTGTGTGTGTGTGTGTTTTTGAGAAAATTAATCCTGTACAATGTACTTTTACGTGTTGTTATTTCTAATTGATATTTTATATATTTTTCCATATATCGAGTATACGTCCATATATATATATATATTCAGTATAGTATCGAATGGCTTTGTTTCTCAAATTTATCTCCTCACACCTCCCCTGGCCCGGCCACACCACAGGTCTAACCCCACCCCCCAGGGAGTACTGCATAATGAAATACACATCCTGCGCTTTTGTGTCAAATATACTCGGAAGGCCCGTTTGACCCACTGAACGCCAGCGTTGCTGAGTGACCGCAGCCTGTGCAGGATCCCGTCCCGTCACTCTGTCGCTGACCCACTTTAACTGTGGTCCTTTACCCCTACACACACACACACACACACACACACACACACACACACACACACACACACACACACACACACACACACACACACGCCCGGTAAAAAGCGCAGTGGCGGCGTTTCATCCCTTTATCTCCCGACCACACGTGCGGGGCAGATGGCGCTCCCGCTCTGTGAGGCTATTTGCAGGGACGAGAAGCGAGCCGGCTTAAGCGCGCAGATTGTTTAACCGGCATCCTGCCGGCTGGACGTCTCCGACAGACGGGCGGTAAAAAGGGCGGACGGCGGCTGCGGCGGCCATGTTTGCTCCACTGACACACATGGCACCGACGGTGCGAAGTAAAGAGAGCCTGGAAGGGCAGGTGGCCGGGATTGTGCGGCAGGTGTACCGTGTGTGCAGGGCCGGGCTGTTTTGGTTTTTTTAAAAATTCAATTCAATTTGAATTAAAACTCAAGTGAAGATGCAAAAACGACCACAGTCATCATCGTGTACGATCACTGACTCCCGTGTTAAACTCCAAAAATGTCATCAAACTCAAAGGCTCACAGGTTCAAACTGTTTGACGGCAGGGTAAGAGATGTTTCCACGTGTGAATAGAGGACAAGAGCGGCAACATTCTGAAAGTTAAATCAAGTTTCCCGCTGAACGTATGGCGTCTGTACGTAGCGTCGAAGCGGGAGGATAGTCATCTCTGCGCCTTGCCACAGGCGGGCGCAAGAATAAGGAATTCATTTCAGATGGTGGCAGTGATATAAAAAACATTCACACAAGTAGATAATATGGACAAACGTTTGTTTACAGAGCAAACTTCTGCCCTCACACGTCTTTTCATTTCTCTGGGAAACGTATTCAAACACGTCTTATCCAGGTGAACTGAACTGAGAGCGGTTCAATTCAATCAGGGAGTCAGAAATCCTCCCAGAGATGGAATCCGATCTGCTGAGGGTCATGAGCGGCTCGTCGTCCTGCTGGACGTGTATTCTCTGGGAGGCAGGTCCACCCCTCAGGGGGGTTTCCTACCCGTTCTTCACTCACACTAGTTAACCTTCATGTTGGGCCGTCACAAGTTGGTACCGACCTCCCAACTCGAGGCCGTTTGGTCTCAGGGGCCCGAAAACCTCCTTTTATGGAAATGGTTGAAAAATCGGTAGAAATTAAAGCTGCAAGCGTCCTGATCCTGACGTGGACGGCGTTGGACCCTCAGGACGGTCATCTTGACTCACCCTCAGTCCTTGAATTCCCGTCACGCTTCCTCTTGGAGGGAGAGGCCGTCGCCTGCCGGTTCAGGAGAGCCCTCCGACGCCTCTTCATCATCTGAGATGATGATGCCGGGATCGTCCCCAACCTCGTCCTCGTCGCATTGGGAGGACATACTCTACGACATCATCCTCGAACTCATGCGCGAGGAGAACGGGGTTGGCGGCGCCCGCCACGAGAAGGTTCCGTGTCAACCTCAAGACGGCATTCAGGTCGTCGTCCACACGGTTGTTCTACTCTTCGATATCAACTGAGGGGAAGACGTCACGCACTGCAAGATAATTGTTCTGTGGTCCTTCCGTCCCTCGTTGGTTCCAGAATGACATATCTCTCTCTCTCTCTCTCTATATATATAGATATATCTATATCTATATATATCTTTATCTATCTATCTATCTATGTATCTATCTATCTATCTGTCTGTCTGTCTGTCTGTCTGTCTGTCTGTCTGTCTGTATATATATATATATATATATATATATATATATATATATATATATATATATATATCACTCACAAATCACCAATATCGCCCCCGATCCGATATCTACCGATCGGATCGGGACATCCCTACTTAAAATATATATATTTTAAAACTTCGATGAATCAGAACTGTCACTTCTATAACATCCAGGATGTAACGTCATATATATGTATATAATTACATGTTTTTCCCCTCAGCCACGAATTTAAACTAATGATGAGTTAGTAAGGAACTATGTCTCTTTATGTGTAAAAATACATCACCATTCACCCTCCTGCTCATCCAGTTGTAAACAAACATGGCGGCCCGTAGCGGTACGACCCGTAGCGGTACGACCCGTAGCGGTACGACCCGTAGCGGTACGACCCGTAGCGGTACGACCCGTAGCGGTACGACCCGTAGCGGTACGACCCGCGGTCCATATTCTACTTTTATGGTCCAGATCAGTAGTTTAATAGTTGAGACTCACCCTGATAGCATCCGATGCCTCATCAGTCCATGCGGATGTCAGGTTCTCTCCATTTTCTTCCCGTTTAAAGTGTTTTGTTCTCTGCACACGTCTGTGTAGTTTCATAACAAAATCAAGCAACAGCGCCCTCCAGTGGCCCGGCAGACTAACTACACGGTTGTCTCTGTGTCCGCTGCTGCAGTGGAAACACACTCCTTTTATTTAGCGGATTAGGTGTTGTCACGTGAAACGTTGTGGTGTAAACGGGGCCTAAACGGGCAGCGTCTGTGTTTTTCCCAGGTTTTCTCAGAAAATGCTTTGTCACGGCGCTCCGCAGCCTTTGAATTATTTAACAGCCCATTCTTCATCCCCTGCCCTGAATTTCAGGTTCCAGCCTGCAGACGTGTATTTACCGAGCAGAGGAGTCGACTCACGACTCACTCCGGGGTTCTTACCTTCTGCTGCCTGGCTCTGCCACCAATGTGATCAGAATGACTTTTATCATGTTCCACCGGGAGAGGAACGTTTGAGATGAGATCATAATGAAAACAAATATCTGGGGGGGGGGGGGGGGGGGCAAGACATGTTTTAACTGTGACAGTCTTGTACCTAAAGCGCTGCTCGAGTTCTTTACTGTATTGATTTTATATTGTTTTAATATGTTTGTAACCTTGCATGGTTTTTATGTAACCTCGTGAAGAGATGTTTTGCACTGTCCCGTCCAAATAAACAAATATAATCTGATACCAAGAAGCCGTCGTCCAATCCTATCTTCATCCATCCAACAGCTTTTATTCTGCTTATTGTACACGGAAATAATAAATAAACACGCAGATGAAAACAAAACCTTCTTGGCCAAACTTTTGTGGGTGGAAGTAACGAACAACAGCACCCACTTGTGGCCCGACAAGCGAACCGCATCGTTTTCAGCGTTTCTGCTGTTTCCGTGTAAACGAACGTTGCTTTTAAAATGTTGCCGTGTTAACGTAAAATTATTATGAACCAAAAGAACCCTCCCAAAAACTCTTAATACCACAGATTCATCTTTCAAAGTAAAAGCTCCTGCGCATCAATTAACAGAGTTTATAGTCTCTGCATCAGACGCTGACAATACAATGTCTTTTTTTTTAATTATTTAAATAAAAAATACACAAAGTTACATCTGGGATGTTACAGAAAGTACAGTTTTGAGTCAACAAAGTTTTAAAATGTATTTATTTTAAGTATTTCGTCCAGTCTGCTGATGAAGTGGCTGCTCATGGCACAAATATTAACCCAGGAGAATTTGGAATACCTGGTAAAAAGAAAGGTGAATACCAATGACACAAAACCATAACCTGAATAACTAGTGTCGTTAAACTTCAGTTTTATCCTCTCAAAGACAAGAGTGTGAATAACGTGCTTTTAGCATCTTCCTACTTAAAATCCAAAATAGATTGAGATTATTCTTTCATTCTCATTAAGAATAACAAACAAAAAAAAAAAGAGTCGGAAATCATAATTAAAAAGGTAAGATGGAAACGTCAACAAACTAATCAATAACAAGAGCAATCAGAGAGTTCTGATGTCCACCAGAGGTTGACCTGGAATCGCCTCAAAAATATAAAGGATTCTTCCATAATATCTGTCTGTGGTGAACAATTAAAACAAAACTGTGAATTAGTTTTGATGTAATAATAATAATAATAATAATAATAATAATAACAATAATAATAATAATAATAACACATTTGATTTGTTAGAGCCTTTCATACACCCAAAGTCACTTTATATATTACATGTTAAAAAACAAGTAAAAACATTTTAATGACAAAAAACAGGCTGAAAAAAGATTTAGACGTAATCTTACTAACAGTCAAAAAGAGAAACAAACAAATATACGCTGATGATTTGATCACTTCCTTGGTGATTAAATAGAAACCCAGAAAAAGTTTGATGGAAAATGAAGTAGAAACTCGGTAGTAATAATCCAGCTTTGTGTTCTGTCCAGACGAACGTCTGTTTCCTCCCACTGTTATTGTTTATAATACAAACTTATTACTGAGCTATTACCTTTATGGCATATTGTCCTTTCCACAGGTGTGTGTGTGGTTTACGAAAAACAAACAACAGCCCCCACTAGTGGCCAATCATGCAACTATTTCATTTCCAAGCATTTAAACGAGGAACGTTTTCTAAACTTTTCTGTTTTTCTACTTAAGACGTGTAAAAGACATGAGAGTGTTGGCTCTGCCTTCCTCACCATCCCACCCTTCCTCTTCCTCTTCTCTCTTCAGAAAGAGTGGATGGGAGGGGAGGGGAGGGGAGGGGAGGGGAGGGAGGGGGGGGGGGGGGCGCAGCCTCGCACGTGCACAGCTCTCCGTCGCCCGCCATTGGTTTGTCGCCCCCAGGCCCCGCCCCCTTTGGCTGCGCGTCACCGCGGCAGCGCCTTGTTGGAGGTCTGCAGCGGCGGACCGGACGGAGAGCACCGCACCGCATCGCACCGCACCGCACCGCAACGCACCGCACCCGGCGCTGACAGGGCTCGGTGCCCCCGGTCGTGGCCCTCGTCCGTCATCGCGATGGTACCCGCCGCGGCGGTGCGTCCCGACCCGGACGGTATAAAAACGGCGCCGCCGTCCTCCGCGGTGAAGTGAGGGAGAGGAAGAGGAGGATGACACACGCACACACACACACATGCGTCTTCAACGAAGACATGAGAAGTGATTCTCGGGAGCACAACTTGGACAAAGACGAGCCCCGGAGCCCGGTGCGCGCGCTCTGAACCGGGACGATGAGCCCCGCCGCGCGCCTGGCCGCCGCACTGGTGAGCGCGTCTCGGTTTTTTTGTTTTTTGTTTTTTTTAATTCCCACATTTATGGTTTATTCTAAGGACTCCTGCAGCAGGTTCTCCGCTTAAAGGGCCAGCGGCATGTTTTTCTCAACTTCTTCAGCCCCAGAAATCAAACACAACTTCTTCATTAATTCTGCCACTTCCTCTTGTTTTGTTTTTGTTTTTGTTTTGTTTTATCCATTCATCCATCACGACATGACGGGAGAGAAACAAAAAGCTCCACTCAGCAGTCTTTTTGTTTACCAGCCGGAGTTTGTTCTGGTCACAACAAAGACAAAGAGAATTCATCTTTTTATTTATTTATTTTCTAATTTTCCATAATGTGAATTAATTGTTTTCCTCTCATGTTGGTTTTTCTGCTTCGTCGACTTGTTTGATTATCGAAAACAAAGACTTATTAGTTTCAAACACAGATTTTATATCTTCACACATCTGAGAGGTTTTTTAACTTATTCTGGACCATATGCTTTTATTTCTAAGCTCCTTATCAAATTTTTATTCCGATTATTTTTAGATTTCTTCATTATTTTTGGAGATAGATTTCTATTTTAATTTTCATCAGATCACATTCAATCAGGTTTCTGTCTTATTTTTTGATCAGATGTCAGGTTTCTATTCTTACTTTTTATTTTATTTCAGGTTTAAGAAGTTCCTGCCCTGTTTATGACCAGATTCTAAAGGTCCCTGTCTGATTTTTGCTCATACTTTACAAGTTTCAAACTTCTTTTTGTCCAGATTTCAGAGGTGTCCATCATATTTTAGTTTTATTTTAAGCAGATCTCAGGGGATTCCATCCTATTCGATCTTTTATAGGCTCCTGTCCTATTTCTGACATGTTTATAAGTCATTTGTTCCAGATTTTAGATGTTTACAACTTTATTTTTCTAACTGTAATTTTCCATCAAATGTTTTGGGGTGTTTATGTCTAATTCTTGATTAAGATTTCATTTTTTTTTTAAAGTTATTTTTCATTAAAATCAAAGAACAAGATCTCAACAGTTTGGATTTTAAATAGCAGGATGGTTAAAACATGTTATTCACACTCTTGACTTTGATATGAAGGTTAAAGTCGAAGTTTAACGACACTTTTTAAGACCTATACTGTCGAAAAGACTTAAAATTAGGGATGTCCCCATCACACTTTTTGGCCCCCTGATACCGATCCGATTTTTCAGAATTGAGTATCGGCCGATACCGATACTTTCCCGATCCGATACTCACATTGCTATTGTAAATATACTCAATAGTGTATTTTTGGAGCAACTAAGATGTCTGAAGCTAAAAGCACTATTGGCAGAAGCTTTGTTTAGCTAGAAATTATTGTAAAACTCACTTATTGAATCAAAATTCTTCTCTTTCTCTTTAGTTGTTGTTGTAAACTGAGGGTACATCCACACGACGAAAATACGATCTTTTTTCTCCCTGGCCTTCTCCCAAAAAACCGTCCCCACCTCACTATGAACACGGCTCAACACGAGGCTTCAGGGCATGTAGTACACATGCCAGGCCTTTAGGGGCGCTGTGACTCACCAAACACAATAAAAACGCAGAAGAAGACAGACCACATAGAAATTTAGAAGTAGACTTCTGCACATAAACCTGTATATAACTCTAGTTTTATAGGTCTATGGCCCCGCTCCGCCTGCTTCTAGCTTCTGCAGCTCCACCGGAGCTTCTAGTCCCTGATTGTTGTGGTTAATAGGTGACGTTGCGGACCGCGTTTTTTTTTTTTTGTTGTTGTTTTCTTTTAGATCGGTGGGGTGATCGGCTGGATTTGCCGATCACCGATCACTCACAAATCACCAATATCAGCCCCGATCCGATATCTACCGATCGGATCGGGACATCCCTACTTAAAATATATACATTTTAAAACTTCGATGAATCAGAAGTGTCACTTCTATAACATCCAGGATGTAACTTCATGTAACTTCATATTATATTGTCAAAGTCTGATACAAAGACAATAAATAATTTATTAATGAGCTTTATCTTGGAAATATGAATCTATGGTGTTGACAGTTTTTAGTTTTTTTTCTTTTCGTAAAAGGGTTTGCAGAACGACGTAGTTCGCCTGCCGGGCCACTAGTGGGTGCTGTTGGTTGTTTTTCTAATGAAACCAAGCGTACATCTCAAGTTGTTGATATACATCTCCAATGCGTTGTCAATACATTCCGTGAAAGAAATTCGTCATTACACTCGTCAAAAACACGTATTTCCACCGTTTAAAATTCACAGAACATTCCGGGTCGGTTGAACTCCCGAAGATTCCCGAGGTAAGATCCCGTTTGTTCACTCGATCTCGCCAGATCTCGATTCACGCTGGGAAAACGTTTCGCAACAATTTCAGACTCTTCTGGTGGCTTGAAGACTTTTTCTGTGAGAAAGTTTGGCTGTTTTCCGGGCGGGATCGGTCAAACGTTGATAATGGACGCCATCTTTGATATCCCAGGTTTCCCAGGATGGGCGTCACGTTAGTGAAACATCAACAGATTGATGTGCACAAGTTCATGTTTGTTTGTAAACAACTCGAATTTGGTGTGATCGTTCTGGGGGAAACTGCAGTCTGGAAATGAGCGGTGATGGGCTAGTTTTGGTTTATTCTCTGTGTAGAAGGTTTTTAAACTTTAAGGAAACTTGATTGCGTTTGGGTTCGGAGTCGTTCGGTTGGCCTTCGATCCAAAAAATGAAGAATTAGTCTGGGTGTATGTGGAGAAGTTCCTGGTTTTGCGGAAAATATCTAACGCTGTCGCATCACTCGTCTTAAAATAAAACAAAAAAATCTGTTTCTATCAAACCTGTAGCTTATTAAGACGGTGGGCTGGCTGAACTCATTTCAACCACAGTCGACAAGCAGAGAATTTGACCAAACGTCGTGGTCTCGTTTGGAATATTTCTTTCCAGACGAGAGTAACACGAATAATGAAACAATGGGCGGATTAAATAGAAACCGGTGTAAAGATGTGACACCGTCTGCCGTATCCTAATGCTCCAGCTGAGGTTTCAGGACCTCGTGGGAACGTCGGGTTTATTTTTAGGTCCCCACTTCCGCATGGCTGCAATTGTTAGTGGTGGTCTTGAGTGACGGTCATGTTGTCGTCTAATGATGTCCACGAGGGCTGACCCACCCTTGTGCACTGTACACGTGACCCCCCCCCCACACATACACACACACAAATTATTGACCACACCGGGGCCGAGCAGCTGCCCCTCCATGTCAGGCTTTGGTTTCTCCATAAGGTCTGCGACCAGACTTTTATGTTGAAGGTTTGTTCCGAGTTCTCGTTTGATGTTTTTGCTCTTTTACCGGGGCGCTTGTCTAGATCATGACATGTGCCGTAAGCTCAACATTACACCCCGTATTCCGAGCCCGCTAAAGGCATTGGGGGCCTGTAATTTGACCCCAGCCTCATGGTTTCTGCCGGTCTCTGCTGTGCTTGGAGTGGACGACCATACAGAGCAGCCTGGAGCTGGCGCTCCTTCCTAAAGAGGGGATTTACAAACATTTTGACCATATTTAGTACAGGGAGTGAGGAACGTGAGCTCCATCTACATGGAGCTGTTATAAACAATCAGTGGCTCAGATAAGATTTGACAGCCAAAGGTTTTCCATCGCAAAATCGTGCCACCTCCACGTGGGCGGAGTCGTCAGAGCCAAAAAGTAATCACCCCCGATAGAATCTGCATCTCCTGCCGCGGAGCGCACGTCCATTCTGAAGGGTGGAGCTGCAACTCCGCGTTGGATATCAGCTCAAATTACTGATATAACAAAAAGTGGATTCTTACGATCATTTTTTATTGCCAAAGGTGTGCTTCACTGTCCGGTGTTTTGGTCTAACTGGTGCCCCTGTCAACTGGTGACTCCTGCCAGCAGCCTTTAGCAGCAGCTGATGTTAAAATAAGCCAAACAAACGCGACGATACTTTAAACTTTAATGGAAATGCGGTTAAACTGCGTTTAGCTACGGATTTTTAACGTCTGCTGTGAAAAGGGGATGCCGGAGGAAGCCGGTCACCAGTTACCAGGCTAACCGGTTAATCCAAAACACCGGTGGTATCGGTGGCTCCTGATCATCGTAGCGCCGATTGTCCCCTTGTGCTCGAGCGACTCTTTTCTACCATCCTCTGAATCAACGCCATTGACAGCGATGGACGAGCGCTCAGCCGAACGTCGTCTTACTTTTCCCACTGTAACTCTCGTTATGACGGCCAGCCGCTAATTGTTTACGCAACGAGGCCGTCCGCATGGAAAGAAAACCAAACAAACACTGTGTGTTTAACGTCTGTCGCTCTACGTTGCCGGGGGCTGGAGCCTCCAGAGACCCGTTCAGTTTTTCGCTCAGTTCCTCCCACCGCGGCCACAGTGGCGCCCTCTGTTTCACTTTAAAACGT
Source organism: Lipophrys pholis (assembly GCF_963383615.2). Classification (NCBI taxonomy): domain Eukaryota; kingdom Metazoa; phylum Chordata; class Actinopteri; order Blenniiformes; family Blenniidae; genus Lipophrys; species Lipophrys pholis. The sequence goes on from NC_137649.1 coordinate 22,849,959, forward strand.
CTCCACAAACAATGGCGGCCAGCTTATTGTCAGCGATGAACTCTCGCCAGACTGAGTCCAGACAGAGTCTCTCTCTCTCTCTCTCTCTCTCGCTCTCTGAGGTGAAATGAGCCGTGGTGCAGGACGACACCAGGACGGGCAGCGACAGGTGCTGGGCCGTCCCGTGTGTGTGTGTGTTGGTGTGTTGGTGGAAGTGTGTATCGAGCGTGCACGTGCGGATTTCTTTGTCGAGTGTTTGTCCGCCGTGATGTTGTGTTTTCGTGCCCGCTCGGATTAGATGGTCGTTCCTGTTAATGTCTGCTGCCAGGGACAATCCCGACGCCCATGTGTGCACACGCCATATTACGTAACGCACAGGTTTTTTTTTTTAACAACAGACACACTTGTTTTCATCCCGTGTTCACGTGTTGCCGTGCTTTACCTGTACCGTCACGACAGGAAGTCATACCACTCCTCGATCGAGTCGCTTCCTGCAACGTTCACGCAATTATAGAAAAATCCAAGATTCACGCCCCGTTTACACGACGTGGAAACGCATCGTTTTTTTTATTTTCATTTTCCCACCGTTAGAAAAGCAATGTCCATTTAAAATTTTTTATACATTTTATTTTACCAGAAAAAAAAATCTTGTTCAGATTAAAAATCTCTTTTTCCAGAGCGTCTTGGCCAAGACGGGCAGATAACTAAATAAATAATGTCCCATTACGTTAACTTTCCAAGACAAAACAGACACATAAAACATATAAGAAAAATGTCAATACTTAAATGACATCCAAATTTGCTAAAAATAAAATTAATCAAAAAAAATAAAAAAATACATATAAGTTGCCCACAAATTAAAAATACACGAAACGGCAGTAATGATGTCGTTTTCATGTTGGGCCATCAGGGGGTGCTGTTTGCTTTCTGTAATGAAACCACACACAAATGAACACAGAGAACAATACGCTCTTTTTTAAAGCGTCATAAATACGTCGAGTTTTTCAGCAGTAGTTGGCGCTGCAGACCTCTGCTGATCATGAATGTCAGAGTAACTCAGACGGAAGGAATTCCTTCAGGAGGAACTCGAGTTTCGTCCACAGAATTCTCCATAACACACAGTCAGTGTGCGAACAGACTTTGGTCCCCATAACAACATCGGACACAATAAACAGACAAAGAGCCACAATGTTCAGTCAGTGACGTCAAACAATCTCCTAGACCTCCGTCTACTTCCTGTTCTGTGGCGAAGCCGCCGAGCTCTCAGCACAAGTCTTGTCACAGGATGTAACTGGTGTTTTTTTTTTTTTGTTGTTGTTGTGTTCGTGTGGTAAACTTGGAAAAAAAAAAACACGCAGTTTTCAGGTGATTGAGTTCGTCTTCCTGAAAAGAACTGAGGGGATAGTGACGTCAAAGTGTCGTCTGCAGGGATGAAACCGACCAAATGAAAGGGTTGATGGGGGTTTTCCAGCCGCGCAGATCGCCTAGCAACTGACAGGAAGTCCTGGCGTATAGGGAGGATTTCAAAATAGAGACGCACAGCAACAAAAATGTCACATACATGTCCTGTTTTTCTTTTAAATTCGATATCGAATACGCAAAACCAAACATTGCAAACTGCTTCGTCACCCACCAAATCCGATTGGTTTTCACTGTTGGCATCCCATTTGGAGTGACAGTCATGAGTTACACGCTCACCGGCATCCAATTGTGTCTTTGTCATTTGCATTTTTCAGAAAGTTGGGAATAAGAATAACTAGAAATTCCCCCAAATGCAACAATAATAAAATAAAAAAAGATTGTTGTATGTTGCATTGTACGTGACAAGATGGAAGGAAAGCAAATATCAATACACTAAATATTGCGACATTCTTAAAGTGTTTTGATCTCTTACTATTATTGCAGTACATGGTGTTTTCGGTAGTATTGTGAAATGTCTCAATATATTGTTGGATGTGTGTTGTAGCCTCAGTCTTCACTGCGGGAGATGAAGTTAAGAATTTATGAGGCCTGCAGTGCAGACGAGGATTTTAAATGCCTCGTTTCCTCACCTCACTCTTTCATGGCTTTGATTGGTCGAATGGGTCGTATCTCAACCGTTCCAGGTTGCGTGGCGGCCGCCTCCGCTGGTGTGTGAATGGGTGAATGTGACGCAAAGCACTTTGGGTGTTGCTCATTCATTTATTTTCATGGTGTGTGTGTGTGTGTGTGTGTGTGTGTGTGTGTGTGTGTGTGTGTGTGTGTGTGTGTGTGTGTGTGTGTGCGCGCTCTGCAGTGGCGGTGCAGTGGTGCCCCGTGTGATGAAAACAAGCGAGGACTCCACCTTCGGATCGCTCTGCCTCGTCCGTTATCCCGGCACTGAGCCACAGAGGCGTCAGCTGAACCCTCTGATCATCACTAGGATCGGGTTTCACACAAAAAGATTCTCCCTGAGCTTGTTGCTTTGTCCAAATGGGGAGTTTTGAAAGTTTCAACCAAAAATCTAAAGGTAGAATCGATTGACTACATTATTTTTAGGGGGGGGGGGGGTTAACTACACCTAATTGCCAGCTATTTTATTCATGTTAAATTTGGGATAATAGGATAGTTGGAAATGTGAGGTCAGACACAGAGGCCACGTTTACACGTATCCGGATTTTTACAAAAACCAACACTTCCTCCTCCAAGTTTACAAAAAAAAGTCTTCATTTTCACTAACCTGCATATACACCTGGTTCAGAGCTGCTATGAGCATGCCAAACCTGTAGGGGGCAGTGTAACGAGAAGCATGAAGCCATGATAGCCCATCAGAATCCGGGAGAAAAACACTACGTCATGAACTGTGACGTAAATTTCCGCCTGTTTTGCTAAATCTCCTCACAATCCAACTTGATCGTCTTGTCCATACGAATGTCCGTCTAGTCCCGTCGTTAATCTTTATAGCGTGTTGTTATCTGCATGTGTGTGTGTGTGTGTGGTTTCATTACAAAGACAGCCAACAGCACCCACTAGTGGCATAGCTTGAAAACTACATTGTTTTCAGCGTTTTTAATTCCCTTTAACAAACGTTGTCGTTGTAAACACAAACATTGTCAGAAACGAAAATGTACAAATTATGCGTATAAAACAAACAGTGTCAAATCACAGGAACCTTTTCATCACCGACTTTTGACGTTCCGGTGTAATATGAAGAGAGTTCAGTTGAAAACATGTGCTTGTACAAAAGTCGGTGAACCCCCCCCCCCCCCCCCAATTGGCCCCCCCAATTGGACACCAGCCTCCTTATCTTGATGGCTGCTGACGTTTTTGAATGAAGGAATATGGAGTTAAGGACAAGTCTGGTCGTGTTCTCTCGCCTCACGTCGGGCTCTCTGATTGGCTGGTTGTACTGTGATTAACAGGAAAACAAAGGAAGAAGAGGACGGGCAGGAAGTGGATTGATTCTCGTGTTGCTGATCTGCAGAAACTCCAGACTGTGTGTGTGTGTGTGTGTGTGTGTGTGTGTGTGTGTGTGTGTGTGTGTGTGTGTGTGTGTGTGTGTGTGTGTGTGTGTGTGTGTGTGTGTGTGTGTGTGTGTGTGTGTGTGTGTGTGTGTGTGTGTACTGACAAAGTGCCAGTGCTGCACTTTGTCTCTTCCTTTCCTTTTTGTGTTTTGGAGATTTGTCCTCATTACTAGGAAATGCAGCATTCTGTTGACCACAGAGATCTTTCACAGTCTTTTTGCCTCCATCGGCTCGACGACTCTGGTTTCCCGACACGCTGAGTAACAGCCGCCGCAGTAAATCGTCCTCATTGGCTTAAAGCTGTGGCTGCAGGCAGTCGGGTCACCGGAGGTCAGATCGCAGCCTGAGCAGCTTTGCCACGACGGAGAGAGAGCAGCTCAGCACCGTCCAACCGTTTTCACCCGTTTTACTGGAGCTCTTCCAATGACGACCTACTTCAGCCATCGAATGTCCCGTTAGCGCTAAAAACACAAGCGTTTTTACTGACTGCAGAAGCCCCTCAAAACGCCTCATACCTGGTAATGCTAAGTTGGAAAGTATGTAGTGATTGCTATCTGATCTGGAGACATTATATCGCGGTTGTTTGTGGCTACCCATTAGCCACGAGCTCCGGTTTATAGAGTCAATGTGAACCAAATGAAGGGGTGAAAATTCTCGGCTTCCCTCCTTCCTAAGTGAACCGAGTCCTGGACTATCAGAATGCGAAAGGCCTCTTAACCCTAAATAAGATAAATAAATAAATCACATTGAATTAAACCACACTCGTCTTTAGTGTCTATTAATATTTCAGCCTGTGTAAAACTTTCTCATGCACATATGTGATATGTTAACCAAGATTAAAAGCAGACATATTCCACAGTTCCTGGTGTGAAATACTTTGCAGCAATCCATTGGAAAAAAATGTCAACTTTCAAAGTTCTCTGAATATGATCGACTAAAACCAGTGGGTAAACTTTTCCCCATGGACGTACTCGCATCAGTCAGAAAAAGAAACAACCTGAAGTGCCCATGAGGGGTCATCACATTGTGTCCCCTGAGGAACCGGCGGTTCCACTTGTAAAGTGTATAAAATAAACAGAGTGGTGATGGATGGACGACTCACCGGGTCCCACAACAAGGAGACTGTTCTCATTAGCCGCCGCGTGCACTTCCCCTGCGGCGTGTTCGGACGGAACGTCGGCGTGAATGACCGCATTGATATTGCTGACGCAGCGTGGCGCGAGCGCTGATGTATATGGATGAAGTTCTGGGAATGAACACAAAGGAACTCAATGGGCGGCACAATGAAAGAGCAGTTGGATGAATGGACGGCTTTGTTCCTATTAGCTAGAATCATAAACTTTGTTGTTTCTAAGACTATGTATGAAGCATTTTGTGAAAATTAGCTTTTTCTGTTCTGCCAAATCATTTTTGACCTCATGACACTGCTCCCCCCCCCCCCCCCCCCCCCAGATCATCTTGTAGGATATTTATGATTAAATTCTGTGTTTTTGCTGTATGGCTTCACAGTTTCTGCGACCCACCCTGGCATTTTAGGAAACGCTTATAAACTTGGACATATTTACATTTTTTTTTGTCCTGCTTGAAAACAGTCCACACAATCAAACTTCTTGTCTTCATCCAGTGACTCTTTCCCCCAAAAGATTTGCAAAGCGTCCCATTTTGTAAACTTTCAGGAATGTTGTGATTTCGAGGTCACGGATTTCTCTCTGAGTTGCCGGCTACAGTTTAATATTCTGCATAGAAATGATCCTGTTCAAATGCTCTTATTTTTAAAGCCTTCAGCCATTTAGGTTGACTCCAAAGAGTTAAAATTAAAAATAGTGGGCCGCCACATTAGTAAATATATTTGTTGACAGGTTTCAGTGTGAGATGCGGAGAAGCAAAAGTTTTTGCTGACTGTTCATGAATACTTCATTCTTTGAATATTTCTTTGCATACTTTACATCAACAGTCTGCGGGTGTATGTCTAAACAGAACAAATCCGGAAGGATTGCAGTTACTGGTTAACAGATTAAGATCTGTACTCTCGGTTATAAAAAAAAAAAAAAAAAACATTTGTCATCAGAGCATCACTTCAAACCCACAAGACCAGTTAGCCCTGCATGCATGTGCACAAACAGATCGTTTATCTCGGCTGACATTTTGTTTGGGTACTTCATGCATTATGTGTTCAGTCAAACAAAATTCTACTTTCTACGGATGCACGATAGCTATCGGTACCGATGATTATCGGCCCGATATTAGAAATAAATGTCATCACACCGATAACTGCGATAACGACATTTTATTGCGGATAACTACATCTAATTGTGATTAGCCTATATTGCCTTTATTTTGCTAATTTGAGAGTTTGAACACATCCAGCCTACATCTTTTTATATATAAGCTATTAAAAATGTTATCAGTTGTCGGTACCAGCATCGATTGTCAGAAGCAGGACATTTTCAGTGTCGGTGGCAAAAAAATGTTATCATGCAGCCCGACTTATTTGAGCACATCAGTTCTGCTTCAGGTGCCGATTAAACCACCAATGAATGAACGTTGACAATTCCAGATTAGACCAGTTGCTTCAAATTATAATCCTTACATTTCATACGAGACCTTATTGGGTAAATATTATCACCATTACTGGTGTTTCTGTATCCTGATCCAATTTGATCTGCTGCCGGTCTTCACAATCCCGGCAACTCGTTTGAAACGTCAGATACTTCCTGTCGATTCTTTTAACCGCCGCCCTCTGCTCTCCTTTCAGCTCTTGTGTACGGCGGCGGCTGACGTCTCAGCACGAGTTTTGACCACGGCCACGCCGAACGGCCAGCCCGTCCTTTCCCCGCGCCACTATCAGCACACCGACCAAGACTCGGGCGCCCAGCTGGTCTGCGACAAGTGCCCGGCAGGGACCCACGTGTCCGTCCACTGCTCCCCCACCGCCGTGAGGGAGTGCAGTGCCTGCCCGGACGGCACCTTCACACGCGGCGAGAACGGCGTTGAGCAATGCCACCGCTGCCGGGCGCCGTGTCCCGCGGGCTTTCTGGAGAAAGCGCCCTGCACGCCCACCCAGGACCTCATCTGCACGTGTCCACCCAACAGCTTCCTGTCGGGCGGTGGCGGAGGGCAGTGCAAGCCCCACTCGCTGTGCCCGCCGGGGACGAGGGTGAAAAAGAAGGGCAGCGAGACGGAGGACGTGGTGTGTAAGCCCTGCACCAAGGGGACGTTTTCAGACGCGGAGTCGAGCGCGACGAAGTGCCGAAATCACACAAACTGCCAAGCTCAGGGGCTGGTGCTCCTCACACCAGGGACTAAAGACACCGATAATGTGTGTGCGCCCCCTTCCACCGTCCGACCACATGCCTCCAGGACCACGCCACTGGGCCCTGCGCTGCCCGGACTCGTAGAGGAACCCAAGACCTCTTTGACCTTGCCGGCATCACTCATGGGAGAAACGAATAAAGGTGAGAGTTTGAATCCTGTGTCTTCACCCCTACATTGATTATGGTTTTGTTACTGTTACGATTACGATTATTATTGTTGGAAAACCATTAGAAAGTGAATTTTGCATAATATGACAACTTTAAATGCAACTTCACTGAAGTCGAAGGACCTTTGTTTTAAGGGGTCGCGCTCCTGTCAATGTTCCCTATTGGTATAAAGTTATCATTAAAACTGCTTCAACAGTGTATTATACTTTGTATACATTGTATACTAACGCTGGTTGAGAAGCCATACATCTGGAAATTGGCTCCCCGGGTAAGAAGTTAAAGCCATTGATGTCTACTTTCGATGTTCACTCACCATCATTAAAGACAAGCTTTGAATGAGCATATTTACTTACATATTTAGCATCGCTGTCCTGTGTGCGTTCCATGTGCTGCATGGGGGCGGCAGCGAAAACTAATACTTCTGCGTACTTGATTGATAAAAATAAAGGCTGCTTTTTGCAGACGCCTGATAGTGAGCCATTCATTTAATTCAGGTGTTCACGCAGGCAGACGTTTAGACCATGAACCGCTGGAGAAAACTGCAAATTGTATATAATTCCCGTAAATGTACCCTTATTTGTCCACGAGGAACTTCAAATAAATCTGCACACGTTGTTAGACGTCAGATAAATGATCCTTCCTGCTTTTCTTATGGAAATTCGCGAAGGAAAATGCATCTGTCGGCATGGGAACAAACCGACGGCCGCCTCCTAATCTTAGGAATGTTTCTATGTGTTGCCTTGAGGTTTTATGGGAGAATGTGGACCCTTCCTCTTTTGTTCCCACTGTGTTCACCTCACTCCCTCGTCATCTCTTTAACTGTTCTCAGGTCACCTCTGTCTGAGTCAGTCACTTCTCAGAACCCCCCCCCACTCCCCACCCCCCACCCCCCCCATATAACACTGCCACCACTGTTTGTCGGCTTGCGATCGATGGTCCCACATTTCATTTGACCCCGTCTGTGCCGTAACAGGAAAAGTGCGGAGGTTGTTATGCAGCCACGGTTCTATATTTTTCTAGTTTAGGAGCGGAGGATCAATTCATTGAGGGAAGACACAGAGTGCTGGTGTGTCTGTGCACAGAACGAAACGGTCACAGCCGTGTTAAAAGCCGACGTGCACGTCGACTTTATATAATTCTGAAGTTGCGTCACCAAAAGTCATGGCAACCGTGAAGGTCGGGTCCAGAATTTGACACGGCCGTTGAAATGCATAGAAACTATAGATCTTGGAAAAAAGAGCTGCCATTATGTCCGGGGGGGAAAAAATTACTGCAGCCAGACTGTAAAAAGCTAATATAGTTAGTATAAAGTTATATATAACTTCTACGTTATATAATTGACATGGTGATTTGTGTTCGTGGGGACTGCTGCTGCAAAATGCTGGTTTGAACAGATGTTAGAAAAGACGTTATAGTTTCACGATTGAATAATGAATTATCACCAGGTTTGTGATACTCATGTGATACTTTTTTTTTAAGCTGTAACGTGATCACCGCAGACTAATTATCAAATACAACACTGTTGAAATATCGGAATTTTGCCATACGTAAACCTCTGGCTTTTAAACATCCTTGTTTGTTTGGCTGCTAATAATCCAAAGTCCAAGAATAAATGTAGAAATACTGCAAAATGTGACGCAACATAGAATGTCTCATAATGTTAGTAACCGGTTTTGAGTCAAGACATTTCAAATGTGACGCATTTCCTCATTTCCTTCATGTGAGTATCGACAAATCAAAGTCTGCAGCTGTGAAACACCGCCAGGCTATATAAGAGAGGAATTGTCCATTTGTCCAAGTGGACATTCACTTCCACGGTCATTGTCGCTCAAAAGCTGAAGACAAACGTTTTGGCTGCCAAGGCGGTCGTTACCGGCGCTTAGGAGCATCTTGAAAGCTCTGACTCGGGGTTAACGGGTTGTTTGGTGGCAGCCAAACTACCCGCCTTCGTTTGAGGATTTAGACCTGCGTCTGTGTACCTGTCTGGTGATAAAGAGGATGAGTGGGATTAACATGCGCCAAGGTGACGATCCTAAAAACACTCAGCAGCTCATCTGTAATTCTACAACAGCGAGCGCATTAGCAGCTGTAGCCGGGCCTCAAAGTGAGCGGCGGGGCGCTGATGCATCGGTAATCAATGAAGGCAAATGGCGCGCTGCTCATTACTGTGTTGTGACGCCTGACAATCACCTTCTATCCTGCTGTTCATGTTCAACCGCTTGTGTAATCCTAAAGGCTCAGAGATTTTTCTTTCGGCAGTTTCATTCATTTTTTTCTTTGATTTTCACTAGTTAAGATTAGAGATTAAGAGATTACAAGACAAGAGAGCCACTGGGAAGGAGATGTGTTTGTGCTTTAGGTGCTGGTCCTTTAAACATTTAACCTTTTCTACTTGTATCTGGCGGTCAATCAAAATTCCTGAATTCATTGACTATCGAAAAAACATGGATGGATTGATAACTCCCCCCAAAAGGTGAAGCTAAAATGTCTAATTTATCCTCTGGCCACCAAAAAAGTCCCAAGTCGACAGATTTTCCTGAGGTTAGTTCATGTAGACATTTTGTACGATGCTGATGGTTTAAGCCTCTTCTGATGACTTTTAGTGAAAAAGTTCATGCTACAAAATAGGGCCTGGCCGATATGGATTGTTTTGATTCCGATAATAGGGAATGCAAAGTTCTGATAACCGATAGATCGGTCGATTAAATGTTTTAGTGCTGGGGTAACGCGTATGGACGGATGGCGACGTCCAGTCATCGTGGCAGCAGCAATAAAAATCATGTCAAGCGCTAGTCTGGCTGCAAATATAACACGCTGGAGCTGCGCTTTTATTTATATTTCTTCACTTGGAAGTTACAAGTTATGTAATCGTTTTTATCAAATAGATTTTGTTTTAAATTCTGCCTAATGAGTCGGAAAAAGTAACATAATCAGAAATTTGCTGCCATCCTGCAATACAAGTTTGCACCACAAGGTGATGTATTGAGTCACTTAAGACATTGAGGCTCTTGGCTCCTGCACACTCTGTCGGTGATGTGACGGACAAGTTCACACCACTTACCCGCCAACAATTGCCGGCTTTTCCTAATGACCAGGAGTGTGAATTGTATCTTGGTTAATATCTCTCGAATTGCAGTTATGTTATTGGCCTCATAAGTACAGACGCTGCCAATCTAAAGATAGAAACGTCAGCATGAAAAGCAAAGGAGGGAGAGCCGGAAGGGGAAGTTCCTCCTTCAGTTCCTGTGCCAGATTGCTCGCAAGGATTAAAGTGTTTGGATTCCCTCGAGCGCTCCCTTGTGTTTTCATTGCGGGTGTTGAACAAATCTCCATAGTGAATGTCTTTAATCCCTTCACTTCCTGTCTCTCTTACTTTCGTCCTGCTCTTTCTCTTTGCTCGCTTCGATTCATCTCATGTCTCTGTTGAGGCTCTGACTTTCTCGGCCTCGTCTCTCATGACAGGTCCTCGCAGGCAGTCGGCAGCCATTCAGCTGAGGGGAACCCTGGGAGGGCAAGACCACCGAGCAGAGAGGCTCCTCCTCAGTCATCCTGGCACTCCCACCACGCCAAACCGCGATCCCCCACGAACTCCACCGTCCCCGGCTCGCAAGGAACCGGTGGGTCTCGAGCAACAGGGGCAGTCTGTTTCCGATCCGATGCCGGGGCCCAACAAGCGGGACGGTTTGATGGGAGCGGAGGGGGTGAGGGTCGGTGCTAACGTCAACAAGGTTGCCGGCCAGGGCAGTGACGACGGGGTCTCCAGCTACTATAGGCCAACTCGTAGGGGTTCCCCGAGGCCAAGCCCCCATAATCACTTTGACATCAACGAGCACCTGCCGTGGATGATCGTGCTGCTGCTTCTGCTGGTGCTGGTGGTGATCGTGGTGTGTAGCGTGAAGCGAAGCTCCCGGGTGCTGAAGAAGGGCCCGGTGCAGGACCCCAGCAGCATCGTGGAGAAGGCTATTCAGAAGAAGCCGTCTGCTCCCCCAACACAGGCCAGAGAGAAGTGGATCTACTACTCCAATGGACAGGGTAAGTCCGCTTTTCGTTTTAACAGAATATTTGTCAGGATTCCAGGGAACTGATGATACGGTACTTCTTCAATCCTCTCAACAAGAAGCCTCAGGTCTCAATCCTGCTGGTTGTTAATAATGTCATTTTCACTGGTCGGCTGTAGGTCAGTTGGTAGAACAAGCCACGACATAGTGAACATAGGGGTTTGCATAAGATAGAGATGGTGGAATGAAACGATAAAAACACGTGGTTGCCTTGTTTTAGGTTACTCACCAGTTTATACCATTTGGAGAGCACCTTACTTTTGATTAACTTCGCCAATGAAAGTTGGGATGGAAGGTGTTGTTTTTGCCTGCTTGCATTATTTATTGGTCTGAATGGATTTTACCAATTTTTTGCAAAATATTATTAACCCGAATTGCATGAAGTCTTCAGGGATGATTTGTCATCATCCCAAGGACCAATCGATTAGATTTTGGGACATTAACGGCTAAACGTTTCTGAATAAATCCCAAAAAGCTGATCAGCGTCTGTTGCCATGGAGACGCTCCCTGCTCAGTGTTTCACACAGTAATGTCGCTACGTGACCTACCTAGTTAGCATAGATATGAGATAATGGCTAACATGCTAACTTGGTTCCGTAATGCCAAATGTGGCGTTGGCGAAGATCTGCGCTCTACCGAGTGTAGCTCTAGTTGAAAAATGTTGTCAAAAACTCTTAGAAATAAAAGGAGGTGTAATCGACGATCAAAACATTTTCTTCAATGCAAACATGAATAACTTCAGTCTTTTGGTTGATCTGTGTGGAATCAAGGTACATCATCGTCAGTGTTTCTGCCGCGTCGGCGTAACAACGACGTGTTTTCACTTGAGTCGCTTGTGAAAATCGGTCCTGAATGTCCCAGTCTGGTGTCATGACATGCCTCCATTGTGGCCGCGTGCTTGTTAACGCGATCGAACTGCTCCTGGTATCTGAATTATTTCCACCCCAGAACACACAGCATGAAGGCCAGTGGTTATACAAGCTGGGATGTGACCCTGCCCCCCCCTTATTTCCACCCCCCCAGCCCTCGCTCAGGTTGCCTTACAGCTCTCACTTCTCCAGTTTCACGCCGGCAGTCGTCGTTTATTCTACGTTCACTCTCCAGGCCTCATCCTTCATCATTTCTTCTTCCTTTTTTCCTCATTTCCTCTTTATCGTTTCTCACTGTTGCTCTTCTTTTCTTTTAAACCTTTCAAAATCCTCCCCCTTTAACATTTTACCAACTTTTGTGTGAAACAGTGTCAGTGAGGGTTTATTTTTTTATTCCGTTTCCTTTGCAGCCTTTAGAATCTCGCAGCGTACGGCTCTCCTGCGTTTTCCCTCGACTCTTTGCTCTTTTTGTTATTTTTATCAGAGCAGTTTCTGTCTCAGGTTTGATGTTTGGTTTTCTTTCTTTGTCTTTGCGGTTCCACCCAAGCCTTTTAACAGTACAACTGATACCCTCCCTCTACACACACACACACACACACACACACACACACACACACACACACACACACACACACACACACACACACACACACACACACACACACACACACACACACACACACACACACACACACACACACACACACACAAAAACACACACACAAGGCTTTGATGGTCCTGCTATCAACAGGTTGGAGGCAGTTTTCCCCACAGCAGCGCTCTTGATTTCAAGCTGAGAAAGAGGCACAAACTCGTGGTGCACCGCCTGTCGGAGACACTCGAGTCGCTACTTTGAGTGTGTGTGTGTGTGTGTGTGTGTGTGTGTGTGTGTGTGTGTGTGTGTGTGTGTGTGTGTGTGTGTGTGTGTGTGTGTGTGTGTGTGTGTGTGTGTGTGTGTGTGTGTGTGTGTGTGTGTGTGTGTGTGTGTGTGTGGTGATAAAGCCGAGCCACCCTCCAGCCTCTCTGTGTGCTGACTGACCACAGAGAACTGGTATAATCTGGTTTCAGCTGCATCGGGGTTGTTGTTGTTGGGTTGGCAAGGCTCGGCTAGCGGGTCAGTCGGGTTTCTCACACCGGCTGACGGAGAAGATGTATAGAAAATGAAGATTGAGGGGTGGGGTGGGGGGGGTGGGGGGGAAATTGTGAGGCAGTGTCGTTTTGACGCAGGAAGCGATGCAGCGCTGCCTGCGAACCACTCTGGGGTTTCCCTGCTGTTACCTAGCAGCCGTTTTGAACGTGCACCATAAATAAAGACGACTGATCAGGAGAGATATGGAGTTTAAAGTGACTGTTGAGGCTCGATGGTTCACTACCTTTTCCTTGAGGGAACTAAATTATTACAATGGGAAACTTTGGAGACCCCCCCCCCCATGTGGAATACAGTTTCTTTCTCATATTCTGTAATGATCACTTCCTTTACTCTGAGTAGAAGATCAAACCTTTCAGACCTCTGAGGTCCTCAGGAAGAGGTTGGCTCACTGTTCCTACAGTCAGAAGAAACAAGGTGAAGCAGCTTTTAGTTCCTACCTCCTCACCTGTGGAACAAACTTCCTGAACACCTGAAGACTGCTGACACACTCACTTCTTTTAAATCAGGACTTTAAACATTCCTATTTGCACAGGCTTTTGAATAAACAATAGATTTTACTTACTTTATTAAACTTATCTTAATAAATCGCTTACCTTATTTATTCTACTTATATCTTTAATTTATTTTAAAGCTTTAATGTATTTATTTTATTAATATATTTCTTATGTCTTTGTAAAGTTTTTCTGTGTTTCTTTCATTTCTTTACAAAGCACTGTGAATTGCCTTGTGTTTGAAACGTGCTCTGTAAATAAATTTGCCTTGCCTTGCCTTGCCTTGCCTTGAGGATAAACTCTTAAAAAAGCTTTAAAATTCAAAATTTCACAGCAAAAGATGAATTGAGCTCTGAATCACTGATTCACGTCCCTCTTTAACCTGACACGACGCCGTTTCTCCTCCCGCTGCTCATACATACTTTTACTGTAGTGACATAAATCCGGAGCCTCTGCGACGGTTGCAGCGGCTCTGAGCGCCGTCATCGTGTGAAATGAACCTCAAAACGCAAAGAAATGTCAAAATGTTCACTCTGTCGTTCACTCATTTAAACGGGGCCTTCGACAGCAAGTCAACTAACGAAGTGCTCCCAGTATTCGCATACCAGCCTAACAGACGCCCACGGTAGGAATTGATTCTCGCTAATTTCAATTTTATGTGTTTATTCGTTTATTTATTGGTTTGTATGTATTTGACCAACTTTTCAAAAGATTACCCTCCCGAATTACGTGACGTCTTCAGGGATGATTCGTCATCATCCAAGGACCAATCGATTAGATTTTTGGACGTTAACGGCTAAACGTTTCCGAATAAATCCCAGAAAACTGAAAAAACAAAAATCCCATACAAAGCGGATGGGAGAGGTACCTCATGGAGGAGATCAAAGGAGATCAGTGTATTTTAGTTCTTCTTCTTCTGTTCTTTTTTGTTGAGAGGTGGGCATGGTATGGACTAGCTGGATCCAGCAGATGGCGGTACTGCAACTACACAGATGCCAACTGCCGTTGAACCCAAGTGAAGAAGAAGAAGAAGGGAAACACTCATCAGGGATGAAAAAAGCTGCTGATAAGAGAGAGAGAGAGAGCAAAACAGTCATCGGGGACGACGAGAGCAGTGGTAAACAATGTAGATAGATGGAACCAGCAGATGGCGATAATGCAACTTTATGGATGCAAATCGCTGTTAAAAGAAGAAGAAGATTTCACACAGACAGACCGAGTTAGCATCGGTATGAGCTAACGGCTATCATGCGGTGTGTGTGAGTGTGTGTGTTCCCCTGATTGGATGGCGAATCACACACGCCCGTGTGTGTGCAGTTATGTGGAGATCCATGTATACACATGCAATCCAAAACAGCCATTTTACACCGCGAGTTTCTCCGCGGAGCATAAAACAAAAACAGCCCCTTAATCCGTCCAAGGTGCGTGGCTGGCTCCCCTTGAGGTTCGTAATGCCCCTTTACTAGAGCCGTTAAAGCACTCGGGCAATAAAGGCAAAAAAGAATGGGGAAACGTCAAAGCACAGATCACACACACACACACACACACACACACACACACACACACACACACACACACACACACACACACACACACACACACACACACACACACACACACACACACACACACACACACACACAGTGGTTGGCATTGGCTCAGGAGGTAGTGAAAGCTTCTACTCCCTTGCGGCAGGACCGAACGGGGCTTTCCAGGGGAAAGCATCACACAGGCATGGAAAATCTTGTTAATTTATTTGATATGTAGGTGCAGCAGTCGATTTGAATTAAAGGGAATCACAAAACATGCAGGTTAGTGTATCTTTGCCCAACTTTTAGGTCAAACAATTCCCTCAATGGTTGCAGAGTTACGCTGTATTAAGCTTTAAAAATCTGGATTTTCTCACCATTGTATTTATCTTCTCATTTTTCCATTACATCTATTTTAGATCTATTTTCTAATAAATATATTAAAGAATATCCAAACCGCTGACGTCGCTCGTCTCTTGTCTACCTGCTGACTTTTGAATCTACAAGTAGACTGGAGTAGTAGTGGATGGATATTTAAGCTATGAAGGAGGTTGGTCATCCTGGGTTAGGGTTCGGTTTAAGGTCAGATTATGAATTCTCTCTGTGCGATTATTGCTATTGCTGACTTTCTGGATCACAAATCAATACAGAACCGGAATATATCCTCCTGAAAACAGCGAGGTTAAGACGACACGGGAGCAGGTTGCAACGTATATTTCCCCGAGATGCAAAACTGCGGAGGGAAGGAAAACACCGAGCGAAGCAGCATTCTACCTGCCCCACCATCCGCCCTCGTTAAAACATCCACAACATTAATAATGCCAAGTTCCACATCCAAGCCCAGCGTGGAGCCATGTGTTGGAATCTACGGCCGCGAGCAGCACCGGGGTGGGCCGGGGTGGGCCGGGGTGGGCCGGGGTGGCCGGCGCTCCGTTCAACCTGGGGCTGATTGTGAAGGGCAGAACCTGAGAGGGGGCTTGTTTTGCCTACTTTGCACACGTTTCCCCAATTTAGCGTTTTTCCCAGATTGGACTGAGCTACGTGTACTACGTGTACTACGTGTACTATGTGTTGCGATTAAGTCCACAGACTGGTATTTGTTAAGATGCTGACGCACGCAGCGCGCCGCCACACATCGTTGTTAATGTTCTCGTTTAATTTGAACAACGTCCCGGAGCAGCTGTCATTCATCTGAACGGCTGTTTGCATACATATAGAAATATATGTGAATATATAGCCTGAGTAAATGTGCAAATCCCATCCACCCACAACACAAACACTGCAAATGAACACAGAAAACTCCAGAAAAGTACACAACAGGAAGCATCGGTTTATTGATAGTTGCTACTTCGGTTTTAGTTTAAAATCATTGAAAGCAGTTAAAATTCAGCTGCTTTGGCCAAGTGAAGATGCCACGCGGAGAAACCTTTATGAAAGGTCTCACTGGTATATCAGGTTTTTTTTTTAAATGTGTTTTGTCATTTCTATAGTTAAGCCCACATCCAGTGGGTTTAAAAGCACGGTCGACATGTGGTTAGTGCCCAATAAACTGAGATGAAGGACTCATTTGTTTGAAGCCTTAACGGGCGATTTGAATAGTCAGGAGTAGAAGTTGTGGAAGCGAAGACCCTTCAAGACACTGCTCAGGTATAGCAAACACGTCACAGCCTTCTACAAGAAGAACAATGTTTTCCTCCAGTGTCATGACTCGCAGTCCATCTTCTCCTGGGGCTCTGGAGTTTTATTTTGACAGTCACCCGTAATAACAAACCAACTTGGTCGTCTGTCCACTAGAGTGTCTGTGTTCTCCCATTGTTATACCATGTTGTACCAACAGCACCCACTAGTGGCCCTACATGAAAACACTTTATTCAAAACGTTGCCGTCGAAACGCAAAACTTTTCTGAATCAATTCTCACTTGAACGTTGTGTAAACTAGGCCTCAACATGGCAACCGTTTTCTGCCCTTCCGTAGATTTTATGTAAGCAGGCATCGTTTTCTGAACGTTGCCTCGTAAACACGAAAAACAAAAACGCTAAAATTCTGCGTTTTCACCTGAAACGTTGTCATCTCCTTTTTATTCTAATTTTAAAGTAGAATGAGCAATTTTGCTTTATTTTCGAATCAATTTTTATTTTGCTTCTAATGTTTTTTATTTGTTTTTATAAAACATTTTTTTTATGTCTTTTGAATATTTTTTTATTTAATTTTTTCTATTCTATTTACATTTTGTATTTATTTTTTCGTATTCTTAATTTACTTTTTCATATTTTTTTATTTATTTAATATATTTTATTATTTATTTAATTTATTTTAGAACTTATTTATTTATTTTGTTTTTATTTTTATTTATTTCATTTTATTCTATTTTTTATTCTAATTTTTTTAAATTAATTATTTACATTTTTATTTTCTGTTTGCTTTGCAGAGTGTGTCGCAGCTTGAAGGTTAGGAGTCGCACGCAAGCCCACAAAATGCCCACAAGCTCACAAACGCAGCCGCTCGCTGACACACTGAATCTGCACGAGACTTATATAGGTCACTTTAAATGTGGCGGCGAGGCGTGCGAGGCTGCGGGGGGGGGGTTCTCTCCTGTCACTGCGCCTTACAGCCAGCGAGGAGGGATAAGACTCGACAGGAGTCCGGCACGCGAGCCCTCCGGGACTCACGCCACCATAGAAATCTAGAGCATGAGTCAGGGATTTACTGTATGCCGTTTTATTTCTTATCTGTCTGGAGTCGGGGGATTCGGTCAAATTAGGCCAGCATTAAATTTTCGGCTTCAAACTAAAGTCAAACTGAGGTCATGTGAGGATCGTATGTGGAGAAGCAGCTTTCAGATGTATGTGTCCAGTCATGTTGCCTCTGTCCGCACGCGAGCCTGCTTCACATGTCTATTTATACTTTCCCATCGGGCGTCTGCATACGTTCATGTACACGTGTGTGTGTGTGTGTGTGTGTGTGTGTGTGTGTGTGTGTGTGTGTGTGTGTGTGTGTGTGTGTGTGGAGCAGTGACTTACTACCGCTGGCGAACGCGGCTTTAATCCGTCTCTCTGAATCACCCTGGATTTATGCACTTAGCATGTTAGACATTAATCAGGGATCAGCTTATCAAAAGTAGAGGAATTAACCGAGTGAAGTATAATGTCCGCGTACGACAAGGACCTTCAGGATGTAAAATATGGCTTCAGGTGGATTGGAAACATCAACATGGTGTACCCTGCGTGTTATAAGCAGTAGCGGGGAAAATAAATGAAGGACGATTCAGTCACACGGGGTTGAGTTATGAGCCATCTGCAGTTTCGTTCACGCAATATGAACCAATTAATGTCGTAAAGTTTCTTATAAGACGTCTATTTATCTTTAATTTCACCTCTGGAAAACTTCTACATACATTCCACTATTTTATTTCTCAGACCATCACTCATATTCGAGGAGGAAGCGTTCGCACACGTTTACGCGACGATGTTTTAAGCGAAAACGCGTCGTGTTTTTTTTTTTTGCATTTTTGCTTCAGAAAACTTTGGCGTTTAGACGACAACATTTTGTCCGGCCACTCGCCTACGTGCAGAAGAACCGTTGACGACGGCCGTGGTGCGCATGCGCAGTAGCAGCGTTTCCATGGAGATGGAGTCGAGAGCGTTTTCGAAACGTTCCACCTTCTGAGCCATTTTGTTCCGAATGTCCGTGTTCTCCCAAATATATATATATATATAAACCCTGCATTCTCTCACCCCGCAGGCATCAGCTTCTCTTTTTCTTTCTCAAACGAAAACAAAGGAAGCTGCTGTAGTCTGGCTGCACAAGCGGATGAGTCAGCACTACCGTTTCCAGCCGAGTCATTGTGGAGTCGCGTAACGGTCGTTCAGGAAGTGGAGCAGGAGGACTGACTGGTGACGAGTGTTGTTGTCGAGACGGGACGCTGCCGAGGCGAGTCGTGAGCCTGCGGGGGGATATTTACTGGCGATCCCTGCAAAACGCCCGCGTCAAAACTCCGCTGCATCGTGAAGCCACAACTGGCAGTAAACGATTGTCTCAGGAAATAAAAGTGAGCCCAGCTTTTCTGCACAAACTGGCAAGATAAGATTGGCCACGGTGCAATAATGGTGAGACTGTATGTGAACATATTGATCAACACTCAAAGAGGCAAGGCAATATATAACAGTAAAAATAAAAAATATATATAAAATTGAAGAAAGAATGACAAGTCTTGTTCAAAGTATGCACACACTTCACTATTTCACATGTACATATATTCAAAGTTCATTCAATAAATTCAAGGTTCTTTCCATATCCAAAGAGGAATTTCCAAAACAGCATGCCATTTTATATATATATATATATATATATATATATATATATATAAAGCAAATAGTGAAAATTAAGAAATTGAGTTTAGGTTGAGATCGTCGTCATTTTTGGTAGTAAATGTAGCCTTCACCTATGAATGTTGTATATATATATATATATATATATATATATATATATATATATATATATATACCGGTATATAAAATGACGACGATCTCAACATAAACTCAATTTCTTAATTTTCACTATTTGCTTTGTCGCTCATCTTCTCCTGGGACTTGGTAGTTTTATTGTTGACAGTCGCCGTAACAACAGTCCAACTTGGTCGTCTGTCCACTAGAATGGCTCAGTACTCCGTCCCACCCTGGAAGGACAATATATGGAGACCACGGGTCCAAGTGAAATGTGAAGCGTTGTCGTGTAAATGGGGCTCAACACACCCTTGAAGCGGAGCTGATTAGTGTTGGTGACTTCCCCTGAGAGCAGCGGGGTGCGGTACATGAAAAGATGGTTGACTGAAGCTCTTTGGTGACGGAAACAGGCAGAGTATTAACCATACACCATGTAAGACCAACACACTGTGTTTTGGACGAGCAAACAAATTCAAAAAGAAGGTTATTCTGTCTTCATGAGCCTCGGTTCAATCTGTTAACTGTTGTCCTTTTGGGGCGTCTCATCCTCCCTTCGGCTGAATTAGTTTTGATCGTCCGGGGATTTGCTCAGATTTAAAGCTGCTTTAGGCCCAAACTGAGCAACTGGTATCAAACTGATGTGCTTTAACGTCGAGCAGAGCTGGATGGTTTCTTACGTACAGTTCTGAAAAGTTACCTTTAGTTATAACGCCACTGATTACTTATTTTAAATGATCATTATTATTAGTATTATTATCTATTTTTTAATTTATTTATCATTTTGTTTAGTATTTTATTTAGATTTCTTTGGGGGGGGGATAGATCCCATACACCACTAATATCCATCACATTTTTACCAACTTTTTTTTTTATATTGGCTCAGGAACATATAGACTAACGCAGGCGTGTCAAACATCCGGCCCACCAAACCACAGAGAAAATGGTAAAAGTTCTCAAAGGAAACGTTGATTTATTTAACGTTATTAACCATCATAACTCTATGAGTTCGTAGGAAGTGAAGCGGTGGGATCAGTGACTGTCTCCAACAACAGTTTCAGAAGTATTTATATATACAGTATTTTTGGCCCGTCGCAGTAATGCACCTCAAACAACCTCTCCTATAGAAGCCTTCAGTCATCACCCTTGACTCCAATCAGCGCCGCACAGCGCCACCGTGTGGCCACTCCGTACACAAATAGGATGAATAAAGGGAATTTCCCAATGAGATTAATAAATTTAGATTATAGTGTTTTCACACCAAGTCCCGTGGCTCAGAATAAATAGGACTGGGAACATGGGTCTGGATGAGTGAAAATAACTGGCAAATAACCAGCGAACATGAGATAAAGTTGCTGTGTAGTTATTTCTACGTGTTCCTGGCTTTGGGTCCAGCTGAACAGGTGCTGACGGGTTCACAAGTTCAGAGACAAGCGAGGTATTTGTTTTGACTGTTTCCCCGAGATGTCTTTGACCTCCTGGTCCTGGTTACACAACCCCCGTCAGCCCACGTGACTCCTGGTCCTGCCTTGATGGTTGTTGACAGAACCTGCAAATGGGAAGTCGAACTTAAAAGTGTGTTAATAACTTCAGGAACAGAGCGATTCTGGGAGTGTCGTGTGTGACGCTCTATCCCATTGGGAGAAGACGGATTCCGACGCGGTGGACATGAATCGCAAAGTTCTTTTGGGAATCCCGACCTTTTTCCTGCCTCAACAGCTGTCAGGCCTCAGGATTAGTGGCTCCACGTATATTCCAGCCACGCAGCAGGTGTGAGTCTGCATGCTAAATACCCGACTGAAGGCACGACATGCCGCGTCTTGCTTCACCCTTGGATCAGTTGCACTGGGTGGTTTCTTCTGGTTCAATGGGCAGGATGTCAAACAGATGGCCAGTGGGTCAAAGCCACCTCGCTGGAATGCCGAGTGTTTCCACCGGAGTGTCAAACAAACAAAAACAAAATTAATAGATAGTTACTTAAGTTGTCAATATAATCAACTGCAGTTCCTCGTTTGTCCACTGGTCGTCCCACTGCTTCACTGATATTAGTAAGCACGACCAAACACGAAAACCAAATCTCCAAATCCAAACGGTGAAAGACGTCACGCAGCTGGAGAAGCGGCAGGAGTGTCATGACTCCCAGTCCATATTCTCCTGGGACTTGGTAGTTTTATTTTGAAACTCACTGTAATAACTGTTTGTGGCTCATACAACTATATGGGTACCCCCATTGTTAATGTTTCCAGTGCATGCGTGTGTGGCTTCTTCACAAAAACAATTGCTTGTCAGCATTTCTGCTGTTTCCATGTGAACGAACGTCGTTTTCAAAACGTTGCCGTGTAAACGGGAAACTTTTCTAAAACGGAAATGCTAAAATTATGTATTATAGTTCCCAACAGTTGCGAGGGACATGGCGACTGGTCCCCCAGCGCGGAACGGTGTTAAGAATTAAAAAGAATTATCTAACTGACTGTTGCTTCTGCATTTTTGCACCAAAATATAATATTTGATCAATTACTGAGATTTGTTCTTTCTTTGCGTGCTCCACATCTTTGGAAAAGGGGGGGGGGGGGGGGGGGGGGGGTGCTCTTCTATTAGGGGGTATACGGTATTTTTTTTGTGTCTGTTATCCTGTTCGTCAAGCTTACTGACCCACTTCCCTCGATTCCAACCATCTCAGAGTTTTTCTTCTTTCCTCTTTGTTCACGATTGGTGGTTGAAACGTCCTGTTTCTTTCCGTTGCTCAAGGCGTGGACATCCTGAAGCTGGTGGCCGCCCAGGTGGGCGCCCAGTGGATCGACGTCTACCAGTCGCTGGCCAACGCCACGGAGCGCGAGGTGGCCGCCTTCTCCAACGGCTACTCGTCGGACCCCGAGCGGGCGTACGCCGCGCTGCAGCACTGGACCATCCGCGACGGCGACGCCAACCTGGCCAAGCTGATCAACGCCCTGCACCGGCAGCGCCGCATCGACGTGGTGGAGAGGGTCCGCTGCGTGATGGAGGACAACCCGCAGGTGGGGTCGCGAGCGAGGCCGCGGGCGTCTTTCTATCTCTCAGCTGCTGCGTCCGCGTCGCTGGCAAACGCCCGCCGTACAGGCTGTTCTCTGCTCGTCTCCCGACATCTAATCTGTTTGTGGCGCTGCCCTCTGGAGGTCGTCCCCACGGCTCCACGTGAAAGCAGCACTTTGTCACGAAGGGGGGGGCGATTGCATACTTTCTCGGGGAGATCGCCGAGGGAGATAAATAGGAAGTGGCCCCGAGTGACGGCAGGGTCAGCCAGAGTGTGAGCTGCAGACTGGGAAAGGAAGTCAAGCAAAGAAAAGCTTTAAGAAGGGGGAATAAATTCTATTTATTCAGATTCAATTCATTTTCACAATAACACGCGACTAATCAGCCGAACGTGTCGGTTGAAGCTAAAGCTTATACACGCCGACCCCGTCGCAAAAAACAACAACAAAAAAACAAGTAACATTAGTATTTTTACAATACACATTCAATATATACGATACACAAGCTTTATATATACAGTTTATACATGCACGTCAAACCTATTTACATACGTACACATATATACACATATATTTATTTTCATACTACATTTTTTCTCCTATTTTTTATAATTGTTTTCTCATACAACTTTTCTCATTTGACTAAAACTTTTCATTTTCTTTGTCTTTATTCTGAATTTCATGTCACCTTTTCTTATTTTAAGAAAGAAATCTTTCTGTAGCGCGTACTATTTCCACTGGTTCAATTTAATTTATTTGTTTTGATAAAAAATAAAAAAATAAGACAGATCGATCTACAAACCGCCACATTTATTTACCGATCATTCTACATTTATTTAATTAATTAATTAACTTACTTATTTAACTTTTTATTTTCATTTTTCTCCAAAATACCCCCAAAAAACTGACAACATTCCTCGATGGACGCGTAAAATTCAAATATGTCTAATAATTGAATATGAATACAGACACCATGTTTGATTATTTGAAGACGTTTCAATTAATGTCCAAACATGACTCGACAGATTATTCAGATTGTTCTGTCGCCATATTGCCGCTACGAGTCGAACCATTGCTGCTGCTTCTCATCTCCTTAATGGAACCATGAGAATCGTCCATCTTGTTTTTGTTTTTTCGACACGATGGAGGCTGTGGCGCGCGCGCGCATCACGATCCGTGTAATTCGGTAAACATGTCCAGCCTCCGCCGACGGCCGCGTTAATGGAGCACAACACACAACCAGAGGACACGGCGGATCCTTCGCCACCACGCACTCTCCTCCCTCTCCTCGCTCTCCTCGCTCTCCTCGCTCTCCTCCCTCTCCAACCTCCTTCTCAGATTCACATCAGATCTCCGCCCTCTCCGTCTCCAAGGTCAACCTCGCACAGTTCCCGTCTTGTTTCTGGTTATGAAACGACGTCTTTCATCGCGGCGTAATAATCGGCGGATCGTCTAAATGGATTGATCGCGGATCAGATAGCAGATATTGAAACTCGTTTCTTCACGAGGGAGGCGAAGGAAAGACCTGCGGATGAACTTCTCGTCATTCTTCATGCTTTTTATTTGGTTTTTCTTCTGTGTGTGTGTGTGTGTGTGTGTGTGTGTGTGTGTGTGTGTGTGTGTGTGTGTGTGTGTGTGTGTGTGTGTGTGTGTGTGTGTGACCTTCACAGGTTGAAATGACCTAAACTTGGTTATCAAGGTTGTTTCCTAATAACAACACGCCTCAGCCATTATATGACAATCAGGAGCCGTCGAGACGAAACAGATCGAAGGTTTCTCAATTAACAATTTTATTTCTATCGCGTCAAATACAACAGTCAGTTCGAGGAACTTAAACAGAGAAAAACCAACAATTCCACCTGAGCATGCACGGGAGCAGTTGGGAAGGAAAAACAGTAAGAAACCTGCAGAACCTGATTTCAGAGCTGGAAACTTTCCCTGGTTCCGGTTGGTTTTGGGGGATAGAACTTAGAACATGAACCTTCAAATCAGACACCTTATCGCTGTTTCCTCTGCATTATCTGCAGAGTGCAGCTTGGAGGAACGGTTACTTTGTTTTGTTGTGTTTTTTAATTGTTTGTTTGTTTTTTCTTTCGCTTTTAGATTGAATTTAATTAAAAAAAAATTATATATAGAAATTCTTTTGGAGGGGGGGGGTTTCTTCACTTTGGTTGCTGTTGTATATCTTAAAATTCTTCCCATGGCTTTGTTCCTCTCCTGATTGGTTGCTAAAGAACCGAGTCCCAGGATAATCCTCCTTCAAACCAACAATAATACGAGGAGTCAAATTTAGATATTTGCTTTTGAAAATCGAGAGTCGAAGTGGAAGAACAGCTGAGAAATAAACCAGCTCAAACCAGAGTCGACTGAATACTTACTGATCATCGTTACCTTGTAGGTATTTTACCAACTTTTCGCAAAAACCACTAACCCGAGTTGCATGAAATTTTCCGGGATGATTCGTCATCATCCCAGGAACAATCAATCATATTTTGGGACGTTAACGGCAAAACGTTTCCGAATAAATCCCAGTGTACTGTGAACATGTTTTCCCATTGAAGTGGATGAGAGAGGCACCTCATGGAGGAGATCAAAGGAGATCAGCGCCTGTTGCCATGGAGACGCCCCCTGCTCAGAGTTTCAGAGCGATGTAGCTGCCTGAGCCACCCTGTTAGCATCGACGCGAGCTAACTGCTATCATGCTAGTGACGCTAACTCTGCTCCCTGAACAAACGTTTTTGCGCTCTACCGAGTGTAGCTCTAGGTTGTAACGTGACACCCGGAGACCTTTTCTAATCGTATTTCTTTTCATTGTTCGTTATTTCTTCCATCTTGAGACGGTTCTTCAGTTGTACGTCAGAGCGATATGTGACATCGGATTGCATTTCTGCAGTATCGATGGTTTTTCCCAGAGGAAAGAACCGGGCGTCAGCTGTCTGACGGACGTTTCTATTTTTACCCCGCGGCAGCGATGAGTTGACACCAGGCAGGGATGCTGCCCTCGTCCTTCCCTCTGTGTCTGGTTCTCCCTCCTTCGACCTTCAGCAGCCGCCACGGCCACGGCCACCGCCACCGCCACCGCCACCGCCACGGCCACCGCCACGGCCACGGCCACCGCCACGGCCACGGCCACCGCCACGGCCACGGCCACGGCGCCGAGTCCAAGGCAAACGATTTCAAGAGAAAACTAAAAGTTTTGAAAACGTTTCTCACGTCCTAATATCCTGCGGCACACTACTAATAAAAAAATCTAAATAGAAATGACATATTGTAGATTTGATACAGCACATTTAATGACTTTATATATATATATATATATATATATATATTTTTTTTTTTTACAGATTTTGTTCTCAAGAAAATTTTTAAATCAAAAAAAGAAGGAAAAGTATATATATTCATTTATCGATATGACTTTATTTTTATTGCAAATCTTTCAGCATGGTAGACAAAAAGAAATACATGTGCATCAAAAACTCAAACAAAATACAACAGCAACATAAAAAACAAGGATAATAGAGTTTAATGGTTTTATTGACAGTTTCCAGGGAGGGAGAGTCGAGCGTCGTGTGTTTCTTTCCTTTATCACATGTTCCATCTTCATGGTTGTAATCTGTAACTGAGTATATTGTACTATTGAAGTAAGTAGGGCCAGTACTCATGTAACATAAACACACACGCACACACATATATATAAGTTAATATATTGTCTATCCATGTGGTTATAACACATTCTTTATCTTTTTTAATTAGGTCGGTACGTCAAGACAAGTCATCTTTTTAGTTTTCAGTGAAATTGTAAATATTCAGGTTCAGTGAGAACGTTAGATCTTGCTGCTCTGTAGTTCTGCCGCGGTTCCAATCCTCTCCTCCTTTGTCTGGGGTTCCTTAGTCAGCAGGAAAAGTGTTTTAATAACATCAAAATCCAGAAAAATAACTCATCGCCTCTTCATCTGGGTTAAACTCTCGTCCAAGGCCCAGTTCAGATACAGTTTGAGTTTTTTCCTTTTCAAATATTTATTCATCCTTTCTTGTCACTTCTTCTCTTGGTAGCGGGCATCCTGCTGCAGTTCTGCACATCACTCATTTCATTGATTTAAACTACTAGGGTCTGTGTTAATGTGCGTCCTGCTGCCACCTGCTGGCGAGGAAGGGTGCTTACATGTTTTGAAGTTATGGTGATGTTATGGTGAGGTGATGGTGTGATGGTGAAGTGATGGTGAGGTGATGGTGAGGTGATGGTGACATCATGAATAGACCATCAGTGTGTGTTGGAGTGATTCCGGCGGCCGAGGCTCTGAGCAGAAACATCTTCGTTCTAATTAATGGAAATATTCCCAGTGTGTCTCATGTGTCCTTCACACCGCCGCAATCTGCCGGTGTGTGTGTGTGTGTGTGTGTGTGTGTGTGTGTGTGTGTGTGTGTGTCTAAGCCTCTGTCCCCGGTGAAGCCCTTGTCTTCCCTCTCTCTCTCTCTCTCTCTCTCTCTCTCTCTCTCTCTTTTTCTCCCCCTTCTCCCTCTCTCTCTGTCTTGGGAAGAGGAGGAAGTACTTCCTCTCGTGGTGCCATGTGCCAGAGCAAAGCTGCCTAATTGTGGGAGGAGTCAAAGGGAGGAGCCTATCTTGATTGGGATTGGCTAAACCCCCGATGACACTATATAGGGTTTGATTTCTGATTGGCTGGTTGGAGCAACACACTTTTTAAACCGGAAACAAGCCAGGGAGAGAGAGGACAGACTGTCTTCTGTCACTTCTGGGACGTCAGTCCAGGTATGGGGACGATTAGTACTGCTGGAGAACCTTTAGGAAGTGGATTTTGCAGAATATGACCCCTTTAACATTTGTTCTTTCAAAATAAAAGGGTCTCTCTCTCGCCCCTAATTCACCCGTTTCTGCCACGATCAGTCTTTGTGACCTCTGACCTTTCAGCTGTTTGGTATCGATGGTCAGAGGGACGATGAGGCTTGTGAGGAGGGAAGGAAAGAGAAGTTGACATGTTGGACAGTCGGCAGACGTGAGAATTTGAATTCTTCACGCCGGTTGTTGATCCGGCGCGAGCGCGATGCTCCGGCTCGTTCCCGTTCCCGTCTGCCGTTCATGCGTCTGCGCATATGTAAGTGCGCCTTTGTCAGCGGAAACAGAGAGACGTTTGTTCTGCCAGAGGCACGGTCGGCGACCCAGACAGGGAACAGGTGGTCTCTCTCTCTCTCTCTCTCTCTCTCTCTCTCTCTCTCTCTCTCTCTCTCTCTCTCTCTCTCTCTCTCTCTCTCTCTCTCTCTCTCTCTCTCTCTCTCTCTCTCTCTCTCTCTCTCTCTCTCTCTCTCTCTCTCTCTCTCTCTCTCTCTCTCTCTCTCTCTCTCTCTCTCTGCGAAAAACAAGACAAGCTTTCATGAGCTCATCCCCAAACCAGTCCCCACTGGTTCCGAGGGAGAGAGAGAGAGAGAGAGAGAGAGAGAGAGAGTGCAGAAGAAAGGGGTTTTAAGCTGCATAACGGGAAAGATGGCGAGAGACGGAGAGAGAAAACAAAGAGATGAAATGGAAGCAGAGGGAATGAAGAGAGGAGTTGTAAATACGCCACAGTTTAAAATACGTCTCACGACAACCGTTGTGGCGTCGCTCCTTTCTTCTTACCTGGTGGATGAAGGTGAAGAAGGACGAGCCACAGGACAGATAGAGAAGAATCATTTTTAAGGAGGGACGGACTGATATCAGAGGCTTTTATTAAAATCCATACAAACGTCTTCATTATTCCCGTATACGTTTTATTATTACTCATTATATATATACACGTTAGTAATAAATCATTTTGTGCTATAGATTTGTATTGGTAGAACTTGTATTTATTTATTTATTCTAAATTTATACCGTACATCTGTACACTTTTGTTTTTAATCGTTCACGATAATGTCACTACGATGGATTCAATATGCTTTTAATAGATTTACTATATTGCCAAAAGTATTTGCTCGGCTCAGTTGTGGCATGCAGATTATTTCTACAAGGCAGGCGAGCAGATACTTTTGGCATTTTATTGCCCGTCTCATCCCAAAGCGTATCCGGTGTTTCCATCTTCTGACTGTCATTTTTGTCTCCTTTTGTCTCTGTCCACAGTTTGACATCAACCAGCTGATGACCTCAGTGAATGTAAGCCAGAGCCTCAGTCCCGTCCACAAGCCGCTGGAGTCTCCCGGTAGTGTGGGCAGCGGGGGCAGCGGCGGGGGCAGCGCGGGGGGGGTCCGGGCCGGCGCCGTGGGCGTGGAGCAATCCCCCGTGGACCGCACCAAAGGCTTCTTCCCCGACGAATCGGAGCCGCTGCTGCGCTGCGACTCCACCTCCAGCAAAGACTCGGCGCTCAGTCGGAACGGCTCCTTCATCACCAAAGGTAGAAAGACTGAGTTTCTTCTTCAGTCCCTAAAGTCATGAAGGACTTTAAATGACTGAGTGAATATTATATTAATATTAATGATATTCAGTCACAGGAGAAGGGATTATTTCACCATCTTTGACTTTTGTTTTGTCTTTAGCTTCAATAGAAATTAAATACTGTTGTTTTTCTCATCGTCTTTCATTAATAAGAGAACATGTCGCCCAATTTACATGCGACATAAATTACACATAATGACAAGAAAATCTTAAATGAAATAGAAATAAATAAATTGCCTGACCACAAAATAAAAGTCCTGTACATAAGTGAATTAATAATATTTATTAATAACAATAACAATAATAATAATCCTTTATAAATGCATCAATAAGCATCACATTTCAATAACCACTCAGTTTACACACTATTACTCCATTCATAAGTCACATTTAAACTATACAATAACTATATACAAAAACTATCAACTATCAAAATAACTACACTCATAAACTATATAAAATATCTATATATGTGTATCTGCTTTTATTTTTACACTGTTGTTGATGGCCCAATGTTTGCAGAGGCTGGACTCAAGTATGTCAAAACTTGTAATATATCGAAGGTGAACTTTTTTCCCTATTTCGTAGCGCCCCCTGGAGGCCGCGGCGCCCTGAGCATTTGCTTGTATTGCCTAATGGGTCAGTCGGGTCTGGAAAGGACCGATCTGGAGTTTAACATTCAGGCTCTGTGGAAAAAGTGAAAAGTCACTCATGTGTTTTCATGCAGGAGGGAACATCAGTCACCTCATGTGTTGGAGCTTACTGCCCCCATGTGGTCAAAATAGGGAAGGACAACTTGTTACTGAGCCCATTTAGCTGAATTAATTATGAGTTAATGCAACTCATTTAATCAAAAATCCTTCTTGTACGTCTCTAATTTGAAGAAAAATACTTATAATTCACAATTCTACCTTGAAATAACCTCAGTAGAGTAAAAAACTTTTCTATTTTCACCTGTGAAATCAATGAATATTTAATGTTTGGAAACACAAAGTTGCCACAAAGCATGGATGCTGGGCCACCAGCTGTTTTTACAAGTCTTTATTTTATTTTGACACTTAATTTACTGACATCTGTTCGCATTTGATCTGTTTGTGCCACATTTATTTAAATTGTACTTCGTCTCACTTCGTGGTACAGACAAAGCAAAGTTCAGCACGTCCTCATGCTGACATTATATTATTATTATTATTATTATTATTATTATTGTTATTATTATTATTATTGTTATTATTATTATTATTAATGATTTTCGCTTTTGTAGATTTTTGGCTTTGCTGTGCAGAAAGTTTCACGATGAAGCCACTGGTTCTGGTTGAAAACCTCGAGTCTTTCCTTCCTCCCCGCCCAGAAAAGAAAGACACGGTGCTCCGGCAGGTGCGCCTGGACCCGTGCGACCTGCAGCCCATCTTCGACGACATGCTGCACATCCTGAACCCCGACGAGCTGCACGTCATCGAGGAGATCCCCGCCGCCGAGGACAAGCTGGACCGCCTGTTCGAGATCGCCGGCGTCAAGAGTCAGGAAGCCAGCCAGACGCTGCTGGACTCGGTCTACAGTCACCTGCCCGACCTGCTGTAGGCGGAGGACTGGGGGGGGGGGGGGGGGGGGGGGGGGGGGGGGG
The DNA here is from genome assembly GCF_963383615.2 of Lipophrys pholis. NCBI lineage: Eukaryota > Metazoa > Chordata > Actinopteri > Blenniiformes > Blenniidae > Lipophrys > Lipophrys pholis. Next base: position 22,880,492 of record NC_137649.1, read on the forward strand.
GGGGTTGACCCCGCGCCGGGTACGGGGGAGAAGCTCCATCATCCACACCTTGTAGGGGATTTTACAGATCTGTACTTGTATTTACGCCTCTCCTATTCCAATTGCCTGCTCGTCTTGTGCGTGCACGATTACTCCGTCACTCCCTCACATCCTCCGGCAGGATACAGGGTCGACGCGCGGTGTGAGACACCTGGTGTGTGAGACGCCCGGTGTGTGAGACGCCCGGTGTGTGAGACGCCCGGTGTGTGAGACGCCCGGTGTGAGACGCCCGGTGTGAGACACCTGGTGTGTGAGACGCCCGGTGTGTGAGACGCCCGGTGTGTGAGACGCCCGGTGTGTGAGACGCCCGGTGTGAGACGCCCGGTGTGAGACGCCCGGTGTGAGACACCCGGTGACCCTGCAGCACCGCATTATGTAACAGCGGTGCAATATGTAATAATGTTCGCTTGTCATTTTCAACTCATTCTGTAATAACGGCGCATTTTAAAATAACTTATTACATATTTGAACAGTTATTACAAAATGTTAGTATTCCGCTTTTTTTTCTTCTTTTTTTTTTAAGTAAATGTAATCATTTTTGCCCTTTATTTTCAGACATGGTTTTATGTTCCAGATCACTTCTTGCCAACACAGCGACGGCAGAACGCAGCTCGATATCAGGTTGAACTTGTTTTCAGTCAGCGGTCATCGTGGCTGGGAGACTTTTAAAGTTACTAACAGTTTTTCCACCGGCCGTTTTTATTTTCTTGAAGAAATGAAAGCAGATTTTAAGTGTCACCGAGCGCATTTAATCATTTTAACCCGCATTCTGTAACAACATGTAACAAGTTATTACAAAATGCGGCGTTATTACACAATGAGTTGAAAATGTACTCCCTTATTACATAATGCGGCGCTACAGACCCCGATGCCTGGGACTTACCACCAAACTCCCCACCGTGTGACAGATACCTCGCTAAACCGCTGCCGTGCCGCCAGCTGGGGACCACAACGTCAGAAATACAAGCGTCACGTACCAGCCACAACATTAGGTACACCCTGCTGCAGTGCCGGCCTGGTTTTTCTTTTTGCCTTCAGAACTTAATTAGCCGTGTCGTCGAGGTACCGGAGAACATTCCTGTCAGGACTTTGCGCCGACGTCTGGCTTCACAGTGTCCCGTAGGTGTCTTAATCTCCCGCTCCACAACATCCCCGAAGGAGCGCCGTCGCACTGAGCCGTGGTGACTGTGCAGGCTTCGTTTGAGTTCACGGATACCAACCCAGGGGTGTGCGGCGTGTCGCCCTGCCGGAAACGGCCATCAGAGGGCGCCATGCTGCACAGGCACCAGCAGTTGGTAAGAGCCCGGTTCAAAGTGACTTGGAGCGTTCGTTCCTACGCTCTGGCAACCACAAGTTTTGTGGTTGAACCCAAATCTCGTGTCTCGTCGATTAACGTTCCGTTGACTCAACAACGTTCCACGTCGTTTTTTACGCATTTTAAACGTTGTGAAAAACCAAGTCTGTTTCCACGGCAACACTGAAAACGATGTAGGCTCGATGTTTGGCCACTAGTGGGTGCTGTTGCCGATTGTTGTACTGACAAAACAACACGTGTGCGCAGACAACAATACCATATAAACATTAACCGTCCCATATTAAAGAGTCTTCCCACAATTTTGCGGAGGTGTCAGAGGTCCAACAACATTTTTATTCAAAGTTTATTTCCCCAAATGCAGCCTTGGTCCTGAAATTCAGTCCCTCTAGTGGCTCGACTGAGAACAGGCTGTTTCTGTGTCTGTACCTTTAAATGCTAATGAGCTGTGTCTCTTTTATGAGGAGGAAAAAAAGAAAAAAGCTCTTCTACCTGTGCGAGGGTCAAAGTGAGTATCCCCTACCAGAGGGCGGGGTTATCTCCCCACATGATGTCATAAAGGGAACAATCCCAGAATCGCCTGTATGAGCAGACAATCGTTAGAAAGTGGAGCAAGTGAGGGAGATGACAGACTTTCTTCACTTCTGGGGCCTCGTACAGGACGTGAGGACACGCGTTAATGTTAGAAAACCATTAGAAAGGGAATTTAGCACAATATAATAATATATGATACGAGCTGGATGGTTGGAGACGGGTTAGGGTTTGGGCCGAACACACTTTGGAAGTGGATCTAAACTTGACGCTCCCGCATGTTTCCTGTCTCTGCAGTCAGGTGCGCTTCCACAGGTAATGGCGTGCGAGAAATTCCTCATCTGGAAAACTCGTCGACGTAAAGAAAAGAAAAAAAACTAAACGGTAAAGAAAGACGTTCTGCGGTGTTTTCGCGCGCTGCACACGGTGCGGCGGTACGTTCCAGGCTTCACGTCAAGACTCCAGAACCTCCGAACTGAGAAACGTCGCTGTGGCGACTCCAGAGAGAGAAAAAACACACAAAAAGCACTTTTATTCACTTTGAAGGACCAGCGTGTCACGTTTAGTGAATTCTACCGTCGTAGTTCTTTACCTTTCCATAGAAGGTTCTACTGGAACTGAGAACCACACACACACACACACACACACACACACACACCAGAGGACGATGCCACCAAACTCTACACGCTGGTCCTTTAAATGGCCAATGCCTTCATGCTTTTTAAAGAATAATACCTGTGGGTTTTTTTTGTTTGTTTTTTTGTTCTTATTGGTGCCAATTATTTCATTCTCTCTCACCAATAATCATAATTACTTCAATCTTGCAAATGTTATTTAAGATCAAGCATGGCGACCGTTGCTAATTATTGCAAGTAAAGTCCGTGGAGAACCAATAAGCTATAACTCAACGACACTGGTATTATTCCTGTATTTTCTCATACAGATGGATTTTTTATTTTTTTTTTTACTTTTTTCTTTTATTTTGGCCCACTTGTGGACTGACCTTTACGCCACGTGCCTGAACTTTTCCTTCTTTTCCCTTTCGTTGTAGCCTTGTTTTTTTGTTTTTTGACGGAAAGACTTACGACCTGTCCAGAAAGCAGAAAGCGCGGGTACCGATACGCACAGCCGGACCTCTGCTCGACCCCCGTTTGCCTCAACTGATGTAGCGTTGATAAAGTGTTCTCGATGCATTTTGGAGCTCCACGTCAGCTTGGTTTTTTCCTCACGATAATTACACGTTGTTTTTCCATTTAAATGTAATACTGATGCACTAATTCTGTTTTCTATCCATGAGGCAGATTTACGCCGTTTGGATCCTTTTTTTTTTTTCTTTTCTTGTTCTGTTTAGCTAACATTTTGTTTTTTGTGTTTTTTCTTGTATTTACTTCCTATGATTTCTCCCGTCAGCGGGCGTTCACGTGTATTTACCCCCGGCTGACTGGGACGTGCATACTCCGTTACTCTACTTGAAGTCGTCGTGGCGCTTGATTTAAACGAGGACGATCACGGGGCGCTTTTTGGTTCCTTCTACATCCGATGTTCTTAATACTTAGAAAGCACCACCAACCAAAAAAAAAATTAAATTAAATTAAAAAAAAGGCAGAAATAAGGTGTCTGGAGAGGACGGACGGTTCTGTCGATGGAAAAGTGGTGCTCCGTGTGAACTGTCAGCAGTCACCCCGACACGAGGAAACGTCGGACTAATGACTATTTAAAGTATTCCACGCTCACAACAGATGTAAAGTTGTGCTGCGGACGGCTGAGGCGCGCTGCGGGCGACGAAGGCGGCGGCCTCCTGTTTTCCAAGGAGGTCTGAGGAGGCGAGGTGTGAAATGTGGCTTTGAATGGATGATTTCATTAAATTTCACGCGTGTAACCAGTATGTTTACTACTATGTAACCTCTTAAAAACAAAAATCAAGGAATTAAAGCTCGAAGCGTTTGTACGACCTGGTGTGTGATCGTGTTTGTTCCAAAGTTTCATTCTGAGTCGGGTCGTTTGAGAGACGACACACAGGAAGCAGGGAAAAGGTTTGATGTTCTCCGTGTGACGTGTGGTGGGGGGGGGCGCACTCTTCTAGAAGTCGTTTTGTTTTAGTATTATTTATTTAAGCAGAAAAAAATTTATAAAAATCAACTAAATCCATGAATTGTTTCAAAGAAATACATTTTTGGGACATTAAAATGGCTGTATGTATATATATATATATGTATTATGGATATAGTGTGAATTAGGCTTTTATGACATTTAAAAAGTAGTTGTTTCGGTACTCGGTATCAGCAAGCGGCTAAAGGTGAGTATTCATACTCGTCCTCTAAATGGAATGAAGACATATTGTACAACTCTTTACCTACATGTTTTCTTTTTGTCGATCACATCCAGGCCTCGGTCCTTATTTTATTTTATTTTTAGCCGAGTTGTATTCTTGTTCTACACTTTTCCTAACTTCTATTCCCTGGTTCTCATTCAACCACGGCTGAGAAGAGGGTCAGCGGGCTCCGGTTACACTCTGAGACCGGAGCAGCTTCTGAATGAGGTTGTTGTACGTGTGTGTGTGCGTGTGTGTGTGTGCGTGTGCGTGCGCGTGTGTGTGTGCGTGCGTGTGCGTGTGTGTGTGTGTGTGTGTGTGTGTTTACCGTAAAAGTCATCAAACCTGCTGAATTCAGGACAACAAAGGTGCTCAGATCTGCAGCGATTCACTGAGGACCGGTTATTTATTGGAGCAGAATGGAAGGTGTTCACGCTGGAACCGATCCAGTGGCGGCCATATTGGCTTCCCTGTTAACTGGTGACCCTTTTGCGTCCCTCGTTGCTGCCAATAGCGGACGTTAAAAACCCAAAAGAAATCTGTCGCTGCCCCGACGAACGCCGTTTAACAGCATTTGCAATGACGTTTGGAAGTGTCGTTACCTTTCACGAATGTCTTATCTTCATATATACGGCTACTACCAGCAACGATGGACGCTAAAGGAAGTCGGTCACCATTTACCAGGGAAACCAGTTAATCCGAAACACCGGCACAATGCGCTAATGTTTACGGTGGATTTATCGCTATGACTTGTATGAGCGCTGTCGTTCAACCAGTTTGTACCAGAATGTGACCCAGGAGGAGAAACTCCTGAAGATGGCGGGTTAAATATATTGTGTCTGAATACGTTTCTTAGTTTGGTCGTATGTGTTGTTCGTTACTAGCAAGTAGCTAATGCTAGCTCCTGCTAACTGTTACGGTTTTTCATGTTAAACTGAATTTATTCAGTATATCAGTTATCTTTGTGATTTATCTCCCCGTGGGGGAGTGAAAGTGAGTATCCATTAAAAGAGGGGAGTGGTTATTTCCCTGCATGACATCATGAAGGGACAATCTGTAATTTGTCTGTATGAGCACAGAAAAGTGGAGAAAGTGAGAAAGAGGACAGACTTTCTTCACTGCAGGGCCTCGCACACACGCATTCCTGTTAGAAAACCATTAGAAAGGGAATTTCGCAATATATGGGACCTTTAATTGTTGGGTATGTTTACTCATACATCGTTTCCTTTGTTATCCAAGTTAATTGTTGTGGACGTCACATTCAAAATCAATATTGCCACGTGAATGCAAAATGTTTCTCAGACAAAAACACCAAAACAATGTGTTTCCACTTGATGTGGTGCGTGCCTTAATTAGATAGATTTCTATAAAAAACCTGAACAAGTTTTTCAAACAAAGTAAAAGTTGATTTTAAACGATTTTTTATTGAATCCAAAAAGGCAACAAATGACTTTTTGTTTTTTTTTTCAAATCTGCTGAAAGATGTGAAATCCTTTCCGACATGATGTTTTCCTCCACACTCTGATAAAACTCATGACGACACGTTTTCATAAACTGACCTTCGGTACAGTTTTGATGCTAATGCTACTTCTCTAGCAATGCGTTAGCTTTCTCTGCTTCCCGTCATATTGTTGTGTTACATCTGCTACTCTGACTCAGACACGGGAACGCTGCTATTTGTTTGAAGAATCGTCTTGTATTACAAAAAAACAAACAAAAAAGAAAGGTCCATTGTTATGTCATGAAAAAAAATCTCTACTGTGAATCCATTGTTGCTTTACGCGCCGACACTGACTCATGGTGTAGAAACAATGACTGATGTTTTTAAATGTCGCAGGCTGAGACACGAGGAAAGTCTGAGTGGTTTCATATCTCAGATTCTTCCACAGAAACCCGCAGAACGAGCCGTCTGGCTCGTACGGCGTGAATACTCTGTATTGTCCGTGGTGTTGGAAATCGCTTCACAAAGGGAACAGAGGGAGAAGAGCACCGTCCTGTTGGAGGCCTTTTAAATCACCTTAGCTGTAGTCCATCTAATAAACCCCCTTTTAACCTGGAGGTTTGAAAGACCGGGTTTAATATATAATTAATATAAAAAATAAAAGTCCATTTTCAGTGTATTCATAATCCAACTTCCCCATCAGTTACTTCAGTCACTTTTTTTCCCCATTTCACTTTCCTGTAAATATAATAATAATTATCATTATGACCTAACATTTCCACCAAATAAAACTTGGCTGCAGCCACAAAACATTTTAAACATTTTATCTTTAAAAGTTAAATACGTACTTTTGCTGCACATGTGGAAACATTTATCAAGTCTTAGATCTTTAAAAAAAACTTTAAGCCGTTTCTCAGTAGATTTACCCATTTCAGCTTTTTAAGGTGGTTATTTGGAAAAGTTTTACTTCTTTTGTTTTTACCTCCTGAATAGTTTCTAACTGAAGATCGGGGGAGTTTAGTGATTTTAGTGGAGAGAACAAAGTATATTGTTCATGCAGAGGTGCCATGGTGAACATTTCTGCTTGAAATATCTGCGGTTGACGAAATCGTGACGGCTGCACACCTTCGTCACGACGTCCGAGGAACTGCAGATTTTGTGGCATTTTTCCAGTCAAACATGATCTCGGATGGATTCAGATGATTCACTTCACCGGCGACTTTTTTCTTCCGTTTCTCAACTGAGCCGAAAGATCGTTTTCAAAGTTTTTGTTCCCACGCTCTCCTTAAAAACTGTTTCAAACTCGGAACTGCTCTCAAAATAGAAAGTCCCCCCGTCCCACCTTCTTTCAACAGTTTTCAGCATTTTAAAGGCATTGTAAATACAACCTGCACTCAGTCACACCTCTACTGTACAGCTGACAGGTACCTGACGACAGCGACGGCTTCCTGAAGTGCAAAGGGATTTCAAAACACCGATGCAGGGTGACTTAATTAGAAAAAAGACCTACCGTATAGTTCCTAATAGAGGAGCACCCCCCTTTTCCAAAGATGTACAGTAGTTGATATTGAAGGAACCAAAACTAAATATGTTGCGGAAGAAACGTATCTATTTAAAAGCACATAACTGAACCAATATAAAGTTGTATACTATATATATATATATATATATATATACACAAAGATGTATACTAAATAAAATGAGACTTTAGGGGCCACATACAGTGAAGTTTTATCTTGAAACAAATGACGACAATGTCAACATGAAGTCGATTTTAATTAAACAGTCTGGAGCAAAATACAGTGAAACGTCCAAAAAGAAAAAAAACACTTGTGTAAATCCTATATAACCACTTTGCTTGGTGGTTTGACGACCAGATTCCTCATCAACTTTATTCATATAGCACCAGATACAACACAGTCATTTCTAGGTGCTTTTAGAGAAACCCGACAATCAAATCCACATGAGCGACTGTGGAAAGGAAAAACTCCCTCTAACAGGAAGCAACCTGCAGAAACCAGACAGAGAGGAGGCTTTCTGCTGGCTGGTTGGGGAGAGGGTAGAGGGTAGAGGGTAGAGGAGAGGATAGACAGAGAGATTGGGGGGGGGGGGGGGGGGGGGGGGCACAACCTGGTTCAGGTTAAATTAGATTGGAGCCTTTAGCGGACGGTTATGGCCCGTTTGACTCCCTGTATGGGACCTTTTTTCACAGTTTTTCGGGGATTTCTCTTGAAACGTTTAGCCGTTTACGTCCCAAAATCTAATCGATTGATCCTTGGACGATGACAAATCATCACTGAAGATTTCAGGCATTTCGGGGGTGTAGTTTTTGCTAAACTTTGGTAAAAATTCATACACACAAACCAATAAATAAATAAATACACGCAGACGAAAACATAACCATCTCAGCCAACCTCGATGGCGAAAGGTAAAAAAAAAGGCAGCTTCTTCTCTAGAAGGGAATTAACTGTTCAAGTTTGTTGAACACAAGTGGTAAAACTGGACCCACAAACAAAAAAGTACTCTAAATCAAAGCAGCTGGTACTTTCTCTAAACTGCTTGACAGAGTTGAAATGGTCGAAGATTCACAGACCACAGTCCAAAAGCAAACTAACTCAAACACACGCCAGCGTTTCATGAGGCTGACTGAGCCCACGCATCCCAAAGCAGCTGGAGCTGTTTGAAAGGCAATCAGCTGGTGGGCGGAGCCAAGGCAATCAGCCGGCATCCTCCAATCCGAGCGCCCCACGTCTGAACTGGAGGAGGAGGAGGAGGAAGCTTGTGAGAGCACCTCCACCTCCACACATAGAGGGGGGGGGGGGCGAGGCCATCCAGCGAGACGATGGACAATAACAAACATGGCAGCGTCCAGAGTGTCATGACTCTCCGTCCATATTCTCCTGGGACTTGGTACTTTTATTTTGACAGTCACCGCAATAACAATCCAACATGGCCGTCCGTCCAAATGAATAGTCTGCGTACTCCAACTGTCAATGTTTATGGCGTTTTGTTCTCTGCGTGCACGTGTGTGTGGTTCCACTACAAAAACGACCAACGGCGCCCACTTGTGGCCCGACGTGCAAACTACTTGGTTTCTAGCGTTTTCCAGTAAACAGACATCGTTTTCTACCCGTTGCTGTGCAAATACGAAACCTTTCTGAAACGGAAACCTTGTCGTGGAACCGAGGGCAGCCATCTTTTTTTCTGTCTTTTCTAGAGCTTTTCCAGATCCCCGCTGATCACAGCCGGGGTGTTAATGTGACGGGAAAGTCCGTCGTGAAACGACATTTCAGTGTTTGAAGTCAGTTTTCCACTCATACACAAGGCTTGAAGTAACTGGATGACACGCCTTCAAAACCTTTGAGAACCAGTTCCACTGTCATGCTCAGTTATGTCTCATATATTTCTTCACCTTTACAGTAAATACAATCGTCCCGTCAGCTTGTTTGACTGCAGGGCTTTTCCCCAGACGTGCTGTGAGTCTGAATCACTGCAGCTGCAGGTTCAACGCAGATTTTTATCTTCACGGCTTCTGGAAATCTATTTTTTTCTTCTGCACGTACATGTAACAGAAATACATTGAGACCAAGAGAATAAGAGAAGGAGAACAAATACAGTAAAAGCCTTAAAATGAAATTCAAGAGAAAAATGAAAGATTCTCACGCTTTATTGTGAAAGTTATGCCTGCTGGTTTGCATTTCCTACTGCTTGAGAAATGTGTCCTAATTACATGCAGCAAAAAAAACAACCAAACTGTACTTGACAATCTGCTCTGTGTGTAAAAGTGACACTAAATATTTTGTAGCTTGATCCCAGTAAGTCATGATGTTTGCACTTTCTTCGGCTCAGAGAAGGTTGTGGGTTCAAATGCCGTCCAGGACCTTCTGTGTGAAGTTTTTCTGTCTTTAAAGGAGTCATATTATTCAACTTTTCAACTCTTCCTCTTGGTCTGGTCGCTCCAGAAACCTTCAGTATTCAAAGTTTATTTCTTCTCCTTGATTTTCCTCCATTTGAATATTGGATCATAGGAGCTGCATTCAGAATCTGCTGTGTCTGTGTGAGCTGGACTGGCTCCGCCCACACGTGCTCATCTTGGGAAGAGGAGGAAGTACTTCCTCTCGTGGTGCCATGTGCCAGAGGAGAGCTGCCTAATTGTGGGAGGAGTCAAAGGGAGGAGCCTACCTTGATTGGGATTGGCTAAACCCCCGATGACACTATATAGGGTTTGATTCCTGATTGGCTGGTTGGAGCAACACACTTTTTAAAACCTGAAACAAGCCAGGGAGAGAGAGGACAGACTGTCTTCACTTCTGGGACGTCAGTCCAGGTATGGGGACGAGTAGTACTGCTGGAGAACCTTTAGGAAGGGAAGTTTGCCTAATATGACCCCTTTAAATTACTCAAAAAAAATACTTGAAATAGATCTTAACAACACCTAAAGTAAAAAAGATTTGTTGTATTTGAATAGTGTCAAAAGCTCACACACACACACACACACACACACACACACACACACACACACACACACACACACACACACACACACACACACACACACACACACACACACACACACACACACACACACACACACGCACACACACACACACACACACACACACACACACACGCACGCACACAAAAGGACCTCTAACAAGGAAGCCTGGGAAATAATTAAACCTGTTTTGTGACTTTGAGCCGTGGAGCCGCTCATATTTAAGGAAGTTCTCTCACTGCATGTTTCCAATAGTTTCAGCTTTCAGGTCTGACAGCATCTCTGGAGGATTTTAACTCGAGCAGAGGAGAGGAGAGGAGAGGAGAGGTAAGCTTCTACCATTTTCTCTCTTTCTTTCTAGTTTCATTCACGAATCACGTTGCATGTTTGAGCTCGGACCTCTCCTCTGTCTGTAAACGATGCTTGTTAACTCAACCTGGAGCTTCGTTGTTGCTGACGAAGCCCCTTTGAGACGTGACGTGGGAATGAAGAAGAGCGCTGACAGACACGCGGGATGACGGGAAACGGTGTGATCCAGTGTTGTCCTGGTGAATTAGGAAGGAGAAACTCTCACGTTCTAGTTCAGGAGGAAGTTAAAGAAAGACGGCTTCGGGTTTAATTATCATCCAGAGTTTGTCTGAGAGGAGAAGAGGCAACCTGGACAGATATTCCATCCTCCTCATGGCTCCTGCAGTATCGACAGCCCACTGCATTTCATTCTGATATTTAATTCCATGTTATCATAAAAGCTGATCCCGGATGTAGAATTTGATCTCAGTCCAAATCAAGCCTCTTATCCTTTTTGCATTCTGTCAGTTAGTCTGCAAGTTTTGATCAAAATCCAAAGTTTTTTTTTTTTACTTTTTCTGTTTGTTAACCAACAACCCGACAGCATCCCTGTTAACGGAACTGCATTACTCTTGTAATGGGTCAAATTTGAATTACTGCCCTTGTATATATTGTACATATAGTTCCGTACATGACAGAAGTGGTCCCGCCGTCACGCGAATGCTGGTTTAAAACTGATTTTAAACCTTTTTTCTTTTTTTTTTTTTATCAATAAACCAAAATGGGACAAGAATGATATGGATCGCCTACATCTTCACCATTAAAACTACATCTCCCGCCAATTTACAGAAAAGCAGCAGAAGGAACCTCATGTGAAATAGACTTTATCTATTATAGAAAGACGACTTCCTGTCCTCTGACGATAAACTTTTTGGGTTCATCCTCATGTTTTTCTCCCACTGCTGATTTTTTTTCGAGCTCATCTTTGTGTGTATTGGCGACAATTTCATATGGATTTTTTTTCCCCAAACATATTTCTGTATCGGTGATACACGTTTGATGTAAAAGCTTAAATTTAGTAGTTTTGTGAATTCCAGAGACATCAGACAGTTCCAGGACCCTGAAACCAAAAAGGACCACAAGAGCCGTTTTCACAGTTTTCCATCAAATGAAACATGCTGATTATCTGAAATGAAGAAGAAAATACATATTTATAGCTGTTGTGGCCATTTTTAACAATATTCTTTCATGGATTTTCACACTTAAGTAATTTTATACATCTTGTCTATTTTACAATTTAGCTGTTTGGATCAGTTTTAGCTGCACAAGCACTTTCTTTCTTTTTTCTCTTATTCTTTCTCTATTTTTCCTTCTTTGTTTCTTTTCTTTCTTTTCATTTCGTATCTTTTTGTAGATCTTTTCTTTCTTTTTCTCATTTCCCCTTTTTCAGTTTTTCTTCTTTCTTCCTTTTTATTTTTCAGTTTTCCTCTTGTTCTTGTCCTCACATCTCTCTGACTTATCAGTTTTATCTTATTCGGCTGTTTTTATTTCTGGAATAGGTCTTTTTTTTTTTTTTTTTTTAATCACAATTTTAATTTTTTTTGAAAAGAAAAGAAAGAAAAGTTTATTTTCTGAAGGTTTCACGCTGCAGAGGAGCTGAACGAGACCATTTTTGACTATAATTTTAAAAGATTAAATTAATCTGTGGTGGTTTTCTTTGTTTATTAATGAGGCAGTTTGTTGTTGGGAAGATTCTTGTGAATTTGAAGTGAGTAGAAAGTAATCTATGCTGAAATCGTCGCTTCATGAGGGATTTGGGGATCCGATTTTGGAAATGACTCTGACCACACATGAGAAAGTGTTTTAAACTGATTTAAGGACGACGTCATGTTGAAAATAACTGACTAATGTGGATATTCTGATGAGGATGGTGAGGAAGGAGAAACCCCAGACTCGTCATCGTTCCCTTCATGTCAGACGTTCCTGTCTCGATGGCGTCTACGTTTCACAAACTGTTGACTAACAGGACCTTTCTTGTCTAACGATGAGTGCAAAATGCTCCAGAGTCCATTTAACCACTTCAAATGTCAACATGTTAATGCTGCAGGCTGAAGGGCTTCTTCTCGGACGCCATGCGGTCGATTTAATTGCCCTCTTTGGGGATAAATGGAAGTTCTTCTAAAAATCTTATCGCCGTTTCCAAGACAATAGAGAGAAAAACTTAAGCGGGTTCCTGAGGCGTAAAGGAAGAAGTCTGTTTATTCTCGTAACCACGAGGAAAAAAAAAAGTGCCGTGGGGCTTCTGCTGCTCAAATTACCCTCCATTGTTCGGGTGTGAAGTAAAGCGGCGCCACCAAGGTGTCGTTTCGCTCTGAGGTTGAGAGGGAATCCAAAGAACGGACTGTATTTTATATAGTTTAGGGCCGTTAAATGTCTTGATCCAAAACACTTTGACACACAGACGAGGGGAGATGGGGGATTCTTTCTTTCAGAATATAACACAGAAATACAAGGAGTGAAACGAAACTGTGCAGGAGAGGAAAGAAGCCCAACGGGCTTATATGAAATTCTCCCCATTAATAACAATTACTTTATTGTGAAAATCGAAATAACAAAGGATGAAGGAACAACAACAAGCAGAGAAAACTAAAGTTAATAACAACAACTCAGAATCGGTAGGATTCCATTTGGACACGAGATAATTACAACAATTTTAACAAGAAAAATCTAGACATATAAAATATACATGCTTGTAGAGTATTAATAGATGAAATTCATATAACTTTTCAGAGGTGCAGTTGACTTTGTCCTCACATGTCTTAGGCCTGTCTCATTAATTGTCCAAAGTTGTATTATTGTCCTCTTACTGGCACACAGTATCCAGTTACTTGTTTGAAAAAGTTACTTATGTATTTATCCAAACACAATAATAATTGATAAAATACCTATGTTGCTATCATATCTTGTCAGTCCACAACAACAACAACAACAACAACAATAATAATAAATACTTTCTAAATCTTGACAAGCTGTTTTATATTATCAACATATCAATTTCCTGAAAACCATTTGTGGGAAAATATAAGATACTCTAAAAATTGGGATAAATACAAGCTTAAATAATAGTTACCTGAATACAGTATATATCAACTGAAAATATACCTATATGCGTGTATAAATATACACACACCTTAAATTACATGATAAACTGAAAACTGTTGTAACTATTAATTATTTGGTTTATTAGAGTTAAACTGGCACCAACAATGTTAAAATATTGATATTTGTACTATAAATATAAACGTGTGTTTTGGATATTTGTCTTCTTTTCCCTGCTTGTTGGTAGAAATCTTTTCCGCGTGTGATTAGTGGCTTTAATCAACGTGCTCAGGTGATGGCTGACCGCCAACACGGACACGGTCATACCTGAAGCGGCGATAAAGAAGAAGAAATATTATGTGAAAGATAGATAAAGATTATCTCTTCATGCTCGAGGTTCACAAACTGAAGATTGAATGAAACGTTTCACACAGCAACAAGTGTCTTTAGGATTCGCAAAGAGCAACAACACACGGGTCTAATTATTCTCTGCCTTCTGCAGGACAATGAAACACAAAGGACCAACTTGTACAAAGACTATACTTATCTCACCAGGCAATGCTGTGGGGCAGCTCTGTTCACATTACTGGCTAAGTGTGACCAACAGGGTGAAATAATTCACCCTTTTATTAATGTGAACATTTGAATAACTATTAGACCTGAAATGTGACAACGCAGTAAATCAGAAATCTGGTTCAGCAAGGGTTAAGAATTGTTATAAGAAGAACTTTTCGCTCGACTGACTGATTTGAATCAACAGGCCTTTATGAGTCAAAGTGTTTCCTGGTATATTTTGGCAGTGATAGTATTGTTAACCCTCCTATGACTGATATCTGAATACACAGAAGAAGGAAACGTTGGACTAACAAATTGAATTTTCCACCAAATACAAACTTCGGGTGGCCGGTGGCTGTCGGGTCGACCACAGTGGTCGGTCCTCCAGTTGGTTGACAAGGCGAAGAGGCCTTTCACATTCTGACAGTCCGGGACTCGGTTCACCGTGGGAGGGGGCGGAGCCCAGATCTTTCACACGTTCCTATGGTTCAGGTGACGTTCGCATTCTTTCTTCATATACTTTAGAGAACCGATCAAACCTCCTGGAAAACGTCGCGCAGTTACAGCAGCTGCTGGTCTGGTGGCGCTGTCGCCTGAAACAAACACTGACCAGAGAGGAAGTGAAGCAGAAACACGGCTTGATTGGTCCCGCCGCTTTAGCCCATGGTGGCTAGGCTAGTTAGCTCGTGGCTAATGGGTAGCTACAAATATAGTGATATTTAGTCTTCAGACCAGATATCAATGAGAGTCTTCCTCACTACTTCTTCCTCTCTTCTCCACGGCCGCAAGATATTTTCCAACTTTTTCTTTCTGCGTCTAACTGATTCGCGGATAGCTTTGTTTGTTTACTACCCAGAATGCATTGCGCTCTACGTCACATCCTCTCACCCCGCCCCCGGTTTGTAAACGAAACCGAGACCGAGGTTTTCAAGGGGACCAGAGGTCTTTTCGCTCCGGTTCAGAGTTTGTTGGAGTGTTCTCGTCGCCCAAGAGAAACAGTTTCTTCCTGCAGAGAGCTGCGGTCCGGACCGAAGAGGGGAACCTGAACACGCCCTAAAAGAAATGGAGGGTCAGGCGGCTCGAGTTGCTGGCGAAGTGGGACTACTTTGACACCCGTGGACCAGTAAAGAACCACCAGAATGCTGATGCACCACCCTGGTGACCCTGCCAGAGGTCGTACCCAAACACAATGTCGGGTCCTGATTGAAGTGCAGTGCAACCTGGTTGCCGGTTCACGAGAGACCATTACCGTCCAAACATCCACAGAGCAAACTCTACTCGGGGTCATGGACCCCAATATCGATGGTCACACTTCTGCCGCTTGTGAGAGAGCTTTTAGAGCTGAGAAAACTCTTTCATGCCTCACACACCAGATACGACTGATACAGTATGAGAGATGAAGAATTCTCTGGCATCGACTTGCACCAATAGTGCTGCCAATACCCAATGCTCCAAGAAAACGCCTTGGGCACAGTGCCAGTCGGTGCACCTATTGAGAGAATCGCAGTCGGCACCTTTTAACCTCTTAGGACCTTTAAATGAGACTCCACCCAGAGAAGACAGTCTCTGGTTTGGCGCGCCGCTCCATAGTCCCCATAGTCATACTGATCAAGACACCACCAGCTGAGTCAGCTGTTTTTCGTCGGATGTGTAAAAATATTGAGGAGACTCGTACGACACTGTTTTTTCAAGAGTCAGATTGGGAAATAGTTTCGACCTGAAGATAGTGGCAGTCACAGAATCCCACGATTTTTCCTACAGTTCAGAGAACGCCTGGAGCTGTCTTGGCAGTTGGCCTTGAGAAAACCTGCTGAGCGTGCTAAAAGACAGTGAGACATGAATGTGCCAAGTTCAGCACCGAGTCTGAGATCCAGTGTGGCCTTCAATTACCAATACTGGAGGGTGAAAAACAAAGTAAGGATTTTCCTCCAGTCCTATGAGGGCCTTGACTTTGTTGTTGTCCTGCTGGCCTGAAACCTAACTCAGTGCTTCCACGTTTATAATGATATTTTTTTTACTTTTTTTTTTTAGATTTTTTTTTTAGATAAGTCGTATCCAACATTTTTATATATATATATATAAAAATGTTGGATACGACATAAAAATACGACATATAAATAATTTAAAACATCAGAGAAGGCCTGAGCTTTACATAAGCTATATAACCACTACATTAAGACAATAGCAAAATATATAAATAAATCCAAACACATAAAATGAGGAATATTTAAAATAAAAACAGTAAAAAGGATTTTTTTAAAAAACAATCACAGTCTCACAGTATGATAGAGTAAATAAAACCATGGTCCTAGAAAGCGTTAAAAGCTGTAGAAAATAGGTCAATAGTGAAAAACTTTCCACTTCACCTCGGGACACTGTTGCATGAAGAAAATTCTTCACGTGTCTCTCGGTTTGACTTCGTTAGCCTGGAGCTACGCTGTGTTGTGCAGAAAAACTGCGATTTCAAGCATGTGCATGTGAAGTGCATCAATAACATTCAACTTACACTATAAAATGCCAAAAGTCTTTGCTCAGCTGCCTTCACACTCATAGGAACTTGAAACAATTCCCTTCTTAAAGCAGAGGAATTAATATGATGTTGGTAAATTTTTTTATAGAAAATAAAAATATAATAAACAGAAATATAATAAACAAATAAATAAATAGAATATTTTTTAAAAAGTAAAAAAATAAAAATAAAAGTATGATATTGGTCCACCCTTTGCAGTTATAACAGCTTGAACTCCTCTAGAAAGGTTTAGGAGTGTTTATGGGAGATTTGGACCATTTGTGACACCAAGAACCCCCGAATCAGAGGCAAAAAAACTCCCAGAGCTTGAAAAGTAATCCAGTATTTTGATTTTCCACACAGAGGAAATGGCATCTCTGATATTTCATGCCGGAGATTTTGAAGTTGAGTTTCTACCACTGATTGAGAGCGAGATCATCGCTGTATGATAAAGCGTGATGAGGAACCGCTGAGAAGCCGGTCTGAATTAAAGCCTTTGGTTTTAGACTTCTATCATTCTGGTTGCAGTCGTACGGCGTCGGAGGGAGAACGTCCAGTATCATTTAGGTACGTCATGATTGTAACCTGTGATCAGAGCTGCTTCCTGTCACATCCACTCACATTGGCAAAACCAACAGCGATAGTGTTTCCAAAGACTGTAAAAGCTGCTTAGATCTTTATCTGCTTCACGATCCCATCTGAAATGTAAAAGATGCGGCAGCTCATGTTCTGCTCAGTCAGGTTGTTTATGGATTAAACACAAGTTGCTCACAACAAGACCTTTTTTTTTTGTTGGTGGCGATAAATCAACCGAGTTAAATGTCAATCGTTTGCAGCATGCGAAAGTCAACACACCGAAGCTGAGGACTTCCCTGGAACGATATAAAAAATCAAACTCTGATGACTCGGCCGATGACATGCGGAACCTTCAGCAGGTGATATTCCACTGAAGAGGAAAGTCCAATGAGGTGAGTCGCTGACTGTTTAGACTGATATGGTGTGTCCACCCGGTGCAACGAGCTCGAGATAAGCTG
The DNA here is from genome assembly GCF_963383615.2 of Lipophrys pholis. Taxonomy (NCBI): domain Eukaryota; kingdom Metazoa; phylum Chordata; class Actinopteri; order Blenniiformes; family Blenniidae; genus Lipophrys; species Lipophrys pholis. Next base: position 22,898,106 of record NC_137649.1, read on the forward strand.
AGCGTGAAGCCGTTTCCCGCTTCGAAGGACCAGTTTACATTCATGCACAGTTCACCGAGCGAGCACACTGACATATCTGGAGCGTCATGACTGCAGCAACACAGTACGCATTGCTTCAAAATAAAATGCGGGACAGACGGTCGCACCGGGTGAAGAATCCTGCAGCGACGATACGACAGGTTTAATGTTTTTCCCATTTTGCTTGATTTTATAATGTAGTGACTATATTTGATGACCTGCTCTTTTATTTAAGTCCATTTATTTATCACACGTAACAATCATACATGGTATAATGTGCAGTAAAATGCACCGAAAACAACAGGCTTTATAGGATTGAAGAATAAAAAATACAAATTCAGAACACGCAATAATGAAAATAGCACTCGATATGACGATATTAATGATGACAAAGAAATGAAGGCACACAAAAGATAAATAGATAAATAAAGGAGACCAGTATTGAATAGTGCAAGTAAAGTAGTATACACAAGGAAAATTGCAGAGGGATATCCAAACTTACAATAATTAGCTTAAGACAATCAGGAAATAGTTGTGCGGCAGAATTAAATAAGTGCTTCTGCAGAATTTTACAATTTGTAATAAATAATGAAAAAAAAAAAAAAATCGTAGGAATGCACCAATACCAGTATTGAGTATTAGGTCTGATACTGCATGGAGGATTTGTACTCATAAAAGTTCCCCAATACAAGCAAGTATTACGTGACATCGTCCATCAGGTGGAACTTTTTGAGAAAAAAAAAACGCTCGGACTCATTGACACTTTTCTGAAACACTGCTGCTGCGCATGCCCACCACAGCCGTAGTAAATAGACAATAACAACAACCTTTTCCTTCAGAGTGTCGTGACTCCCAGTCCAGATCCTCCTGGGACTCGGTCGTTTTATAGTTGAGAGTCGCCGTAATAACAACGAACAGCAGCACCTCCTAGTGACTCTATAGGGAAACTACATGGTTTAACATATTCAGTCATTTAAAGCGACTTTTTAGGACTGGAGCTAACGCTGCTAGGCTGCTAATCTTAGCACAGAATATCCCCATATTTACATTTGATCTGTGGGATAAATTCTTTAAAAAAAAAAAGTCTTACTCACATTCATAAGCAGCATATTTACTTTTTTTTTGTCTTCTTTCACCAAACACATGCATAAAAACCAAAAAACCATAATTTAACACGAGCTGTTTTGCAGTTGCGAAAAAAAACTTTAGTCAAATGTTGAAAATACATATTTTGAAAAAAAAACATGTCCTTCGTCAGGAACAATAAATACAACATGTTAAACTCTGTGACCGGCAAATATTGATCATACAACTTATTTTCCCGCCTACTTTTTTCTTTTTTGCTCTATTGCTCGGACAGTTGTGAAAGGAATGGCGACATTTAAGTATGTCTGGGTCACTCTCGCTCTTGTTGTGATCCTTGTGCTTTTGGAAAAGGGGATTTTGGAGGAACAACCAAGTCGTCTGGATGTACAGGTTGGTTCATGTTATTTTATCAAACGTAAAGTGTGGGACTTGACATGATGGGTCGATTCTGATTTTTCCTTGTTCGTGTGTGTGTGTGTGTTTTAGGAAAGCCATGAAAATCTCTGGCTATCTCACACTCGGCAGAAAAGAAACGGTCGGTGTGATTAAATATAATTATCAAATGAATATAAATCTGACAGTTTGATATTCTGAGAAATTGCAGTCATGAAATTAGAACATGCATTTTATAAGTTTATACATTTAAAATAGGGATGCAATGATGACAGCAAATGACATAAAATTAAAGCCTATATATTTTGTGAGCCAGATTTATTCATCACACACACAAATGAATACCCATGAATACACAAACAGTCTCTACATCCCTCAGATTACAGACATAAACAGTTAAATCAAGTCCAAACATGAGAATATAAATTTAATTCTTAACTGTGTCACAATAACAGAGTATGAAATGTTTGTGTCTCGCCGATTTAATTAAAACATTTTTTATTCAGAATGTAATTCTGTTTCAATGGCACATAGTTACATTAATGAAGTAATATAGTATTAGTAAGTTTATTTGGTCAACCAATGCAAAAACAGAAAAACAACACAATTATTTCTCAAAACTGATCACAGCATCAGTATTTTTTTTTATTTCAGAGGAGACTTACATCGTCTTTGAAATCCCTGAAACAAAACCCAACTGAACTGTCCTCTAAGAGAACACAGTGAATTTTAATCTGGTCCTTCCTGAGCTTGTTATTTTTAAATTTTCTTTTATTAATTGTGAGCTTAAACCACCTTTAAAATGTTTTACATGTATTTGATGTTTTTTAAATGATCTTCCAGATAGTTCCATAAACTAACTATCCCAGTAATACTCTTGAGTTCCTATGGGCGATATGCAATAGCCACCCTGAACAAAATGATATAAGAAACTGGATATATATATATATATATATTCTTGTTATGAATAAAAAAAAATAGGATCAGTGTTTATTTAAAAAGTATCGTCACTCTGATCCAAATAAACACTAAGAATTACTTTCTGCACTAAAGTAACCCTTTCAATTATCTTGCAGATCAGCCGTTTCACACGTACGAAGTGGATGTGGAGCTGAATTTGACAGACATTCAAACGTTGGACGAAATTAGAATCATACTGAGGAGCCTCAATATTACAGGTTCAGACGTGACTGTCACTGATTTGAAAATCACCACAGGTAAGAAAAATCTCACTTCCTCATCTTGTTTTTCTCGCCCCAAACTTTATAACTTCCCGTTTGCAGTTAAAGATATCCTTCTTTTTCTTTTTTCTTTTTTAAAATCTCTGAATAAAATTTACCAATGATTTTTCACCACAGGAGCTAAAAATAGAATTCACACTCAGTGAATGCTTATGCATTTATGCAAGAAGAAAAAAGTCATTATTAAAAAATGGCTGTTCCGATTCATCTTTACGTCCAGCTGGTTGGCGTTCGGAGTTACACAGTGAAGTGTAGATTTGCACCATTTCAGTAATCAAAGTATATTTGTCTTGAAAGTGGCGGCTTCTTCCTTCTTCTTGGTTGATCTGGCACAACTGACCAAATCATGGTGGCGGCAGCATCATGATGTTCATTTCTCCGCTCAGCTCCTTCCGTCACATGAAACTTCGCCCGGTGGTGCCCCTCGTCCGGGTCGAAGTCTGTTCCACGAACTCTTGTGTGATTGGTCTGATCTTTCTAGTTTACTTGCGCATTCTGAAACTTGTTAGCATGTAGCATGTAGCATGACTCAAAGTAACCTGCTGCACCCAATTGGACTAACGTGTCTCGGTTCTGTCTGCCGGACCAACATGGCGGCTCGGACACAAACTTTCTCTATTATCATTGAAACATTTCAGCGAAATGTATTTCTGAACACATTGGAGGCGAGAAATCAGCCTGAAGAGTTAAAACGCCGCTTCACATTTTCTAGCTTGTCTCATCGAAACATAGAAGGGTGCCTGCGGTGAGGGGGCGTGGCCTGCAGCGAGGGGGCGTGGCATCCGAGTTGACACAGTCTCTTCTCGGAGTATTGAAAGGTTCTGAAGAAAATGGCTTTTTTTTTTCTTTTTCCTGCTGACGTCAGCAGGCGAACTTCTTTTTTCTCCCCTTTGCATGAGAGTCGAGGTTCCCTCTGCTTTTCAGAGATTCTTCTTGTCTTTTCTTTATCAAAAACACAAAGTGTTGACAACACTTTAAGGCCAATTAAAGATGTCATGAAGGCTTCTTCTGCATCAATAAACTATTTTTCCAAGTCACAAAGGAAGTAAATACTTTCTATTGACGCTATGCCAACATGCCACGTTGGTTTTAGATTTTTGAAAAGGCTTTGGTTCACGCCTGTGAGAGTAACTTTCAGCTTTTCTTTCCTTCATGCCAGCAAACTATGACCGGCGTTTAAAAATTGTAAACCCCTTCACCTCCAGATCTAATAAGGAAGTGAAACTTCAGTTGAAGTCACGTAGACTATTTGTTAAGCCTGACATGCGTTTGCTTCTGCAATCTGGCATCAAAACCGGAACGTCTCGATTATAACTCGATCTGGAATTTCAATGTTTACCGACTGGCAGTCCGCCATGAAGCACTTCTCGTCAGGTTACACCCCAACCCATTGAGGATTATCGATTGCATAGTCAAGCAGATGAGATACGATTAAAAAAAAAAAAAGGTAAAAACCCACAGAGATTCACACAGATTACTTTTACATCACTTCATATCCTCCAAAGAGAAAATGACCCTGAAGGAGAGTATTGATGCCATTGGGTGGTTTTAAAGGCTGAACTTTGGGTAACTTGCAGGAATGGCTTTTGTTCTCGGGCATTTCTTTATTTGTTCAGACATCACCTCATCATAAAATTTACCCTTTCTTTTAAATTTAAAATTCTAAATTGAATCACATTTTATTTCAAGAGATCCAAAGAATCCTCACTTGTTCTATTGGGGATATTTCAACCTCATTTTAAGGTGAAAATACCTTGAAATACTTTTTTTTTTTTTGAGAGAGATTTTTTCTAGTGTTGTTGTTGTTGTTGTTGTTGTTGTTATTATTAGGATGATCTAAAACCCATGAGTAACGGATCCTACAATTTACAAGCACATAAATATAAAAAGTGTATCGTGAACTATTTTTGAAAACTGGGGGTGACTTTTCTTAACCTGTCTTTGCAATAACACATTTATTTATTTTTTAATTATACAAGGTCGACTGAGTCTCGATGTGAAATATTACAGTAGCACCCGATGGACTCACCGACATGCTTCATGTTCTGGCTGATCTACAATTAAACAGTAACCATGAGAGTCATACGCACACGTTAATCTTTAACAGTGTAAAGACCAAATCACAGATTCATTTAGCTTTTTTTTTTTTTTTTTGCACGACAAAGAAAAAAGAAAAAAAACAACCCTGTTGCTTCTGATTGTTGTACGTCTTAATTTTTTTGTGCTATCTCCTCAGTGTGCTCGCCCAATGGAACCGACTTCCTGTGCAGATGCGAGGATCCGTTCGTCTGGTCTGGTGAAAAGTGTCTGACGTACGGAGCCTGCAGCCAGGTCGTTAACGACTCCTGCACGTGCATCAGCAGCATCCCCGCCGACGGGCAGTACTGCGAGCCGGCGGACGCCCGTATGAGCTTTCACGTTTTGATTCCGTGGTCGAGATAAACGTTTGGAAGGAGGACATAAAACATAAAGTCCTTTGCCTTTCTGAAAACTAATTGCCGTCTCTCAGCAGCGCCTGCAGCCGTTTATGAATACCAGATATTGGTGGAGGTGAACACGACCGTCCTCAGCGCGCTGAGAAACGCCGTAAACTCCATTTTCCCGCTGGAAATCAACCGTCGTGTAAACAGCTCGGAGGCTGTCATTACTACGGGTAAGAGCTCAGAACTCTACTTCCAAAGGGGAACGGTTGTCGTGGCGACGCTTATTTTGGAAAGTGTGTCACATAAATAATCTTTTGATTGCACAAATTTGTTTTATTCACATCACTGTTGATTTTATACCAAATTCCTTTCTTCTGCATGTCTTCCTGTAACTTATAGATGATATTGATAATAATAGATTTAATTTTGGATTTAATTTTAAATTCAATTTCAAATGTAAATCTATTATTATCTATATTAGTTTATTTAAATAAATTAAAGAATGTAAAATTGAATTAAAAAATGTTTTATTTATTAGTTTATTTTTCAGGGACCATATACAAAAACATTAATCATTAAAAGGTGCTTTGTACGAGATTTGAGCCATAGATAGTTTCCATCTGCAGTCCCCAAATTAAATTTAATATTAAATTACATTTCAAATGTAATACCTAATATAAATAGTATATCAGATAATATTACCTCATATAATATCTTCGATATTAGAAATTTATATCTTATTGGATATTAATATCTAATATAGATATTCATAAATTTTAGGTTAGGTATGATACACAAAAAACGTAAAAAAAGTGACTGTCTCATTATATTGCAGGACAGAAGTACTCAAGAGTTTACCAAATGTGGAAAAATGAAAGCAAAACTTTCTTCTTTATCTTCAGAGATCTTTTGTTGTACGATAATGTTCAACTTTCACGGTATACTAATCAGTGTGTATTTTGCTTTCCATAACGGAATGAAAAAAATGTAACAAGGTCAAACTGTCCATTCAGCATTTTTTCAGAAGTTCAAGAGTTGAGCTCAATAGCTGCACGTTCATAGAAATGAAGTCTCTGGTGTTTTACTGTGGTAAATTGCGAATTGTGTGTGCGTGCGTGCGTGTGTGTGTGGTTTCATTGCAAAACAGTGCCCACTAGTGGCCCAACATGTTAACTACTCGTTTTCCGAATGTTGCTGTCTAAATGCAAAACGTCTCTGAAACAAAAAAACGCAAAAGTAAAAGCCTGAGCCAGCTTCACTCTGTTTGATCACGTGTAACTGATGCAACGTCGTTTCGTCTTTATAACTTCCTCTCCACGTGTTGCGTTGTGTTTGGTCTCCAGTCTGCTCCCCGAGCAGCGATGGTTTCCAGTGCAGATGTGAGGACGAGTACCGCTGGTCGTGTGACCAGTGCCAGACGTACCAACCCTGTGACAACGTCACCAACGGCGCCTGCGGCTGCATCAGCAGGCTTCCTGACGGCGGACTGTACTGCCTGGCCGTGGACCAACACGGTGAGTTCAGTTCTATCGTATCCCTCGGTATTTGTACAGTGACAAACACAGTCACAGAGAAAAAAAACAATTCCACTTGAGCAAGTAGAGGAGAGAGTGGAAAGGAAAAACGGGGGTGTCCTGAACCTGACTGTCCTGACTGAATCTAGGACCTGGTTCCCCATGAGAGGAGCCTGTAAGCTCCGCCTCCATTCTATTTTTAGAAAACCTTGGAACCTCCTGGGATCCAAGGGAGAGTTCACATTCTCAACAAATAGTCTGAGCAACAAATATCAATACAATGAGAAATTTAAGAGCTAAAAACATGATAAATCCCATGACGTGAAATGTTTAGAAACAGCCCCATCTGCTGGTGTAATTATAATATTACATTCTCAGTTTTCAACACTGGTGTGCACTGCATGTTTGATCATACAGATCTCTCTCTCTCTCTCTCTCTCTCTCTCTCTCTCTCTCTCTCTCTCTCTCTTTCTGCAGACTTCACAGAGTGTGGTACATCAACAACAACAATAGCAACAACAACAGCAGGAACAACAAGTAAGACTGAAATAAAACAAAACTTATGAACCTCGTTTTGTTTTAGTCTCTTCAAGAAGTTCATGTTACCTGTGAGAAAAATCACTTGAAATGTATGAAGTGAGCTTCACTTCTGCATCTCTTCTTGGATTTCTGTCCCTGCAGATCCACCAGATCTCCAGGAATATCTGGTTTCCCTCGAGTTGAACGTCACTGACGGTCGCCTCTTGGAGCAAGTGAGGAACGTTCTAACGAGCCGTTTACCCTTCATCACCCACAGCTTTCAGATCTCAGCTGTCAACATTTCTACAGGTATTCCCAGGAATTACTGTTGAAATTCCCTAAAATTACAGTTAAATTGACCAGAAACTACAGTTAAAATTTCCTGAAATTCCTGTAAAATTTCCCAGGAATTATAGTTAAAATTCCCAGAAATCACTGTAAAATGTTTCCGGCAATTATAGTTAATATTCCCAGAAATGAATGGTAAAAATCCCCGGAATGGATCCTCATGACTTTTGAGTGTTTTAATTATGATTTTTTCTTTGGTTTATTAATTAGTTTCAACCTAGAAGATAATTAAAGAAAGGTCTATAGGTAAACAGAAAACATTTTAAAATAATAATAAAAAATGAACTAAATAAACTAAGTGTAGAAAACTATCACTATCACTTCATTTTGTCCCCTATATACAGAACCACCAGTAAATTGTGACTCTAGATTGCCTGTTTGAGTGATAATGTGTTTCTTTACATCTACGATGGACTGGTGAACTCTTGTCTTTGACTTTGCCTGATAATATCTGAAATAGAAATAAAGTGGATCCAGCTGTTACAGAAGCTCTTTATCGTCTTCATCACCAGTTTGCGTGCCGAGCGGCGGTACTTTCCAGTGCACATGCGAGGATGGGTACCGCTGGGCTTGCGACCAGTGTCAAAGGTACGAATCCTGCGATGGCGTCATCAACGACACGTGCGGGTGCGTCAGCGGGATTCCCCCCGACGGAGACTTCTGCCGGTCTGTGGACGAGCACAGTGAGTCCTCACAGACTTTATTCTGGTGTCCTGAACTGTCCCAGGAATATAAAGAAGAGAGGTTAATGCTACAGAACAGTGATTCTTAAAATGTGCTGCATGAGCACCCTCTAGTGGTGCAACGGAGGAAAGTCAGAAATAATTAAAAAATAATAATAAAGAATATTAATGATTCTTCTTTATGTTTTTAGTATCGTGACCAATGTTGAGATTAATTCCTGAGATAGATACGCCCCTGATTTAGAGGATACATGTTAGAGTCTGAAGAACTACTATAGATTAAAGACGGCAACAAAACCAAAAAACTGCTCTTTTTCTTTTCTGTCTTTGCAGACTTCACTGAATGCAACACAACAAGAACAACAGCTGCACCACCGACAGGTAAAACCAAAGTGATGAGTGTCAGCACTGACGGTACCTGAAACACATCGTGATCGTTGCTTCTGATATGCAGCTCATGGTGACCTGCTTTCTAAGCTGGAGTGGCGGCATTTTCTTTTTCTTTTCAGACACAACGTCGATCACGACAACATCTACATCAGCAGTGACTAGTGAGTGTGGAGGAACGAAGGATGTCCAGCACTGCTCTGAGACTCTATCGTATTAATGTTCCAAAAAGATTCTAGCCTCTGATGAAGTATTGTCAAACCCAGAGAGGGCGCCAAAGGTTTTCCTCATGCTGAGCCGTCATTATTGACTTTGTACAGAAAAGGATTAGGGCCACTGTGAAAAATATACTGAGTTCAGTCTGTTGTCTCACAATTTGGTTTTTAAACTCAGAAATATGACTTTTTTCTCACTATTATGACTTTTAAACTCCGTACCTTTGGGTTCTTCATGGCTCACTTAAAAAAAAAAAACCCACTTTGGGAGGTAAATATGTCTGTGATCTGGGTGTTTATTTCACTTTCTGTCATTTATTTCTCCAGATGAAACAACTGATGTGACAACAATGACAACCACGACTTCCTTCACATTCCCTACAAGTAAGAGTTGAAAATACAAAGTGAAGCTTCTCGATACTCACTGTCTTCATTTGGCATCAATTCATTTTCCTGCATTTCGGTCCTTCTAGATTCGACGCCTGTTGCCACAACAAATATGTCCACTACTACAGCAACAACAGTTTTCACGACTGATATGAATACGACTTCAGCACCGACAACAAGTAAGACCCGAATGATCAGAAACTGTTGATATCAATTTAAATGTTTTCTTGTGGGCTCATATTATCCAGCTTTTAACCAGGTGATCGGATGTAAAAGTTGAAATCTGCTCGTCACTAGTTCCTTTGGATTAATTCAAAATCTTCATTCTCCTTAAAACCAGAACTCATTGCAGGTTTATAATCTGTGTTCATAGACGTAAACAGTTGAATTGATCTCGCCGTGGTTTTCACATTTGAAGTGAGCTTCACTTCTGCATCTCTTCTTGGATTTCTGTCCCTGCAGATCCACCAGATCTCCAGGAATATCTGGTTTCCCTCGAGTTGAACGTCACTGACGGTCGCCTCTTGGAGCAAGTGAGGAACGTTCTAACGAGCCGTTTACCCTTCATCACCCACAGCTTTCAGATCTCAGCCGTCAACATTTCTACAGGTATTCCCAGGAATTACTGTTGAAATTCCTTAAAATTACAGGTAAAAATTCCAGAAATTAATGGTAAAAATCCCCGGAATGGATCCTCATCGATACCAACATAGATATCGATACTATAGATATTTGGATGGATCCGCCCGCCACTAGTGTTCAGGCTTAATCCCAAAGACATCACAACATACGGCCTGTGGGCCAACTGCAGCCCCTGACCGACTTTTTAAATGCAGTAATTATCAAGCATAATTCAATTCAACTATATTTTACTTTATATACAATTTTTAATATACGTATTTAAATACAAGAAAGTATAATTCACTTACATCTGATTCATTTTGGCCCCTATATACAGAACCACCAGTAAATTGTGACTCTAGATTGCCTGTTTGTGTGATAATGTGTTTCTTTACATCTACGATGGACTGGTGAACTCTTGTCTTTGACTTTGCCTGATAATATCTGAAATAGAAATAAAGTGGATCCAGCTGTTACAGAAGCTCTTTATCGTCTTCATCACCAGTTTGCGTGCCGAGCGGCGGTACTTTCCAGTGCACATGCGAGGATGGGTACCGCTGGGCTTGCGACCAGTGTCAAAGGTACAACTCCTGCGATGGCGTCATCAACGACACGTGCGGGTGCGTCAGCGGGATTCCCCCCGACGGAGACTTCTGCCGGTCTGTGGACGAGCACAGTGAGTCCTCACAGACTTTATTCTGGTGTCCTGAACTGTCCCAGGAATATAAAGAACAGAGGTTAATGCTACAGAACAGTGATTCTTAAAATGTGCTGCATGAGCACCCTCTAGTGGTGCAACGGAGGAAAGTCAGAAATAATTAGAAAAAATAATAATAAAGAATATTAATGATTCTTCTTTATGTTTTTAGTATCGTGACCAATGTTGGGATTAATTCCTGAGATAGATACGCCCCTGATTTAGAGGATACACGTTATAGAGCGTTTGAAGAACTACTATAGATTAAAGACGGCAACAAAACCAAAAAACTGCTCTTTTTCTTTTCTGTCTTTGCAGACTTCACTGAATGCAACACAACAAGAACAACAGCTGCACCACCGACAGGTAAAACCAAAGTGATGAGTGTCAGCACTGACGGTACCTGAAACACATCGTTATCGTTGCTTCTGATATGCAGCTCATGGTGACCTGCTTTCTAAGCTGGAGTGGCGGCATTTTCTTTTTCTTTTCAGACACAACGTCGATCACGACAACATCTACATCAGCAGTGACTAGTGAGTGTGGAGGAACGAAGGATGTCCAGCACTGCTCTGAGACTCTATCGTATTAATGTTCCAAAAAGATTCTAGCCTCTGATGAAATATTGTCAAACCCAGAGAGGGCGCCAAAGGTTTTCCTCATGCTGAGCCGTCATTATTGACTTTGTACAGAAAAGGATTAGGGCCACTGTGAAAAATATACTGAGTTCAGTCTGTTGTCTCACAATTTGGTTTTTAAACTCAGAAATATGACTTTTTTCTCACTATTATGACTTTTAAACTCCGTACCTTTGGGTTCTTCATGGCTCACTTAAAAAAAAAAACACACACTTTGGGAGGTAAATATGTCTGTGATCTGGGTGTTTATTTCACTTTCTGTCATTTATTTCTCCAGATGAAACAACTGATGTGACAACAATAACAACCACGACTTCCTTCACATTCCCTACAAGTAAGAGTTGAAAATACAAAGTGAAGCTTCTCGATACTCACTGTCTTCATTTGGCATCAATTCATTTTCCTGCATTTCGGTCCTTCTAGATTCGACGCCTGTTGCCACAACAAATATGTCCACTACTACAGCAACAACAGTTTTCACGACTGATATGAATACGACTTCAGCACCGACAACAAGTAAGACCCGAATGATCAGAAACTGTTTATCAATTTAAATGTTTTCTTGTGGGCTCATATTATCCAGCTTTTAACCAGGTGATCGGATGTAAAAGTTGAAATCTGCTCGTCACTAGTTCCTTTGGATTAATTCAAAATCTTCATTCTCCTTAAAACCAGAACTCATTGCAGGTTTATAATCTGTGTTCATAGACGTAAACAGTTGAATTGATCTCGCTGTGGTTTTCACATTTGAAGTGAGCTTCACTTCTGCATCTCTTCTTGGATTTCTGTCCCTGCAGATCCACCAGATCTCCAGGAATATCTGGTTTCCCTCGAGTTGAACGTCACTGACGGTCGCCTCTTGGAGCAAGTGAGGAACGTTCTAACGAGCCGTTTACCCTTCATCACCCACAGCTTTCAGATCTCAGCCGTCAACATTTCTACAGGTATTCCCAGGAATTACTGTTGAAATTCCTTAAAATTACAGGTAAAAATTCCAGAAATTAATGGTAAAAATCCCCGGAATGGATCCTCATCGATACCAACATAGATATCGATACTATAGATATTTGGATGGATCCGCCCGCCACTAGTGTTCAGGCTTAATCCCAAAGACATCACAACATACGGCCTGTGGGCCAACTGCAGCCCCTGACCGACTTTTTAAATGCAGTAATTATCAAGCATAATTCAATTCAACTATATTTTACTTTATATACAATTTTTAATATACGTATTTAAATACAAGAAAGTATAATTCACTTACATCTGATTCATTTTGGCCCCTATATACAGAACCACCAGTAAATTGTGACTCTAGATTGCCTGTTTGTGTGATAATGTGTTTCTTTACATCTACGATGGACTGGTGAACTCTTGTCTTTGACTTTGCCTGATAATATCTGAAATAGAAATAAAGTGGATCCAGCTGTTACAGAAGCTCTTTATCGTCTTCATCACCAGTTTGCGTGCCGAGCGGCGGTACTTTCCAGTGCACATGCGAGGATGGGTACCGCTGGGCTTGCGACCAGTGTCAAAGGTACAACTCCTGCGATGGCGTCATCAACGACACGTGCGGGTGCGTCATCGGGATTCCCCCCGACGGAGACTTCTGCCGGTCTGTGGACGAGCACAGTGAGTCCTCACAGACTTTATTCTGGTGTCCTGAACTGTCCCAGGAATATAAAGAACAGAGGTTAATGCTACAGAACAGTGATTCTTAAAATGTGCTGCATGAGCACCCTCTAGTGGTGCAATGGAGGAAAGTCAGAAATAATTAAAAAATAATAATAAAGAATATTAATGATTCTTCTTTATGTTTTTAGTATCGTGACCAATGTTGGGATTAATTCCTGAGATAGATACGCCCCTGATTTAGAGGATACACGTTATAGAGCGTTTGAAGAACTACTATAGATTAAAGACGGCAACAAAACCAAAAAACTGCTCTTTTTCTTTTCTGTCTTTGCAGACTTCACTGAATGCAACACAACAAGAACAACAGCTGCACCACCGACAGGTAAAACCAAAGTGATGAGTGTCAGCACTGACGGTACCTGAAACACATCGTTATCGTTGCTTCTGATATGCAGCTCATGGTGACCTGCTTTCTAAGCTGGAGTGGCGGCATTTTCTTTTTCTTTTCAGACACAACGTCGATCACGACAACATCTACATCAGCAGTGACTAGTGAGTGTGGAGGAACGAAGGATGTCCAGCACTGCTCTGAGACTCTATCGTATTAATGTTCCAAAAAGATTCTAGCCTCTGATGAAGTATTGTCAAACCCAGAGAGGGCGCCAAAGGTTTTCCTCATGCTGAGCCGTCATTATTGACTTTGTACAGAAAAGGATTAGGGCCACTGTGAAAAATATACTGAGTTCAGTCTGTTGTCTCACAATTTGGTTTTTAAACTCAGAAATATGACTTTTTTCTCACTATTATGACTTTTAAACTCCGTACCTTTGGGTTCTTCATGGCTCACTTAAAAAAAAAAAACCCACTTTGGGAGGTAAATATGTCTGTGATCTGGGTGTTTATTTCACTTTCTGTCATTTATTTCTCCAGATGAAACAACTGATGTGACAACAATAACAACCACGACTTCCTTCACATTCCCTACAAGTAAGAGTTGAAAATACAAAGTGAAGCTTCTCGATACTCACTGTCTTCATTTGGCATCAATTCATTTTCCTGCATTTCGGTCCTTCTAGATTCGACGCCTGTTGCCACAACAAATATGTCCACTACTACAGCAACAACAGTTTTCACGACTGATATGAATACGACTTCAGCACCGACAACAAGTAAGACCCGAATGATCAGAAACTGTTGATATCAATTTAAATGTTTTCTTGTGGGCTCATATTATCCAGCTTTTAACCAGGTGATCGGATGTAAAAGTTGAAATCTGCTCGTCACTAGTTCCTTTGGATTAATTCAAAATCTTCATTCTCCTTAAAACCAGAACTCATTGCAGGTTTATAATCTGTGTTCATAGACGTAAACAGTTGAATTGATCTCGCTGTGGTTTTCACATTTGAAGTGAGCTTCACTTCTGCATCTCTTCTTGGATTTCTGTCCCTGCAGATCCACCAGATCTCCAGGAATATCTGGTTTCCCTCGAGTTGAACGTCACTGACGGTCGCCTCTTAGAGCAAGTGAGGAACGTTCTAACGAGCCGTTTACCCTTCATCACCCACAGCTTTCAGATCTCAGCCGTCAACATTTCTACAGGTATTCCCAGGAATTACTGTTGAAATTCCTTAAAATTACAGTTAAAAATTCCAGAAATTAATGGTAAAAATCCCCGGAATGGATCCTCATCGATACCAACATAGATATCGATACTATAGATATTTGGATGGATCCGCCCGCCACTAGTGTTCAGGCTTAATCCCAAAGACATCACAACATACGGCCTGTGGGCCAACTGCAGCCCCTGACCGACTTTTTAAATGCAGTAATTATCAAGCATAATTCAATTCAACTATATTTTACTTTATATACATTTTTCAATATACGTATTTAAATACAAGAAAGTATAATTCACTTACATCTGATTCATTTTGGCCCCTATATACAGAACCACCAGTAAATTGTGACTCTAGATTGCCTGTTTGTGTGATAATGTGTTTCTTTACATCTACGATGGACTGGTGAACTCTTGTCTTTGACTTTGCCTGATAATATCTGAAATAGAAATAAAGTGGATCCAGCTGTTACAGAAGCTCTTTATCGTCTTCATCACCAGTTTGCGTGCCGAGCGGCGGTACTTTCCAGTGCACATGCGAGGATGGGTACCGCTGGGCTTGCGACCAGTGTCAAAGGTACGAATCCTGCGATGGCGTCATCAACGACACGTGCGGGTGCGTCAGCGGGATTCCCCCCGACGGAGACTTCTGCCGGTCTGTGGACGAGCACAGTGAGTCCTCACAGACTTTATTCTGGTGTCCTGAACTGTCCCAGGAATATAAAGAACAGAGGTTAATGCTACAGAACAGTGATTCTTAAAATGTGCTGCATGAGCACCCTCTAGTGGTGCAACGGAGGAAAGTCAGAAATAATTAGAAAAAATAATAATAAAGAATATTAATGATTCTTCTTTATGTTTTTAGTATCGTGACCAATGTTGAGATTAATTCCTGAGATAGATACGCCCCTGATTTAGAGGATACACGTTATAGAGCGTTTGAAGAACTACTATAGATTAAAGACGGCAACAAAACCAAAAAACTGCTCTTTTTCTTTTCTGTCTTTGCAGACTTCACTGAATGCAACACAACAAGAACAACAGCTGCACCACCGACAGGTAAAACCAAAGTGATGAGTGTCAGCACTGACGGTACCTGAAACACATCGTTATCGTTGCTTCTGATATGCAGCTCATGGTGACCTGCTTTCTAAGCTGGAGTGGCGGCATTTTCTTTTTCTTTTCAGACACAACGTCGATCACGACAACATCTACATCAGCAGTGACTAGTGAGTGTGGAGGAACGAAGGATGTCCAGCACTGCTCTGAGACTCTATCGTATTAATGTTCCAAAAAGATTCTAGCCTCTGATGAAGTATTGTCAAACCCAGAGAGGGCGCCAAAGGTTTTCCTCATGCTGAGCCGTCATTATTGACTTTGTACAGAAAAGGATTAGGGCCACTGTGAAAAATATACTGAGTTCAGTCTGTTGTCTCACAATTTGGCTTTTAAACTCAGAAATATGACTTTTTTCTCACTATTATGACTTTTAAACTCTGTACCTTTGGGTTCTTCATGGCTCGATACTCACTGTCTTCATATGGCATCAATTCATTTTCCTGCATTTCGGTCCTTCTAGATTCGACGTCTGTTGCCACAACAAATATGTCCACTACTGATATGAGCCGTGAAACAAGTGAGGCTTTAACACAACTGTCACCAAACACGATCAGCCATAACAATATGACCACCTACAGATGAAGTGAAAAACACTGGGTTTTAATTTCTATACAAGAATGGATGCGACACAGTGGGTTTCCCAGCTATTATAAAATGTCATGTTTGTTCACAAATAATTTTTTTTATTTTTGGTGGTCAAAGTTCACTGTGGTCTTCAGCTGATCTTGTATTTATCATATATTAATTTTCATATGTCCATTTTCAGATGCAACAACAGTTACTGCAGCACCGACAACAAGTAAGAACTGGACTGTCTGTCAATTTATTGTTTCCTTAATTAATCACTTCACATGCATTTAATTCATTTGTCTGTATTTTGTTTCTTCCAGAGTCAACGACTGTTGCCACAACACATATGTCCACTACAACAGCAACAGCTTCCACGACTGGTGTGAATACGACAGTTACTTCAGCACCGACAACAAGTAAGACCTGAATTATCAGAAATTGTTTATATAATTTAAATGTTTCCTTAATTAATCACTTCACATGCATTTAATTCATTTGTCTGCATTTTGTTTCTTCTAGAGTCAACGACTGTTGCCACAACACATATGTCCACTACAACAACAGTTTCCACAACTGATGTGAATACGACAGTTACTGCAACACCAACAAGTAAGACCTGAATTATCAGAAATGGTTTAAATAGTTTAAATGTTTCCTTAATTAATCACTTTACATGCATTTAATTCATTTGTGTGCATTTCGTTTCTTCAAGATTATTAAAACAAACTAAAACAAATGTTCAAAACTAGCATTAGCCTCAAAGCCATGCTGTCAGGGTGAGTTTGTAAAAACACCCATAATGCAACAGCCATAGACATTCTTTGGACCATTTCAATGTATTTAGTTCATTAAAATCAACTTCACATTGAGGTTGGAGTAATTTTTTTGGTCTCAATCATTTGGTTTTAGGGCAAATATAGACATTTTCATCACTTATACTCTGCACCACAACAAAGAAAAACTGTATATATATTTTTTTTTTTTATCTAAGTTTAAATTTAATGGTTACTATGGCACTATTTTACCAGTCCTGGCCACTCGAGATACAATTTGTATTTATATGGCCCATGAAATAAAACGAGTTCGACATCCATGATGTACGACATGTGATTGTCCCATTTTGAAACTTGCTGAAAGGGTTAAACTGATCTTGGATTACATTTGTTCCTGTGTGTTTACAAATATATATTTTTATTTTTGGTGCTGGAAGCTCACTGTGCTCTTTTGCTTAAACCAATTATTTAAATTTCAGTTCAACATGTACATATATGTATTTAATATATATTAATTTTCATTTTAAGATGCAACAGTCTCCCCAACTGGTGTTAATACAACTAACGTTACTGCAGCACCGAGTCAGTGAGAACTGAAATATATGAAACTGTTGCTACCAATTGAAATGTTTACGATTCCAAGCCTATTTGAACTTGTTTAGGACCCACGGAACTTTGAATGATGTAAAAACGCGTAGTTTTTGCATTCACACGTCTATGTTGGCGATACAATTGTACCAACCTGCACACGTTCAGCAGCTTTCAGTGCATTGTTTTTATTAATCTTATTCCTCTCTCGCTTTTAATCGTCTTTTTTTGTTGTCTTTAGCCAGTTCCAGTACCAAGGATCCCACCTTCCCCACAACCCTCACAACCGAGCCCCCAGGTAATCTTCTACTGAAGAAATAACAGAAGCGTGACAAAGCACCGCTCTGTGAACCGCCACTGATATTATTCTGTATTTCGATTTAAAATACATCAAGTATTTCAAGCTCTGTGCGGCGGGCTGTGTGTCGTTGAATTATTTCTACTTCATTACGCACAAAAGCACGATCTCTTTGCATGAACAGGTATACAGGATCTCATGAGCTCAGGAGTTATGAGTTATTCTGTTGTTCTATGAATTCACTTCCAAACACGTGTTTAGAGAAAGTGGTATACCGATTTTAACGCGGCACCTTTTTGTTCTTTTCAGTTACGACAGTGTCGATGTCGGTCACATTAGATCTGACTTACACCGAAGAGTTAGCCAACAGCGAGAGCGAGCGTTACATAGACCTGGAATCTCGATTAAATGATGTGGTAAGTATGTCGTCTACACCATACAAAGATTGAGGCGGCAATTACACGGTGCAGTTTTCAAGTGATAAGCAAACTTTTTGAAAATGCTCAGGCTCTATCGTTATCTCGTACACGAGGGAAAACACTTTTTTTTTTGAAAACGCTTTGGCTCCGTCTCCCTATAGACGTCGGAAATGCTACTCTTCTGAATGCGCACCACGCCCGTCCTGGGACTTGTTCACGTTCCCCCGTTTGATCCGGACCGGAGTTTCTTCAGGGAAAAACCGTTTCGTTTTGGCGACGTGAAAACGTCCACGAACTCTGAACCGGAGCTAACAAGCGATCTCGGGTCTCCTTGAAATGCTCGGTCTCGGTTCCTTAACAAACGGCATTTCTAGCGGAGGGGATGCGAGGACGTGACGGAGGGCCCAATGCATTCTGGGTTGTAAACAATCAAAGCTAACCGTGCGAATCAGTAGTTGGAAAAGTTGGAAAATATCTCGCGGGCAGACGTCTAGTAGGGAGGAAGAAGCAGTGAGGAAGTCGCCCGGAATGTCCATACGAATGTCCGTGTACTCGCCATTTTTAACGTTTATAATATATTCTTCTCTGCGTGTATTTTCATCACAAAAACAACCAACAGCACCCACTAGTGGCCCAACATGAAAACAACATTTTTCATCGTTTCTGTCGTTTCCTTGTAAACAGACATCACCTTCGAAACACTTCCGGGAAAACGTGAATCTTTTCTAAAATGTGTTTTCACATGAAACGTTGCGTAAATAGGGCCTGGATTTCTACCTATATTTGTGCGCTACATAATCTGCAATATCTTTTCCATAGTTCACGGCGCAGTATCAGACCATCACTGGCTTCCGTGAAGTTTCTGTCACAGGATTCAGGTAGCGCACACACACACACACACACACACACACACACACACACACACACACACACACACACACACACACACACACACACACACACACACACACACACACACAAATCCTGAAACCCCCCCCCCAGAAAACCTTTTATAACTCACACCTGAAAGTTACTTTTTTCTTTTGTTCTTTCTTGTAGACCTGGAAGCGTAATTGTGGACTTTACCATTAGCACAACAGCGTTTTCTGCCAATGAAATCACAAACGTAAACGAAAACCTCCCCAGTGCCCTGTCGAGTATCGCCCCTGTCATTGGCAGAGTCGTTGCACAATACAACAGTAAGTTTAAAAAAAAAGAAAAAAAAAAGAAAAGTAGTAATTGTGTGCTCTGTTTGTACAACATTTATATGTACACTCTACTTTCTCAAGGTCAAACTCCAATCGAAAAACCAGAGACCACTTTTACCACTCAAGACATGATGCTGACATGTGGCCCTCCAGAAGTTAATGTGGGAGACATCACGGACTCTGAGTGGAAATTTAACGGTTTAGAAATTACAGGGGAAAGACGAGAAATAGCCCTTTCAGGCGATACTTCCACACTAACCGTGAGGAACGTCATCCAGTCTGATAACGGTAGGTCAACGATAACAGCTCCCCATATGCTGTTCATATATTTGTGACTTACGGTGAACTTGCACATTATATCAGTTTGGGTCTGAGTGAAGCAGTTTCATGTTATTCAGTTTACCAACCTGGAAAAATCCCTTAAAGGGGACATATCATGCTAAATCCACTTTTTTAGCCCTTAAATGCATTTTGTTGTATATTTAGAGTGTTTAGAAGTACAGAAAAGTTCAAAGTAGTCTCTTCAGGTGCTCCGTTGATATCTTTATATTCTGTTTTGGTCATATTTTGCGATCGGTTTCGATTTTTCTATTCTCTATTACGTTTTTTGAACAATGACGTCACAGTATTCTCAGCGGAACTGCCAAATTAGGACATCGACATTTCGAGCAATCCGCCATTTTTGTTTCTCGCTGCGATTTTGTAGTCCAACCGAAGTTACGAGAGGATAAGTGGAAATGTTAGGTTGTTGGATGTAGTAACCCACAAGCTTCGTTACACCGTCTCCCAGCATCAGAACCTTTTCGAAGTGCCTGGTTGAGTTTTATTTTTCACAGAAATGTACCCACATCTGTGGGTAAGGTCATTTTTGTGTGCGCGAATCACTTTAAGGACGACTGCTTCAGCAACCTCCGCCAGTATAAAGAAGGATTTGCCGAAAGACTTGGTCTGATTGAGCGGTCAGTTCCTTCTATCTATGGAGACGACGAACAGAGCACTTCGGTAAGCTGTATATAACGCTAAAAAGTGTGATGATAAGACGTCCCTGTCATTGTTTTGTTAGCATTAGCAGTTGCACCGTCTTCATATGTTAGCGCTGTGTGCTCGTTTTAGATTATAATGTAACTTCTGTGTTAAATAGTCGTTGTAATACAGGCAGTATTGTAGTAGTGGGCATGGATGGAGAAGTTAGTGTAAATATAGTAACACACCATTGCGTTACATCCATATGAAGACGTTGTTCTGTAGGTGCATCATCGTCATTTTCATCTCGCTCCGCCGGGTCCGACTCTGGCTCCAACATGTATGGCTGGATGGACAAATCTTCCGTTGTTGACATTTTGTAAATAATGTGTGAATATAAAGTTTCTGCGCCGCTAGATAATTGTATCTGTTCTATCAAACTACAAAGATGGCCGAACAGGGTGACGTTGAACCGAGTGTCACCTCTGCAACCTGGAGAGGAGGAGGGGTATGAAGTGTCTCATTTGCATTTGAAGAGACCGCCCCAAAACGAGTTGCTCTCAGAAGCGCATCAGAAAAGGGGTTGAAAAGGGGCCTGTGGAGCTATAATAATGAGGAATTCAGACCCAAGCATTGCAGTTTCGCGTTGTATAGACCACAACTGTATGATTTATATGTAAAAAGGAAGGATTTAAAAGCATGATATGTCTCCTTTAAGTTCATCATGTTTTTAAAAGCGTCCAAACAATCAAGGAAGTGACAGTCGAGGATTAAAATTACAATTCTTAATGTATTGACAGTAGCAGAGTGAGTGTGAGCTGAGACACTTTCATTGATAACAAAACAGAAGCTTCTTAAGCTTTAAATTGCAATCCAGAAATCGTTGATTTGATTTATTTTGCAGCTTCCGTTTTCTTGTAAAATGTTAAAAACTCAACTGCAGATGAGCTTGAATTTCATGAACATTACGGTTGGGCAGTACTATCAGCATGAATATGAACGTGACATTATTCAAAGTTGACACTGGAGAAATTGAGTGATTCCAGTATCAAACCTTGAGGAACGCCTTCCTGTTGGCCCACAAGATCGACTGTGTTCCCAATGAATAAATGAATGGACACTTTGTTTCTTGATTTGATGGTAAGAATTAAATGACAGCCGTTTGTAAATGCATTAAAAAATACCCAAATCCTCTATCAATAAAGCAATGCATTTATTTCAGCGGTTTAACAACTTTAATGGGGCTTTTGATGCCCCCCTTTGCATAGACGATCGTGCACCAGTGCAATCAATAATACGCAGTCCTTTTGATCACAGGAGTCTACGAATGCACACTGAAAGGCAATGGATTGTTGAACTACGTCCAACGAGGAGTAGTGCCAGCCGACGTGATCATCGCAGCCCCAGTTGTGCGACTACAGAATAGAATTAACACGCAATGCGAAGTGGGGCGGACACAACCCCTTGAGTGTTGTGTGCAGGACCCCTTTGAAGTCATCTGGGTAAATGAAGGTCAAGAATTGGAATCGGGTAAGCATGAAGAGAAGCACCACAATCTGTCCAGGAGCCTGGTTGGATTTTAACAAATTCTTGCAATGATCTGCTATTTTGCACACAGCACCATCGCCTGAGGCAGGCTGCATCACCAGCGATTACACAATAGAAAGCTGCAACCAGCCAGAGACGACAAAGACTTTTACCTGTCAGGTTGACAACAGAGTGGAATTCAGTAGAGTGACAAGACTGACCATTTTCAATTCAGGTAAGTGTGAACACTGAATTTCCATTTTCTTTGCCTTGTCACCAACCTGACCTCACTGATCGTGTACCTCTTCAGACGTCGTTTGTAATGACAATGTCTATGGAAGAGGACGACTGCGCGACCGATCAAGTGCGAGGTGTGGTCCAGGCCAGCAGGGGACCAGGACCGCAGTATGTGAGGAAAGAGCATGGAAACTCGTGGTGGACACCTGCATTCTGACTCCAATCAATGACTTTCTAATTAGATCAGAGGTGGGTGAGCCACCGTTGAGGCAAACTAGATTGTGTAAGCCAATGAACAGCGAGGCCACATATACACGTACCCGGGTATTTGAAAAAACTGTGATATTTCTCTGCGTTTGGGCACATTTACACATAAACGCAGCTCCGACTCCCCACAAACGATGATTCCTTAAAACTCTGGCCACAGTGGATCTGGATAAACTCTGTGTCTCCGGTTGCATCTAAAGGGGGGTAGGCGGATATTTACATCACAATTTGTGATGTGACGTTGATTTTCCAGGATTCTTATTGGCTAGTATGGCTTCATGCTTCTAGCTATACTGCCCCCTACAGGTTTGGCATGCTCATAGCAGCTCTGAACCAGGTGTATATGTGGTCCGTGTAAATTAAGATTTTATTGAAGATGGAGGGGGAAATGTCCATTTTGGTAAAAACCCAGGTACATGTAAACGTAGCCTGAATCTCATTCTTCTGTATGCTAATACGCCAAGGCCAAACATTTGTTGCGTTTCTGGGTGTCCGTTTACGCGACAGCGATGCTCGGAGCCACTGAAAACACAACGTTTTGATGGCGGGATCCAAGGTTGAGCTTCTTGAAAATGCTCCAACGCTCTCCGTAGACGAGGAAAGGCTGCAAGCGCACCACGGCCGAATTAAATAGTTCTTCTGCACATGGGCGAGTAGACGGACAATAACAATGGGGGCCTCCAGAGTGTCATGACTCTCAGTCCATGTTCTCCATATTTTTAGTGTCCGTCCGTCTTTTTTTCATATGCTTGAAAAAACTAAAATATACGATTCGAGGATTTTTATCGTCATACCATTACACATTTTTACATTTCATGTTCCCGAAGCCTAGTCGATGCCAAAAACATAAATGATAGAGACTGCATGCACCAATGGATGCACCAATACCGCTTTTGTTAAAGGATGCGCACCAGTACTAACCTTTAGCTATTTGTTGGAAAGTCTGCCATAATTGTACTATATAAACTCAATGGCCACGCTGCATTTTCTAATTTTGATGTCGTCCTTTCCACTTCTGTGTCGTCCTTGTGTTTTTCTTTAAGGATCTGTCTGAGGAACTAGTGCCAGAGTTCGCAGTGCAGTTCAACAAGGCTGTCCAAAACGCCACAGAAGACATCAGCCAATCACCTGCGACCATAGACGCAGTTGTTCAGATTCTGAACTCCATTGCTAATGCTACTGCCGTAGTCAGTGAGAATGTCACTCAGGTTAGCCAGCTCTTCCATTTCTTAGTCCCCTAGCAACACTAAGTGTAAGAAATGACCTTGTCCTGACCTCACAATGAACTCTCCATCCACAGAATGTGCTGGAGGTACTCGATGTGATCATTGGGGACGATTCAAGGGAGTCCTGGATTTTTCTGAACTCAAATGAAACCCGTAACACCAGTTCAAGTTTGCTGGGTTCGATGGAGACGCTCGCTGAACGAGTTGAGGGGATTTTTACGGTGGAGACTCCTCGGATCCTGTTCAGCAGGACGGCTTTCAACGACTCCTTCATGGCCGATTTGAATTCCAGCGTGTTCATCAACATCCCACAGAGCGACGTTTCCAACGTCAATATCACCACCATCACTTTCCCAACACTTGACAATGTCATGCCAACGAGGAATTCTACCTCTGAGCTCGGCTCCTTCACAGGCAACAACACCAATGAGACCGCCACCGTAATCAATGCTGCTGTTGTGCTGATCAGAATAAGTAATTCAGTCCCAAATGTCACCCTGACCTACCAAAAGCTCAACCAATCTCTGGAACAGGATGTGCAGTGCGTCTTCTGGAATTTCCAGCTCTTTGATTCTCTGGGCGCTTGGGATAACCAGGGATGTAGATTGGAATCCCAAGGCGATGACAACGTGACCTGCTTCTGTGACCACCTCACGTCCTTCTCGATTCTGATGTCGACCAACATCCCAGAAGATATCATACTCCTTTTGGATATCATCACGTATATTGGAGTTGGGATTTCTATGGCGAGCTTAGTGATATGCCTCATTATTGAAGGTTACGTTTGGAAAGATGTTACCAGAAACAGTACTGCCTACATACGTCACGTTTCCATCATCAACACTGCTCTGTCTCTGTTGATTGCCAACATCTGTTTCATCATTGGCGCCGCCATCGCAAAAAACGAAAGTGAAAATCCAAACGAAGAACATAGAGTCCCAGTCGGACCATGCACCACAGCAACCTTTTTCATGCACTTTTTCTACCTGGCTGTGTTCTTTTGGATGCTCGTTTCAGGCCTTTTGCTCTTATACCGGACAGTCATGGTCTTCTCCCAAATGTCCAAGTCCACCATGTTGGCCATCGGCTTCACTTTAGGCTACGTCTGCCCTCTGCTTATCGCTGTTGTCACCGTCGCTGCCACCGCAGGACAAGGTGGCTACATCAGGGAGGATTTAGCCTGTTGGCTCAACTGGACAGAGACACGGGCGCTGCTGGCCATGGTCATACCTGCATTGATCATTGTTTTGATCAACTTTGTGATTGTGATCATTGTCTTGTTTAAAATGCTCAGACGAGGTGTGGGCAGCACCTCTCAGCCAGACGAGAAGAACTCCCTGCTGGTCATCATACGATGTGTGGCCATTTTGACCCCTCTGTTTGGACTGACCTGGGGACTGGGAGTGGGAACCATGATATCGCCAAATAATAGAGGCATCCATATTGCCTTTGCATTCTTCAATTCATTCCAGGTATTGCCCTCATGGGGTTTTCACCCAGCACTTCAGTCCCAACAGTACAGTAATTTGGTATTACATAATGCTTTTTGTTCTTTCATTCTAATTTTTCTAGGGTTTCTTCATTCTAGTGTTTGGAACTCTACTTGATTCAAAGGTATGTTGAATTTAAAAGGCGAGTCCGAGAAGATTTTTATTTTTATTATTATTATTTTATTTGAATTGACGAGAGAGAGCGACCAAATCTAACAGAAGGTGCTTTCAATTTCCATGCCTTTTGCTGGACATCAACTAATAATAGAAACATAATCATCACACCACAGGTTTATCTGTCTGGCCTATGTGCTGCCCTGCTGTTAAATATACCTTTATCCTAATGTAAAGGCTGATGGAGACACTATTGTTATATACCGTTTTACCTTTAGTAAATCAGGCTTTCAAAAGATATAGAACTTTTGACTCACAGATAATGTGGATTCTGTTAGTAAATTCAAGGTGGTTCAAGTAAATATGATTTAAAGGCCATTATCTGACGTCTCTACACCAGGAGTCTCAAAAGAGTTTCATCATGATCAAGTCTGGCCATTGTGTAATTGAACAACACGTTTCATTGCATTTGAGGCTCTTTTCATGTCTTAAAGAGTTGCAATGGCTGAAATAGATCTAGTGAGAGCTCCTCTTAAATCAGGACAGTTCAAAGGGGTCATATTATCCAGCTTTTCAACAATTTTTCACATGGTCTTGTTGGTCCAAAAATGTTGTTTTCAAAGTTTATTGCCCCAAATCCAGCTTTTCCTTGATTCTCCTCCATTTGAATATTGGATCATAGGAGCTGCATTCAGAATCTGGTGATGATTAATGTTAAATTACACAAATACTGGTGAAATTACTGTCAAACCGCTGGACAAAAAATATACATCTCTTTCCAAAATGATAGATTTGCTGAAAAGTTCACGAATGTAAAAAATACTGAGGTGACTTTGTGTTTGTCTGTAGATTCGTGCTCTCCTCTCGAGAAGAATACCTGCTCCGACCAGCGGCTCTCGTCCAACACAAGTAAGAGCTCGTTCTTTCATCAGAATTCAAAGTCATTTTCAGGCGAAAACTTTTGCATGTTTGTTTGAGAAAGGTTTTTAAGTTCACACAGCAATGTTTTGAAAATGATGTTCGTTTACACGGAAATGGCAGAAACTCTGAAAACTGCTTTGGTAATCATTTTCCAAAAGTTTTATTTTGAAGTGGCTCTGGGCACAGTTGTCATGTAAACACTATGAAAGTTTCCCGTTTTTACTCAGTTGTTATTTTTTTAATTAGTGCACTCTGACGAATGAAGTATAACTTCCTGCTTTCAATTTTATGTGCCTTTCTGTCTGTTTCTACCTCAGAGCACCAGTGGCGGCTTTTCCTCCTTGAGTGGAAAGAACATTTTCAACCGTTTCCGGAGAAATAGAAGTAAGTCACTTTCCATGATTATAATTTTATTCAAAAAAATCTTGAATGAATGAATGTGTATTAATATCTTACGCTGCTATGCCACATGCACACCACGGCTGTAGTAAAGAGCTCTTCGTTAAACTTCTGTGGAATATCACCATCACAAGTCTTTGAGTTTCTTTGAGGGCAGTTTTCTTTTTTTATTTAATCAGTTGATGTTCTTTGCTTTTCAGACGTCTACCACGTTTCAGACACCGCCAACTCAAACGCAAACAGCAGTAGTGCATCCGAGACATTTATTAACACCTGAGTCAAGTCTAGGAAGGCATCTCGACACTGTGAAAGTATTTTATCCAATGTTTGACGTCAGAATTTTAAATGAAACTGCGGAACATTTTCAGTCAGAGTTGCTGTTTCCATCGAGCTGAAGCACCGATTCATTTTTGACCCAGGAATTCTTCTCCGGCTCATCGTTGGCATTGTTCTCTCACTTCAGGACAAGCAAACACGACATAAACGAAGTGAAGAGTTGACAGTTTGCACTTTCGTGAAATATTTCCATGGTTTTATTTAGAAATTTTTATTTCTGTACGTTTTTCTTTGAAAGCTGTATGTTGTATCGTGAAAATAAAATTGTACATATTCAACAGAAGTGTGTTTCTACTCATTCTCATGGTCACGAGTTACACCTTGTGTGTGTTTTTATAGTTTTACAAGTTCTGCAGATTTGGATATGAACCTTATCCGAGGTCAGTTCAAGGTGTAGAACCAACAAATGTTTAAGACAAGCCACTGACGAGGACCACCACCAACCTTCATATTGACATGGTTGCCATCGTCCCTCATGAGGCGTCTACTAGATTTATTTTTGGGTCCTACAGGCTCATTGCGTTGTCCTATGTCATCTAGTCAGGCTTCTTTAGTTTCAGAGAGAATACTTGCTTTTAAAGATTATATTCCATCAGCGTTCACCAGAAGGCCACAGGCACTGGCTAAGAGAAACCAACAAATTGTATACTGGTTGAATACCGGTCCTGTTGTACTGAAAGATCTCAAATCTCTGACAATTTTGTTTGCTTTCACCTTGTCACGACCCGGCTCTGCTAAGAGAAGGATGTAGGTGTAGGAAGTAACAATAAGCAGGTGAGTTTGGGTGAAGTGAGAGTTTTATTGGTAGTTCTAAGGATTACAATGATCAAACAGAACCCCAAATACAATAATATAACAAAAAAAGGCCCAATAACTATACGAAGGTTGATTTACTATAACAAAAAGGCAGCTTCTTCACCAGAAGGCGGTGAACTAAGGTTTCAACCAACAGAAATTCCATAAACAAGAGTGCGGCAAAAAGGGAAACACAAAACACCCAATTAACACAAAACAAATCAGCTGGTGCCGTCACCAAGCTGTTGTACTAAGGTTAACGAAATTCACACCACCAAATATCGGAGTGGCACAATCTCAGGGTAGTGGAAATGGGGAAATAGGGGAAATGGCCTCAGCTGGTGGGCGGAGCTGAGCCAATCAGCAGTCATCCTCCAATCAGAGTGCTTCACATCAGGGCAGGAGGAGGAGGACGGCGGTGAGGACCCCTCCCGTCAGACAGAACACAAACAAAGAAGCGGAGGCGAGGCCATACAGCCTGATGAGTGCATTTTAGTGAGCTCAGAATATACATGGTCCTTAGTCATGATGTGAGGCTGCATGGCAATTTGGATCTCAATTCAGCTTTTCCAAATACACATTTTTTGGGGCAACTAAAAACAAAATAAAATACATAAATGGTGAGGAGGCCAGGCAATGCCCTGACTCAAGTGATCCGCAGGTTGTCTGATATGGACCAAGTCAGGTGGAGCCCTGATTTCTCTTCTCTGATCAAACGTATAGGTTAGAACATGAAGATGGGCCAGCGCCACAGTCCACTGGTGGAGAAGTAGAGCAATTTAAAAATGAGACGTAGGAATGAAATGGTTTTGGTTCAAAACTTTTCTATTGGAGGAAAAGAATTCATTCCAGGTAAAGAAGACAGATACAAGGAACTATTCTTTTTCTGTCCATTTGAATCCAGAGAGTCACAAATCTGAAAAGTTTCTCACCTGTCCATGAATGTGAAGTACTTTCAGATGGAGGAAAGTATAGAAAAGTTCATCAGATTACCATATCATGAGGACTTACTTATTAAGAGTGTTTCCATCTGTTCTCATGTCGCTCTGAAGTTCCCCAGTTCATCACGGATAAGAAATTACAGTCACATGAAAATGATAAAGTCTTTGAATTTTCTTTAGAGTAATGAATCGTCGTAGTTTTTGAGAAAACGTAATAAAGTGGAATCTTTGGTCAATGTGTAAATCTGCATCTAAATACAGAATTTCCATCAGTCACATTATTGAAATGTGAATAACAAAAAAACAACAAACAACAACTTTAAATTCTTGTTATTTTGTAGATAATTACAATGAGAGGCTGAAACTTCCAGAAGCTGTTCAACACACTGACCTTGTGACAGATGGAGAGAATTCGCCACTGAAACCCAAAAGGCGAAGAAGGCAAGTTGTGCTTTAGCTTCACATGCCTTTATTTATGTGCATTTTCAATTTTACTAATATGAAGTATTTAATTAGAACAAGGCACAGCCCTGGTGACGATGAGGTGGCTCGTGCCATTTTCTCTCAGCTTTGCTCTTTTTTCTTTTTCTCGTTCACACACTGTGAACGAGCTTGGATGTTTCATGCTGTACTTTGACCTACAAATCAAGAATGACTGAGAGTACCTTGTAACTGAAAGAGCACAATAACGCCGTTGAGTTTCACAGACGCTCATCAGATTTATTCAATATTACAGATTGACTCTTCACGTGCTTGTTTTTAACAAACGTGTCCTGACGTTATTGCGGCAAATGACATTTCTTTTGCCTGTTTCTTTTAACTTAAATATCAAATACACTGTGACTTCAGGTACAAAGAAGTGATATAGTGACATGTAGTAATCGTGAATCATGAGAGCTTCGCATTAGATAAGTCACTTTCAAATATTTTCCCAGAAATGATCATTTTAAAAGCCGATCTGAACCACTTATAGAAAAACCCATAAACGAATGGATTAAACATTGAATTCGACCACCCAAACCACTTGAAAGCTTCGATCACAGGAACTGGAATTGTGACAGTAATCAGATGATAAAACGTCATACTCAGAAAGTAAGGAGACCAACACATGAGGTAAATCAGAACAACTATAGCCAGAGTTTTAGTGGCTTTATTCTCCATCTTACTTAGAGCCGCATTCGACTTTGTTTTCCGAATGCTGCGAGCCTGCCTCAGCGCCACTGTTAGAATCCTTATGTAGAATATTATTATAGCCGCAGCTGGGATGTTAGACATAAAAACAACTCCCATAATGGACGACTTTGTATCTTGGAATATGTGACATCTCATATTGGAGGACTGCTGGTTCTGACGCAGGGCAGTGATGATAATTGAAAGCACGGCTGCAGCAGTCCAGCTCACTAAGATCAAGATGACAGTGACTCGGATGTTGATCTTAGTTCTGTACATGAGAGGCTGGCACACCACATAGTACCTGTCAACAGAGATGAAACACAAGTTTATAATAGAGGACGAACACAGAAACATGTCGAAGGCTCCTCGGACCTCACAGAGCGTGAGGTGCCAGCAGGAGCTGACAGAGAGGAATGTGCTGAAAGGTAGAAGTACAACTCCGACCAGCAGGTCGTCCACGGCCAGGGAGAGGATGAGGTAGTTGGTAGTAGTGTGGAGCTGTTTGAAGTACATGACGGAGATGATGACGAGGAGATTTCCGCAGGTTGTCAGAACTGACAAAATCCCCAAAAACCCACATAACAAATACAGCCCTGTAACGTTTACACCTGAGCCAGTTAATTCAGAACCACTGCAGAAACCTTCGATTTCATCGTCACCATCAGACCTGTTGAGGGAGAATTTTGCTTTCATTCATGAATCATCAGTAACACCGAACACAGCAAACTTGACCACGGCTGCGTTTCTGTGGAGAAAAAGTTGAGTGAATGTTGTGTGTGTGTGTGTGTGTGTGTGTGTGTGTGTGTGTGTTATTACATGCCCAGTAACACACATGGGTGTCTCTGGACCCTCTGTCTCTGCATGACATTTATTGTTCTGGACTGACTTGCCTAAGAAGCAGAAGGGAGTGGCCAGAGCGGTTTGTTGACATTTTGGTAGCTCAGGGTGAAATGTCACTTGAGGTTTGTGGCCATCAATGAGTTAATATGACCCGACTGCATAACAACTGCCGGTGACGTAATAATTTTGACCATTTTGGATGTAATGAAGCCAATAATGTAGTAAAATAGTAAAAACCTGAAGAGAGAGAACAGAAGTACATTTAAAATGGCCACAGTTTTAACACTACTGACAGATGTTAGATTTGTGACCATGAACACATTATTGAGTGGTGAAACAATGACTCTGTGCTTCTGACCTTGGACTTTTGAAACCCTTTTTGATTGATGCAACACTCCACATTTCATATTTTTCCTAGGATCACTGCTGAAGTTCAACGTTTTAGTTCAGTGTAATGCTGCCCTCGACTATGCATCAACTCCAAATATGGATAACAAGACAAATGTACTAAACAAATCAAGACATTCATTAATTAAAAAGAAATCGGCTCTTGGGGCATAATATGAGAATACCTTCTACAGAAAGAGGTTATTTTAGGGGCCTGATACAAAGTGGTTTTGCTCTATAATGAACTGTTGGCTTCATACCTCCAGTTTTCACCGGATTGTGTAAAACATGGAACTTGAAAGACGAAAGAACAAATCTTACAGGGGTCATGAATACAACATTCATGACCCCTGCAACAATTGTTGGTACGGATGTCGATTATGTCGACGGCATACTGATAGTTTTAGAGGTCCTTTGCTCACATGAAAAATAAAAATTAAATAAAGATTGTGTAGAAATCTATAAACATCGACGCTGCAGAGCAAAGCACCCCGGAGAGTGAGCATGAACTGCAGGGTCGTTTTCAAGTCACATGGGGTTCAAAGTTTGAAGGGGGGGGGGGGGGGGGTTTGTGTTTTTATTGCAAGGCAATATTACCAGGACAAACTCACAGCCCACCTCGGTAACTTCTGGATTTACAAAATGGAAAAAAAAAATAAAAATAAAAAGCTGTCAAAATAATGTAAATCACGAGAAAGTAAGTCAAGATACAACATGTACTTTACAATTGTCTCAATATATAAGTGGGTGGTTAAATGAATATCATATCCATCAAGAATCATATTGTTGTCTTCTTTTATTTACATCAGGATCAAAATAGGATCAATAAAAACACAGGAGCCGATGTGTTTCTGCACATCAACACTAAAATATCTGTCAATAATCTACCGAAGAAGATGGATGGATGAAGGCAGGATACATCCGGGACAGGTTGTCAATTTTATATATATATATATATATATATATATATATATATATATATATATATATATATATATATATATAAAATAGTTTTTCTTATTTAATCAAGCATCTGATCTATTCGTTCTCTTCGAATATAATCAGTTTCTGCTGCAGAAAAAGCCAAAAGAAAAACACGATTCTGAACAGTGACGTAAACAGACATGAGCGTTTGGAATCAGCCCGGTGGGACCGACAGTGATGGTAGGATTCCCACAGCTGCAGCCTCTCCGGTTTCTTTTTTTTCTTCTTGGCTCAGATTTTAGTGTCTCAGTTCAAGCAGCCTCTCCAGCGACAACAATAACTCGTTGACATGATCGAATTCCTTTATTCATCCATCCTGACTTGCACTTTGTCCGTCTCAGAGTGGCGCTGCAGCAGATCTGGACGGTTTGAAGACATCACAGGTCAAACACAGAGAGAGAGAGAGAGAGATCTCACACATGCACAGGAAGAACATGCAAACTCCACCTAAAGGGACAACAAGCCAGAAACAAACTCATCCATGAATGAGATTTAAGAGTCTGGTGAAGAATTACCAGAGGGGTGACAAGAACACAATTACTCTTAACGACGGAAAATTGCTCCTTTCAGGGAAGTTCAGTCTTCTGACACACGGCGACAACGACTGTAATTTAAAGCAAAGCTCAAATGAGGAGAAAAGGACATTTTCACAGGACGATCAGTTTCTTCAATGTTTGCCGGCGATGAAGCAGTGGCGACCTGCCACGACGCTGTCAATCAAGACAAGTTCGAATTAGTAAAGTCTCCTCGGAATATCTCCCCAGAAATGATCATCCTGAAAGCAGATCTGAACCACTTATAGAAAAATGCATAAACAAACGGATTAAGCATTGAATTCGACCATCCGAACCACTTGAAAGCCTCAATCAGAGGCACTGGAATTGCATTTTTACTCAAAGGGTAAAAAGACATACACAGAAAGTAGGGAGCCCAACATGTGAGGAAGATCCCAACAACTATCGCCAGAGTTTTAGTGGCCTTACTCTCCATCTTATTGACGGACGCTCCAGACTTTGCCGTGCTCTGGATGCTGCGAGCCTGCCTCAGGGCCACGGTCAAAATCTTCAGGTAGAGCGAGAAAATGACAAGAGCTGGGATGTAAAATCCAACAAAGGTTCCCACGATAGCAGACTTTGTGTTCTGGAAGATGTTGCACCTGGCGTTAGATTGCGTTTGGTTCATCCCACGGAGTGTGATACCAACGCCCAGCAGGGCGGGAACGGCCCAGCTCAGCAGGATCATGAGGGCAGTGACCCGGGCGTTCATCTTCGCCCTGTACGCGAGGGGCCGACACACCACATAGTATCTGTCCACGGAAATGAAGCACAGGTTCAAAATCGAGGAGGTGCACAGGAAGACGTCGAAGGTGCCCCGGACCCTGCAGAGGAAACCCGTGAGGTGCGAGCACGAGCTGACGGAGAGCACCGTGCTGAAGGGTAAAACCAAAACCCCAACCAGCAGGTCGGCCGCCGCCAGGGAGAGGATGAGGTAGTTGGTGGGGGTGTGGAGCTGCTTGAAGTAAATGATGGAGATGATTACGAGGAGATTTCCACATGTTACCAGCACTGACAAGGAGCCCACGAACACGCACAACAAAAGGGAACTGATGACGGCCTCGGCAGACACGTCCGAATCCGATTCATTGCAGAAAGATTTGTCTTGAACGGCATCAGTAACGTTGACCGAGAATTTAGCTTCCATACATACATAAGCATTTGCAGTATTATGATTTAAAGTGTCCAGACCGGTGTGTGTGTGTGTGTGTGTGTGTGAGTGTGTGTGTGTGTTTTCTAAGCCTGCCTAGTTACACCAGGTCCTTTCTTTGGCCTTGGTCTCTGTGACTCAGAGCAATACCTGCACTTCAGATTTAATCACTGTGGCTTATTTGCATATCACAGTCATTGGATTGGTTTCCATAGTAACAACGACACTGACGCTGCCGAGGCAAATGATACCTTCAGGACACAATTGAAAGGGGTGTTTTTGTTTTTTTTGTATGTATGTATGTATGTATCTGCTCAATCATTTAGTAAATAGTTTCATAATTGATGACTTTTTAAATATCAAAGTTGTTTTACAGTCAAAATACTTCACAGTCGGTTGTATTCATATGATGAGGTGACTCCAGAAAACGTGTTAATTCGGAGCAGTGTCTCCAATATTATTGCTTCAGTTTTAGAACTCTTGGCCCACTTTC
Source organism: Lipophrys pholis (assembly GCF_963383615.2). Lineage (NCBI taxonomy): Eukaryota > Metazoa > Chordata > Actinopteri > Blenniiformes > Blenniidae > Lipophrys > Lipophrys pholis. The sequence goes on from NC_137649.1 coordinate 22,932,298, forward strand.
AACTCCATTCAGCAGTGGACACTTAACATCCATTTTTCCTTGACAGTAATGAACGGTGATGCAGGTTTGAGTTGTGGTAAAGGGTCACACTGTAGTGTAGGGGTCAAGCATGTTTGCCTCACAGGGAGAAGGTCATGGATTTGACCCGGAAACCTTCCTCTCTTTGAGTATGTTTCCTTATGTTGTCGAAAAAACGTGCACTTGAGGTGAAATGCTCACGTAATACTCTCTCTGTGTGTCCTGTGCCGGACAGGTGACCCGTCCAGGAGGTTTCCTGCTTTAACCTTCCGTTAGCTGGGATCAGCTCCACACCTCATGATCCCAAATTACATAAAGCAGTGTAGATATTGATAAAATTACTTATTACCTTCATCAAGGAAACTTGGGTGACCAATAAAAGTGGGCCGAGAAGGTTATGTCATTTGGTCTGTGTGTATTTACTGGTCTGTTTGTGTGTATTTGACCAACTTTCTGTAAAAACTACTCAACCAAATGACATCAGATTTTCAGGGATGATTTGTCATCATCCAAGGACGAATCCATTACATTTTGGGATGTTAATGGTTAACGGTTTCCGAATAAATTCCAGAAAAATTTGAAAAAATGTTGGCGTACAAAGCGGATGAGAGAGACGCCTCATGGAGGAAATCTAAGGAGATCAGCGTCTGTTGCCATGGAGACGCTTAGTGTTTCACACAGTGATGTAGCTGCCTGACAGGCTAGTTAGCATCGATGTGAGCTAACTGCTATCATGCTCGCGATGCTAACTCGGTTCCACCAACAAATGTGGTGCTGGCGAACGTCTGCGCTCTACCGAGTGTAGCTCTAGTTTATTTTAGTTTCCTTATTTCCTCTCATTTTTGTCAGACTGCCTTGTTCCCCACAAAACCTTAGTTTCATCTTGTCGGTCTGTTTACACGACAAGTGTGGTTGGCGCCACAGAAAATGCAACTTTAAAAAATCTAAATAAATAAAAATAAGGCTCAAAAGGCAGAACTTTTAAAAGAAATGCTCCGACTCTGCCTCTATGTAGACCAGTGGTGTCCAAATTCAGTCCTCTAGAATGTCCGTGTACTCCCATTGTTAATGTTTTATAGTGTATTGTTTTCTGCTTTTCACTACGAGTTTTAATTTGTTTCACGATTCTTTAAATGCTATAACGAACACATGACCTTAATACACCGTCTTCACAGCAGGAGTCACACTGGGGTGATCAAGATCACAAATTATATAATAACATATTTACATCATGTTGTGTTTATTTTGACGCCCTGTTTATACAACAATGATTTCAATTGATAACACAAAACTTCCTTTGTGTTTTGAGGGTCCGTTTTCACCACAGTGGTGCTCAGAGCCACTGAAGATCCCCATGTAAACATGCAAATTCTCTTAAACAAATGCATTTTCATTTGACATGTTGTGTGAACAGGACTTAAGACGAGCTATGAAAGGATACACACATCAAAACGTAGGTCTGGAATTCTTTCAATTTTTGTCAATACTTGAAATATTGTCTAAACGAGGGTTAATCAGGCATGTTTTGTTCCACATGAAGAAGATCTGACATCATCTTTACATTATTAAGATCCTGTGTATATATTTCAAAATATCAGGATGAAATCAGGCTTTAGAAATGTGACAACATATACTAATGCTAAATTATCTGTGCTTTGTCTTAGTGCCCTAAATTATTTGCAAAATCAACCCAAGTTGTAAAGTAAAGAGTAAAAACTCAGGTTTCTGAGAAAAAGGACAAAGACGCCATCAAATCTTCTGCTTAACATCACGAAACAGTAAAACACAAAGCTGCAGTTGTTTTCTGGCAGTCCCAAATGAAGGCAATAATTGAGTCATTAAACTTCAATATGTCAAGCCTTATTTATTTTTATGTTTTAGTCCTGATTTTAACACGTAAGTCATGGAAATCAAAATCACAATATCTTAAAAGATCTTGTTTTGTTCACATACAGGGGATAATGATCACAATTATAACGTTGGAAATGCTTGACTCTCAGTTCATATGATTGCAGGAATAGACGATCAAAGTTTTTCAGTGGTATTCAGTTTATTGGAGATGTAGCTGTAAAGATAAAATGCAGTGAAGCAACATTATTAGAGGTTATCGATCATGTCTTGGTGCACATTTAAGACAGCTTTGAGTTGGAAAAATCACCCTGAAATATCTTCCCGGAAATGATCATTCTGAAAGCTGATCTGAACCACTTGTAGAAAAACCCATAAACCAATGGATTGATCATTGAATTTGACCACCCGAGCCACTTGAAAGCTTCGATCATGGGGACCGGCATTGTGTCACTAAGCAAAGGATAAAAAGATATACTAAGAAAGTACGGCGACCAACAGATGAGATACAATCCAACTACTATCGTCAGAGTTCTTGTGGCCTTATTCTCCCTTTTGCTCACAGCTGCTCTGGGCTTCGTGGCGTTCTGGATGCTGCGAGCCTGCCTGTGTGCCACCGTCAAAATCTTGAGGTAGACGGAGAAAATGACAACGGCTGGAATGAAAGAGAGAAAAACGGCCCCCATAATGGCAGACCTGGAGCTCTGGAAGACGTTACATCTGGTGCTAGAGGGGCTCTGCTGCAGCTTCGGGACGGTCGTACTGATCGTGATGAGAGCAGGAACAGCCCAGCTCACCAGGATCATGACGGCAGTCACACGGGCCGTTATCTTAGTTCTGTAGGTGAGCGGCCGGCACACCACATGGTACCTGTCGATGGAGATGAAGCACAGGTTCAGAATGGAGGCCGTGCATAGAGACGCATCGAAGAGGCCTCGGACCAGACAGAGGAAACCTGTGAGCGGCCAGCATGAGCCGAACGACAGCGCCGCGCTAAAAGGTAAAACTAAAACTCCCACCAGCAGGTCGGCCACGGCCAGAGAGACGATGAGGCAGTTGGTGGGAGTGTGCAGCTGTTTGAAGTACATGACGGAGAGGATGACGAGGAAGTTCCCGCACGCCGTCAGAACCGACACAGAGCCTACAAACACACACAACACCCAGGCGGGGATCAGAGTCTGAACGGACTCGTTCAAGCCGGATTCATTGCAGAAGAGTTTGTCTTTAACTTCATCGGTCCTGTTGGGGGAGAACTCAGGTTCCATGCACGGGTCAGCTGCAACACCGCCGTTAATTCACGCACAACAATCTACAAACGGCAAACACCGACACAACCATGAGAGAAGAGAAATCTCCTGCGCTCCAGCATGCACTGTTTGGTCTCCCTGGTCTCTGTGACGGCTTGTGAGACATGCAGTTAGATATCTAATCTTTTCAGCTCATTTGCATGACAGAGTTAAAGGAGTGGCCGGTGGGGATTTTGTTCCCCGAGGCAAGATTTCTACTGGCGTGACAGAGACACTCTAACCCTTCAAAATAAAAATCCATTTTAATATTATGGACACAGTTATTGTTCTGGTCGATATTTTTTTTTGGTGGGACAAATCTTTTGCCAGTTCTTTAAATCTGAACAGTCGAATCTGAAATTTAATCCATTGGCTTGAATGTGTATCGCAATAAAATACTAGAGCTACACTCGGTAGAGCGCGGACTTTCGCCACGCTTCTTCGCGGAACCGAGTTAGCATCGCTAGCATGATAGCTATAAGATCAGGTAGTTACATCACTGTGTGAAACACTGAGCAGGGAGCGTCTCCATGGCAACAGAGGCTGACCTCATTCGATCTCCTCCATGAGGTGCCTCTCTCATTCGCTTTGTATGGGACAGTTTCTTGCGGCTTTGAGGGATTTATTTGGAAACAGTTAACGTCCCAAAATCTAATGGATTGTTCCTTCGATGGTGACAAATCATCCCGGAAGATTTCATGTAATTTGTGTGAGTAGTTTTTGGGAAGTTGGTCCAATTCATACGTACAAACCAATAAATAAATAAAAGAACACACGCAGACGAAAACATAAACCCCGTGGTCAACTTTGTTGGTTGCCCGAGTTTTATTGGCAAACGTAATAAACAAAGAATTTTTTATAAATAAATAAATAAACACCTGAAAACATAACCTGCCAACTTTCATTGGTGAAGGTAAAAAAATGGATTTCATCCAAATGAAAAATTTGAGTCCCTACTTCATTCTCACGTTTCAGTCTCACTTCTCTCCATTCAAATAAACCTTTTTGTGCCAAACCTGGTGTCAGGCAAAGCGAGTCAAACACAGACAGGAGGAGGTTGATTTCAGGACAGAAAACGGGCTTGAAGTACTTTGCCTGGTGTAAACACCTCCGATACAAATATTTATTGGAAATACTGCGTGCCCAGTGGTGAACTGGCCAGCAGGCATGATTTATGATATATAGAATGGAAAATCACCAGCAGCAGTGATGCTTGCCACCCTCAGGTTCTCCCACAGAGACAGAGAGACGGATTCACAGTTCACCATACTTTATTAGATTAAATAAAACACAAAACACCACAGTCAGACACTCCTGCCTCTTTCAGGCTCTCCTTGCATGTGTCTCTCCTCCACCTGTCACTTCCTGTCTCTCGACAGCTCCACCTTTATGGGCAGAGAGGTGATTAAAGCACCTGATGTGGTAGCAACCCTCAGGAGGCTGGTTACTGTGGCGACGGGTCACCAGTCTCGCTCTTTCGCTTCCTCTTCACGCCTCCAATGCTTCCGCCCACCTGGTCTGGGTCGTCTCCGCCCACCTGGTCTGGGTCGTCTCCGCCCACCTGGTCTGGGCCGTCTCTGCCCACCTGGTTTGGGCCGTCGTCTCTGCCCTCTGGCTCGACTCCGCCATCATGGCCTTGGACGTCGACTCCGCCCACCTGGACTCGGCCGTCGCCTCCGCTCTCTGACTCGACTCCGCCATCATGACCTTTGACGTCGACTCCGCCCACCTGGACTCGGCCGTCGCCTCCGCTCTCTGGCTCGACTCCGCCATCATGGCCTTGGGCGTCGACTCCGCCCACCTGGACTTGGCTGTCGCCTCCGCCCTCTGGCTCGACTCCGCCATCATGGCCTTGGCCGTCGACTCCGCCCACCTGGACTCAGCCGTCGCCCCCACCCTCTGACTCGACTCCGCCCTCCTGGACTTGACACTGCCTTCTGACTCGACTCTGCCATCATGGCCTTGGACGTCGACTCCGCCCACCTGGACTTGGCTGTCGCCTCCGCCCTCTGGCTCGACTCCGCCATCATGGCCTTGGCCGTCGACTCCGCCCACCTGGACTCAGCCGTCGCCCCCACCCTCTGACTCGACTCCGCCCTCCTGGACTCGACTCCGCCTGGCGCCTCACTGTCCCGGGGCCGGTCGCTGCAGTCCCCGCCGTCGCTACTGCTGGTGTGCTGGGACCGCCTCCGCGCCGTCCTGCCGAGGTCCCGCCTTTCTTTGCGGAGCCGGGATCAGACACCCAGAACTCGCAGCTTGGCTCACCTCCTCCCGAGGACGGTCCACCAACACGCCGCCGCCGCCATTCCAGCTGTCACTGATGTGGATCCCCTCGGAGCCCCGAGGAACAGTGCTCCGGTGCGTCCCCTCACCGGGACCGCAGCTCCTCAAGGAGGCAGGGCTTCCTCCCCTTCTGCAGCAGGAGTGACTCCATGAGCTGCTGGTCCTCCTCAGCCTGTTCCTGCTGCAGTAGGACCACGGCACAGAGCCGCCGGACCATCACCTCTACCGGAGCCGCTGCTGCAGGGAGGCTCCTCCGTCCTCTGCGTTCCCTGACATACCTGCCGCCCGCGACTCCACTCACAGATTATTGTTTAAGAAAAAAATGGCTGAAGACTTTGCACAGCCCACTCCATAGTGAGCCACAGGGTGAAAGGAATGTGACAGGCAGCGAGAACTGTGGCAAAAAGATCCGTGACAAAAGAGACATTTCTTCAAGACCAGTCAATGAGAGGAAAGAGGCCTTTCTGGGAGAGAAAACCTAATATGCAGAGGATCAAATGACCTGTCCTACATAATGATAGAACATAGTAATGGTACATTCCTGAGACTGATTCGTGTTTTACAATTTGCAAAAAAAATTAAATTCTTAAATAACTAAAATAAATACATTTGTGATTTTTGCATTACTGGGCAGCTTGGCTTCATCAAGAGGGACAGCAGTTTATGCTTTATTGTGGTGTTTAAATTTCTCCCTAACAAACAGCATTCTGTGATGAACCATACATGTCATGAACAATGTCACATTTAGACAATGTTCCATCGTTCCTGACTTGTATGATCATCCTTCGCCTCACACGTCTCCAACAACACCGACCATTGATGGTCTGATTCACATACAAGAAATTGCAGTGGACAAGTCAGCAGTCCTGCAGTAAATTAAAAAAGAAAAAGAATAAAGAATGAACTCAGTGAATGGATGAAGAGTTGAGTTACGTTGCGCTCTCTCATGGATCTATCACTATGTGTGCCTAAAACTAATCAGCAGGCATTACTGGATATATGTGAGGTTAAAATCACATTGGATAAACCGTCTTTTCATTTAAGGGAAAGCTAAAGCTCAAAGGTTCCGTGGAATCGGTTCACAGTGGAGCTGGAAGAGAAGAAATGTATTAACAGTTCATTGTTGACCCTGAAAAATCAACTCAGCTTTGAATTAGAGATGTCACCCCGAAATATTTTCCCATAAATGATCATTTTAAAAGCACACCTGAACCACTTGTAGAAGAAGCCATAAACAAACGGGTTAAACATTGAATTTGACCACCCGAGCCACTTAAAAGCTTCAATCAAAGAAACGGGTATACGGTTCTTAATCAAAGGGTAAAGAGCTATGGAAAGAAAGTAAGGAGTCCAACACATGAGATATATTCCCACAACTATAGCCAGAGTTTTGGTGGCCTTTCCCTCTGACTTACTGACAGCTGCTCCACACTTTGTAGTGTTCTTGATGATGCGAGCTTGCCTCAGCGCCACCGTCAAAATCTTCATATAAATGGAAAAAATAACAATGGCTGGAATGAAAGCAGTGATGATTACCCCCATAATGGCTGTCTTCGTGGCATTGAACACATTGCATCTGACATTAGAGGAGCTTTGGTTGCTTTGAGAAACTATCATAAATGGCAGAATGGCAGGAGCACACCAGTTCACCACAATCATGACGGCAGCAGTGCGGGGAGTCATTTTAGTTCTGTACGTCAGGGGCTGACACACAACGTAGTATCTGTCCGCTGAAATAAAACACAAATTCAGAATAGAGGTCCCACACAGGATTAAATCTAAGATGCCTCGAACACTACAGAGTACCAATCTGAGCTGGAAGCAGGAGCCGACAGAGAGTACGGTGCTGAGAGGTAAAACGAAAACTCCCACCAGCAGGTCGGCCACGGCCAGGGAGAGGATGAGGTAGTTGGTGGGAGTGTGGAGCTGCTTGAAGTACATGACGGAGATTATCACCAGGAGGTTCCCGCATGTGACCAGGACTGACAGAGAACCCACAAAAATACATAACAGATAGGAAGAGGTGCCCGTTTGCCCATTACGCTTTGATTCGTTGCAGAATTTGTGCCCAACGCCATCGTCACTCCCGCTGAGAGAGAAATTAGGTTCCATTCATGAAGCATCGGTGAATCTGTGGCAACTGTGTGGCTGAGAATCGGATCGGAGAGCGTTTTCCATGAAGATGTGCTCTGTTAGTCCGTGGACAGCACATCCAGTGGGCTCTGTTCAGTGTCTGTGACACGAAGCGATACCTCTGATAGAGGTTTAGTCTTAAGGGCTCATTTGCATATGAAATGCGTGATCAGGGGCATTTCTGGGCATTGCCGTCTCCAAGGTAACATGACCACTGATGCATTTAGGAGAAATCAAATACATAGACGATGATAAACTTTCATGATAATTTAAAATCCTTTTTTTAATGACATTTTTTTAATGATTAAATACATTTAAAAGACGTTAACAGACCATGATGGTCCCAGAACACGTTGGATTACTGACATATTAAAGGTGTCAGAGATATGTTGTCATCACTTGCTGAATATTTGTTTTTTCTATATTTTGCTTTGTGTGCTAATTTGCTGACAGCGTTGCTGGGTTGAGGTGACAATGCTTTTCAGACTTGGACTGAGTTTTATGTGGCTTTTAACAATATAATAAACTAGGCGGCGGCTGCGGTGGCCCGTGGAAGATCGGTTTGTGATTTGGGAGTCAGGGTTCGAGAAAGGCCCTTGACCCTGATATACTCTTGAGTGAATGTCCACTGCTCCTCATGGATGGGAAACATTGGGGAGAATAAAGTATTTTAACTACGTGGCAAATGAAGGATATTCATTTTAATAATGATTTAAAAAAAAACGGTCCAGTATTCAACAAAGCAGTCTGAGTGAAGAATCAACAAGATGCTGATTCTTATAAAACTCTGATTGGCATGAAATATAGTTGCTCTAGTTTCACTAGTTGTCATTTTACTCTGAAAGCGTTTACATGGAAAAGGCAGAAATGCTGACAATGATTTTTTCATGTTGGGCCACTAGTGGGTGCTGTTGTTTGTTTTGCCATGTGCCTCAAACATTAACAATGGCGACAACACGGACATTAATCTGGACGGATGACAAAGTTGGGTTGTTGCTACGGTGACTGTCAAAATAAAAGTACCAAGTCTCAGGAGAATATGGACTGGGAGTCACGACACTGGAGGCCGCCATTCTTCTTATTGTCCTTCAACTGAGCATGTGCAGAAAAACTCTTTACTGCAGCCGCGGCGCCAATGAACAGTACCAGCATTTCACGGTGTTCGCGGAGTCTGAGCATTTTCGAAAAGTTGCATTTTCCCTTGTTAGCATGCAAACGTTGCCAGGGTAACCCAGCTGATGCACGAAGCTGACCAGGTTGAGATGATCGGGAAGCCGCTCGGACCCGTAGAGCTCTCGATCTCATTTTCACTTCTCTTTTTTTATTGGGTGAGGGTTTAGTAGTTTGTTAATGAGTTTCACATTTGTCACATGTGTTTTTTGTTTGATCTGGTAATTGGAATCTGGAATTTGGTGACAAAAATCAAGGAAGAGTGTCAAAAATATCTGTTTTCTTTTGCTGGAGATTTCAACAATTGGATTGCAATGGAGCTGCTGTAAAATAAAAGTAAACAAAAGTCTTTGTTTACTTTATAATCCAGTTGCTTCAATTGGTAACGTCTTTTTCAAACTTAATTAACTTCAACAACTTAAATTAATGAATTGAATTAAAACCTGATTCATTTAGATGTTACTAATCAAAGCAATTCAGTTAAGTTGGTCCACACACACACACACACACACACACACACACACACACACACACACACACACACACACACACACACACACACACACACACACACACACACACACACACACACACACACACACACACACGATGTTGCTTCTGGTTGTTACTGGAGCCCAACAGAGGATTTAATTCAGTCACAAGTTCCATCAGAGACTCATCACATGTTTCTACCTTAACCACCAATCTAATTAAAGATTCATTTTGGACAAAAAGAACAGACATGCCAGAGTTAGTTCAGCAGTTTATTTACCTTTTAAATGACACAATAACCTTCAAAGATAAAGTGGTGTGAGTACACAGATGCGGATATTGCGCCGCACTACACAGTGAAATGTTGGAGGTAAATACACAAGATAGGATGAAGGAGAGCAAATATATGGGACGAGTTACACGTCCAGGCTTTAGATCGCAAATCAAGACAGTTTTGAATTGGAAAGATCCTGTTGAAATATTTTCACAGAAATGATCATTTTAAAAGCCGACCTGAACCACTTGTAGAAGAAGGCGTAAACCAGCGGGTTGAGCAGTGAGTTGGACCAGCCGAGCCACTTAAAAGCTTCGATGAAGGTGAGCAGTATCGCCTGTCTGCTCAGAGGATAAAAAGACAATGACAGAAAAAAGGGAGACAAAGTCAGGAGGAAAACCCCGACGACGATCGCCAGGGTTTTCGTGGCCTTCATCTCCATCCGACCGACCGCCGTCCTGCTCTTCGCCTGGCCCTGGATGCTGCGAGCCTGTCGGTGCGCCACCGTGAAAATCTTAAAGTAAATGGTTACGATTGCAAGAGCTGGGATGTAAAAGCCAAAAATCACTCCCGGCAAGGCCGACGTTTGAACCTGGACGATTTGGCATTTGACGGTAGATTTGCCCTGGTCCAGTCCACGCAGGGTGATGGTGACTGAGAGCAGAGCGGCAGCCGTCCAGGCCAACAGGATCATGACCACCACGGCGCGGACGGTTATTCTAGCTTTGTACACCAGAGGCCGGCACACCGTGTAGTATCTGTCCAAGGAGATGAAGCACAAGTTGAAGATGGACGACGTGCAGAGAAACACGTCGAAGGTGTTTCGCACTTTGCACAGCAAAGCCTCGATGGACCCGCACGACCTGACGGACAGAACCGTGCTGAAAGGAAGGATGAACACCCCGACGAGCAGGTCGGTGACGGCCAGGGAGAGGATGAGGTAGTTGGTGGGAGTGTGCAGCTTTTTGAAATACATGATGGAGGTTATGACAAGAAGGTTTCCACACATTATCAGAAACGACAGGGAGCCTACAAACGCACAGAGTAAATACGATCCGACGACACTTTGCCGAGAGGCATTGCAAAAACGTTCTTTTTCAAAGACGCCGTCAGTAATGTTGAGGGGGAATTGAGGTTTCATCCATGAACCGCCTAGAAAACCAAAATGCAGAAGATACAACAGCGTGAAGAGGTAAAGAGAGATTGAGAGTGCTCTGTGTGTGTGTTCTGTGTGTGTGTGTGTGTGTGTGTGTGTGTGTGTGTGTGTGTTTCACTGCATTCTCAGCAGCTCACACCAGTGTCCCTGGTCCCTGTGACTCTGAGCAGCGTCTCTCAATCACATTTATTGTTCTGAACTCATTTGCATAAGAGGCTGGAAGGAGTGGTCAGGGGCCTTTCTGGACTCTTCATTACCCAGGGAGGGTGACATGACTGCTGCTAAATCTCTTTAGTGTTTTTTTTAAATCACAACGATACAACATGTACTTTACAATTGTCTTAATATATAAGTTGGTGGTTAAATAAATCTTATATACATCAAGAATCATATTGTTGTCTTCTTTTATCTACATCAGGATCAAAATGGGATCAATAAAAACACAGGAGCCGTATTGTGTTTCTGCACATCAACACTAAAATATTTGTCCATAATCTACCGAAGAAGATGGATGGAGGAAGGCAGGATATTAGTGGCCGACAGGTGAGGCGGCGGCGTCTCGTTCCCCGGAAGAAGAGGAGGTCCGGACAGCGAATGCGGTGCGGCCGATCCCTGGACCGCAGAGGGGGAGGTCGACGAAGACGACGGCCGGAATGGCGGCTGCAGCATATTTGGTGTTTGGCTCTTTCCGGTCATACAGTTTGTAGTCATGACACTGGGGAATCTATCTATCCATCTATCTACAGTATCTATCTATCTATATAGCAAAAGTGTAGAGCTCAATCAAGAGCACGAATCTTTTTCGTCAGCCAGGGCCGACAGACCTTTTTTCTTTTTTTTATTTGTGGACCTCAGAGCTGCGTGTGTTCTTCGATAGATCAGGTATAATAGATTTGAATCTCACACACACACGCACGCACGCACGCACACAAACACACACAATTGAGTCAGAACATTTAAAGTCACATGGATTTACTAATTCAAGGCACACAATGAAGAAAACCTTGAAATATGAATTGCATATGAATACACCACATGAAAAACGTGAAGCCGTTTTGCAGAAATCACATTACATATGTTTACAAAAAGCTGGTTACATGAGCATAATTGAAAGAGCTTCAAAGTGCCTTGGTTTGAGAAAATAGATGTGTGTACGGTAGAATGCCAGTGAGGCTTCAACATTTTGAAACCACTGATCAGAACAGCTTCGAATTGGAACAATCTGCTCGAAAAACCTTTCCGGAAACGATCATCTTGAGGGCGGCTCTGAACCAGCTGTAGAAGAAGCCGTACACGACTGGATTGAGCATGGAGTTGGACCATCCGAACCACTTGAGCGTCTCGAGCGCGGGAGCGGGCAGAGAGTAATTGGTCAAGGAGTGGCAGGTGATGGAGAGAAAGAAAGGCGTCCAACACACCAGGAACACGCCGACAACCACAGCCAGAGTTTTGGTGGCCTTTCTCTCCGTCTTGCTCATGGCGCCTCCGGACGTTGCCGTGGCCTGGATGCTGCGAGCCTGCCTGTGCGCCACCGTCAGAATCTTCGCGTAGATGGACAGAATGACGATCGCTGGCAGATAGAAGGCAAACACGGCAACAACGAGGGTGGACCTAGTGTTTTGGTAGATGGGACATCTCGTGTTGATTTCTGCAGATTGCTGCCGCTGCTTGTTGAGCCCCTGGAGAGCAACTCCCAAACCCACCACGGCCGGAACGACCCAACTCACCAGGATCATGATCCCGGTCACCCGAGCGTTCATTTTCACTCGGTACGCTAAGGGCCGACACACCACAAAATATCTGTCAACGGAGATGAAGCACAAGTTCAGAATGGAGGAGGTGCACAGTAACATGTCGAAGACACCCCGGACCTTGCAGAGCAAACCTGTGACGTCCCAGCACGAGGTGACGGAGAGCAACGTGCTGAAAGGTAGAACTATAAACCCCACCAGCAGGTCGGCCACGGCCAGGGAGAGGATGAGGTAGTTGGTGGGAGTGTGGAGCTGCTTGAAGTACATGATGGAGGTGATGACGAGGAAGTTCCCACACGTTATTAAAACCGACAGAGAGCCCACGAACACACATAATAAATACGAGGTGGTGACAGTTTGTGTGGAAACATTACAAAAATGCTCGGGTTCAAAGACGTCGTCAGTCCTGTTGAGAATTAATTCAGGTTCCATACATGAATCATCAGTAAATATGTGGCAACTGCATCAAGGTCAATAAACAATCAGGTCAGAAAATATTAAGAGAGCGCTGGCGGTTTCTGGAGAGAGAGCTTTTCTGGTTCGGTGTGTGTGTGTGTGTGTGTGTGTGTGTGTGTGTGTGTGTGTGTGTGTGTGTGTGTGTGTGTGTGTGTGTGTGTGTGTGTGTGTGTGTGTGTGTTTCGATGCATGCCCACTCCAATGTGCGCTGGTCGATGTTCCTGCTGGCTGTGACGGTGGTCTGATCCTCGGCTTTTATTATGGCGGGATCATTTGCATCACAACATCTAGGGATTAACTGGAAGGTTGTTTTGGATGTTTTGATTGATGACGTCTACTGGTTCTAATGAGGCAACAACTATTTGATGTTTCACTTTTTGTTCAACAGTTCATAGTTTACTTTTTCTATTTTAAATTACTCTTATTTTGACATGGCATTTAAAGACAAACTCTTCAGATACTTTTACCATTTTTACCTTTGTCAACGAAAGTTGGCCAACAAGGTTATGTTTTTGTCTGCATTTGTTTATTTATTTATTTATTAATCCCTCCTCCATGAGGTGCCTCTCTCATCCGCTTTGTATGGCAATTTATTTTATTTTTTATTTTTTTCAGTTTATGGGTCGTTAACGTCGCAAAATCTAATCGATTGGTCTTTTTGATGAAGACAAATCATCCATGAAGATTTCTTGCAATTCTGGTGGATAGTTACAAACCAATAGATAAATAATTAAATAACCTTCGCCCCAGTGTTTATTGGCGAAGGTAAAAATGGCTGGACGGATGGACTTTGACAAAGACAATACGATATTCAAAGTAAAGGTGATGCTGTTTAAGATTTGATAATCTTTCAATTCATTACTTTTATTCAGAAACGGGGAGGTCGGCCGTCAACATTGGGCAAGTGCGATTAAAAAATACCTGCTATTCTAGACATCTATACGCGCACCAACACGACATGTGCCTTGCATTTGTTTTAGGAAGCCTGGCAGTGTGAAATCCATCTTCAGATGTCACATCTTCTGTAGTTTAGTGTAGTTTTTGAATATTTTCTTTTCATAAAGGCACCAAATTATACACTATTTTAACAATTTTATTTATATGTATATATATATCCAATTACATCGGTGTCAGAGGTCCAACAAAACTGTTTTCACAAATCCAGCCTTGGTCCATAATTCCAACCAGTCTAAAAGTCCCTCTAGTGGTTCTACTGAGAACAGGCGGTTTCTGTGTCGGTCCACGCCGACTCCGCGCCACATTCAGCGAGAACATCAGTGTTGCCAGATTTGAAGGGTTTATTCAGTGCAGTTGTTCGCTTATGACATGTTCTTTATTACGCGTAGAATAGTTTAATGGATTAAACGTAAATTTCTATCAAGGTTGAGATTTGGGCTGGTTTTTATTGAACTGAGCTGGTTTTATGTTGTGTTTGGGCTGGAAACACTGAGTCAGATCTGGCAACCCTGGTACCGTGCTGTTTACATTGAATTTATTGCTGCAGCTCGTAAAAATGCAGTTTAAATCCAGAATGTGACTCAGAAGGCTGATTCAGCCTTTGCTGCTGCAGCAGAATATTTCAGAATGATTAGTTATAAATATTCTATGTCTGACATGTCTGGGGTTACATTTGGCTTTTACCACCGCCATACAAAGAGATCTTTGACATTTTCTTTTCAGAATAATCGATTAACAAAACCTCCAAGTACAGACTCAATGTTGGCTAAATGAGATACGGCCTGCATGTAAAACAGAGAATCTTCCCACAATGTTCACGTGTCCATCACAGTGCCAACACAGAGACACCGGAGTTCATGAAGAAACCTGCAAATACAGAACATAGACAAAGAAACACAGAAAAGTCTGAAACAGACTCTAACCAGGGAGGGGAGTGCTGTAATCACTACCGTGGTGCCCATGTTAAATTAAATGTTCATAATTCAATGATTATGGCCTAAAAAACAGAAAGTCTCTGAGCAGATATCATGACTGTGGTCGGTACAGAAAAACATAAACCCTTTTTAAAGCGATGGAACAAGGTGAACTGGACATGGTTGTATGTCTTGGAAGATAATACATCTCCTGATGTTATTGCTTAGAGGTGGTAGAGATCAGGAGCGTTAAACATAAGGACTGTGCGCCAAAGCTGCCTCCAAACCACCGAGCACATTCTAAAGATTTTAAATAAAATTTAGATTTTTAATCCCCCCCCCAAGTCATTTCTTCAGATAAGCGGACACAACACAACACTATGCCGAGCTGAGATATCAGTGAAGCTGTATTGAATTATCATTAGTCTCAAAGCCATGCTGGCGGGTTGAGTTTGTAAATAAGTTTGTTATAAGAGACGTTTTTTTGGACATTTCTTTGTATTTTGTACCAGAATGTATCATTAAACTTGACTTCATGTTGAAATTGTAGTGATTTTGAGTATTAAATGGGAAAATATATACATTTTCATTATGTGTACTCTGCGCCACAACAGAGAAACACTTAAAAATTCCTATTTAAAGGTTATAGTACTATAATAACTGTCATTTTCATCTAATCTGACCTCTTCTCCTATCCAGTTTTTAAAAAAAGAAAAGCAAATGCACAAAACACCAACAAATAAAAAATAAACCCAAGTAAAACTACTTTGATTACAACAGGATGTGACTCCTGTTATATGAAGTAGTTGATGCAACAGTCACTTTTATTTTCGTGTTGTACGGAGAATACTATGTTGTGTTTCAGTCAAAGCAGTTTTGCGTTTGTCAAATTTCCATTGAATATTTTGCCGGAGATGATCATCCTGAAGGCCGATCTGAACCAGCTGTAAAAGAATCCGTACACCAACGGATTGAGCATCGAATTGGACCAGCCGAGCCAGACCAGGGTCTCAGTGAGCGGCGGCGGGATGAGAAAGTCGGTCACGGGGTTGAAGGTCATGGAGAGAAAGAAAGGAGTCCAGCAGAAGAGGAAAACCCCCATGACAACAGCCAGAGTCTTTGTGGCTTTTTTCTCCATCCTACTGGCTTTAACTATCGACTTGCTGCCCGGACAGGTTGTGTTCTGGATGCGGCTCGCCTGTTTCTGTGCCACGGTGAAGATTTTCAGGTAGATGCAGAGCATCACGATGACCGGAATGTAAAACGACAGGACCGCGCCGGCCACGTTTGAATTGGGGATGTGAAATATGAAACACCGTCCTTCACACACCAAGTCTCTGAGGCCCACGAACATAATTCCGAATCCGGAGAGGGCCGAAGCCGTCCAGCTCACCAAGATCATGAGGACGACCACAGAGTCGTTGATCTTGGATCTGTATGTCAGGGGTTGGCACACGGCGTAGTACCTGTCGATGGAAATACAGCAGAGGTTGAGGATCGACGTCGTCATGAGCGAAATGTCGAAACTCCGTCGCATCTTGCAGATCAAATCGCCGAAATACAGACACGACCTCACGGATAGCGCCATGTTAAACAGCAGCACTAAAGCGCCGACCAGCAGGTCGGCCACCGCCAGAGAGAGGATGAGGTAGTTGGTGGGAGTGTGGAGCTGCTTGAAATAAATGACGGAGGTGATCACTAGAAGGTTGCCGCTTATCGTCAGAATTGACACCGAACTTCCGATGAACATGTATAAGAACAGACGTAGTGTGGAAGGGGTTATGGCCACGATGCAAGCAGCGCTCCCCGCCTCGTCACAGAAGCGCACCGTGGCGTTACCAGTCCCGTTGATGATCTTTCCAGCCTCCATGCTTCCTCGGTGCCGAGCCGTCGGCTTCTTGTTTTCAACTATTTGCAGAACCGAAGGGAGGACGAGATTCTCTGTGGGAGAAGAGAAGCCCAGGCGACTGATCGGTTACATGATGGTGTGTGTGACGTTCACCAGAGGTAATATTACATTTACTGACTACTACTTCAAGCACACAAATCAGTACAGTTGACGTTGGCGTAACTCCTCCCCCTGAACCAGAACTGTCCAATGAGAGGCTACGTCAGAGAAAAAATACTTTTCTTTGTGCTACTTTTTAATGATTCACATACCCAATCGCCCACAGCCCAATTTTCACACCGAGTGGGCAAGAATGGTCAAATAGTGACATAATAGTGTTTAAATTTAAACTTTAAAGTTCCTCTACCAGAAAAAAAACTAACTTTTTCAGGATTAAGTCTTAGTTTTTGATGCACATCTCTCATATGTTTCATACCGTTCTGAAGGAAATTCACCGTTACACAGTACAGCAGGCGTACTTTCAGCATTTAAATTTCATGGAACCTCGTCGAACTAACGAACTATTCCGAAACGTTGCGCACAAGATCCCGTTTGTACGCTCGATCTCGCAAGATCTCGATTCACACTAGAAAAACGATTTACGACATTCCAGAATATTCTCGTGTCTTGAAGACTCTTTCTTTGAGACACTCTGGGGTCAAATGTTAATATTCTTGCTGGCGCTGCCGCGACGCCATCTTTGATTTCCCAGAAACCCTTGTGGCAGGTTTCTAAAAATGACCTCAGTTAAGAAACAAACAGTCTGATGGATACAAATACGTCCAAATGTGGTTTGGAAATGAGAGGAAATGAGTGATGATGGTCTTGTTTTGGTGTGTTTGTTTATTCTCTGTGCAGTATATTCTAAATATTTTTACTGGCAGAGTAACTTTAAAGTTTGTTTGTAGAGGCGAAGAGTGGACGTGATAAACGCGTCTAAATGTTTTGCAAATCCACGCAATTACTCCAGAAAATGACTACGATCTCAACAGAAAGCCAATTGTATTGAAACGTTGTGATGGAAAATACTGTGAAATAAAACCTGAAATGTAACTGGTGGATAATGTAACATGATTTAAGAAGAATTTAAATCAATAAATTTTACATTTAATGTCACACATTTTTTAGTACCGATGATTGGAGAAAGAGATTACATATAACAGCACTGTATGACAACAGCAATCCTACATAAATACCATAAACTCTATATAGATATACGTTTAAATGAATAGTACACACTTTTAGAACTCATTCTTTCAGTGTTTTTCAAATTGAAGCAGGTCAAGTTCAAGTCTAAACTATAAATCATTGACTCACTTTATGATGTAATTAAATAATTACAATATTAGAGGAGAAATATTTTGCCTGCCCCACAATGTAGTATTGATAGTTTTTAGGTTTTGGGCTCAATGTCTTGTTAAATTATCGACCAGTTATTACATTTTGCATATATTCTTGTTCCATGATACAAATGTCATGTTCCAATACGTCCCAAAGGTCGACTGCAATCAGGCAATACTGGAGTCCGTTGGTTCATGGTGAAGTCCCTGCCAGGTCAGGAACCAATGTGACATGATCTGAACTTTGTAATTTGGCATTTGTGACATTTTGACAACATTCTGGGACGTTTTCTCTCCTCTGCACGACATATTGTATGTGGTTACTTGGACATTTTAGGACAATTCTTTCATTGGTAATACATACTTTGGACGTTTTTTTTCTTAAGGACCTCCAGATTATTATAAAGGTCACTTTT
This sequence comes from Lipophrys pholis, assembly GCF_963383615.2. Classification (NCBI taxonomy): domain Eukaryota; kingdom Metazoa; phylum Chordata; class Actinopteri; order Blenniiformes; family Blenniidae; genus Lipophrys; species Lipophrys pholis. The sequence goes on from NC_137649.1 coordinate 22,950,680, forward strand.
CAGAATGTATAAAAAAACCAAAACAAGATCAACAACCAAAGTTATGATCATAAAGACAATCATGTAGGTAAATGGCACTTTACCTATGTCAGACTGCTGAGTAAGCACTTTAATATTTGCACTTTATGGTAGGGTTTTAGGAAGAATTATTTTATCGTCTTTGTCTTACCATAGTGTTGTTATATGTTTGTAACGTTGTATGGTTTTATGTGGGACAATGGATGGAAATTGCCCTTGTGCTAAATCCAGCATATTCACAGTCGCCTCATGAAGAGATGTTTTGTTCATTAATGTGCACTGTCCCGTCCAAATAAAGAAATAAATGACATGAAATGAAATAAAAGTGTATATTCATAAAATATAATTCTCTTGCATCACGACGTTCAGTCTCATGTTTACAAGCTGATGCAACGAGGCCCTGAAATTCTCTCATTAAAGGTGTGAATGTGTGCGATCCCTGAGGAGCTCTGGTGGTAAACACTGATCTGGTTCGCCCCGAGGCGCAACTCACAAACTCATTTGTCATGAGGCAATCACGTAATGTTTGCACTTGTAATAATTCAGACAAAGTTTCAAGTTGGACATATACAGAGAACATAAAAAAAAAAGTAAGTAAAAAGATGCTTTAAAAAAAAAAGTGGAAATGAGTTTTGCAGCACTACATTTTTACTTATGTCCATAAATAAAATATATATTGTTTATTTTTTTTTTTTGGTATAATTTCTCTCAATGAAAAATAAATGGAAACAGGAGATTCTAAAGATATAAACCTAAACACTTCTTCAGGACCTTTTTGATTTCATGTACAAATTGTTCAGTTGCATTTTCTAAAGGAATCACAGCTGCTGGATTGATGCTCAATACATTTTATAAACTGTTTGTTTAAGCTTTCAGGATTATTTAATCCATGCAGGTATTTTACAACCGATTATCTGTCAGCACAGGCTATGTGTGTGTGTGTGTGTGTATATATAGGCATGTTTTATATCTTTGTGGGATTCACAAGGATTTTAAAGATTGGATTAGGCTGGTTTAAGCATAGTTTTAAAGCTTTTTTTTTTTTTTTTACCCCATCTCATGTATATTAATAGCTGTCCTAAAATAAAAAAATGTTTATAGGCCAAGTTTACACTTATCCTGGTTTTCACACAAAAGCATACTTCCCCCTCTACATTTACAAATGATATTTCTTTTACACAAACCCGCTTATACGTCTAGTTTAGCGCTAGTATGAGCATGCCCAACCTGTAGGGGGCAGTGTTAGGAGAAGCATGAAGCCATGATGGCCAATCAGAATCATGGAAAAAAACACAACATCATGAATCGTGCAAGTTATTTCCTGTTAGTGACGCGCGGTTCGTTTATTTGTACCGATAACGAAGCCGAGCTCCTCCTGAATGTGGTGGTCGAATATATTCAGAAATCCTGGTTTGTGGTGACTCGTAGCTGCATGTATGTGTAAATGCACACCCTAAATATCAGCATTTTTTTTTTTTTTAAATACCCAGGTAAACGTGGGTTTAGATCCATACACAGGACCCCTTTGAAAACCAGGAAGTCCCTGCAGTCTCCAGCCCTCCACCAATCCACAATCAAGAAGGCTCGAACCATTCGCTTTAAACAAAACATTCGTTTTAGACATTATGGGAGTAACAAAGGGAAACGTGCAGCTAGAAAAAGGAAGGGGAAATTAAGCAAGCGCAACAGCGTTTAAGTGAAAACTTCCTTCGTGTTTCTGTTTCCACAACAATAGTACTTGAAGCCACTTGAAGATATTGATAATAATCCAAATTCGTCCAACCCAAATGTCCTGAATGTAACGTTTATACTGTCTTATTCTCTGCACACGTTTGTGGCTTCATTCCAAAAAAACACCAACCAAAAACCCAACAGCACCCACTAGTGGCCCAACATGAAAACTACATTGTTTTCAGAGTTTCTGCCATTTCTGTGTAACCAGATACTGTTTTCAAAACATTGCCATGTAAAGACAAAGGTTTTTTTTTTTTAAACAGAAGCAATGCGATGTTTTCACTTAACGTTTCACATCGACGTAAACGTGGCTCGAGTGTCCAGGCACATCGACTATTTGTCTCACAACCTATAAGACAAACTTACAGTTAACAGCACCAGTTTTCCTAACTCACTCCTGACTCTGATTCTTAAGGCTTCTCCCAGTCACTGACTAATATTTGCCTTCTGATGACGACAGTACTCCAGTGTCGAATATTGTAGCGATTGAAGAACCAACAAATATCACACAAGAGTCACTAAGTAATCTCACGGCATACAAGAAATTATCTCATTGATGATGTACCAGCAAATCTTTAGGCTGTACTTTTTGATCGTAGGTTCTGTCCATTGCGCTTCCCTTGCTATTTGAACTGTATATAACTCAACAGTCACGTGAACATTTCCTGAACCAGGTCTATAGAGTCTACTTGTGAATGCAGGTGGAGCCAAACACAGTCTCAGAGTTCTTATCGAATTAGTCCAAAAGCCAGAGGACACACAAACAACACTGGGGATCGGGACAAAGACAAAACAAAATGAGCTGATTCAGACAACAGCGAGACGGAGGCTTAAATACACAGGGGAAGAGCGGACGCAGGTGAAACTCATAACGACCCAGGCAGGTGCAGACGGAGGGAGAAGACAATTGGATAATTGGAAAAGTGAGGTCGGGCCTCGTTCACACTGCAGAGAAATACTCATGCTGACTCATATACGACCTGTTTTGTGGGCGTATGAAAGTTCCAATTATTCACACCAGACATAGGCCTCGTTCGTATGTGGTACCAATTCGCGAATTTTTCCACACGCGACTGCTTCGTCATTGACGTGTGACCGACGTCACAGAGGAAGCACCGGAGGAAACGGCCCCATCAGAATAAAAGCTGTGGTCTTTTTGTAGCTCGTTTTGAACAACCACTTGAAAATGGATCTACACGATGACCAGCGCTGCCAGATATAGCAGTATCCTCCAATTGTGGAGCCAGGCTCTTTTTTTTAACTTTGTTTATTTCATACATTTGTGTGTTTATGTCGTTTTCTTAAATATACATACAATTATTTTAGGGTTTTACCATGATTTCTACACAGGCTGAGATTTGGGCTGGTTTTTATTGACGTGTGTGGGTTTTGCATTGTTTGGGCTGGAAACTGTGAGTCACATCTGGCAACCCTGGTTGCTGACCGGCCTGCTCTGTGTAAATGGCGTGCTCTGCGTGACTTCACGTCGTCTTCTGGGCTCTGGGGCCCAAAATCATCCGGTCAGATCACGTTCGCACAGCAGGTCATGTTTGAAATGATTACGCCAAAAAATCGGATCCCAGCAAAAAATCTGAAATGAGCATCAAGACCTGCGGTGTGGACGTAGCCTAAAGGTGTGCCACAGGGCTCGGTCCTCGGACCCATTTGATTTTCTATTTATGGAAATGACTTGTGTCATGATCTGCCAAATGCGTCATACCACCTCTATGTGGATGATACTGTTATTTACTCTTCTATTTACTTGTTCTTCATCCCTGGTCCAACCATGATCTCCGGCTGTTCAGGAGTTGTTGGGATCGTCCTTTAACAGTTCAGCTTTCATAGGGTGAAATAAACCCGAGTTTTGTTTAAACAAATATGAGCTGATGCAAGCAGGGATACGACAAAATGTGAGTACGCAGCTTGTGAAGATCACAAAACTTCATCTTTAATAACATAAAAAAAATTATAATAGCTTGTCGTGTGTGTGTGCGTGTGTGTGGTTTGACAACTGAATGTGGCTGGATCTTGATGGAGGGAGGGGCCTGCAGCAACACCCTAGGACTTGAGGCCAACGGGCCGGACAGTGCTGCCTGGCGCCCTCGTCCATACAAGCTTCATTACCACATCCATCATTCTTTCACATTTAAAATCTTCCCTCACAGGACTTGCTGGTGAGATGTAAAATGAAAAACACAGTAAGACGATGAAGCAAAATGTACTGACCCTACTGTGGGAATTTAAAAAAACGGAGGGTTTGGTTTGGCTTAAAAACCCTCCTGAAGAGATGGAGAATTAAATGAACTGATGCAATTAGTTGTTGTGATGTCTGATGTAATCTCCAATCGTTTGATTGGATGGTTACAGGAAGTGTGTGGTATGACAGTGAGATGGGCTGTGATAAAAGTTGAAGTCATACTCAGCAGCACAACCTGGGACATCTGGTGAAATGGATGATTCTCTGTGATTGAAGCTTTTTGAAGGTAAAAGAGTCACTAAAATATGTTCTGGTGTTCTATATTGATTTGAACTGTAAATGTATATCTAACAAACACATGATGTTCAGGTTTCCAGGAAGATGGCAGGAGGAGGAGGCCCGGTGAACCGCTCTCATGTTGATGACATCCATCCCTGTTATCAAATCAATATTGTCTCTTTCACATTTAAAAGTACCCCTTCCACAATATGTGTTTTATTGTACATTTTCCTGAGCTCTGTATCTGCTGTCACTGTTGGTGGAAACCTTCTGGTAATAATCTCCATCGTCTATTTCAAGCAGCTGCACACTCCCACTAACTCTTTAATCCTCTCTCTGGCTGTGGCCGACCTGCTGGTTGGTTTTTTGGTGCTTCCTCTCAATATGAAATACTCTCCCCTCCTATGTTTTTACTATCCTGACTTGCTTTGCAAAGTACGAGAGAGCCTTGATGTAACACTGGGCACGGCGTCTATTTTAAACTTGTGCTGTATTTCCATTGACAGGTACTACGCAGTGTGCCAGCCTCTGTTGTACAGAACTAAGATTAATGTTCATGTGATCATGATCATGATTGTCGTGACCTGGTGCACATCAGTTCTGGTTGCTGGTGGATTTCTTGTCGCAGGAATGAACATTGAAAAATGTCAGGAAAACTGTTTTTTGGGAATCTTACTTGCAAGTATGTTGGGACCGATATTTTCATTTTACCTCCCAGCGGTAATAATGGTGAGTATCTACCTGAAGATTTTTCTCGTGGCGAGGAAACAAGCACGCAGCCTCCAGAACACAAATGGTCACAGTACAAAGTATGGACCGACAGTCAGAAAGGTGGAAGGAAAGGCCACTAGAACTTTGGCAATTGTAATGGGAGTCTTTCTGATGTGTTGGATGCCTTATTTTCTGTGTTATGCTGCTGACGTTTTGGGAAAAGCTTCAATGCCTCTTGAAGTGTATGAAACTCTAGTCTGGCTTGCATTTTTCAACTCTATGCTCAATCCGTTCATTTATGCTTTGTTTTACAGCTGGTTCCAATCAGCTTTCAGATTGATCCTATCTGGAAAAATATTTCAAGGGGATTTTTCCAACTCGAGATTAAGTTGATATTTTTCCTGTGCTGAAACATTCATGCTCCATTACAGGATGTAGAATGTCTACATGTGCAATTTGTTCAGGTTGAGATTGCCTGTGATATAAATAAAACTTAACATGAACAAGTTGCCTCTTTCAGAGTGTTAATTAGTGTCATGTTGTTAAGTCCAAAGATGTCCTTAAACTGCGTGTGTATATATATATATATATATATATATATCACCAGTACAACAAGATTAAATGTACCAACCCATCTGTGCATCATAAAATTAATAAAAGTACAAATAAAAACTGTTAAAATATAAAAAGAGAGGAATTTAATAAACAGATAATCATCGCTCATACACAGGTACAAGTATGTTCCATTGCACTGGTCCCTTATACAATATATTGCACATTTAGTTGTTTTTGTTCAGTAAAGTGACTGCAGTGGAGTAAAAATTGTATTTAAGTCTGTTTGTTCTTTTAATGGCCCACACATGAATATAGTATGTTCAGATGTTCTGTTTGGTATATTGGTAGAAGGACACCAGCATTCTCTGTGGGTTGTTGCGCTTCCTCAACACCCTTCAGGAAGTACCGTCTCTACTGGGCCTTCTTGAGCAGCCCAGTGGTGTTTAGGTCCAGGCCAGGCCCTCCTCGATGTTCAGAGGCCTAATGTTCTCCCTTTTTTATCCTAAAGTCAATGATGACTATTAGATATAAATTTATCTATATATTCTCTAGATTCTGCATGTTCCACAACTGTGGCTGACTATGGAAACAACAGACCTGGGATTGATCCGAATTAACACTTATTTATTAAACAAAGACATTCTCATCACATTGTCAGCTGTACAGGACGGCCGTGCTCTACCAAACACTTAAGGTGAAGGAAAGAGAGAGATTCTACACAAACACAGACTCTTGGATCAGAGAGCCGGACTTCCCTATCCGGGCCCTCCCTATGACCCTGGATCACGCCGGCCAATCATAATGGACTCCTGTCCTTGAGGCGGGCTTCTGGTTGCCAGGATGCAGTGGGTACTTGCTTGCATGACAACACCTATTGTTCTTGAGGATCAGTGAAACCAACATAGAGGGAAACAAATGGTCGAATGCAAAGCTTTTGTCTCTGTAACAGTGAACTAAAAATGGCAGACTACATAGAAGAATTTAAGTTAAAATAATCCAACAATGACCTACTTGGTTTTGGAGGTGTTTAGCAGGAGATGGTTTTCGCCACACCAACCAGTCAGTCGCTCCAGTTTTTCCATGAGGGAAGATGGTGTTGAAGGCGGAGCTGTAGACCACAAAAAGCAGCCGCACGTAGCTCCCCTGCTGGTCTAGGTGGGACAGTGCAGCATGGAGGGCTGTAGCTACCGCATCTTCCGTGGACCTGCTTGCCCTGGTCGTAAACTGCTGTGGGTCAAAGGTCGGAGGGGGGGAAAGATGTGATATGACCCCGTACCAGTTTTTCAAAGCACTTCATCACCACGGCAGTGAGTGCAACTGGCCGGTCGTCATTAAGACGGGTGATTGTGGGATTTCATGGACACTGGGACTATGATGGAGGATTTCAGGCAGGGAGGGACAGTGGATTGCAACAGGGACTGGTTGAAGAACCTGGTGGCTCCACCTCAAAGCGTTCGAAGAAGAGGTTCAGCTCCTCTGCCAGCGATGCATCACCCTCAGCAGCCCCGAGGTTCGTCCTGTAGTTGGTGAGTTGCTGGACTCCCTGTCACACCTGTCTGCTGTTGTTACTGTCCAGGTGGTCCTCAATCCTCCGCCCGTCGTCCAACTTGTCTTCTCTGATGCCTGTCCTCAGGTTGTGGAGAGCTCTGCCTCCAGACCTGAAAGCGATGTTCATGTTTTTTAGCAGCTGCTGGACTTAGCGGTTCATCCAGGGCTTCTGGTTTGGATGGATCCGAAAGCGTCTGTCCACCATCACAGTGTCCATCCAGTATTTAATATAGCACAGTACACTGTCAGAGAACACCTCCAGGTCTGGCTGTTCTATAATGTCCCAGTTGGTCCTGCTGAGTGGCACCATGAAGCCAAGTTCTCACAGTTTTTGTGGTGGTGAGAACAGTTTTCCTGAGAGGGGCAGATGCAGGGATTAAAAACAGGGACAGGTGATCGGTCTGACCCAGGTGTGGTAGTGGTCTAGCCCTTGGCCCATCTTGATGATTGAGTAGACCCAGTCCCCTTGTGGCACACTTTCCATGCTGGTGGAATTTAGGATGCACTGTCTTTCGCTCTGCACGATTAAAATCCCCTGCGATGACGCTCACAGCCTCAGAATGTAATGTATGCGCTGCTTCCTGCTAATGCTGTCATACAGGAGTCCAGTAGCAGAGTTAGCATTAACATCAGGTGGAATGTGAACAGCAACGATCATGACCACAGTAAACTCCGTCGGAAGGTAAAAGGGCCTGCTTTTAACACCAACATACTCCAGGTCCGGTGAGCAATGAATGTCGATGGTGTGCAGGTCTGAGTTAAGCTCACAGAGCAGGCCAGTGAGATCCGTAATGAAGGATAAATCCAGAAGCCATTGGTGATCATGAAATTTAGCATGTTCTATTTGTTTCAAAGGCTTCAGAAAAACCCCTGGATTTCTAGCAACAGCTCCAGGAATCTTGACAAAAATGCTCCACTGCCTAGCAATCCAACATCCTTGTGCTACGGAAAGTTGCATGGTGTTAGGTTGTGAGTCACCCAGCCGTCATTTGGACGGTTAATTTTTGGAAAAGACGGCCGAACAACTAGCGGATAGGTTGCTCAAAGCAGTTTAAAATATGTGTATAATGATCACTGCTAATAATTTTGCCTAAATTCATCTTTTATCGCCAAAATATAGCAAATTATCGGGTCACGGGCACAACTTGCAACTGACTTCCTGTTATGGTGTGGAGACGGAGGCTCAAGTGCTGTAAGCAACCAGGACACAGTAGACCACAACATACTGCTGGATCAACTGGAAAAATGGTTGGGAATTTTGGGCACTGCACTAAGTTGGTTTAAATCCTACTTGCAAGATCGCGAGTATTCTGTGTCAATAGCTGATTATGAATCTGAGCAAATGAAAATCACTTGTGGGGTTCCTCAAGGCTCCATCCTTGGGCCCTTTGATTTAACATCTACGTGCTCCCACTGGCTCAGAGCATGGAACATTACAACATCTCTTATCATAATTACGCAGACGACACACAGCTCTATATATCAGTGTCAGTTAATGACCACGCCCCCTTATACCGGCTGAGGAAATGTAGAAATGAAATGAAGGAGTGATGATTCAGCACTTTTTACAACTCAACCCAGAGAAAACTGAGCTCATTGTTTTTGGCCCCAAAGAAGAAAAGTTAAAGGTCAGTGCTCATCTTGACTCCAGGTCGCTCAGGACATCAAATCAGGCAGAAATCTGTGTGGAGTTCTGGACTCCACCCTGAAATCCAACAACCATATTAAGACAAGAACCAAATCAGCTTCCTACCATCTGAACAATATTGAAGAATCAAAGGATTTGTGAGCAACAAGATTCTGAGATACTTGTTCATGCATTTATTTTCAGTAGGTTAGATTATTGTAACAGAGTGTTTCCAGGCCTCTGGGAAAAAATCTGTCAGACAACTACAGCTCATCTAGAATGCTGCAGCCAGAGTCCTCACCAATACAAGGAGGGTGGTGCACATTACACTCGCGCTCCAATCCCTGCACTGGCTGCCTGTGTATCAAAGGATTGACTTCAGAATGGTCCTTCTGCTCTAGAAAGCTTTGACTGGTCTCCGCCTAAATCATCTCAGACTGACTTGTAGAAGATCAAAGCTCCAGACCTCTGAGGTCCTCAGGAAGAGGTTGACTCACTGTTCCTACAGTCAGAAGAAACAAGGTGAAGCAGCTTTTGGTTCCTACCTCCTCACCTGTGGAACAAACTTCCTGAACACCTGAAGACTGCTGACACGTTCACTTCTTTTAAATCAGGACTTAAAACATTCTTTTATGCACAGGCTTTTGAATAAAAAATAGACTTTACTTAGTAAACTAATCTTAATGAATCTCTTATCTTTTTATTATAGTTTCCGTCATTATTTGTTTTAATGCATGTCTTCTATTTCTTCTAAAGCTTTAATGTATTTCTTTATTCTGTATTTCTTTAATTACTTTGTAAAGCACTGTGAATTGCCTTGTGTAGGAATAGTGCTCTATAAATACATTTGCTTTGCCTAAAGATAAACAAAAGATTTTTACTTGTAACTAAACATTTAACAAGTCTTTGAGCTTTCCCTCCATCAGATCCTCCGACTGGGGTCAGGTTGGGTGAGAGGGAACTCACGGACTGTACCAAAGTGTAGTCAAGCTGCCGACTCCGGGGAGGTGTGCGTGTCTGTGCCGGGCAGAGACACGGAGCATAGGCTTCTGTGAAGCCGAGCGGATCTTGAGCCGGAATGGAAGGGAAGGACTTGCAGAGCCGAGGAGGTCCCGGGACGGATGATCCGTCGGGAAGGGTGATCCACAGCCGAGTGGGTTCAGAGCTGAGTGTGGAGCGGGACGGAGCAGAGTGGAATGCAGAAGCGGTCCAGTGGGCAGGAGGCCAAGACGTGCAGAGCGGAGTTGCCGACTGGAAGGTAGGAGTTGGAGTTTCGGGAAATCCGTGTGCCAGCGGAGATCCCCGGCAGAAACTCAGGCTGGTGCGGAACGAGGATTAAACGTTGTGATACTACGGTCCCGCGTCGAGTGGAATCTGAGGTCTGGTTAAATAGTCCAGCACATCGTCAGGTAACGATCTCCAGCCGGTAACCGCAGCTGAACGGAATCAGAAAATGACTCCAGCCGGTATTCTCATGTCGGTCTACTGCCACCTGGCCACACCCAGCTGAGAGATAGGGAGGAGGGAACAGCACTGCGGAGCAAGAGCGCCCCTATGAGGCGACTGCAGAGCAGGACGTGACATTTGTATTACGCCCAGTAACGAGCAACGCGATTGGTCCATTGATACCATCTGGTATATACCTTTTGAAAAGCGACCTCTGATTGGTTCGTAATTCTCTGACTCATCCTGATGCGTTCAAATGCTGAAGCAGAGAAAAGGAATTTTCTAATCATCTAACTTTTCATTTCCAAAATGTTGACACATGTTTGTATGACTGAACATCATTTATACTTTTCATTGAGGAATAAAATATTCATTGCTGTGAAAATGCTGATTTTGATTTTTATATGTTGTGAAGTTTGGAGTGAGGTGAGTCAGGTACAGGTACAGGTACATGTACAGGTACAGGTTTTACCTTTGAAGAAAAAAAGACAAGTTATTAACAAAGCCAGATAGGATATAGGACACATCAGCAAAACAAGGAGAAAAGGAAATATATTACTATGAAGAAGCAAAATCTACATCACAACATAGTATTTAGGAGTCCAGAATGCACCATTAAAGGTCTATCTCTAACCTATTTTTCTGAATAGACCCCCTAAATAAAAAATCTGATATTACTGATTTTGTTTAAAAACCCTCCTGAAGAGATGGAGAATTAAATGAACTGATACAATTAGTTGTTGTGATGTCTGATGTAATCTCCAATCGTTTGATTGGATGGTTACAGGAAGTGTGTGGTATGACAGTGAGATGGGCTGTGATAAAAGTCGAAGTCATACTCAGCAGCACAACCTGGGAGATCGGGTGAAATGGATGATTCTCTGTGATTGAAGATTTTTGAAGGTAAAATAGTCACTAAAATATGTTCTGGTGTTCTATATTGATTTGAACTGTAAATGTATATCTAACAAACACATGATGTTCAGGTTTCCAGGAAGATGGCAGGAGGAGGAGGCCCGGTGAACCGCTCTCATGTTGATGACATCCATCCCTGTTATCAGATCGATATTGTCTCTTTCACATTTAAACGTACCCCTTCCACAATATGTGTTTTATTGTACATTTTCCTGAGCTCTGTATCTGCTGTCACTGTTGGTGGAAACCTTCTGGTAATAATCTCCATCGTCTATTTCAAGCAGCTGCACACTCCCACTAACTCTTTAATCCTCTCTCTGGCTGTGGCCGACCTGCTGGTTGGTTTTGTGGTGTTTCCTCTCAATATGGAATACTCTGCCCACCTATGTTTTTACTCTGCTGACTTGCTTTGCAAAGTACGAGAGAGCTTTGATGTAACACTGAGCACGGCGTCTATTTTAAACTTGTGCTGTATTTCCATTGACAGGTACTACGCAGTGTGCCAGCCTCTGTCGTACAGAACTAAGATTAATGTTCATGTGGTTGTGATCATGATTGTTGTGACCTGGTGCACATCAGTTCTGGTTGCTGTTGGATTTCTTGTCGCAGGATTGAACTTTGAAAAATGTCAGGAAAACTGTTTTTTGGGAATTATACTTGCAAATATTTTGGGACCGATGTTTTCATTTTACCTCCCAGTGGTAATAATGGTGAGTATCTACCTGAAGATTTTCCTCGTGGCGAGGAAACAAGCACGCAGCCTCCAGAACACAAACGGTCACAGTACAAAGTATGGTCCGACAGTCAGAAAGGTGGAAGGAAAGGCCACTAGAACTTTGGCAATTGTATTGGGAGTCTTTCTGATGTGTTGGACGCCTTTTTTTCTGTGTTTTGCTGCTGAGATTTTGGGAAAAGCTTCAGTGCCTGTTGAAGTGTATGAAACACTAGTCTGGCTTGCATTGTTCAACTCTATGCTCAATCCGTTCATATATGCTTTCTTTTATAGCTGGTTCAGATCAGCTTTCAGATTGATCCTATCTGGAAAAATATTTCAAGGGGATTTTTCTAACTCGAGATTAAGTTGATATTTTTCCTGTGCTGAAACATTCATGCTCCATTACAGGATGTAGAATGTCTACATGTACAATTTCTTCAGGTTGAGATTGCCTGTGATATAAATAAAACTTAACATGAACAAGTTGCGTGTTTCAGAGTGTTAATTAGTGTCACGTTGTTAAGTCCAAAGATTATTCTCATGTCCGTCCACAGCTGCCTGGCCACGTCCACCTGAGAGTTAGGGAAGAGGGAACAGCAGTGCGGAGCAATAGCGCCCCTATCAGGCTACTGCAGAGCAGGACGTGACATTTCTGGTTTGTACTATGCCCAGTAATGAGCAACATGATTGGTCAATTGATACCATGTGGTATATACCTTTTGAAAGGCGACCTCTGATTGGACTCACTCTATGGACCTATGGTCTTAATAATTTTTCATTTCCAAAATGTTGACACGTTTTTATGACTGCACATCATTTATACTTTTCATTGAGGAATAAAATATTCGTTGCTGTGAAAATGCTGATTTTGATCGAAGTATTGACGATCATGCTTGTTCCTCCACCAGTCCATGTGTGACTGTGACATTCTAAAGTCTTGGGACTTCGCTATAGGAGGCCTGCAGAGAACAAATAAGCATCTAATACTCAATTAAATACTGATAAGAGGAGGAGAGAAACTATTTTAGAGTTCAGAGTCGACACTTGCTCAGTTTAGGGGTGCAGATAGAAGCAATGTGTTAACTACACAGGGCATAAACATTACATGTTGTGAAGTTTGGAGTGAGGTGAGTCAGGTACAGGTACAGGTACAGGTACAGGTACAGGTACAGGTACAGGTACACCATTTAAGGTCTATCTCTAACCTTTTTTTTTTTTTTAATAGACCCCCTCACCCAGATTTTTGGGATGGACACAAAAAAAACACTGATTTCTGCCTAAAACCATAGAAAGCCATGAGCATGGAACAGCCTTCTCTGGCTCTCAGCCCAAACAAGCTTCATTACTACATCCATCACTTCTTTCATAGGAAAGATACGATGAAAAACACAATAACACGATGAAGCAGTACGTACTGATCTTACTATTTGAATTTAGAAAACTCAGGGTTGCTAAATAAATTATCTGATATCACTGATTTTGTTTACAAACCCTCTTGAAGAGATGGAGAATTAAATGAACTGATACAATTAGTTGTTGTGATGTCTGATGTAATCTCCAATCGCTTGATTGGATGGTTACAGGAAGTGTGTGGTATGACAGTGAGATGGGCTGTGATAAAAGTCGAAGTCATACTCAGCAGCACAACCTGGGACATCTGGTGAAATGGATGATTCTCTGTGATTGAAGCTTTTTGAAGGTAAAAGAGTCACTAAAATATGTTCTGGTGTTCTATATTGATTTGAACTGTAAATGTATATCTAACAAAGACATGATGTTCAGGTTTCCAGGAAGATGGCAGGAGGAGGAGGCCCGGTGAACCGCTCTCATGTTGATGACATCCATCCCTGTTATCAGATCGATATTGTCTCTTTCACATTTAAAAGTACCCCTTCCATAATATGTGTTTTATTGTACATTTTCCTGAGCTCTGTATCTGCTGTCACTGTTGGTGGAAACCTTCTGGTAATAATCTCCATCGTCTATTTCAAGCAGCTGCACAATCCCACTAACTCTTTAATCCTCTCTCTGGCTGTGGCCGACCTGCTGGTTGGTTTTGTGGTGCTTCCTCTCAATATGGAATACTCTGCCCACCTATGTCTTTACTATCCTGACTTGCTTTGCAAAGTACGAGAGAGCTTTGATGTAACACTGAGCACGGCGTCTATTTTAAACTTGTGCTGTATTTCCATTGACAGGTACTACGCAGTGTGCCAGCCTCTGTCGTACAGAACTAAGATTAATGTTCATGTGATCGTGATCATGATTGTTGTGACCTGGTGCACATCAGTTCTGGTTGCTGTTGGATTTCTTGTCGCAGGATTGAACTTTGAAAAATGTCAGGAAAATTGTTTTTTGGGAATTATACTTGCAAATACGTTGGGATCTACATTTGCGTTTTACCTCCCAGTGGTAATAATGGTGAGTATCTACCTGAAGATTTTCCTCGTGGCAAGGAAACAAGCACGCAGCCTCCAGAACACAAACGGTCACAGTACAAAGTATGGTCCGACAGTCAGAAAGGTGGAAGGAAAGGCCACTAGAACTTTGGCAATTGTATTGGGAGTCTTTCTGATGTGTTGGACGCCTTTTTTTCTGCGTGTTGCTGCTGAGTATTTGGGAAAAGCGTCAGTGCCTCTTGAAGTGTATGAAACTCTAACGTGGCTTGCATTGTTCAACTCTATGCTCAATCCGTTCATATATGTTTTCTTTTACAGCTGGTTCAGATCAGCTTTCAGATTGATCCTATCTGGAAAAATATTTCAAGGGGATTTTTCTAACTCGAGATTAAGTTGATATTTTTCCTGTGCTGAAACATTCATGCTCCATTACAGGATGTAGAATGTACACAGAGCATTTATTTTTATATAAAGGTTGCGACTGCCTGTAATATAAATGAAACCTAACATGAACATGTTGCCTGTGTCTGAGTGTTAATTAATGTTGTGTGGAACAGTCCAACGATGTCATTCAACTGTGACTTTCGTCCCAAGAGGGCCAATTTATTTTGATAAAGGGAAACAGAAATAAACCCAAAGCCACTGCTGAATGTATGTGCACCTCCAGGAAGTCACATCCACTTCTTTAAGAAAATGATCAACATTATGACAGTGGAAACAGCTTTTTAAAATGTTGTGGAGATTTACTGCACATATACTCTTTCAAATTCAAGTAAAAAAATACAATATTAAGTCACAAAGCAAGAAATTGGAGCTGTCCACTTTGAGGTGTTGACATACAGTTTCTACGATGGCACCACTTTTGTTTGCCCACTTGTGGCTCTGACAGGAATTTAGGGATTTTTATCTAACTGCCTGAAGGTCAATTAGACTAAACATCTCCTGTTTTAAGTCAGTTAGGATTCCCCAAATTATTTCTATTTGTTAAATTCCACAATACTGAGAGAGAGAATATCTTGGAGTTTGTTTGTTTTTTTGTTTTTTTTCATTTTCGTCGAAGTCAAACGTTTACATACATTTCCTTATTATTTAGTAGCATTGCCTTTAAACTGTATAACTTGGGTCAAACGTTTTGTGCATCCTTCCACAAGCTTCTCACAATATTTGTGCAGGAATTCTTGCCTGTTCCTCCTGACAGAACCGGTGTAACTCAGTCAGGTTTTGTAGGCCTCCTCACTCACAAACAGCTTTTCCGATCAGCCCACAAATTCTTTATGTTATTGGGATCAGGGCTTTGTGATGGCCACTCTAAAACATTTACTTTGTGGTCCTCAAGCCACTTTTTAACCAGTTTGGTATGCTTAGGGCCCGTGTCCATTTGGAAGACCCAAGCTTTAGCTTCCTGGCTGATGACTTGAGAATTTCCACATAATGGTCTTTCCTCATGATGCTGTCTTATTTTATGAATTGCACCAGGTCCTCCTTCGGTAAAACAGCCCCACAACATGATACTGCCACCCCCATGCTTCACAGTTGGGATGGTGTTCTCAGGCCTACAAGCTTTCCCCCTTTTTCCCTCCAAATGTGACGATGGTCATTATGTCCAAACAGCTCCACTTTAGTTTCATCAGACCACAGGACATGTCCTCAAAAATGTAAGGTTTTTGTCCCTCTGTGAATTTACATACGGTCATCTGCTATTGAGTGTTTCATTTGGAGTACTCTGGATTAGTACTCGCTGCATAGCCTTTCCAGTTCACCTCTGGGACACAGAACCCGTCTCCTTCTTTGAGCAGTATGATGGCTGGACATTCCCATGGTGTGTTAAACTTCTGTATAATTGTTTGAACAGATGAACGCGGCACCTTCAAGCATCTGGACCTTGTACCCAAGGATGAAGCACACACGTGGAGCTCCACAATTCTCTTCCTGATATCGTGGCTGATTAATTTAGATTTTCCCTTAATGTCAAAGACGGAAGCATTGTGTTTCAGGTGTGGCCTTAGACTACGTCCTCCAAATAGCTCAGACGGTTCTCCGTTAACCTATCAGAAGCTTCCAAAGCCATGACATCACCATCTGAACTCCCCCACATTGTTTAAAGACATGGTAATCTTTGTGTATGTAAACTTTTAACTTTAAAGAAAATCATGAAAAATTCTCCAAGAATTCTGTCTCCCATTATTGTGGCATTCTGCAAATAGAAATCTAGTCCTGGGCCCCAGCAAAGCTGCCAGCTGGCCTGCATATATGGCCCATATACTCAGCCCCTAAAGAAAAGACAATAAGAATTTGTCAAGTAGTGAATACACCATCAGAAATTAATTAGGATTGAAGGGAGTTGACAGTACAAGGAGTCATTAGAAATTCTTTGTCTGATTGGACAGTTCTGAAACATGTTCGTTATGGTGATGAGGCCGGGGTTGAGACAGACCATAAAAACCATGCACAGCAGCCATGAACACTCATGTGAATGTTTGTGTTGCTTCATGATTCTTTTTCTATTCGTTGATGACACTGGATCTTCACATTGGTGTGGTTCACAGCCAACACTTTGATTCTTCACACGCTGCAAATGGAAGCTACATTCGGAGGCTTGCAGAAACATGGGAGACTCTGCGAACCGCTCTCTCATTGATAACACTCATCCCTGCTACGAAATCGATACGATCTCCTACACACTGACAGAAACTCCGACGACATTATGTGTTTCCTTGTACATTCTCCTCAGTTCTATGTCTGTTCTGATTGTGTGTGGAAACCTTCTGGTAATAATCTCAGTTATTTATTTCAGACAGCTGCACACTCCGACGAACTTCCTCATCCTCTCTCTGGCTGTGTCGGACCTGTTTGTTGGAGTGTTAATCTTTCCTTTAAGCACCAGATTCCCCGCAAATTCCTGCTTTTATTTTCACAATGTGTTTTGTAAAGTTCGAGAGAGCTTTGACCTAACTCTGACCACGGCTTCCATTTTAAACTTGTGTTGTATTTCCGTGGACAGGTACTATGCGGTGTGTCAGCCTCTGACGTACCGAACTAAAATCAATGTCAATGTGGTGGCTGTCATGATCGCGGCGACCTGGAGCACATCGTTTCTGGTTGCCGTTGGCTTCCTCATCGCCAGAGCCGACATCGAAAAGTGCCGAGGAAACTGTTTTTACAACATATTGCTTGCAAATATTTTGGGGCCTGTTTTCTCGTTTTACCTCCCAGTGGTCATAATGGTGTGCATCTACCTAAAGATTTTGCTGGTAGCACAGAAACAAGCACGCAGCCTCCAGACCACAAGCAATCAGAGCACAAAGCCTGGAGCGAAGGCCAAAAAGGCAGAGGGAAAGGCCACCAGAACCCTGGCGATCGTTATGGGATTGTTTCTGCTGTGCTGGCTGCCTATTTTCCTTTGTTTGGGGCTTCAGTTGATAGATCGCGTTTCGGTTCCAATTGCAGCCTTTGAAACACTCGCCTGGGTTGCACTGTCCAACTCACTGCTCAATCCGTTCATCTACGCTTTCTTTTACAGCTGGTTCAGATCAGCTTTCAGACTGATCATTTCTGGAAAGATATTTCAAGGTGACATTTCCAACTCAAAACTGTTATGATATATGTTAAGGCTGGTTTTGCAGTTTGCACATGGATTGAATCTGGGCGATGTAAATAAATCTGACTTGAAAAAACCAAATACTGTTTCTGTGGATGCTTTGTTCCAGTTCATTTGTAAAAACCAAAAGGAAGTATAGGCGTTTGGAGCAGTTATGCTGTTGCTGTCGGCAGGATTCCACTTGAAAACGTCAGCATCATAACTCCTACATTGTTATAGTAATCATCACAGCAGTGGCCCCCAGGGACCTTTTTGTTTTAAATTGCATTCTGAGACGGTGACGTATGTAGGTCAATTCAAACTCACAAGAAAACTTTAATTCCAATAAAAAGATTTGAAAAAGAGAAGAAGAGAACAAAGAGTTTGTTTGGTCTGGTTCTGGTTTAAATTCTAGTTTTCAGACAGAACGCAACGCAGTTGATTCAATATTCCTAAACTGTGTACTTTAGTAGGAGAGCATATTCTATGTGAGGTGGACTGTGAAATCTCAAATAAGGTTTAATTACATGAAAACTGTCAATTAATTTCACTTCTATGGTGATTTTTCCACTGCATGAGGGGTCCCCAAAGCACATTACACTTTTAATCACATTCACCCAGTCACACACACATTAAAGGGAGGCAGCTTCCATACAAAGAGCTCAATTCAGCCATTGGGAACAATTTGGGTTTCGTGTCTTGCTCAAGCACACTTCGACATGTGGGCAAGAGAGAGATGGGGAATCAAACCTGCAACTTTCCAATTAGTTTTGAAAAGATAACATGCCCTGTCTAACTCTGGGCAGTGATGTTTTTGATAGCTTTACCAACACAATATCTTTTAACCAACTGTTCACTTATTGAGTCGAACACTAACCGGGTTTGGACCCCAAAAAAAGTATAAGATTTGGTTCTGCAAGTTGCGTCCCGGTGTTTTTTCCTCTGCGGTTCTGAAATGCCTCCATTGTCAAACAACAACAACACAATCTCCATGTATGTCACCAATCTGAGTTAGATAGAGAGGTTTCTGCACATTTAGGTCAGTGTCACAGAAAATATCCCAATTTACTCTTTTACTGGACCAACTATTTGAAGCGGTAGTTCAAAAGCCGCATAAGGTGTAATTGGCACCTGATGGAATTCAGGTGCGCTGCCTCCACCTACTGCCACAAATTTCCACCACCAGATTTAGGCCCCCCCAGGCGGGAGGAGGTGGGACATTGGGAGGCAGCACCCCTCAGGAGGCCGGTCATGGGCCCCCTTGGGGAGGGGACGGGGCAAACTGTGGTCACCCGGCTCGCTCTCTACCTCCACGCCTCTGCAGCTGCTGCCATCTCAGTCTGGGCCGTCTCCGTCCTCTCTGTCTCGGTCACTGTGCCCGCCCACTGGGTCATCTCCACCCTCCTGGACTGCGCCGGCGCTTCGCCTTCTGGCTCGTCTCCGCCCTCTTGGACTCGGCCTCCACCCTCTTGCGCGTCTTGGTCCTCTTGGACTCGGCATCTTCCTCCACCCACTGGTTATGGCTGCAGGGCCTCTTCTCCGTCCTCTGCACCTGACAAGGAGCCACTATGGCAGCATGCCTGCCACCTTTGGGTCGCACACAGAGACAGACTTGTCAGTCATCATTCTTTCTTTATTCAACCTACTGTATAGTTCCCAATAGATGCACAGAGCACCAGTGCAGGCTTTGTGGTGCGCGGTTATTGGCAACATGTGAGCACAAGATAAAGCATTTTGTAATATATGGTAAATATGTACATGTGCTCTTGTTGACACGGGAGTATTTCTATAAACCGCGCATGTGCACTTGTGCATATCTGCATGACATGGCACTTGTGGATACAAGTTATTTTCAATTCCACTCTTGTTTTCGTGTATGAAGCTTTCTGGAAGCCTGTTATCCGTGAAGAACTAGTGTGTGCTTTAAAAGGACACAACAAGGAGGAAAGATTCGCTGTGGCAGTCTTAAAAGACTGTGTTAAGAATCGGCACGTCCAAACTCGCCACCATCAACCTGACCCCTCCGCTGACCCGCCTTCCACCAGACAGTGGACACCGGCCGGGGAGAGACTCCCACGACCGGCAGCTTCCAGAACCCTCCGCTGATGCCAGGTGCTGGATTTGATCTCGATGTCATTTGTTAGTTTCTCAACAGCAGAGCCATCTATCTAAGTTTAACAGTGTTTCTACTGTTGAGTTAATGTCAACTTTTCCACCAAATGGAAAACTCAGACACCTGGCAATAGCTTCAATGGATGGAAAATCTGTAAAAAGGTTTTCGAATTCTGTCAAGATGCTCTGAACATGCTCTTCATAAAGCGCCGCTTCAACCTGCTAGAAGTCTTTTTGCTCTGATGCTGAAGTTTTGCCGGCATGTGAGGAAAGTTGCACAGGCCACAGCACTGCATATCCTGCAGGACAGCAGTTTTAGCTTGCTTTTAAATGTGCACACCGAACTGATCATTATCACATTTTAATCTAAACGCCATTGGTGATCATTAAATTTAGCATGTTCTGTTTGTTTTGAAAGCTTCAGAAAATCCTGATTTGTAGAACAGCTCCAGGGATCTTGACAAAAATGTTCCGTTTCTCAGCCATCTAACATCCTTGTGCTCTGGAAAGCCGTGAGCACGGAACAATCTTCTCTGACTCCTGGCTCCCAAACAAGCTTCATTACCACATCTATCATTCTTTCACATTTAAAATCTTCCCACACAGGGCTTGCCATTACAGGATGTAGAATGTACACAGAGCATTTATTTTTATATAAAGCTTGAGACTGCATGTAATATAAATGAAATCTAACATGAACAAGTTGCCTGTGTCTGAGTGTTAATTAATGTTGTGTGGAAGAGTCCAAAGATGTCATTCATTCAACTATATATATATATATATATATACATATACACACATATATATTATTTTATATATATATTTATTTTTATATATATATATATAATATAATGCAAAATTTAATATTCTACACACTGCAAATCAAATAGCCTCCGTTAGATGAACTGAATAGACGTTCATATTGTTGTTGTTGTTTGAGGGCGAGCTTAAGCCAGGGAATAGAGAGCATTTTCCACGGCTCCACCTCATCTATGTCCCAAGTTAATTTTATATGAGCTAAACACAACGACAACAACAAAAATCCCACGCAGTCGATTGTCCTTATTTTGTCTGTTTGTACAACCAAAAGCAGAACAGTGATGTAGTATCATTGCTGAGGTCCTGACGAATGCCACTCACAAGATGGCGGACGCACTGACGTATGTTCCTGCCAGTCGGTGAGGCATCTAGTGTATATGTCTATGGTTTTTAAGTGATTCAGTTCACAGATCGACGTTTCTTTGTAAGTATGGCTACACGTACCCCAGGAACCCATGAAGTCAGCTGTGGGGTTCCCCAAGGGTCGATTTTAAGCCCAATCCTTTTTAATCTTTACATGCTGCCACTAGGGGATGTCCTCAGGAGACCTGGCATCAGCTTCCATAGCTATGCTGACGACACACTGCTGAATGTGGCGGTGTCTCCTGAGGACACAAGGCCAATTGATGCCCTTCTTAACTGCATTTTAGATATTAAGTCTTGGATGGCAGAAAACTTCCTTCAGCTCAACCAGGACAAAACACAGGTTTTAGTTCTCCGTCCTGAAGGGCAGAGAGAGAAACTTTTAACAAAACTGTCAGATTTTAACCCATCTTCATCCGTAAAAAACCTGGCAGTCACTTTTGACTGTGAGCTTAATTTTATCTCACATATCAAAAATGGCACAAAGACTGGTTTTTATCACCTGAAGAACATATCCAGACTCCGCCCACTTCTCTCTCAGGCAAGCGCAGAGGTGCTAATGCTTTTACCTCCTTTAGGCTAGACTATTGTAAAGCCCTGCTCTCTGGTCTCCCCCAAAAAACCTTGTCAACACTCTAACTTCTACAAAACTCTGCTGCACGAGTGCTGACGAGGACCAGAAGGCGGGCCCACATCACGCCTGTTTTAAAATCGCTGCATTGGCTCCCCGTTCGCTTCAGGATCGATTTTAAGGTTCTTTTATTAGTTTTTAAGTGTCTTAACGGTTTTGCACCCTCCTATTTATCTGGCCTGCTTTTACCGTATCGACCCTCACCGGCCTTTTAATTGTGCCTAAAACCAGGACCAAGATCCACGGGGAGGCTGCATTGAGCTCTTATGGCCCCCGTTTGGGGAACAGCCAGGACTGCAGAGACCGTTGAGGCATATATATATATACATATATTACCTATTTATCTATCTACTTTTATCTACTTTATCTATTATTAGGTTTTTAACTGAATCTTTTATCTCCAGTGATTCCTCTCAGGGGTCGCTACACTGATGGTGGCCAGGTTCCCCACTGGTGGGGCGTTCCCGTGGGTTCCCCCGTCCCGGGCACCTGGTTGGTCCACGAAGTATGTTGTGGGATTCGCCAGTCTGCCCGGGCTGGGGGGATCTGTGGGGCAGCGCCCCCTGTGGTTAGAGGCTGTGCCACTCCCAATGTGGACGGCCAACTGTGGCCTTTTCCTCACCTTAAGTCCTCAGTGCCCTGCCATGACTCCATACCACTAGGCATATCTGTGTGTATGTGTGCGTGTGCGTGTGCATGTGTGTTCACTTGTTTCTTAAATAGCTATTGTATCTTTGCACTGTTTTTAAATCATGTTAAGCACTTTGTTTTACATTAATTGCATAAAAAAGTGCTATATAAATGAAGTTGATTGATTGATTGATTGATTGATTGATTGGTTGGTTGGTTGGTTGGTTGGGGAGAGGAGAGGAAAGGGCGGGGAGCAGTGTTTTGAAACAGCCCAAACTGTAGCTTTAGTACATAGAGTAGAACCTTAAAAGTAGAGCCTGTTTCAGCCTCCCTAACCCGAAACTGGGATCTGGTTCCACATCAGGAACCTGAGAGCTGAAAGCTCTGCCTCCATTCTGCTTTTAGAAAATTGAGGAACCTCTGGTAAGCCAGCACTGTGAAAACCAAGAGTTCTTCTGGGGAGATCTGTGACAAGCAGTTCTTTAAGATATGATGGAGCCTGGTTGTTAAGAGCTTTAGAAGTTAGGAGGAGGATTGTAAATTCTATTTTAGATTGAACAGGGAGCCAATGAAGCGAGGTTAGTATTGGAGTGAGGTGATCTCTGGTGCTGGTTCTTGTCACGACTCTGGCTGCAGCATTTTGAATCAGTTGAAGACTTTTGAAGCAGTAATTGTTTCACCCTGATAATAGGGAGTTACAATAGTTACTCTGGAGGTAACAAATGATGGATTAGTTTTTCAGCATCACTCTGAGTCAGCATGTTTCTAATGTTGGAAATATTACGGAGGTGAAAATAGGCAGTCCTGCAGATTTGTTTAATGTGGGAGTCGAAGGATAAATCCTGGTCAAAAAGAACTCCCAGGTTCCTCACAGTGGTACTGGAGGACAAAGTAATACCATCTAGTGTTACTAGATCTTTTATATCGTTAAAGTATACCCACAAATATTTATGAGCACACACACACACACACACACACACACACACACACACACACACACACACACACACACACACACACACACACACACACACACACACACACACACACACACACACACACACACACACACCTCGCCCGGACATTGGGTTGGTCTTTTCGCAACTGGTCATGGTCAGTTAGGTTTTGACATCTGTTTGCAAGCGAAATCAGATGTTGCATGTTTGATGAAACTGTGTGTGTGAATTCTTCCGCCCAGGGAATCTAACGAGGCAAACTAATGAGTCGAAAATTCTTCAGTCGTTCTTGTCTCAAGGACACCGTGATGAATATGTACCAGCAGGAGGTCAAAGGTTAAATTTGTATCAGCAGGAGGTCAAAGGTTAAATTTGTACCAGCAGGAGGTCAAAGGTTAAAGGTGTACCAGCAGGAGGTCAGGCAAGGATCAGCAGAGTTTTGGAAAAACCAGTTGTCATTTTTCTGTTGAGACGGTGGAAGGTGTTGTCGGCTGCTGTTGAAAGTAACTGAAAAGTTACTTGTAATCTAACTTAGTTACTTTTTAAAACAAGTAAGCAGTGAAGTAACTAAGTTACTTTTAAAGGAGTAACTAGTAATCAGCAATGTCATTACTTTTTCAAGGTAACTTTAGCAAACACTGCTCCTCAGAGAAAGGCCCGGCCAGTATTTGAACCCACAACCTCAAATAGTGTGTGTTGGACCGTTGTATCTGGAAAAGCAGATATTCCAAAGAGTCAGTACATATGTGCATCAAACCAGTTGCAATGATAGTATTTTGATATTAACACACACAAATGGTCTCATAAAGTAATCCAGAGTTGTACAACCTCTTAAAAAAAAAAAAAAAAAAAGGTCTATCCATCATCTTTCCCTCTAAATGATCCAGTTCAGGGTCGCAGCCTGCAGGAAGGCAGCCACCAGACTCAGACTCTCACTTTATTTTCTCACACCAAGTGTGAGAAGTTATTCTTTGTTTATTGCATTGCATCATTTTGTATTTTAATAGCTTTGAGTTTGTCCTCTTCACATCACAACACGCTTGATGAAAGATTGTTTCAAAAACTGTTCAATCAAATAAAAAAAAAAGTGCATACAAAAATGGGAAGAGTAAATATTTATTGTCTTACATTCGGTGATTCAATCTGCTTCCACGTGGACTTTCCTCACCCGAAAACATGTCAAAGAAGTTTACAGTTGGAAAGATTGCCTCGGAATATTTTCCCCGAAATGATTATTTTGAAAGCCGACCTGAACCAGCCGTAGAAGAAAGCGTAAATGAAAGGATTCAGCATGGAGTTGGACAGGGTGAGCCAGTTCAGGGTTTCAATAACAGCCACTGGCGTTGTGTCAAATGTCAGCGGCTGAAAGACGATACAGAGAAAATAAGGAGTCCAGCATAGGAGGAAAACCCCCATGACTGTAGCCAGCGTTTTGGTGGCCTTTCCCTCCATCTTGGTGGCGGCCGCTCCACACTTTGTGCTCTTGCAGGCTGCGTTTTGGATGCTGGCCACTTGTTTGTGTGCAACAAGTAAAATTTTGAGGTAGATACTGAGCATGATTATGACTGGGATGTAAAAGGAGAACATACAAGCCAGAGTGGTGGATATCAGTGCGTCGATTAAACAACCGTCTTCGCATTTCCCCTGGTTGAAACCCGCGACTGTGACGCCAATCCCGATCAGGGCGGCGACTCCCCAGCTCACCAGGACCATCGCCCCGATGACGCGCCCGGTCATCTTACTCTTGTAAATCAGTGGCCGACACACCGCGTAGTATCTGTCGACGGAGATGCAGCACAAGTTGAGGATGGAGGCGGTGCTCAGGGTGACGTCGAAATTTCCGCGCACTTTGCAGAACAAACCCTCGTGGTACCAGCAGGACGTCACGGTGAAAATCATGCTGAGAGGAAAGACGACCACTCCCACCAGCAGGTCGGCCACGGCCAGGGAGAGGACGAGGTAGTTGGTGGGAGTGTGGAGCTGCTTGAAGTACATGATGGAGATTATCACCAAGAGGTTCCCGCATATTGTGACGGCGGACAGCGCGCCGAGTAAAACATACAGCAGCACGCACGCGGTGGAAGGGTTTGCCGTGAAGACGTAGTTCTCCCCCTGTGATTCGTAGCACGGATGGACATCATGAACAGTCCAGTTGGCACTCGACTCGTGGGCCATGCTCCTGCGGTTCCTGCAATTCAGTTTCCCATTGATACTTCATCATACCAAACATCAGACATATTACAAATACCACAGCTGCAGTAATGTTGTATAGGATGAGACAAAAAGATTGCATGCCGTACCATGTGATCTGAGCTCGTCAGTGCTGTTGTGGGACTTCAGCCACTGGGCTGAAACTTCAGACTTGAGCCTGATATAACAAGCTCCACCTCATTATCATAATTAATGCCGTCATCTCTCGTCCAGTCAGATTTAATATTTTCCCCAAGGGGAACGTGGCTGTTTTGATTTTATGTATGTTTGGTTCAAAACAACAGTGATGCAGATAAACACTCAGTTGATGGTTGATTACAATTCATAAACGTATTTCCAGTTTTTTTTTTTTTTTTAGCAGAATAATAATCCTTTCAGGAAATTCTTCAGCCAATGGTAAGGTTGGGGATCACACTGTTCACACTGCGTTTTAACCGCGACCTCCACCAGGCTGCAGTGTGAACGTTATCACACCCCGTTATCCGTGACGTCACGCCCAGTGCGCCGTTTACAGAGGTAAATATGGATGCTGCACTGGTCAGCACATTTTCAAGTGGTTGTGCAATAGGGGCCAAGAAAATCTGGACAAAATGACAAGGGAAAGAAGAAGGAGATTGAAAAAATGTGGAGCAGCGGCTGCTGGCGCCGTGCAGAATCACTAACACAATTCTTGCTTTACATTTGGTTTATTATTATTGTTTGTGGCCCTGTAAAATATTGGGTTTTTTACTGTTTTGTTTCTTTCTATTATGACTTATAAGTTTTCAATTATCGGTGGGCCCTTGAAGGTCACATGGGCGAGCCCCTGCATGCAGCATGGGAGACCCCGTGCAAAGTCAGTCTGCTCCACAGAGAGCTCATGGTGAGTTGGCTAATATTGCGCTCCAGTGCTACTCTAAGTTTGAACAACAGAAAAATGCCTGAACCAGGGAATCATCAAGACACCAGTTAGGTCACGGTGTCCTTGAGATAAGAATGATTGAAGAATTTTAGACTCATTAGTTTGCCTCGTTAGCTTCTCCGGGCGGAAAAACTCACACACAGTTTCATCAAACATGATTTAGGTAGGCCTCGCCCCGACATTGGGTTGGTCTTTTCGCAACTGGTCAATTTGGTTTTGACATCTGTTTCCAAGCGAAATCAGACATTGACCCCACCGCCCGGACAAATAACGTTTTTGATTGATTGAAAAAAGGTTGCCGATAAAACCTCTGAGGAGCGGACCCGGTAAGAGTGGACAACCTGTACTGACCGGACACATCGCTGTGCACCGACACACATTTAACTGTTAACACACCGTAATGTGGGGACACCTGCCTGACGAGGACAACGGACAGGTTTTCCCGGCAAATTTCAAGCTGAGCTGGCACTAAGACGCCTAAAATACTTGGGCTGGAACTGAATATTGGAATATTCAGGCCGCGGGTGATACACGATTGCCTCCATACTACACTCCTAGTTCACTTTCATGCGCATTCCATAACGAAACAATCCCGAAAATCCCCGCAGAGGGTCGGAGCCTAGCGCACAGGGTGGACGACGAGTTTGACGTTGTCGTGCCAAAAATAGCCCGGCTGCCAGAATCTGCACGGCCTGGGAGCGCGCATCCGTTCAGCGACAGTGGGTGTATCCCAAACAACGAGGAGTAACGACCAGTGCATTGTTTATCACGTCATTCATCTGTTTTTGTGGCAGCCACACTATCAATGCTGGATTTTCTCCTGAGTAAGTATTGCAGTAGTATCTGCAAGTGAAACAGCTGAAAGAAAGAGTGATCGTGTTCGTTTCCTTGTTATTGTTTCTCATGAAGTTCCACATCATCGTTATGTTGAAATTTGATCCACATTCTGTTGAGCCATGTCAATCAAAAGATGGATATTACATTTGATTTGATTCTGTTTTGGATTCATGTCGGCGACTGTCAAATCCCGTTAAAGATTATTTTCCTTACATTAAACAGTGCATATATATATATACATTTCCCTGTCAGTGCAGTTTTTGTGATGTGATTTTATTCACAATCGCAAATAAAAGTTACTGATTACGATTGCAAGACATAGCTTACAGTGCATTCATGTTATTATTGATACCCATAATTTTCTAAATAAAGATAACATTGTCAATCGGTCATGGTGAAAATATTGGGTTATTTATTATTATTTCGGATTTTGTGAAGTGAATTAGACAGTTTTTTGAACACAAGCGTGGCTGACTCGTGCTGGAGTGATGCTGTGTGAGCCGGAATGGAAGGGAAAGACCTGCAGAGCCGAGGAGGTCCCGGGACGGATGATCCGTCGGGTCGGGTGATCCAGAGCCGAGTGGGTTCATAGCTGAGTGTGGAGCGGGACGGAGCAGAGTGGAATGCAGAAGCGGTCCAGTGGGCAGGAGGCCAAGACGTGCAGAGCGGAGTTGCCGACTGGAAGGTAGGAGTTGGAGTTTCGGGAAATCCGTGTGCCAGCGGAGATCCCCGGCAGAAACTCAGGCTGGTGCGGAACGAGGATTAAATTTTGTGATACTACGTTCCTGCGTCGAGTGGAATCTGAGGTCTGGTTAAATAGTCCAGCACATCGTCAGGTAACGATCTCCAGCCGGTAACCGCAGCTGAACGGAATCAGAAAATGACTCCAGCCGGTATTCTCATGTCCGTCTACTGCCACCTGGCCACGCCCAGCTGAGAGATAGGGTGGAGGGAACAGCACAGCAGAGCAATAGCGCCCCTATGAGGCGACTGCAGAGCAGGACGTGACATTTGTATTACCCCAGTAACGAGCAACGTGATTGGTCCATTGATACCATCTGGTATATACCTTTTGAAAGGCGACCTCTGATTGGTTCGTAATTCTCTGACTCATCCTGATGCGTTCAAATGCTGAAGCAGAGAAAAGGAATTTTCTAATCATCTAATTTTTAATTTCCAAAATGTTGACACATGTTTGTATGACTGCACATCATTTATACTTTTCATTGAGGAATAAAATATTCGTTGCTGTGAAAATGCTGATTTTGATCGAAGTATTGACGATCATGCTTGTTCGTCCACCAGTCCATGTGTCACTGTGACATTCTAAAGCCTTGGGACTTCGCTATAGGAGGCCTGCAGAGAACAAATAAGCATCTAATACTCAATTAAATACTGATAAGAGGAGGAGAGAAACTATTTTAGAGTTCAGAGTCGACACTTGCTCAGTTTAGGGGTGCAGACAGAAGCAATGTGTTAACTACACAGGGCATAAACATTACATGTTGTGAAGTTTGGAGTGAGGTGAGTCAGGTACAGGTACAGGTACAGGTACAGGTACAGGTACAGGTACAGGTACAGGTACAGGTTCAGATACACCATTTAAGGTCTATCTCTAACCTTTTTCTTTTTTTTAATAGAACCCCTCACCCAGATTGTTGGGATGAACACATGAAAAACACTGATTTCTGCCTAAAACCATAGAAAGCCATGAGCATGGAACAGCCTTCTCTGGCTCTCAGCCCAAACAAGCTTCATTACTACATCCATCACTTCTTTCATAGGAAAGATACGATGAAAAACACAATAACACGATGAAGCAGTACGTACTGATCTTACTATTTGAATTTAGAAAACTCAGGGTTGCTAAATAAATTATCTGATATCACTGATTTTGTTTACAAACCCTCTTGAAGAGATGGAGAATTAAATGAACTGATACAATTAGTTGTTGTGATGTCTGATGTAATCTCCAATCGTTTGATTGGATGGTTACAGGAAGTGTGTGGTATGACAGTGAGATGGGCTGTGATAAAAGTCGAAGTCATACTCAGCAGCACAACCTGGGAGATCGGGTGAAATGGATGATTCTCTGTGATTGAAGCTTTTTGAAGGTAAAAGAGTCACTAAAATATGTTCTGGTGTTCTATATTGATTTGAACTGTAAATGTATATCTAACAAAGACATGATGTTCAGGTTTCCAGGAAGATGGCAGGAGGAGGAGGCCCGGTGAACCGCTCTCATGTTGATGACATCCATCCCTGTTATCAGATCAATATTGTCTCTTTCACATTTAAACGTACCCCTTCCACAATATGTGTTTTATTGTACATTTTCCTGAGCTCTGTATCTGCTGTCACTGTTGGTGGAAACCTTCTGGTAATAATCTCCATCGTCTATTTCAAGCAGCTGCACACTCCCACTAACTCTTTAATCCTCTCTCTGGCTGTGGCCGACCTGCTGGTTGGTTTTGTGGTGCTTCCTCTCAATATGGAATACTCTGCCCACCTATGTCTTTACTATCCTGACTTGCTTTGCAAAGTACGAGAGAGCCTTGATGTCACACTGAGCATGACATCTATTTTACACTTGTGCTGTATTTCCATTGACAGGTACTACGCAGTGTGCCAGCCTCTGTCGTACAGAACTAAGATTAATGTTCATGTGATCATGATCATGATTGTTGTGACCTGGTGCACATCAGTTCTGGTTGCTGTTGGATTTCTTGTTTCAGGAATGAACTTTGAAAAATGTCAGGAAAACTGTTTTTTGGGAATATTACTTGCAAATACGTTGGGATCTACATTTGGATTTTACCTCCCAGTGGTAATAATGGTGAGTATCTACCTGAAGATTTTCCTCGTGGCGAGGAAACAAGCACGCAGCCTCCAGAACACAAACGGTCACAGTACAAAGTATGGACCGACAGTCAGAAAGGTGGAAGGAAAGGCCACTAGAACTTTGGCAATTGTAATGGGAGTCTTTCTGATGTGTTGGACGCCTTTTTTTCTGTGTGTTGCTGCTGAGATTTTTGGAAAAGCTTCAGTGCCTCTTGAAGTGTATGAAACACTCCTCCGGCTTACATTGTTCAACTCTATGCTCAATCCGTTCATATATGCTTTCTTTTACAGCTGGTTCAGATCAGCTTTCAGATTGATCCTATCTGGAAAAATATTTCAAGGGGATTTTTCCAACTCGAGAGTAAGTTGATATTTTTCCAACGGGTGAAACATTCATGCTCCATTACAGGATAAAACAATGTACACACAGCATTTATTTTTATATAAAGGTTGAGACTGCCTGTAATATAAATAAAACCTAACATGAACAAGTTGCCTGTGTCTGAGTGTTAATTAATGTTGTGTGGAACAGTCCAACGATGTCATTCATTCAACTATATATATGTGTACCTATATATATGTATATATATATATATATATATATATATATATATAGGTACACCTGTCCAGCTGCTCTTTAAATTTCGAATCAGCCAACCTCATGGCAGCAACTCAATGCATTTAGGCATGTAGACATGGTCAAGACTGCTGCAGTTCAAACCGAGCATCCGAATGGGGAAGAAAGGTGATTTAAGTGACTTTGAATGTGACATGGTTATTGGTGCCAGACGGGTTGGCCTGAGTATTTCAGAAACTGCTGATCTACTTGGATTTTCACCCACAACCATTCCTAGGGTTCACAGAGAATGGTCCGAAAAAGACAAAAATATCCAGTGAGCGGCAGGTCTGTGGGCCAAATGCCTTGTTGATGCCAGAGGTCAGAGGAGAATGGCCAGACTGGTTGGAGCTGATAGAAAGGCAACAGTAACTCAAATAACCACTCGTTACAACCGAGGTCTGCAGAAGAGCATCTCTGAACACACAACATGTCCAACCTTGACACATATATACACATATGTGCATATATATATATATATATATATATATATATATATATATATATATATATATATATATATATACACACTCACCGGACTTTATTAGGTACACCTTGCTAGAACCAGGTTGGACCCCTTTGGCCTTCAGAACTGCCTTAATCCTTCATGGCAAATATATATATATATACATATATATGTTGATACATTTTGGCCTCCTGCTGATACATATTTATATATTTGCACTACCTGCCCTATGCGACCTTTTTATTCTCGAAACTCATCCTACGGGACGCTACAATAGTAACGCTACAATAGTAACGCTACAATAGTAACGCTACAATAGTAATGCTACAATAGTAATGCTACAATAGTAATGCCACTGTGTAACGCACTACACAGTGACTTGGAGATGTAACTTTAATCTGATTGCTGGTTTGGAAATAGTAACAAGTTACATTCGTCATTACTGAAAATAGTGATCATATGACAGTAACACGTTACTAATTAATGCGTTGCCGGCATCACTGATGAGGAGTTTGCACATTCTCCCTGTGTCTGCATGGGTTTCCTCTCACAGTCCAAAAACTTGCATGTGAGGTTAACACGCTGGAGCGCAAGTGACCTGATGAGTCTCCAAAAATAATGTTGTTTGTGGTTGAGACATGTGACTGATGAAATATTGCGATGTGTCTGAGAAGTGCGGACTATAGTAAAGACTGTTCCAGAAAACATCTGGACCCTCACGTTACACAGATATTCGTGGAACAAACAATCTCACGATGGTCTGAGGGCTTTCATTCGTCCAGATTTTAAACAAGGTTTAGTTATTTTTCTAATTCACCAAAAAGGGGAAAAGGTCCATTTGAAAAGTAAAATGCTTCCTCAAATTTGGACAGAAGTGCCGATCCTAATACATTTACATGAAGGATTCAGACATTTATGATGAAAAAAAACTACATTTGTGAACACAGTACATGTTTCATATTCATCATTACGTCACAACATTTTTCAGTAAATTTATTCTTAGTTGAAGTCGTAAAGTACTGTATTAAATACTGACTGTTCAGTTCATGAACAGACTCAGGCCCTGTCAACGCGACAAACCCTTCAAGTGAAAGCGTTTGATACGTTTTGAAACCACTCGGACCCCGTCTCCATGGAAACGGGGGGAAAAACACAACATTTTGAAAACCCCTGGGAGTTAAAAAGTCTCAAGCTGTCTCTCATTCTGTGTGTGTGTGTGTCCTTCTGCCTACCATATCTGGGCAGCTTCTCCCTTCATAGGGGGAGAGGTGATCGCCCTCCCAACGACCTGTAGCCTGTCTCCCACATTTCTCTCAGTTGCCATCTCCACCCTCTGTGATGTCTCCACCCTGTCCGTCTGGGTCACTGCCTTGGCCTCGAACCACTTGGCGGTCCCAGTCGGCACCCTCTTAGACTTCACCACCCTCAGGTTTGAGGCTGCCCTCTGGCTAGTCTCCTTCATGGACCCCGTCCTTTGGCTCATCTCCTTCACGGCCTCCGCCCTCAGGCTCGTCTCCTTCATGGCCTCCACCCACCGGCTTTTCTCCTTCATTGACTCTGCCTACTGGTTCGTCACCTTCATGTCCTCCACCCTCTCGTTCATCTCCCCCACAGCCTCTGCCTACTGGCTCGTCTCCACCAAAGCCTCCACCCTCAGGCTCGTCTCTGTCGATATCACTCTCCCCGCCGACTCCACCGTCTTGGCCTCCATCATGGCTGCTGCCGCTGCTGCTGGTGTCATCTCGGTGTAGACCCAGCCTATAATAATATATCATATCAGAAATAAAACTGAACGTTTTTGTCCGAGCCCCGATTTAATCGCAGGTTTTAACTACAGGAGCTGAGAAGCTTTGAATGATGCGTTCAGGTTCATCACGTAAATCCGCCCACCCACATACCAATGAGCTGCGGGGCTCATACAGTAGGGAGGCTACATGCTAATTATAATGGAAAATGCATGCGCGGCACACGGCAGTCCCGAAGTTTTGGCATTGTGGCATCGACATACTTTGGCCCGGACGGTCGGCACAGCAGAACCAAACGTTCTCGGCCAGAAGGAGCTGGTCGAAGAAAATGACGCCATTTTGTACGGCAAGACCCCAGAGTGCCGAACTTTCTTCTTCTTTCTTCTTATGGAGTATGAATCAGCCTTTTCACACACACACACACACACACACACACACACACACACACACACACACACACACACACACACACACACACACACACACACACACACACACACACACACACACACACACACACACACACCCCACCTATCATCTAATTAGATAGCAGGTTACCTCATTTTAAAATATGGTAATGAGGTGTTTTACATAGCATTTGAAAAGGCTCTGCCCAGCGGCTCAGTGTCTGAGGAACACAGACCATCACGCTGCTACATCGCTGTACTATTAGGTGAGGAAAAACTGGAAATCCTATGTGATTGTACAGAAGTTATGCAAATAACTGACTGTCCTGTAAGTTTTCTTATGCTCATCGGAGGATAATTGGAACTCATGGATCCAGGGTCGACTGTGAACGGCAGCCGCATTGTCGAGGACATCCATCCCTGCTATGAATTGAATGATGACACATACATGTTTTCAAGAAATCCTTCCATCACATGTGTGCTACTGTATGTTTTCCTCGGTTCGCTATCTGTCCTCACCATATGTGGGAACCTCCTCGTGATCGCCTCAGTCGCTTATTTCAAACAGCTGCACACTCCGACAAACTACCTCATCCTGTCCCTGGCCGTGGCCGACCTGCTCGTGGGAGTCGTCGTCTTTCCTTTCAGCATGGCGTTCACAGTGACCTCATGTCTGTACCATGAAGATACGTTTTGCAAAATACGGGACGGCTTTGACGTGATACTGTGCACGTCCTCCATCCTGAATTTGTGCTGCATCTCCATCGACAGATACTACGCCATATGTCAGCCTCTGTCGTACAAAACTAAGATAAGCACCCAGGTCACTCTGAGTATGATCCTGCTGAGCTGGAGCATCTCTGTTCTGATCGGCATCGGCATCATCGTGGCGGGATTCAGCCAGGGTACCTGTGAGGAGATGTGCTCAGTCGATGTCGTGGTAGCCAACACGATGGGGCCCGTTTTCTCATTCTACTTCCCGGCCGTCACCATGCTGTGCATTTACCTGAAGATTTTCCTCGTCGCACAGAGACAAGCGAACAGCATCCACAACTCCAATCCACAGAGCACAAAGTCGACCGCCAACCGAATGGAGAGAAAGGCCACCAAAACTTTGGCTATCGTCATGGGAGTGTTTCTCTTGTGTTTGACCCCTTACTTCACCTGTGTGGTGTTTCAGCCTCTGGCCCTCGAGCCCCCACCGCTCCCTGTGATTGAAACACTCAACTGGCTCACGCTGTCCAACTCAATGATCAATCCGCTCATTTACGCCTTCTTCTACGGCTGGTTCAGATCGGCTTTCAAAGTGATCCTTTCCGGAAAAATATTACGGGCCGACTTAGCAAACTCCAAATTAGTTTGATCATTTTCATTTGCAAGCACATATATTCTCAAAAAATCATATTTCCAATCATGAAATAGTTACTTTAGACTCAGAATAAAGTCACTCACTGTGATTCACTCACATCAGCAGTGTAAGTGAATGAATGTCACTCCCTAACAGTGACATAATTAACCGTCTTTGCAAGTAATGTTTTTGATTATTGTTCATTCATGTGTAAATCCATTACTACCATTGTTCTGGATGTAAAGCTTAATACAAAAAGACCAATTTAACATTAATGTAAGTAACTATAGTCTAACTTCCAAATCAAACTTTCCATCATTTTTATTTATTTTGGGTATTTTGGTGTCTGAATGTAAACTCAAATGTGTGAATCACATGTGTATGTCGGGGGTCACGCGTTAATCCGCTCTTAGATTTATATGTAAAATATGTTTGTGAACACACATGTTGCACACGCAAAAGTAAAGCTGTGCATGTGTGACTAGATTTGCACAAGCAGGAAAGTGGTTGATCCTTGCGTTGTGTGTGTGTGTGTGTGTGTGTGTGTGTGTGTGTGTGTGTGTGTACACCAATAAAAACCTGTAAAACTAATTTCTCGTTCACTGTCACTCTAAGTGGATTTTTTGCTTTTTTTGGTCCTTTTTTTTTTTTTGCCGTCAGTCAAAACTCACATGCTTTGAAATCATTGTGCCCTGCTGGACTTCTACTTAATATTATGACAATTTATCTAACGAGACAGAACAAAATCAAAAGGTCAGATCACTTTGAACTGAGGGTAAAACAAAAACTTGTGCTAATTATGACATAAGAAGATCTGAGGTGACGGTGAAGATGTGATCAATGTACGGATCAATGTAGGAACTCGCAAAAATAACTATGAATACTTCTACAGGTCATTCGGATACCATATCTCCCTTTTGTGACCTTTTCATCTCAACCACTGGAAAATTATAGTTGAGCATAGACTGGTTCTTCAGTCCAACATTAAATCTTTTTTGAAAGCACTATTGTGATGCATTCAATGTTTGGTGTCACATATTCTGCACGAGGACCTTGTTGGACATGCTTGTTGGGTTAGTTATTGACTATACATTAATATTTTTCTTTCTCCCTGTGACGGTCTGGTAACATGTCCAGGGTTGCGAGTTTGGTTAATTTCATCAAAAAAACTGGCTCCGGTTCCAAGTGACCTTTGAGTTGGGACAGATGCTAGATGGATAATCAAAAGTACGATACACAAACACTGCCTCTGAAACTAATTAATTCATTAATTCATGAAAACATCACGTTGCATGTATTAGTTGTTGGGGTGTATACTGTAAACATTTCAAAAGTTTGGCGTTTGCACGGCAATGGTTTCGAAAATGGAAACAAGGAACACAGAAACGGAAGAAACCAGCGGCGGCTGGCCAATAGAGGGCGCCGGGGCTTTCTCGCTTCCAAAGTTCTCCTGTCCAATTTCTCTGAACTGTTTCAGTAATAAAAGAGAAAGTTTGTGTCAGAGCCGCCATGTTGGTTTGGTTTTAACTGCAGGGGCTGACAGCTTTGAGTGATGCGTTCAGGTGCATCATGGAAGTCTGCCCTCCGACGTGTGAACGAGCTGTGGGGCTCATGGGCGAGCTGGAACACCCATGCGCAGCACACGGCAGTGCAGCGCCGCTGTGTGTGTGTGTGTATCAGTGACATGCCGTGAGCACTGGGGTTGGGTAGGCGGGGCGTTGCAAAGGGAGACCACCAATGTCGACACCAACGACGCTGACGGCGGCGCTGTCCGTGGTGCTGAAACCACTCCTGCGGCACGTCTGTACCACAAATTCACATGAAAGTGACAACCACACCTTTACAACAATACCTCTTACTCTTAATTCATGACATTCACATGGTTATCCTGACATCAGCCAAAAATTTAAATTTCTGATTCAGAAAATGCCATATTTTACCAGATACACACCATATAGCTAAAGGATGACCACCGCTGTAATCACACTACAGAGGGAGGGAGTGAGAGAGAGAGAGAGAGAGAGAGAGAGAGAGAGAGAGAGAGAGAGAGAGAGAGAGAGAGAGAGAGAGAGAGAGAGAGAGAGAGAGAGAGAGAGAGAGAGAGAGAGAGAGAGAGAGTCCATGCGCCTGTCCTTCTTGACAAAGATGTCAATCACAGAGGTGTAAAAGTCCATCATCAAACTATTTATAGTCAACAAAAGCCAGGAAACCAAGTTCTCCCAGGTTCTGGAATCGTGCCTCCTTTTGCAAGCTGATTCCAAATCAGAATGTGTTTCCATTGTGACGTCAAACTAGGAATGTCGTCCAGTCGCCTGTGGGATTCCTCAGGGGTTGGAACAACATCAGTGACCCATGAATAATTTAACTCGGATATTAAAAAAAATTTAACAAAAATCAACTCTCTGATTAAATCAGATATAAGTCATATGAACTGGCATGAATTATGATTTTATTCATCGCCAACATGAGAAGAAGCCGAAGCAAATGATCAAATTGTGCCTCCCTTCATTATCCTGCATGATCATATGCAAGTAAATGCTGAATGAAACAATCCTACACACGTGTTTTACCACCACGGTTGTGGACGTGACGGCGTGAAGGAAGCTGTCCTGCACACCCTCACCTCAATGGTCAAGCTCTTTATTTCATCATTTATATGAAATAGGTGGGGGGATTATAAAAGTGAACGCTCAGTGTGAGAGCTCTGCTCTGCAGGAGTGTGGTCGAACACACTCAAAGGCACCGATGTGCCTTTTCTTGGTGGCGTTTGAATTAACACCCGGCGTTTGTCTCTTTTACGGGATGGCTGTTCTTGGATTCTTTCACCTCCTGACTGTTGCCCGTTCGCGGCGTCTTGACATTGCAGGACTGTGAAAGCATGACGACTTTAAATGAGACCAGTCGCGTCTTTGGCTTGATCTCATGTAACCCGGGCTCTTTCATATGGTGTGCGTTATTTTTATAAAGTTGGGAACCTCCTGGTTATAATCTCCATCACTCGCTTCACGCAGCTCCGCTCTCCCACCAACTCCCTCATCCTCTCTCTGGCTGTGGCCGACCTGCTCATCGGGCTCGTGATATTCCCCCTGAACATGCCCTTCTCTTTGAGACTATGTGTGAACATGATCACCGTGTTTTGCAGGATCCGGTTTGCCGTCGACTTCACGATGAGTGTGTCCTCCATGTTGAACCTGTGCTGTATTTCCATTGACAGGTATTACGCCGTCTGTCGGCCTCTGACCGAGTAAAATCACAGACCACCTGGTTGGGGTGATGATCGCAGTAACGTGGCTGGTAGCTTTCCTTGGTCCTGGTAATAGTGAGTTTCAAAAACTGTACAGACGTTTGTTTTGTCATGATTTGCAGTTTGGCCCTTCTGACGTTTTTCGTGCCGTCGATGGCTTTGGTCTGCGTCTACTCGTTGATTTTCGTGGCTTCACAGAGGCAGGCGCGCAGCATCCAGAACGCCACCGCCAAGTCTGTTGTCGTGGCTATTGTCGTGGGATTGTTTCTGATATGCTGGACGCCGCTCTTCCTCGCTTACCCCTTTCAAGTTAATGGGCACCGTGGTAGTGAACCTGCTGGAACCCCTGAACTGGTTTGCACTGTCCAACTCTGTGTACAATCCCTTCATCCACGCTTTCTTTTACAAATGGTTCTGGGAAGATTTTCCAGGGTAGCCTCGCTCACACAAACCTGTACTGAGTGTTTATGTACAACACGACAATAAACGCAGACATGACCTCCTTTTCTTTACGTTCTTTCTCACTCGACATATCGTCAGTGTGTGTGTGTGTGTGTGTGTGTGTGTGTGTGTGTGTGTGTTCAGAATGAATAAAGCATTCATTTCCATGGGAATTATCAGATTGTAACTTTAAATTAAAAACTTGAGAACAGAAACAGGGCCAGAGAATAAACAAAACCTCAGGTGACTTGTCTTCTACCCAATGTCACGAGTCTTCTGTTACTCCATCAAGTCGCACCTGTTTTTTTCGCCAACTCACTTGGATCCAACATCTATCATACAATATATACGCTTTAATATTAATAATAATATAATATAATATAATATAATATAATATAATATAATATAATATAATATAATATAATATAATATAATATAATATAATTAGTGCAGTCAAATGCACAATTTTCTGTAATTAATTGTGATTAATCGCATTGATTTTCTTTGTAATGGATATTTATTCAGGGGAATTAATAATTAATATCGACTCAATACACAGAGTCTATATTCAAATTCAAAGACTATATTTATGACGTCCTTTTCGCTTTGCGTGAAACTGTGTCCCTCCAAGATCAGTAAAATAATAAAAACATATTTTGATAAATTAATAAACATCTAACATAAGTCTGGGTTTTGTTAGAGTGCAGGTCCACCACTTTGAGAACTTTAATATTTCTAGAAACAAAGTTGTAAACTTATTACATGAACCAAGTGCCAACAATATACTATAATACACACACACACACACACACACACACACACACACACACACACACACACACACACACACACACACACACACACACACACACACACACACACACACACACACACACACACACACACACACACACACACAGAAGGTAACACCAAGAAAGAGAGAGAGACAGGAGGCACACGTGAGCCCACACTCACGCATGCATGCACACACACACACACACACTTATAATTATAATTATGATAATTATTATTATAATTATAATAACAATAATAAGTATTATTATTGAAAATGTTCAACATTATTGAACATAAAGTCAATAAGGTCCTGAAGGAGTTTCCATTCATTTAAAAAAACTTTGGTGTAACTTAAAACTATTATTTATCTTATTAGAGGACGTACATACATGTAATGAAGACAAGACAGTTTTGAACCTGCATATTAGCTGCGACATTATTCATTCCCACTGTTGTTTTAAAGCAGCATTTGACTTTCTTTGAAACTTTGTCTGAATTATTACAAGTCCAAACATTAGGTAATTGCCTCATGACAAATGAGTTTGCCTATGAGTTGCGTCTCGGGTCGAACCAGATCAGTGTTTACCACCAGAGCTCCTCGGGGATCGCACACATTCACACCTTTAATGAGAGAATTTCATGGCCTCGTTGCATCAGCTTGTATTCGTGATGCAAGAGAATTGTGTTTTATGAATTTGCACTTTTATAAAAAAAAATGTAACAAATACCAAAGCGACCTCTTCACCTCTGCTGTGGTCCTGGTGGTTTCCAACCCAGAGCTACAGTTTGTCAGGTGGGGGTCGTTCTCTCAGAGTTGTTCTTGTGCCAAAGACACAACAGAGACCATCTCTGTGCATTCTTGTCCAAGAAACTGTCCCTGGCCGAGCAGATTTACGATGCCAGTGTTAAGAACACTGGTTGTGCATCGGGATACCATTATGTACAACTTAATTGTCCGTTTGGCTACCAGTAATGATAGTTATTAAAATGAATTTAATCTGATATGCATCCGATAACCTCTGGGGTGCCACCTGTTTAACAGGAAATGATTGTGAATTTGTTTATATCAGTCTAATAAAATATACTAAACTGTTGAATAGGAATTTTTTAGTAAAGACTGAAGAATTTCAGAGTTCTTGACACAGACCAGGTTGAAATTTCTTTCAGATTTGTGCACATTATTAAGACAGCATGTAGGATTCCAAAAATTATATTCATTACTTTTGCCAACAAAAGTTCTGTTTTCATCTGCGAGTATTTATTTATTTATTGGTTTGTACATATGTATTTTACCAACTTTTCGCAGGAACTATTAACCCGAATTACATGAAATTTTCAGAGATGATTTGTTATCATCAAAGCACCGATCGATTAGATTTTGGGACATTAACGGCTAATCGTTTCCAAATAATTCCCCCAAAACTGCGGAGGGAAAATTCAGATGAGAGCGGCACCTCGTGGAAAAGATCAAAGGAGATCAGCGTCTGTTGCCATGGAGACGCTCCCTACTCAGTGTTTCATACAGTCATGCAGCTACCTGACCTACCGAGTGAGCATCAATACAAGCTGACGGCTATCATGCTCGTGATGCTAACTCGGTTCCGCAAACAAATGTTGGCGTTGGCGAATGTCTGCGCTCTACCGAGTGTAGCTCTAGTTCACAATGAAAACAAACAAAACACACAGATTCTAACAACCTATGTATATGATATGAAGCTTGGTGTGTTTATGAATGTGTGAGAGATGGAGGGAGAGAGAGAGAGAGAGAGAGAGAGAGAGAGAGAGAGAGAGAGGTGCAGAGAGTGTGGGATGTGTGCTGGAACTACAAAACAAAATGGAAGATCACAAGAAACTACACTCTAAAATCAAACTACAGAAACTAAACTCCAAAATCATTGAAATCAAAGGAGGATAGAAGCCAGAATTTAACGGTCAATTCATTAATGTGCTTATATGAACGCACTTCAAGCTGTAAAACATCTGGACTCATCAAATATAAATGGAATATAAACCCTGTGCCGGAGTGGAACATTAGTTGACCGGTTGCTCACCACTCTTAATGTCACCACCACTAGAACTAAATCCAAAGTGATGAAATCAACACATCTTCATGAAAGTTAAACCGTTCTTTAACTTACCTAATGCCCAGTAGTTTCCACGTCTCCTCGGAGTCGTTGAAGGAGCAGTTGACTTGTTGTCCAGGATGAAGGAAGATGGAGATTCCTCGGTTTCCAGTGAGCATCCCTGTGCCAATTCTGGTTGTGCAGAAGAAGAACAAGGGTTCTGATTTTGGAACCGTCCTTGCAGTGCCCCGGTCCTCCCGTGCAGATCCAAGGAGCTGGTCGCTTGAACTCTGTGATGAAGCTTTGTCCTGCCCGCTGGAGGAAAAGCAGAACGAGTTCTGGGAGCTGTGATCTGACTGCTTTGGCTCCCGGGAGGAAAACATGGCTGGTTCTTCCCAGGTGATGAGGCCAGACGCTGGGCGCAGGCCTTCTCCGTGTGGTGGAGCTCTGATTCAAGGCCTTCTGGGGTTCAGGAGGTTCTGGGCTGACGGGCCGTCAGGTCAGGCAAAAGCTTTTGTTAGGGGGCCAATACAAAAGCGTCAGCTCCTGAGGAGGACTGACCAATCACCTTCAGTTACTGGCTTCATGACACCACCGTCGGGGGGTAAAGGTAGACCCTGAGAGGGGAGGGGGGAGAAGTGCAACCCCCTGAGGAGAGCTCTTGCAGCCAGATATTGAGACTCTCATGTTACGATTTTAATACACAGATAAATGAAATTGTGTGTCGAGTGAAAAGCCAACATCAGGAGCTCTTGTCAGTCTGGAGGAGTGACGGCACTGACTGGGCGGTTCCAAACTCCCCTGTCCACCTTCAGGACCGGAGGGTACTTTTCTGTCACAGATTAAACTTTACCCTGTTCTATTGTCTTCGATCTAAGAATATCATGAAGTTGGAAAATATCTGGTGGCCAGACGTGGAGTAGTGAGGAAGAAGTAGTGAGGAAGACTCTCATTGATATCTGGTCTGAAGACTTTATATCGCGGTTGTTTGTAGCTCCCCATTAGCCACGAGCTAACTAGCCTAGCCACCACGGGCTAAAGCTGCAGGACTTCCTCTTTCGGTCCGGACCAATCAGTGAGCCGTGTTTCTTCTGTTCTTCTTCTCTGGTCAGGGTTTGTTTCATGTGACAGCGCCCCCAAAGCAGCAGCTGG
Source organism: Lipophrys pholis (assembly GCF_963383615.2). NCBI lineage: Eukaryota > Metazoa > Chordata > Actinopteri > Blenniiformes > Blenniidae > Lipophrys > Lipophrys pholis. The sequence continues at coordinate 22,992,979 of NC_137649.1, forward strand.
TGTAACTGCAGGACGTTTTCCAGGCGGTTTGTTCTGGTTTCTAAAGTGAACGTGGCTCCGGTGTTGCTTAAAAACACACAAAAAAAGAAAAACTTGTATTTGTTCTTGTATTACTTTGTATTTTCTTTTGAAAAAGTTGCAGTGTAAAGTGGGCCTCAGTTTTTGTATTGTGACTGTTCAGTTAGATTTTTAGATTTGTTCGAATAGAATAGAATAGAATAGAATAGAATAGACTTTATTATCCCAGAGGGACTTTTTTTAGTAATCACAACTAAAGTTCACCAGGTCATACCAAAATGAACATTGGTCTTCGTAGTTTATGTGGCTCTCTGGCACACTGCATAGTATCTGTTCAGACGCCGTCGCCCTGAACCAGAGTTCATTTGTTGACACTGGATAGAATTTCTATATTAATCCATCCATTTTCTATAATGCTTTATTTCCCATTCAGGGTCACAGGTTGCTGTGCAATACACGGTAAAGTTAAAGACGGACGGTTACAAAATTCCCATTATCATGTACAAATATATACAATTGAAGTGAGCCTCAAAGGCAAGTTATACTTCTCCCAACCCCCTTTTTGAACATGTAACACATATACAGTAAAATTGTGTGTTGAGTGATATTTGGATGAGTGTCTCTATTTTAATTTTTTTTTTCAATCACTTTGTTTGTTTCTCTGGTTTTTGTTTTTATTATTTTTTGTACATGTTTGGACATATAAAAAAATATAGAAATGTTTTAGATAATAATAATTAAAGCAGGTTTTTGGACTGTAGGTGTAAAGTGGAACCCCCGGAGCTAACTGCTTACAGATTAGTCCGGTCCAGGTCTCTAATCCTTTACATACAGTCAATGTAAAAGCGTCTAACAGGGAGCTCTCTCTATATATCATTTATTGCCAATGTGTTGACAAAATAATTTTTCTTTAAAATACAGGCCTTTCTTTTAGGTTGCTTACACAATGTGTGCAGCTTAATTGTGACTTCAGAGTTCATCACTGAGTGGTGACACCTCCACTTCCATTATAGTAGGTACATACTATGCAGGCGAGATTAATATTTAGTCGAGGAAAGATATTTAGTAGACGTCGGGGTACATTGAGCCATCGAACCCAATTGCAGCCACACTTTATGCCTGCTTTGCATTGTTTTGATAACTTTTGTTACCAATGTGAGATAAAAACAGAGAGACGACTATCAGCTGCAACTGAATCCCATAAATATGGCACTTTGGTTCATTTAGACATAATAAGCAGAATATTTCCTTTTTTGTTTTGAATAATTTAAGTTCTGCTATAAACTTCTAAATAATAAGAAACTGTTTTTTCCATCCAGACAAGAATCTCACTGTTTAGAATTCCTAGTATTGTTCTCAGTGTCAGGTGTGCAAATGAAGTAACAGGAAAAATACATTTTTAATCTTTTTCTAACTTGTAGGATGATAGATTCAGATATTTCCATTGTGGTAGTAACCTTTGTTTCGTCGTTTCATAAGTACTGTATAAATAACATTAATGTAAAAGAAAATCAATGATAACAATCAGGAATAGGCACCAAGGTAGTTTTATTGATATCCCACACTAACACAACAGAGTTCTTCATCACTTCAAATGTGTCAAAACAGTCTTGAGTTAGTAAAATCGCTTTTTATGATTTTTCCCGTCAGGATAATTTTAAAAGCCGACCTGAACCAGCTGTAAAAGAAAGCATAGATGAAGGGATTGAGCAGAGAGTTGAACAGTGCGAGCCAGTTGAGGGTTTCAAACACCTGATGTGGAATCATGACGGCGTCCAGCAACTGAGAGGAGAAACACAGAAAAAATGGCAGCCAGCACAGGAGGAAGACTCCCATGACGATCGCCAGAGTCCTGGTGGCCTTTCCTTCCACCTTTCTGACTGTTGGTCCATACTTTGTACTGTGACCGTTTGTGTTCTGGAGGCTGCGTGCTTGTTTCCTCGCCACGAGGAAAATCTTCAGGTAGATACTCACCATTATTACCACTGGGAGGTAAAATGAAAACATCGGTCCCAAAATATTTGCAAGCACGATACCAAAGTAACAGCTTTCTTGGCATTTTTCAAAGTTCAATCCTGCGACCAGAAATCCAACAGCAACCAGAACTGATGTGCACCAGGTCACGACAATCATGATCACAACCACATGAACATTAATCTTAGTTCTGTACGACAGAGGCTGGCACACTGCGTAGTACCTGTCAATGGAAATACAGCACAAGTTTAAAATAGACGCCGTGCTCAGTGTGACATCAAAGCTCTCTCGTACTTTGCAAAGCAAGTCAGGATAGTAAAAACATAGGTGGGCAGAGTATTCCATATTGAGAGGAAACACCACAAAACCAACCAGCAGGTCGGCCACAGCCAGAGAGAGGATTAAAGAGTTAGTGGGAGTGTGCAGCTGCTTGAAATAGACGATGGAGATTATTACCAGAAGGTTTCCACCAACAGTGACAGCAGATACAGAGCTCAGGAAAATGTACAATAAAACACATATTGTGGAAGGGGTACTTTTAAATGTGAAAGAGACAATATCGATCTGATAACAGGGATGGATGTCATAAACATGAGAGCGGTTCACCGGGCCTCCTCCTCCTGCCATCTTCCTGGAAACCTGAAAACCATAAGAGAGGAGTGTTTCTTTTTTTCTTTTTTTTATCTCAACTCATGTCACACCTCTCACATCCCAGATTACATAACTCCTCACTCACAAGGCCTGTTCAATACTCTGCTCTTTTTATTGAGACCAATCTGATAAAGATTTTTTTTGTAGGTTCTGTAACCAGCCAATCAGATGCGTCGATATGACGTCACACAAAACAGCAATCGACTGATTCCTTGTCTACTGTCATAGTTAAACAACAGAAAAACCTCAGGGAGACAGAATACACAGGAATCAGACTGAGAGCGATTTAAAAAGTGTAACAGAATTTTACTGCATTATTCTTGCAAGAAGAGACGACGTCACAGTAACAACATTTTGCGTGATTGTACTGGAGTTTGTCTAACCATGAAGTCGGACTGCGTCTTCTTAAAGGCGCGATAGTTTTGAGAAAGATCTGACTGCTTCCTGCACTGTAGACTCTGAAGGTTACAAAAAGTAGCACAGAGGTTCCAAAAGTGCCGACACGGGTCGTCCTGGAAACTCAGACTGCAAAATTACACACCAGTTTCTTCTGGTCTGGTGACGTTCCAATGATAGTACAATAAGGTCAAGACGTGGGTCCGTTGATAAGAAATTAAAACCTGAAGTTAAACTTAGGAAAGTTTAATGGCGACCTTTAATACGGATGATATTGGATGATAACAGCTTGAATTGGGGTTGAGGATTAGAAACAGAGTTTAGGGGGTAGAATTTGGGTTTGTTCAGGGGTCACTGGTAGAATTGACCAAGCCAAAACAACACTTACGCACTTATTTCATGTGCACGCGTGAATAAAACTCGTTTATACGTACGCACACTCCGTGTTCTGCCATTACAAACTGGCACTGGAGTCTGAAAGCACGCCGCTGACCGTTGCATAGCAACCGACTAAACGCCACCACTATGTGTCCACCATCTTGGAAGGGCCAAAGTTTGTGCTGTTTATTAGATTAGATCTTTGGGTTTGACAGACGTTTGCTAACTGGATGTGTTGGTTCGTAAATTAATAATTTGTGAAAAGAAACACTTTCTTAATAAATGCCCTTTGGCTAAATTCCTTGTGCTTTTTTGTAATTTGGTGTTTTAATTGTGACATTTGCTGATTGTAACTCGGATCTCTTGTACTTAAGTTTTTAATAAATATCAACAAACATAGACTTATAGTTCGGTAATTAGTCCCCAATCTCAAAAAATTATGACTTAATTACAAATTTATTTCAATTAATAATTTTAATTAAGAGATTACTCTCTTGTTAGCCTTTTGTAATGAATCTATTACTTCCTGTAATTTTTTTATGAATGAGCGACAATTTATTCCAATTAATAATTTCAATTCTTTATAAATTACTTTCAGTAATCTATTACAAACAGTAATTTACTACTAAAAAACTAAATGTAAATCCCAACATAAGCCATATATGTAGTATGTATGTGTGTTATCTATGTTTTATACTTCAGTGTGGATTTCAAATTAATAGATATTAATGTCCACGGCCTTTTGGACCAATAGACTCATAATGTATGAGGTTTTGCTGAGTAGCAGTTAAGTATTTACCGTACCTGTACACATTTACACAAGAACTTATTTCAATGTGTATGTCTGAAACATTGAAGACGCATGAAAGATTATGTTTTGATTGGATATTTAATAGTTTTATTCTCCACGGATTAATTTCCAAGAATGATTTCTTTCAAAAAAGTAAACATTTCATAGAGGTGGGAAAACTTTGGTATAGTAAATAGATTTGTCCCAACGTTGACCTGAAGTAGTCAGTCGTTAGGGTTAGTAGTCATGAGTGTGTTTATTTGATTCGATGAATTTGAGATTTTGAATTTCTTTACACTTTGTAATATAAGCAGATGCCTTTTACATAAGACTAAAAAACAACAACAACAAAAACATTTACTTTGAGCTGTATGTGTAGAAAACAAATTTACTTCTCGTCATTGTGCGACTCATGAAGTCTCTTTCCATTTCCAAATTTAAAGTACAACAGCAACAAAAACAAAAAGTGACAGCGAGTACAAGCAAACTCTGACAAACAAGGAGTATTTAAGGCATTTTTTAAAAATCAGCTGTGATTATCTATCGAGTGGGAGAGCAATCAATTCTGGCAATTTCTCTAAAAACACATTTGCTCTTGACATTTTCCACTGGACCGGGGGTGTCAAACATGAGGTCCGTCTGCCCACAAGAGACTCCAATCCGGCCAAACCACAAAGCAAATGGTCAAAAAAAAAATTAAGAAAACATAGATTTGTTTCAACAAACAAATTTCAACCCAATCCTGACACTTGACCTGAGATTCCAGCGACGCTGCCATGAAAGACATCACAGCCTCACAGCCATGCCGTCAGTGTGAGTGTGTAAATAAAAACATAATGCAACAGTTATAGAAGTGGTTTTTTCTTGTTGTTGTTGACATTTCATTGTATTTTGCACCAGAATGTCTCGGTGAAATCGCTCAGGTTGTCGTTGTTTGGTCTCGTGAAAATAAAGACATTTTCATCATTCACACTCTGCGACACAACAAAGAAAGGCTTTAAAAAGTAAATTCAAAGGTTGTTAAGGATTTATTTCACGCAAGAAGAAGAATTCCTCACTATGTGTGTTTTTTTCCACGGCGGCACTGAATCTTCTGGCTTCACTGCAGTTTGGAATTAGTACAATTTCCTCGCAATACTTTGCCAGACACAATGATTCTCAGCGCCGACCTGAACCAGCTGTAAAAGAAGGCGTAAATAAAAGGGTTCAGCATGGAGTTGGAGAGTGTGAGCCAGTTCAGAGCTTCGACCACAGACACCGGCACCGAGCCGTCGGTGAGGGGAAGAAAGGTGATGCAGAGGAAGAAAGGAGTCCAACACAGAAGAAAAACTCCCAGGACAACTGCCAGAGTTCTGGTGGCCTTCCTCTCCGTCTTACTGGCGATGGCACCAGACTTTGCGATGTGGATGCTGCGCGCCTGCTTCATCGCGACGAGGAAGATCTTCATGTATATGCACAGCATGACGACCACGGGCAGGTAGAACGACAGAATGGGCCCGATCGTGTTTTCCATGAGCAGGTCAATCAGACACCGCTCCTCGCACTCATTCAACCCGGCAATTATGACCCCGACCCCGATCAGCCCGGAGACCCCCCAGCTCCCCAGGATCATCATCGCCGCCACGCGCCGGTTGATTTTGGACCGATACGTCAGCGGCCGACACACGGCGTGGTAACGGTCGACGGAGATGCAGCACAGGTTGAGAATGGAGCACGTGCTCAGCGAGATGTCCAGGCTGCTTCGGACTTTACAGAACAGACCCTCGTGCCGCACGCACAGGCTGAGGGAGAACGCCATGCTGAACGGGAAGACGACCACTCCCACCAGCAGGTCGGCCACGGCCAGCGACAGGATGAGGGAGTTGGTGGGAGTGTGCAGCTGCTTGAAGTACACCACGGAGATCACCACCAGGAGGTTTCCACAGATGATGACGAGGGACAAGAACGCGAGGAAAGTGTACAGCAGCATGCAGCCGGCCGAGGGGCTGCGGGTCAGGATGTAGCTGAAGTCATCGATCACGTAGCAGGGATGTATGTCGGTCATGACCTCGGTCCCGTTGACGGTAACTCCCGCTGCCATTATTTTCTTAAGGTTTCCACATCCTACACGGTGTGAGAGTGAAGATTCCTGTCCAGCACCTGTGCAGAGAGGATGTCCGCTCCACTTGGTCGCCAAGCGATCTGAAGGGGTGGTGGACGGTGTTAAAGGGTGCAGCTCACATGGCTTTGAGGAACGGTCCAATCACAGGAAGTCTAAGATTAGTCAAACTCCTCTCAAGAGATTCCCGAGGAACCAGTCAGAAAGTAGTTTGTTGAAGTTTGAAAGACTCAAAGTATTTTCTTTTGATTTCTCCAATTTTTTCCACGACAGCCCCCGATGAACTTCAGCTTCTGAACCTCAGGAAAAGGTTTCAAGCTGACCGAACTTATTTAAAGACACACGTGACAAATGTTCCAGAACGACATGCAAGTTTGCGTGGGGTTGGTAGGATGGGTGTTTATCTGGAACACGGTGGGCTCTGTGTGGAGCCCTGGCCTGTGAGGCCCAGAAGAAGATCGGTCCAGTCAGGACGAATGTATCGTGATCACCGTCTGGAATCTCGTGTTTCGTCTCCTTCCTCTGGTCCCTCCTGGTTGGAGGTGGTCTTCTCTACGTTCTTCTGGTCCCTCCTGGCTGTAGGTGGTCTTCTCTTCGTTCTTCTGGTCCCTCCTGGCTGTAGGTGGTCTTCTCTACGTTCTTCTGGTCCCTCCTGGTTGGAGGTGGTCTTCTCTACATTCTTCTGGTCCCTCCTGGCTGGAGGTGGTCTTCTCTACGTTCTTCTGGTCCCTCCTGTTTGGAGGTGGTCTTCTCTACGTTCTTCCGGTCCCTCCTGGCTGTAGATGGTCTTCTCTACGTTCTTCTGGTCCCTCCTGGTTGGAGGTGGTCTTCTCTACATTCTTCTGGTCCCTCCTGGCTGTAGGTGGTCTTCTCTCCGTTCTTCTGGTCCCTCCTTGTTGGAGGTGGTCTTCTCTACGTTCTTCTGGTCCCTCCTGGTTGGAGGTGGTCTTCTCTACGTTCTTCTGGTCCCTCCTGGTTGGAGGTGGTCTTCTCTACATTCTTCTGGTCCCTCCTGGTTGGAGGTGGTCTTCTCTACGTTCTTCTGGTCCCTCCGGGTTGGAGGTGGTCTTCTCTACGTTCTTCTGGTCTCTTCATTCTCTTGAACGGTGAAGTTTGTTTGAAATATTTATTTCATGAACAATGACAATGAGGTGAAGAAGAAGAAACAATACACCTTAGATAAAGTACTAACAGCAGAGAAGCTCTTGAAAGTAAAAACTAAAAATGTTAAAGAACCATACAGTCTAATTCAAGACTCAAGAAACTTTATTTATCCGCCAGAGGGCAGTTTAAAAGCAACACACCCTGAGGAGTTCATGCGAAGACAACCATAAAAACCTAAGAATCACCATAAGCATAGAAAAAAAACATCTAGAAACCAAATCATATATATCATAAATACAATAAATGAGAATAGACGTCCTCATAGAGTCCTCACAATAGTGAGTATATTTGGGCTTTTTTTTTTTTTTTTTCATGCTGTTGATATTCAGGTAGTCGCAGCTTCCAAGTGAACAGGAAATGAGGTAAATAGTCACAAAGCTGCGTGAGCCGACAAAGGAACCACAGACGTTCCTGAATAAACTGGCAGGAGAAAAAAGACAAGGCAACATTCCAAAGTGAAAAAGTAAAGCTTTCATTGCATTTTGGGCGTCTGTTTACGCAACAATGGCGGTCGGAGCCACTGAAAGTCGATAGTTCTCACACGCTCAGTTGATGGACGATAACAACAGTGTTTACCTCCAGAGTGTCGCGACTCCCAGAACTCTAAAGGCCCCTGCATCCTCCCTTTTGAACCCATAAGAACAAGAAGAAAATTCGGCAGTGACGTCAGCCAGCAGCAGAAAAAAAAAGCTTTTTCGGCATGACTGTTCATACTCCGATAAGAAGCTGCCGAACTCGCAGGCCACGCCCCCTCGCAGCAGGCCACGCCCCCTCGCAGCAGGCACAAGTCTGTGAAGCGGCGTTTAAACTTTTCAACTGCACAGTTTATTTCTGGCCTCCAGTGCTTTCAGAAACACATTTCTCTGAACTTTTTCAGTGATAAAAAAGTTTTTGTCCGAGCGCGATGTTAGTCCAGTTTTAACTCCAGGAGCTGACAGCTGTTCGTGATGCGTTCAGGTGCATCACGTCAGCCTACACTCATTTCACATTTTAACGAGCTGCGGCGCTCGTACAGTAGCGCTGTTACAAGCTAAATATGATTAAAATATTATCGACAGTCCTGAGCGAACTAGAACTCGCATGCGCAGCACACGGCAGTGCAGAAGTTTCGGCAGTGCGGCTCCTACATAGTTCGGCCAGGGCGGTTGGCACAGCCCAAACTAATTTGTTCGGCCAGAAGGAGCTGGCCGAAGGAAATGACGTCATTTTGTTCGACAGGACCCCGCACTGCCGAACTTTCGTCTTGTTCTTATGGAGTATGAAGAGGCCTTAATGAGACTTTTATGAGACCGACAAGCGACACAGCAGGACATGACACTTACATGTATGTCAGTGGTGGTGAACAGCGGTGTGAGAAGTTTAACCATCTGGAAAGTAGCAGAAGATGACTTACAAGGAATTAGGTTTAATATTTCTCATCACACTTGTGACCAAAAAGCTGAATTATTAAATATTTCATTCACTTTATAGGAACTTTCAACTTAAAAATGTCTGTTTTGTCTGAACAAGTTCAAATGTATAGAGAAAAGTAGTCGGATGATATCTACAGGTATTTGTAACAGTTTATTAAGTTTAGTTGATCATGAGGACAACTGATAAAGTCCTGAAACAGCCGCGCTACAACATGTATAGTGGAGCTCCTGTTTCTCAAGTTGTGAGTGCTGGTAAATGATCTCAGCTGCTTTCTTAACTCAATAATAGGCCCGAGTTACACGACTGCGTTTTCAAGTGAGAACAGAAAACCTTTGGTACACAGCAGCGGCGCTCGCAGCCACTGAAAACACAGCTCTTTAAAAACGGCTCCCAAAATGGAACCGACTCTGTTTCCGTGGAAACGACGCAAGCGCTGCTCCTGCACACCGTCACTGCGGCTGTAGTAAACAGTTTCTTGCGTGAGTAGACAGCGGCTCCATGTTCCCCGGGGACTTTGGTAGTTTTATAGTTTCATGTTGTCCATCAGTGGACGGGAGTTTTTCTCGTTGATGACGGGAAAATCGCTCGGTCCTCAGCTGATGGTTGAATTGGACCTGATCGGTTCAGAGTCGTGTGGCACCGAAGCCCAATCATGGTCACTGACGAGCCCAACACGTTTCTGTACTGCGAGAGGAAACGGGAAAGAGCTTAGAGAGTGGTAGAAAAATGTCTTTATGTGATATTGTTAGGAGTTTTTCTCCTGCATTGTGTGGCAAGGAAATTCTCACCAGAATCTCAGAACACCTGGATGTTCCCAGATGAGGCGGAACCAGAGGGATTATGGGAAGAATTTGGAAAGTTACCAGTTTTATCTTTGGCTGAATAGAGATTAAATTGGTATGGCTAGAAGAAACACTCCTTTTCTTTTTTTTTCCATCAAACCAGGCCCAAGTGGAAAGTTTTCTCTTCATTTTCAACGCTAAGAAACGACGTATTGTCACACAAAGTACAGAACTATCTGAGCTGCCAGTTTATAGGAGGAAAATGTTTGGCGCTACAAACTATATAACGGCAATAACTTTTACACATGTTGTCCATTTTACAGATTTACCCTTAAACTGGAAACTGATAGTGAAATGAGATCTGGTCTGTTCTGTCTAGAGTTTATGAAAAAAAATCATAAATATAATGAATAAAATATATATATAAAATATACTTATTTTTAATATATGACATAAAATATAAATAAATATAATATATAGAAAACATAAATGAATATAATATAAATTATAAAATAAATAGAAAATATAAAAACTAATGGCCAGCTTATAATGAAAACATTAAAAATAAAAAGTTTCAGGAGCCGTGATTAAACTCTCCACTTCTTTTCTGTAATTATGTCTCGTGTTAGACGATTAGATGCAGCCCTCATCAATTAAAGGTGTGAATGTGTTGTTTGGCTGCAGCCAGGACCCGAGCAACCACACACACACACACACACACACACACACACACACACACACACACACACACACACACACACACACACACACACACACGCACACACACACACACACACACACACACACGTTCTCACCTCTTGGACCTGGGACCTTATTGGCTTCTCACAATAACGCAAAAAAGCAAGCAAAACAAATTCACTGCCAATTAGAGACGACACAAATACACCCAGAGAGTCCAATTTAAAAGGACAATAGAACAAAGAAGTATGCGTCATTGTGAGCCAGGGAATACTCTCTCTGTGTGTGTGTTTGCTGAACGTGGAGCCGGAAGTGTTGGTAGCTTCCGTGAAGCGCTCTGAGTTTCATCATGATGCTGTGTGGGTCGCACAGAGAAGAGTAAAAGTTCGCTTTTCTTCTTGTGCACCGTCTTCAGGACTTAGACGAGAGGCTTTGTGGCCACACAAACTTCAGCAAATGTTATTGGAATATTTTCAGATCTAGTCCAGTCGACCCTCTCAGTTTGCATTACGCTTAAAATCAGCCTTCTCAGCTGGAAGCAGCTTCGCAGGGTCAGTCCCAGGCCTCGTTTACACGACGGCTTCTCAAGTGAAAATAATCAAAGTTGAGCAACATTTTGAAAACGATGACACGGAAATGGCAAAAACAATGTAGCTTGCACGCCAGGCCACAAGGTGGCGCTGCCGGTTGTTTTTGTAATGAAACCACACACACACACACACGCGAGCAGAGTACAACAATGACGGACGACAAGCTCCGGAGCTGCAGAAGCTCCTGAGGCTCGCAGCAGGTGGAGCAGGACCATAGACCTATAGCACTTAGAGTTGTATAGGAGGGTTATGAGCAAGAGTCTACGTCCACATTTCTATGTGCTCCGTCTCTTCCATTGCATTTTTGGTGTGTTTGGTGGGTCACAGCGCCCCTAAAGGCCTGGTATATGCACTACATGCCGTGTTCATAGTGACGTGTGGACGGAGGTTTTTTTGAGAACCCCGGGGAGAAAAAAGATGGTTTGGGCTCGTGTGGATTTGGCCTCATTGCCAAGAAATCTCCACACTGCCACTTAAAAAAAAAAGAGAAAAGCTGGTGGAGACGCTCTCAATAATCTTACATCTTGTAGAGTGAAGGCAGAAGAGCTACGAAAACTCATCCCTCCACAAATATGTGCACTCTTTGTCTGCTTACTCTAAAAGGCGCGGCGCGTCGTTTTACACTCTGTAATTACGATTAAACATTTTAGACAAAAGGTTTGTCTTTGGTTCGGAGTTTCTGTTAAGGTCTTTCCAACCGTCAGAGCAGAGTCTCACACCTCATCTCAGCGACAGCGCAGTGAAAGGCACTTGGACAATGTCCCTTTTTATCCATGAGTGTACGAATGTAGTAAATTTTGCTCAAGCTCGTCCTGAGCCTGCTTATTCTGATTTAATAATAAAGTGACACATCATTCTAAAACAAACATGCCTGTTTTTGCAAAAGCAACCATCCCACAATCCAGATTCCTGTTGTGGTTTTCAAGTTGGACTGTCGTATGAATATTCCAGCAGTGTGACTCATTTTACTGTGTTTTGCACCAGGAGGTTATTAATGAAATTGGCTTCATATTGAGGTTGTGGTGACTTTCCAGACTAATTGTTTGATTTTGTGAAAATGAAGACATTTTCATCAAGCATCCTTTGCAGCACAATAAATTCAAACTTTAAAGTTTAAATCTAAAGGTTACCATGGCACTATTTTACCGGTCCTGCTCACTCGAGATGAAAATGGGCCGTTTCGCGGTCCCTGGACTAAAATGTGTTTGACACCGCTGGTCGAGAGTAGCTGCCACACACAGGCCAGTCTGAGCCTGACGCGGCCACAGCACCACTCAATTTGTTTTAGTGCTTTGAGATACTGGAACTTTGCATTGAGACTGAAAAAATGAAAAAAAAAAAAAATTTTAGATTGAGGAATAACAAAACTTAAAATTTCCCTTTTTAAAAAAAAATAATAAATTATCACAAGGTCATCAGATTAAGCCCATTGGTCGCTCAGTTTTGGCCCCGCAGGCCTTAAGTTTGACACCACTGGTGTAGAATTGTGGCTTTCAGTTCTTGTTGATGTGAGCAGAACGTGTAGTCCTCCCTCGGTTATCCAGATCTCAGACGTATTCCCAGATTTTAGCCTGAAGGTGCTATAGAGGAGAAACAGAAACAAAAAACTTATTTTCACCTAATTAAAAGTTTTCACTGTTGTTGAACATGCTTTAAATGTAGTTTGGACCAAAACACAGGTTTTGATTGTTGCCATCATTTTCCAGATTCCCAGACACACAAGAAGGTTTATTGCCAAATAATAATATATAATGGACAGTTGAGCGAGTCTTAAAGGAGTCATATTATTCAGCTTTTCAACACTTTCACATGATCCCGTTGGTCCAAAAACATTGTATTCAAAGTTTATTGCCCCAAATCCAGCTTTTCCTTAAAATTTGAATATTGGATCATAGGAGCTGCATTCAGAATCTGCTGTGTCTGTGTGCGCTGGACTGGCTCCGCCCACACATGCCCATCTTGGGAAGAGAAGGAAGTACTTCCTCTCGTGGTGCCATGTGCCAGAGCAGGGCTGCCTAATTGTGGGAGGAGTCAAAGGGAGGGCCTACCTTGATTGTGATTGGCTGAACCCCCGATGACACTATATAGGGTTTGATTTCTGATTGGCTGGTTGGAGCAACACACTTTTTAAAACCTGAAACCAGCCAGGGAGAGAGAGGACAGACTGTCTTCACTTCTGGGACGTCAGTCCAGGTATGGGGACGATTAGTACTGCTGGAGAACCTTTAGGAAGTGAATTTTGCATAATATGACCCCTTTAACGTTCTTCAGACTGAAGAATAAATCATCATTTTATTTCACTGTTTCGATCACTTCACCTCCTGCCACATATAACACACCAGACACAATGATAAAGAGTCAGTCAGTCACTTCACCCAAGAACAGAAGATTCCTTCGGAAGTTCCAGTGACCAAATGTCGCCCCCTTTTCCAAAAAGACACTGCTGCTTACATCTACACAGTCCAGGTCAGGAATCACATTGGCTCTGCGACTCAGAGAGTCAGTTTATAGGCCAAATGATGAGGTACCATGACCGGACGGACTAGTGTGTGACTCAGACTGTTCCTGGAAGGTTGAAAGTAGACTTTCCTTCATGGGTGATTATCAGTTTTGATCATAAACGCGGAGCAGGACGGTAACATGACAACATCCTCGTGACAGGAGACTGTGTGGACACCCTATAGGATATAAGAGGTAAAACACTTCTGGGTCAGATCAGCGTTCAGTTCAACGTCGTTTCATCTTGAATTTCATCCTTCAGACACGCAAGAGCAACAGACAATTTAGTTCTTCCTGACAACAACAGTTTTCTGTGTATTTCACTGAGAGTTGAGCTTGAACAGCAAGGAAAGGCTTTTCTTTTCTTCACAAAGTAAAAAAAAAAAAAAAAAGAGAATTCTGTAATACAACAAACGAGTTCATGGCGGCTCCGCATCACAACATCCTGAACTGAGAGCATCTGCTGCTGGCGTCTTGGTACCAGATTCCACAGCAGACCTGTCAGGTGTTCTACGTTATATTCTACCGTTATATTCTTTATCAGCCCAAACAAACAAACAAACAAACTGTTTCGCTGAAAGAACAGGAAATAACTCAATTGGCTATCATGGCTTCACGCTTCTCGTTACACTGCCCCCTACAGGTTGGGCTGCTCATCGTCACTCTGAACCAGGTGTATATGCGGGTCCATGTAAATAAAGATTTTATTTTGGAGATGTAGAGATGGAAATATCTGCTTTGTAAAAACGTGTAAACGTGGCCTGAGTAAAGGGGACTGAATACTTTGAAATACTAGAGGTTTCCATTTTCTATTTGTAAAAAAAAAAAACATTGAAAACCATCTATCATTTTCCTTCCACGTCACCGTTTGCTGATCTATCCCCATAAAACACATTTACATTTGTGGTTATGAGACAGAAGGTGGAAAAAGTTGGCATGAAAGTTTTGCAAGCCACTGCACAGTTTGAGGATAATAACAATGCAACATATTGTTCTTCTTTTTTTTTTTTTTTTAAACAAGTTGGCCAAAGCTCAAGGGATAATTTTTTTTTTTTTTGAAAACATGGCCTACATGTATTGTGACAGCTGAAGCTGTTCGGGCTGCAGGAAACGTCGCTCTGCCTGTTTTACACGTTTCCCTCCAACACAGCTGATTCACCGGCTCAATAAAAACAGACACGTCGGAGCAGGTTTACCTCTCAAACAGTCAGCGGATGAGTGATGAAGAAACCTTGGGCATCGAGCACCGAGTTCTTTCTCTCTTCAGTTTGTTGTTTGCAGGACTTGGCAGGCTGAATTAAAATGTTTGTGAGGAATTTAGGAATTCCTCTGCTGATGCGCTAAACAACAAAAATGACATTCCACCAGACCGGGTAGTCAACTCCTCCGTCTCATTAAGCAGCCATTTACAGTATTTCTTTTTTTATTTTAATGACTTCCTGGTATCACCGTGGTAACCAAACGCCCGAGGACGACGCACGTTGTACGCGCTGGATGCAGTTTGCACAGAAACGAGTGTGTGTGCTGACCGTCTGCGTTGTGTTTGCGACCAGGATGGCACTAGGAAAGGCAGTGCGACACGCGGTCCTTCTCCTGGTTCTATGCTACAACCTGCAGATCCAGGAATACGTCCCGAATGTCTTCTGTCAGGTGAGAATAACGCCAAAGCTGGACATGTGACCGCATTGTGGGAAAGTTCAAATTCTGTGCAGAAAGTAAAGGCAGAAGGTGAAGGCATAGGAAAAGCTTGCAAATGCACAGAAATGGCATCGTTTATTTGTCAGCTTTCTATTTTATTTTCTTAAATTTGCCATCGTGGGCAGCTCTCAGAAGT
This sequence comes from Lipophrys pholis, assembly GCF_963383615.2. NCBI lineage: Eukaryota > Metazoa > Chordata > Actinopteri > Blenniiformes > Blenniidae > Lipophrys > Lipophrys pholis. Next base: position 23,008,265 of record NC_137649.1, read on the forward strand.
ATTACACTAAATATTCTTTTTTATTTAAATGCATATTCGTTCCACGGGGCTCTCCTTCCCTCAGTCCGAAGAGTTCGTCAACCAGAATCTGCATCAACGTTCTCAGGAGATAATTATTCAGTTTCCTACCGTTCCTCTTGGAAAGCGACGTAAAAAAAACGAAAGAAAAACTAAAAGAAAAACACAACGGCTCTGTCCTGTGTTCAATATTTCATCTGCTATTTCCACTGGAGTGAGAACAGAGTCTACGCTGCATATAAAGACTAGAGAGTCTAACTGGTTAGGATGACCAGTTGCATATATATATATATATATATATGTGTGTGTGTGTGTGTGTGTATCTGCTTCCTCCCACACTGTGAGAACCTTAATGTTTCTACGTGGACGAGCTGCACAGCCAAACTAAACTGTTGAGGGTTTTTTTTCCAGGAGCTGCCGGACGCCAACACGTCGCCCGTCTACGCCAGAGAAAAACGTCAAGGTGAGTCGACGTCCTGTTTAAGTTCTCCCTGAACTCTGATGACAGTGACACGAGTCTCGTGTCGTCCGTTTCAGCTCTCGCTTCCAGAAATGCCACCGAATACGAGTTCCAAGTTGGGATCAACGTCTCCGACTTGAGCAGCGCCCTCGAGATTTTAGAGGGTTTGGATTTCCCCGTATTGTTAAGTGACACTGGTGAAATCCTCTCCATTACGGCCACGACAGGTAGAGTGTCTGCTTTCCTTCTATCGCCATAGTGCCTTTTCACATCATTGAGCTGTGAACACTCCCTGCTGTCACTGGTGGATTTTTATTCGTATTTTTTTATCATTTTACTCCCCGCAGAGTGTTCCTCTAATCCAGATATGGGATTCCAGTGCAGATGTCGAGAGGGCTTCGCTTGGCCGTTGGACAGGTGCGACGCCGACGGGTGTGAAGATCGAGATGAAGATTTCTGTCGATGCCGTACGGGGATTCCCAGAGACGGCCGGTACTGCCAGGGCGTCGCCGGCCTGCCAGGTAGTGGTCAATATCAGTTCTTCAATTTGTTATTTTCATCATTATTATTATTTTAATTATTATATTATTATTATTTATAACAAACAGGCCTGCATTTGTTGCTTTGCAGGTCACAATTTTATTTTTTTTTGTCATTTAAATTTTTGTGTTTTAACATAATATCTTAAATATTTTCACAAGACACAGACGTAGAATAAACATATTATTCGCCCGTCTAAGAGTAAAAGGAAGAACCAAACAGATACGACATGAAGAAAGAAAAATAAAGTAAATATGAATGAAGATAAGACATTCTTCTTACAACTAAAAGGCCACCTGACCATCCCCCCATGATTCATACATATTCAAAGAATACATACTGTATATACAATCACATGTATTACAATACATATCCTTCCCACAATGCCTTGCACCCCTTTAAGGAGTTACTCCCCTTACGTCAGGTCACTATAATGGTTTACACGATAATGTTTTCAAGACAAAACAGAAAATTGTCTTATTATAAAAAACACCCAGAAATTGACTGTGCTGCATGTGGTGCTTTATAAATAAAGTTGAATTAAATTGGAAACTTTTGTAGCATTTAATGTATTTGTTTACAACGGTCCCCCTTGAAAGGCAACTTTTTGAAAATGGCTCTCAGGAGTGGAACTTTTGTAAAACAGTCCGCCTCCATTGAAACGGGGGAAAGCGCGACTTTTCTGAACTGCTCCTGTGCATTCGCACCACAGTCGTCGTAAATAGTTCTTCTGCACATGCTCAGTAGATGGACAATAGCAACAATGGTGGCCTCCAGAGTATCGCGGCGCCCAGTCCCTGTTCTCCGTTTACTCGTGGGGTTTTGGGGGATCCGTTTACACGACAACGGCCACGGCAACAAACTTTGTTTCAAACCGGCTCCCGAGGTGGAACGTTTCTTTCACTCCTCCCCCGCTGGAGCGCGGTCACTGCGTATGTGTAACAAAAATGGCCGTCTCCGTAGTGGCATGACTGCCACTCCGTGTTCTAGTTTTATAGTTGAACTTCACCTGAAATACCATCAACTGTCCATTCAAGTCCATCGTTAACGTGTTAATGTGTGCGCGGCTTCGTTACAAAAACAGCCAACATCACCACCTTGTGGCCTGGCATGCAAATTACATCATTTTCAGTGATTCTGCTGTTGTCTTCAAAACCTTTCTGAAAAGAATGAGGTGTTGTCATTTGGAATGTTGTCGTGCGAACGGGTTCTCAGTCTCCGTCTGTTGATTTCTCATTATGTTGTAGCATCCACCACCAGAGGACGTCTGGTGTTTTCCAGAGTTTATGACTCCTCTCATTTGGGGCACAGAGCCAGAAACCACATACCGTGACACACACCTTGGAGTTACGGGAAGTTTTTAATTGATTTTCCCCACAAAGAAATGATATAAAGTTGAAGGCCAGGTCTTAATTATGGCCAACAATAGCAACGTGTGACGTCTGATGGAAAGTTGCAATTCATTAAATGTTATTATAAGAAGGATTCGTTCCAAGCAGAGTTCACTGACATCTATTTGTGTACTTGAAGCTTTTCTTTGCCACCGTGTGTCCGATCACACCTTGTTTCACACCGACACACCCGCAGGGAGCACACACACACACACACACACACACACACACACACACACACACACACACGCACACACGCACACACACACTCACGCAGGAGTATTTATTTGCCAAGTGGTTAAGTTAGACTGAAGGATTTTAAACTTTCATTTTCAAACTTGTGTCACCTTCAAAGTAAATGAGCCAATTTGCTGCATTTAACCTGGCAAGTTGCAGCTGAGTCGTTTTCTCTAAGACGAGTTTTAACGTGTTTCACATCTTTGAGTAACAAATAAGAAAAAAAAAATTTCGATACTTGCTTTTGTAGTATTTTAACTTGAACATCAGTAGTGCACATGCAAGTTTCTTCTTTAAAGGAGTCATAATATACAGTTTTCTACACTTCCACATGGTCTTGTTGATGCAAAAACCTTCAGTATTCAAAGTTTCTAGCTCCTCCTTGATTCTCCTCCATTTGAATATTGGATCATAGGAGCTGCATTCAGAATCTGCTGTGTCTGTGTGAGCTGCGCTGGCTCCGTCCACACATGCCCATCTTGGGAAGAGGAGGAAGTTAAACCTTATACCCAATCATTTAAAAGCCTGATTGGTTCCCTTTAATATGGCGCCAAATCTGTAAGGAACAGGCATTTGTGGGATGAGCAGCATGTGCAGGTCGTGTCCATGAACAATTTGACAAATCTTCTCTGCTGTTGATTCTTGTTAGGCCGTCGTTTGGTCGAGTGGACGACTGGAATCTTAAGAAACAATGAAATACGTCACCAAAAGAAGGAATTTCCCTTCTACAGTGTCGCTTAAGAACATTTTGGGTCGATTTCGGAGCAGGGGAAAGCAGTGTAGTTTTCATGTTGGCCACTAGTGGGAGCTGTTGGTTGATTTTGTAATGAAACACACGTATGCGGAGAACTATACAATATAAACATTAACAATGGGAGAACAAGAATGTTCGTATGGACAGACGACAGACAGTTGGATTGTTATCACGGTGACCGTCAAAATAAAACTACCAGTTATGACACTCTGGAGGAAAACGTTTTCCTACACTGCAAAAAATTGTTTCCCAAATATAAGTTTTAAACACTAACTTTGAGAAGAAAATTACATAAAACTAGTAAAACTATCTATCCATCCAGCAAATAAGTTTTAGTTCACAAGAAATCTTGAAATTCTATTCTTTAATCTAGATTTAAAATTATGCTGTAAACACAAAGATTAAAAAGAATTAATCTAACAATCAAGTCTAAAAAATTGCATTTTAAATCTTTGTTTATATTATAAATCTCGGCAAATATCAAAAAATATACAGTGGCGTGCAATTTTCTTTTAAACGTATTTTTAGCACTGGATTTTACAGCATAATCCCAAATCTAGATTACTCTATACTTTATTTAAAGATTACTTATCAGGGAAAATTTACTTGCTGCACGTACAGATGGTTTAAATTTTAAGTAATTTCCTTTTCAACTTTAGTGTTATAGTCTTATACTCAGGTTACACTTTTCTGCGGTGTTGCACATTTGCAGAGGAACAATTTACTGTTTTCGAAAAGTTGCGTTTTCAGTGGCTCCGAGCACCAGCGTCGTGTAATTCCGATGTGTCAGTTTCTTCATAAAATCATTGTCGTGTAATAAACCAAAAAACAAAAGAGTATACATTTAGTCATCAGTTCAGCCTTCCCAACAAAGACAGAAAACACATGATGGTGCAGAAAAATACACAAATCAAAACACATGGCTAAACTGCAATGTCGGTCCACGTTTCCTTACTAAACGACAGCTCAGTTCACCATACTTGTCTTCACGTTTTAATGACCTCGGTGGGGGGGATCCTCCTCTGCCCTCCTTCCCAGAGCCAGTAAACTTCGATATGGTCTTTGAGGTTCGTGTCGCAGCCTCCAGCGTCGCTCGAATCAGAAGAGCTCTGAGCAGCGCGGTGGTTCCCCTCCCCATCGCTCTTTCCATCAGCCTGACGGGCGCAGATCTCACCACAGGTCGGCGCTGCGGTTGGACTCTTCACTTTTCACACTGAAACGGTTGAGTTTGGTTTAATTATTTGTGCTTTTCCATGTTTTTCAAAAAAAAAAAAAAAAAAAAAAATGCCCGAAACAGTGTGCAGTCCACAGTCTGAAAGGTGTGAGTGTGAGAGTGGCTTCGCTTGGCCTTCTGATATGTGTGAGTCCAGTCGGTGCAGTAACGTCACCTGCAATACCTGCACCTGCATTTCTCAGCGTCCAGATGACAGGAGCTTCTGTGAGCCATTCCAAGGTGAGTAAATACTGCACGTGACAAATATCACTGTACTACCCGAGTGCTGTGGATACTCAAAACACTTCATTCCCCTGTGTTGATCCGTAGGTATTGCCCAGTGCATGAATACTACGACTTCAACAAGTCCTACGACTTCAACATTAAATACTACGACTTCAACAAGTGCTATGATTTCAACATTAAATACGACAACTCCAACAAGTCCTACGACTTCAACATTAAATACTACGACTCCAACAAGTCCTACGACTTCAACATTAAATACTACGACTCCAACAAGTCCTACGACTTCAACAACACCAAATACTGTGGAATCATCAACAACACGTCCAGCAAGGGAAACTGTGGAAGTCACTTTGGACCAAGATTTTGATGAAAGTTTTAATAATGAGGAAGCTCCAAACATTGACATGATTGTAAGTCTCTGTGTCTTTTCAACGATGGTTCGGTGTGAATATCACATACATCAAATACTGCAGATGATTCCGATTATTAATCTGTGGCTTTACTTTTGCTTCCCTCAACAGATTAAAGAGCAAGCGGAAATGCATATCAGCAGACTAATGGCAGTAACGAATGCTGATTTCAGGTACGTTTATACGCAACTGATCTAATGTCTTGCATCCCATTCATTGTCTATGTGAAACTCACCGCAGTGCATGCTGGGTATGGTACATGCAGAGTGTGTCGCCCCAGATGTAATGTGGATAAATGTTTGTTTTGAAAAATAGTTTTTTTTGTTAATATGAACTGTTAAATGTGTTTTAATAAACATATTAAGCGCAGATATATTCTCTTCTTTCTTGAGTCTGTTTGCTCATGCAAAATGCAATGCAATTAATCAAGATTAAAAATCAATCATGTTAATCGGTTGGCTATATATATATATATATATATATATATATATATATATATATATATATATATATATTTATATATATATATAGTCGGCGCTTTGTGCCTGTGACGTCTTGGAAAAATGTCTGTGTCATTTTCTTCAGGTTATAAATAGCTTGAGGACATTAGAAAAAACAACAACACTTATTTAATACAACCCTACAACACAATACTAGAGCAACAGGAGATTGTGGATTTTCTTTGACGATAATTTCCCATTGTTTTGCAGGAGTGGGAGCACCATCATCTCCTTCAACATCACAGCTCCTGTTATTACTCCGGAGGAACTGAATGCACTAAATGATGGATTATTTATTGAGCTGTCACGACAATATCCTGTAATTTATGACAGTAAGACGCTCTTATTTATAGCTTTGTGATATTTGTTTTGGGTGGAATTGCCCATTTATACTGTTTGACATGTCAATGATATATTTTATGTATAAATGATTGAATAATAATGATCTGATTTTGTTTCAATCTCTTTAAGGTCCACAGGAAATAGGTATTCAACCGCGTGATGTATTTTTTCGCAGTAATGTGACACTGACATGTGGCCCACCTCCGGCAAATTTTACCGCTGTGAGTGTTGAGTGGACACATAATGGCATGACTGAAGCCGAGGACACGGACGTGCTAATTGTGCCAGATATTCTTCCTACGGCTGACGGTAAGAAAAAGACTGTTTGGGGCCAAAACATGGAATATATTTTGGGGTTGAGCTTGATGATTATTTATCATGAAATATAAGGCAGTGATAGTTATTTTTGAAGCTGTCCCCTTTAATGAAATGACACTGTTGAAACCACGATGTACCACTGCTGTACCCGCTTCATCCCGCTCAGCATGCAGCCAGTCGGAGCTGCACTTTTCACACCAATGGGCTACTTGGGGTGACCGAATAAACTAAACAGGGCCCTGCTTCCGCGGGTGAAAATGCTAAACTTTTATTTTTATTGGTTTTGGTTGTCCGTTTACATGACAATGGCGCTCAGAGTGACTGAATTAGAAAGTTTTGGAAAATGGCTCCCGAGGTGGAAATGGTTTTACTCCGTCTCCATGGAAACGGCCGCACCACGGCCATAGTAAATAGTTGTTCTGCACGTGCGCGAGTAGATGGACAACAACAACAAAACAAACAGAAGCACCCTCTAGTGGCCCAACGTGAAAACTACACCATTTTCAGCTTTTTTTCCTGTAAAAGGACGTTTTCGAAAAGTGCAAACGCAACCTTTTCTCAAGCAACAACGAAGCGTTTTCACTTAAAACGTTGTTGGTTTTTACTTGAGAGAAAGTGACACCACCTCAGATTAGGTCTCTCATACCAGAGGTCTATCATTAACTATGTGTTAGTCTTCATCTGGATTAAGTGTCCTCTGCCATTCATCCTAAGATATAAGCTAAAAGCTAGAATCTAAAAAACAAACAAACAACAACAACAACCTCAAAACAAAACAAAAACCCGCCACCCAAATTTGGATATAGCAAGAATATTGGATGGATGTTTACTTTCACTAATATTATATTCTTTCGGTCCACATGGGGGCGTGGTAGCAATACCAGAGCAAAAACGCATGTTGGTCAACTTCTTACTCTTCTCCTGGGGGACCAGAGCCTAAATATATAATCTCCATGAGCCCACACTGGGGCTTTCAGGACTACATTTGCACCAATGGGCAACTCAGAGTCACCAATTGCCCAAACATGCAGATATTTGAAGGAAAGTGACAGCATGAAAACCTCAAGTGAACCTTGTTCTAATTAATCTGATTGGAGAGAGTTAAACATTGCCTGAACAGTTCCCTCCATTCTCAAGCGTTGCATCAGCGATGGGGCTTCATACATGCTGCAACAATATGTCTGAATGATATTAGCGGGTTTCATACTATAAGAAGGCTATCTTTAATTCCAGGGGAATATCGATGTCTGAGAGGAAATGGAAATGGTTCGATTTTTCGTCAGAGGATCAGCATCAGAATCCTTGACGACCCTGTGATTCACATAAACCCAGTCAGACGAATAGTGAGTTGCAGTGATGAGACTGTATCATTGGAGTGTTTAGTCGAAGACAACCACACTATCTCATTCCTGGAATTCGACAATGAAGGTAAACTCTTTTTGGTTTTGATTTTTTCCAATTAGGAAATAATGAATGTTCAAACATTTCTCACACTGTCTGTGGTGAGACTTGTGATTTTAACTGCGTAGTTGTTTTCTTTGTGTAGAAACGGCTCAAAGGATCACATCTGAATTCGAAATCCCTGAGGACTGTGGAGAAGGCGTCCGAACATTCACCTGTGAATTAGCTTCCAATCCACAGTTCAGCAAAACCATAACGTTAACGTTTACCAGAAGTAGTGAGTACTGATCGGCTACAAGGATTTCAAATAAATGAGAATCTAAAATACGCTTCAGCCCCGAGATAAAAGCTGATCTGTTTTTCCTTCTAGACATCGTCTGTGACGACGCGAGATTTGGTCAGGGAGTTTTAGATTATAGGGCGGCAGTAAGATGCGAAAACGGCAGCGAGGGAGAAGTGACCGCGGTTTGCAGAGAAAGTACTGAGTTTGAAGATATACGAGAGAACTGCGTCCTGGCGCCCATTCAGAGACTACTGAATTGGTCGGTGGTGAGTTGAACTACCAACATTGGTTCATTATTTCTGCTGAATACATTACTGAAATGAAATGGTTTGCTGGTGGTTTCCACTTTATTTTTTTACCCATCGAGTAAAAATGAATGAATTATGGGATGTTTTGAGTCTCTGGTCTATCTGATTTGTCATAATCACAATCTTAATGATTTATATCTAATGTGTTATATTGTGATAAATGATAGTTGAAGCTCACTGACAATTCTGAATCATTATATATAAATATATAATGAAATATATACTCATGATACGAAATGTGAAAATGACTGGTGGCGAAAGCATGTTTATGCTATTTCATATATATCTGATGAACTTTTGTAACTTTATTTTTTGATCTGCTGATAGAATATTGTCTCCCTCCCTCCCTCCCTCCCTCCTCCTCTCTCTCCCTCCCTCTCTCTCTCTATCCTCCCTCCCTCTCTCTCCCCCTCTCTCTCTCTCTATCCTCCCTCCCTCCCCTCATTGCAGTTTGTGAATAACCTGACGCTGGCACAGTTCTTGGACGAACTCAGCAACATAACCATTGACCTCGCCGAGGAAGTGGTTCAATCCCAGGCCACCATCATCGCAATTGTTAGAATATTGAACAATGTTGCCCAGGTAGCATTAACTACCGAGTTAAACCAAACACTAATGGAGGTGAGTGAACCGAGGTTCCTGCTGCTGGAATCGGTACTTTCTCTTACGGCTTCAGTTCCTCTTTCTTTGGCAAGAATCATAAGAGAAATATATGGTGGGCTGCAGTGTTTGGTGGCTTGAACACTGCAAAATTCAAAACAGAGAAAACACTACAAAGTTCAGAAAACACTACAAAATCAGTAAAATACAAACTGCAGAAAACAATACAAAATAGAGAAACCAAACACTACAAAATAATTAAAACACTTCTAAATAGAGAAAACACTATAAAATATATTGAAAAAACACTACAAATTTTAGAAAACACTACAAAATCTTTTCTTGGTTCTGTTGTAGGGTTTTTTTTTTTGTAGTGTTTTCGGAATTTTGTAGTATTTCCTGGAGTTTGTGGCCTTTTGCACCTCCAGGCCACCGTAGGAAATGCAGTACCACAGCATGCAGTTAATAGTTAAAAAACACACGTCTGAAGCACAGTCAAAACACCACTTTTCGTCATGTCCATGTTAGCCCACCAGAACCAGGGGTTGGTTCCTCCTAATGTACTGCCACTGAGCAAAACCAACGCATGTAGTGAATGAATCCAGAAGGTTGGTCGGATGTCAAGGCTTAATTAAAACTTTAAGTATTTAGTGTCTTTAATTTGACTAAAACAAACACAAATATTCTCTCCAGTACATCAGCAAGCTCTGCTTACACGGTATCGTGGCGTTTTGACTGGTGGTGAAAAGGCAAACTGGCAAGAAAAGGATTCAGAACGAGTTGATAAAAAGAGACAAACAGCGCTGGCAGAGTAGTTTCCTTTTGACAACGCGTTTGCAAAACAATGTTTAAAGTGACAATGATTAATTTGTGTTTCAGGAAAGTTTCACATTTACACAGTTTTGAAAATGATGTCCATTGATACTGCAAAAGAATGAACCTCTGAAAAGCGGTGCAGTTTTCATGTTGCGCCACTAGTGGGTGCTGTTTTTTGCTTTTGTAATGAAACCACACACACACACACACAAGCATGCGCAGAGAAGAATATGCTATTAACATTAACAATGGTAGTACACAGACATTCTAGTGGACAGATGACCAAGTTGGATTGTTATTACGGTGACTGTCAAAATAAAAGTACCAAGTCCCAGGAGAATATGGACTGGGGGTCATGACACCACGGAGGCAAACGTTATTGTTATTGTCCATCTACTCATATAACTATGTATTAAAGCTATGATGCACATACGCAGTAGAAGCGTTTCAGAAAAGTTGCGTTTCCCCTCATTTATCCTGGAGCATTTTCGAAAAGTTCAACTTTCTGTTGCTCCGAGTAGAGATGTTGTGTAAACAGGCACCCAAAAACACTAGGAAAGTTTTGCAAATTCCGCTTGAAAACGTTGCTGTGTAAACAGGGCCCCGGAGCGTTCCTTCAACCTTCCAACGGGGAAACACAAGCTTGTGTTTTCTGGATTAATACGTTTTCGTCTTTAATGTCATTGTCTTTTCTTTAATTTCAGGATGTCCTTTTGACCGCCGGCATACTGACCAGAGACGATGCCAGGGAATCGTGGCGGGCCTTGTCCGAAGTCACCATCGACCTCTCAGAAGCGACTACCCCCGGAACAAGTTCCTTTGACAGAAGAATGTCGGAAGCATATAGCTTCATGCAAACATTCTTCACAACGAAGATGTTCCAAATCCTCAGTGTCAGCTCGTTACTCCTGCAGTCCCTCGAGACCATAACGACACGTGTAATTAACGAGAATTTGGCTTTCGACACGCCCCATATTCTCTTCGACAAAGAAAGAGCGTCAGGCTCCTTTAACATCGAGAGCGATTCCGTGGAGATTGCCATTCCGGAAGCTGGCGGATTCATCACCGCCATCACATTCATATCGTTGGAAAACGTGCTTCCTGCGAGAGACGAGGCCAATTCGTCGTCGAGGTTCATCAACGCCAGGGTCGTGCTCGTACAGTCCACCGACGCCGTCGACAATATCTCGTTCGCCTACGACCGTTTGAATCAATCACTGGCGAACCCTCAGTGCGTCTTCTGGAACTTCAGCCTGTTCGACGGCCTCGGCGGGTGGGACGGCGAAGGCTGCGAGTTTGTGCTGAGTGTGAATAACACTTTCACCTGCACCTGCGACCATCTCACCTCCTTCTCTATGCTCATGTCGATCGGGGCTCCGGACGATCCCGCTTTGACATTTATAACCTACATTGGACTTGGCATTTCCCTGGCGTCCCTGGTCATATGTCTCATCATCGAAGCCGTGGTCTGGCGAAAGATAAACAACAACCGCACTTCTTACTTGCGCCACGTTTCCATCATCAACATCGCCGTGTCTCTGCTCATAGCTAACATTTGGTTGATCGTCGCGTTAAACGTCTCAGAACAGACAAACATCCCCGTATGCATCGCAGCCACGTTTTTCGTCCATTTTTTCTACCTGGCCCTCTTTTTCTGGATGTTTGCCTCGGCTCTGCTGTTGCTCTATCGGACGGTCACCATTTTTGACAGTGACATGTCCAAATTCTCTATGTTGGCTATCGGATTCTGTATCGGCTACGGGGCTCCCATCATCATCGCTTCAGTAACGATCGCAGCCACTGCCCCCGATAACGTGTACATCCGACGAATCGGCGGCTGCTGGCTAAACTGGGTGGAGTCTCGGGCGCTGCTGGCGTTTGTGGTCCCAGCACTGCTCATCGTCCTGATCAACTTCATCATCCTCATTATCGTGATCTACAAAATATGGAGGAGTAGAACAGCGGGTCTGAGTTCAGCACAGCCAAACGACAGGCACGTTATCGTGGTCATAGTCAGGAGTCTGGCCATCCTCTCGCCACTCTTTGGATTAACTTGGGCTCTGGGAGTTGGAACCTTCTTCGATGAAGAGAATCGAGGAATTCACATCGCATTTGCATTCTTCAATTCCCTTCAGGTACAAATTTAATCATTTTACTAATCTTTATTGTATATTTTCTTTGAATCGTGATGATGATGATGATGAAACGTCTTTCAGAAGTCGTCAGACAAATGTTGAATTAATTGGGAATCAAATTCAGTGGAAGACGCTATTTGGGAAATTTGACTATTTAATTTTCACCGTCTGAACGAGGCAATATTTGTTACATTTTGAATTTCTATCATTCTTAGATCTAAATGAAAAACTGTTTTGTACAAGAAAAAAAAGAAAATTCAAGATTTTTGCCCCAAATAAATATATATCTATTTATCATTTCTGATTAGCAAACTTGCATGACCTCCCTAATGTCAGCTGATGTTTCTTCATGCAGGGTTTCTTCATACTGGTGTTTGGAACATTGCTGGACAAAAAGGTATGTATATTTCAAATGATTTAAAATCTATGATTTAATATTTTCGCAGATTGTGATATTGCGATTGATATCAAGCAATAAATAATAAAGTACCACAATCTGGACTAACAGCTGGGGGGCTCTGAACAGGACAAAAGTCCCACTGGAGTTAGACTATAAATTCAATTCTTGGTCTGCACATTCACACGTCTACTTTTAATTGGGTATATGAATACGTATGTTTGATGTACCACGTGGTATTTTCAGCTTGCAGGGTTTATTTTTATTTTTTTAAACTCCCTATATTGAAATTCTAATGTTGTAATATTAATTGTGCATATATTCTTTGTTATGTGCAAAATGTAGTTAAGAATCCAAAACTAGGGTACTGGATATCTTTATTCCAAAAATACTAAAATATGAACTAAACGGTAATACTATTTGGTTAAGTTACTTTGAAGTTTGTTTTTTTAAGGAAGTTTAGATGTGTTTCTCATAAGTCGTTGTGTCTGCTGCTCTTAAAAAAAAAAAAACAGTGTTAAGAGGTTGATGTATTCTTTGTAATATTTTTTCGACTGGATCGGTCGTTTCCAGCGCTTCTTGCTTCTTGGCCTTGTGTTGGACGCCCCTGCTCAGTATTCATGTGCTAATTTCAGGTGCGATCAGAAATTGCGTCGATATCCACCAGCGGCATTGGAACAAGGGTAAGAACTGTTTAACTCTTGGGTTTCTCTATCGCAGCAAGTCCATAGTTTCTTTTTACAATAGTTTTGCTTTCTACGTTTAGAGCACCAGTGGTGGAAACTCGAGTGGACTGGGAATATTCCGGAAGTGGAGACAAAACAGAGGTATATCACACACATCCATTGTGAAAAAGATGCAGAAATGCTGAAAACGATGTCGTTTTCATGTTGGGCCACTAGTGGGTGCTATAACGCAGACATTCTAGTGGACAGACGACCGAGTTGGATTCTTATTACGGTGACTGTCAAAATAAAAGTACCAAGTCCCGGGAGAATATGGACTGGGAGTCATGACGTTGCGTTTTTCCCCATTTCTGCGAAGACGTAGTTGGAACATCTCAGAAAAACTGAGTTTTCCTGCCTTTCCGTGGAAACGGTGTCAGAAACGTTTTTTGAAAAGTTCAAACTTGGCAGCTCTTTTTCAAAAAAATTAAATTTTCAGTGACTTCGACCACCGCTGCGTAAACGGACCCACAAAAAGCAGTGAAAGTTTTAAACTCATCTCCATTTCAATGTATATTTCAAAAACAACAAATTTCAAAGTTATTGTATGTTGTCTTTGGACTGTTTTCTGTTAAGCTTTAAAAGTTGCACACAAAGTTCATTTGAGTTTTTATTCACATTTCAAATTGCATATTTCTCGAACTATAAACAAGTTGAAGCACAAGATGTATTTATTTCGATTTTCACGAGCATCGAGAGACGTGGGTGAATTTCTGAAAATAAAATCTGAATGTGGTATTTGGTATTGGATTATTGTTGTAATATTTAACTGTGAATATCGGTGAAACTCCACCATTGTTGTTAGCATGTTAGCATTTAGCTCCAGCCTGTTTTCATGCTTTGTTGTCTGACCTGTTGTTCTCTTGTCTTTCAGACGGCTACCACGCCTCGTCGAGTTCACCCCCTCCAAATAACTCCTCCAACACGTGATACCTTCCTGGAACAAGTTTCTCTATTGTGGCTACAACAACTACGATATATAGCCAGAAGAAGCTTAATCAGGTTTTCCTCTGGAAAGTTGGAGACGGATGCTTTCTGTTGTGTTTTTCCAACAAAGCAAAATACATTTATAGTCCTTTTGGTAGTATTATGTGTTAAGATCCAAATGTTTTTACCCACTTTCAACTGTATTATAGCTGTCTCTGGAGAAAGTAATACATATATCTAAAATAGTCTGTAAAAAGATTTTATATCAGAAGAAAGAGGTGAAGTTTACTTGGGGCAACAGTGTCAATCTGCACACTAGGATCTTTAAATCACAGATACAGCTGGTGATTGTGTGAAACAGACGAACTGTTCGAGCGGCAACAACAACAAACGATAGAAGAGTTGAAGAGGAGCTTCATTTCTCCAAGGTGCTATCAAGCCAAACGAGCTGAAACGAGCTGAAACGAGGACTGTGACTCAGGGAGGGAAGGCAAAGTTTTCCATCTTTTGATTTTCTTTGCAAAGCAAATGAAGCGAGCCAAGCACCATTAACCTTGTGTACTCAAGGAGTGGCATCATAAATGACTATGACACACACACACACACACACACACACACACACACACGTCTTACACTACACAAATCAAGGTTTCATTACATTAATGACCTCAAATGCAAAAGAAATTCTGAAATTATTCCCATAATTTTGTGTTACTTAAAAACACATAACTATAATAAAGCTACTCGCCTGGATTCTTTTTATCCGAGACTTCAGAAATGTTCACAGTGCTTGTCAACACTTTGTGTTGGTTTCTACTTAATATCAAATTCATGACTAATCCATGTATAAATGTCTTCATCCGTTCATACGTCACCAGTTCATCCCAGGATAAGCGTCAGATTATTTTCCCCTTCAGTATGTAAAGCAAGATTATGTCACAGTCTGAACTTCCAGGCCGCCACAAGAGGCACGGAATGTGTGTTTCCATACTTTATGCACTTTACCAAGTAGTTTTTAACCCCTTCATTTAGAATATTCCTATTTGTATCAACACCATTTAATTTATGAACACGTTGTAATATTTGTCTATAAAATATAGAGGATGTTTAAGTTATTTTCTTGTAAAGAGGGAAGGATGTTCAGGAATAAAGATTTAATGGATTTGTGTCCATGTGTGAAACAACTTTAATCTTTTCTTTATTTCTCTGTTCACACGGAGACCAGTTTGACGTTCTCATGAGAAGAAGAAGAAGAAAACTGAAGCTGGGGATGAGAGCCACGACGGCTGCAGGTTCATAGATGGAGTCACCGGAGTTGTTTTGGTTTTGTGAAAATGTTGAAAAAAAAAAGAAATGCAATGAGAGTCTGAACGTTGCCAGAGAAAATACATTTTACTATAACCGGGTGAGTTTGGGTGAAGTGAGGGTTTTCTGGGTAGTTCTCAGGTTTACAATGATCAAACATAAGTCAGCAGAAGGCAGCGTCTTCACTGGAAGACCGAGTTTCTATTAACACCACTTCACTAAACAAATGGAAACAGAGAAAACACCTGATTAACACAAAACAAAACAGCTGTTCCTTCACCAAACTGCTGGACAAACGTTCAGGTTGACTAAAGTCACACAGTCAAAATATCGGCGTGGAGCCGAGTTCAAGAGTTCACACACGGGTTCAGACACACACCAAGGTTGTTTGAGCAGCCGCCTGCTGGAGCTGTTAAATAGCCTCCGCTGGTGGGCGGAGCTGAGCCAATCAGCAGTCATCCTCCAATCAGAGGGCTCCATCATTTGAAGTCATCTTAAGTTCTTATTGAGATTTTCTATTTTTTATTTTTTTTTGCATTTGAACGCCGTACTTATTCACTGTGTTCAGGCGGCAGTTGAGCCGGTGAAAGAAAGTAATGGACAAATCGAGAAGACGGCAGAACTTTCACAAAGTTTCTCTTCTTCATTCTGGATGTTGTGACACTTCCCCGGGCCATCCAGCAGATGGCGCTGTGTGTGCACCTTGTGACTCATGGAGCTGGGAAGGAAAACGTGTTGACAATCTGAACACGTCACACATGTCGCAGAAGAAATAGTCGTTCATTTGGGATGAACCTAACTTACTTACGTGGTAAATATATCACCTATATAGTGGTTTTTTTATTTGTATAGCTCAAGCCTTGGTTCTGGGAGGGGGTCGAGTTTGCCTATTCAATCCAACAGACGTAGAGCCACACCACCTGCAGACCACGGACGTTCAGAAATCCTGCAGGAAGGTAGAAAGAGAGATAAATTTAGTTTCTCTCAAACTCTCAGTTCAATCAACCACGAACCCTGGAAGTTCACAGGACAGCATTGATTACATACACGCACTTAAACGAAGACGACGTCCATGAAGGACATGCAAATCGTCTCGTCTTATGGTTTACTTTGCAAAGCAAATCGGTTAGACCAGGCAAGGCCGTCTGACACAGGTCAGTGAGTTTGTTTGCTGAAGGACGGGCGTCACAATGACAAAGTGGCACAGACACGTTGTTCAGTCAAATATCATCGAGTCGTCTTGTGCCTTCTTTTGCTTCTTTGATTTTTCTCAGCACCAACAAGAAATGTCTTGTCGTGCTTTGTGCCGCTGGCGAGGAGGCGTTACCACGGCGACGGGGGTATTTTCATTGCATATACAGACAATACGTTTCAATTTGACATTACACCGTGTGGAGCAGAAATCACTGGAAAAACTTTAAATATATACAAATATAGGTGACTTGACTTAGGCTTAATTTGTGTGAGATTAGCTTTTGTGAAAATGCCATTCTTATTCTTATTAAATTTTTTTACATTAAAGGGGACATATCATGCTAAATCCACTTTTTTAGCCCTTAAATGCATTTTGTTGTATATTTAGAGTGTTTAGAAGTACAGAAAAGTTCAAAGTAGTCTCTTCAGGTGCTCCGTTGATATCTTTATATTCTGTTTTGGTCATATTTTGCGATCCGTTTCGATTTTTCTATTCTCTATTACGTTTTTTGAACAATGACGTCACAGTATTCCCGGCGGAACTGCCAAATTAGGACATCGACATTTCGAGCAATCCGCCATTTTTGTTTCTCGCTGCGATTTTGTAGTCCAACCGAAGTTACGAGAGGATAAGTCGAAATGTTCGGTTGTTGGATGTAGTAACCCACAAGCTTCGTTACACCGTCTCCCAGCATCAGAACCTTTTCGAAGTGCCTGGTTGAGTTTTATTTTTCACAGAAATGTACCCACATCTGTGGGTAAGGTCATTTTTGTGTGCGCGAATCACTTTAAGGACGACTGCTTCAGCAACCTCCGCCAGTATAAAGAAGGATTTGCCGAAAGACTTGGTCTGATTGAGCGGTCAGTTCCTTCTATCTATGGAGACGACGAACAGAGCACTTCGGTAAGCTGTATATAACGCTAAAAAGTGTGATGATAAGACGTCCCTGTCATTGTTTTGTTAGCATTAGCAGTTGCACCGTCTTCATATGTTAGCGCTGTGTGCTCGTTTTAGATTATAATGTAACTTCTGTGTTAAATAGTCGTTGTAATACAGGCAGTATTGTAGTAGTGGGCATGGATGGAGAAGTTAGTGTAAATATAGTAACACACCATTGCGTTACATCCATATGAAGACGTTGTTCTGCAGCTGCATCATGGTCATTTTCATCTGGCTCCGCCGGGTCCGACTCTGGCTCCAACATGTATGGCTGGATGGACAAATCTTCCCTTGTTGACATTTTGTAAATAATGTGTGAATATAAAGTTTCTGCGCCGCTAGATAATTGTATCTGTTCTATCAAACTACAAAGATGGCCGAACAGGGTGACGTTGAACCGAGTGTCACCTCTGCAACCTGGAGAGGAGGCGGGGTATGAAGAGACCGCCCCAAAACGAGTTGCTCTCAGAAGCACATCAGAAAAGGGGTAGAAAAGGGGCCTGTGGAGCTCTAATAATGAGGAATTCAGACCCAAGCATTGCAGTTCCGCTTTATATAGACCACAACTGTATGATTTATATGTAAAAAGGAAGGATTTAAAAGCATGACATGTCTCCTTTAAGAATAAAATAAAATACATGTTGAACCCGTGTCTGTATTGTACACTGAAACCTGAATACTGTTATTCTGGAGAAACATTTAAAATCTGATAATATTTGGTACCACTAAAACTACACTAAGAGGTTTCAGAAGACTAAGATATAACTAAAACTTGTTATTGAAAAGACTGAGGCCATGAATCAGGATTTGCTGTCCGAGCAGTGGTGTGTTCCTCAGACCGAGCAGTGGTGTGTTCCTCAGACAGAGCAGTGGTGTGTTCCTCAGACCGAGCAGTGGTGTGTTTCTCAGACAGAGCGGTGGTGTGTTCCTCAGACCGAGCAGTGGTGTGTTTCTCAGACAGAGCAGTGGTGTGTTCCTCAGACCGAGCAGTGGTGTGTTCCTCAGACAGAGCAGTGGTGTGTTCCTCAGACCGAGCAGTGGTGTGTTTCTCAGACAGAGCAGTGGTGTGTTCCTCAGACCGAGCAGTGGTGTGTTCCTCAGACAGAGCGGTGGTGTGTTCCTCAGACCGAGCAGTGGTGTGTTCCTCAGACCGAGCAGTGGTGTGTTCCTCAGACAGAGCGGTGGTGTGTTCCTCAGACCGAGCAGTGGTGTGTTCCTCAGACCGAGCAGTGGTGTGTTCCTCAGACAGAGCGGTGGTGTGTTCCTCAGACCGAGCAGTGGTGTGTTTCTCAGACAGAGCAGTGGTGTGTTCCTCAGACAGAGCAGTGGTGTGTTCCTCAGACCGAGCAGTGGTGTGTTTCTCAGACAGAGCAGTGGTGTGTTCCTCAGACCGAGCAGTGGTGTGTTCCTCAGACAGAGCGGTGGTGTGTTCCTCAGACCGAGCAGTGGTGTGTTCCTCAGACCGAGCAGTGGTGTGTTCCTCAGACAGAGCGGTGGTGTGTTCCTCAGACCGAGCAGTGGTGTGTTTCTCAGACAGAGCGGTGGTGTGTTCCTCAGACCGAGCCTCTTCAAATGATATGGAAAACTCCTCATCGCCATATTTTATAATCAACTGACCTGCCACCTAATTACAGGCTCGCTGGTGTGTGCGTGTGCGTGTGCGTGTGCGTGTACGTGTGTGTGTGTGTGTGTGTGTGTGTGTGTGTGTGTGTGTGTGTGTGTGTGTGTGTGTGTGTGTGTGTGTGTGTGTGTGTGTGTGTGTGTGTGTGTGTGTGTGTGTGTGTGTGAAGATGTGGCTTTCAGGCTTTGATCAGTTTAGAATTAAGATTTAGGACTTTTACCCTCAACTACCAAATATTTGTATTTGGAAGCTGAGTTACTAAGCGCCAGTGGATTATGTGTGACAGATACATGAATAAAGACACAATATTGTTTTTTGTCAAAGTGTGATATGAAGTGGAATCACACTAATGAAGGACAAAACACTTAATAACACTCGGACTGTGACTTTCCATGCATTATAACCTGAGTCCCGGTTTTGCATGTTTGTCTTCATGAATATAGAATATCCAAACAAATACTGCAAAAATATTCGGAGGAGTTTATACTATCGGATTGATGTATAAGATGCAATGTGACATCAATGTCTCTAAACATGTCAATGAATGTGTGTTTTTGACGTGTTTGTGACCTTGACCTTTGACCCAGTCGCTCTCAGTATTTAATGGTACCGTCCTCGTTTGGGGACAAATCATCCCTGAGAAATGTCCTGCCATTCGGCTGAGTAGTTTTTGTGAAGCTTTGGTAAAATACATACGCACAAACCAATAAATGATAGATAAATAAATAAATACACGCAGACGAAAACAACCTTCGTCCCAACTTTTGTTGTTCGAAGGTCATTTTGTTCTGACGAAATATCAAGAAAGATGAGCGGCATCCCTTGTAATATTTCGCCAATAGTTTAATACTTTATCACATGACTGGAAACTCCCTTTAAAATGTAATAAGTGCAGCCAATAGGCAAGGCAAGGCAAGACCAGGCAAGACAAGACCAGACCAGACCAGACCAGACTAGACCAGACCAGACCAGACCAGACCAGACCAGACCAGACCAGACCAGACCAGACCAGACCAGACCAGACCAGACCAGACCAGACCAGACTAGACTAGACCAGACCAGACCAGACCAGACCAGACCAGACCAGGCCAGGCAAGTTTATTAACAGAGCACCATTCAAACACAGGGAAATTCACAGAGCTTTACAAAGAAATGAAAGAAAAACAATAAAGCTTCACAAAGAAATAAAAGATATATTAAAAAAAGAAATACACTAACAATAATAATAATACCACCGTCTTTGAAATAAAAGCTTTTCTGCGGGTTTTGTGCAGTTTGATGCTCAAAATCAGAAACAGTATGTTCATCTTTCCCCTTTATTGAGGACAAATTGAAAACTGCTGTTCCAGCGATCCCATCAACCAGAAGCTCGTTGCTTTAACTTTATTTTGATGGTTTAGTGACTCGGTGTGTTCGGGGGGGGCCGAGGTGAAACGTCCTCACGGAAAAAGAATCGTGGATTTGTTAGACAAATGTTCATGAAAAGTCGAAAGCCTTTGCTCCTGTGCTGGACAATGGCCGCCTGGCCTGGAGGCACGCCGTCCATGCAAATGGTCCTTCATGACACAACGCTCTGGTGGGGGGGGGGGGGGGGGGCTGCGTCCTGTAACAGCCGGCGGACTCATTCTGAAGGGCGTCTCTTTAACGTGACCGTCAGTCAGACGTCCTTTACTTGATGGGTTAACCTCACTTTGTTTTTCTCTGCTGGACAGAACAAGGTAAGAGTTTGATTTGATTTTGCACAGAAATAAAATAACAATAACAACAGAGGCTGAGACGTTACAAGCATCGGACCAGAAAAGCATCAAGAGATTATTAGAATTATCTCTGTTAAATGTTAAAAGAAAAAAACGGTCCTCAACAAAATGCCGAGATAGATTGCATGTTATATGAGCGTCACTTCAGTGGAGATTCTCTGTTCTTGTTTCTGGGCTTTGGTGTGTCATGTCATGCATTATAAAATCCTTTAAAGCGATGATATTCAAGAGTTGAATTTCTTCCTTTTTTTTCCAATTTATTTTTTATTATTTTTTTCTTTTTCTCTTTTTTCTTGTTTCTTGTCAAGAAACAAGAAAAAAATTAAGTTGAATTTCTTCTATTAAACTCTCAAAGTATCAAAGGATTACATTATACAGGATTATATATATAAAAGATTACATTATACAGGATTATATATATATATATAAAGGATTACATTATACAGGATTATATATATATATAAAGTATTACATTATACAATTGCACAAATATTCCACAAACTACTGAAATGTACAATTATTGTCCAATATATTCATGCGTGTCCAAAATTCAATTCAACTTTATTTATAAAGCAGCCAAATACAACACAAGGCACTTTAATGGAGAAAACCCTACATACACCCGACAATTGAAGTGAAAATTTTAAAAAAAATCTATTTTAACTTAACTTAAAAAAATCATGATAGTATTTGTTTTCTAAACAGGTATTTTTAATAACCTGCGCATGCTCAGCAGAGACAGACGGCGGCTTGGCTGTTGGTGATCAGTCCATTGAAGTTCGACCAGGTTCGGCTTCCATGTTGTGTTTACACTCGCTGTAACCACAGCATGGAAATGTGGACGAGGAAGAGGAAGCCAAAACATAAACTAAAATAATGTGGTAGACAAGGACTGAACACTGAACTGTTAGATGATCATCCAATAAAAGCCAACTTCACCACAATGCAAAGTCATGCAAACGAGGCGTGCGAGCAAAAGCACGGCATTGTGGCCCAGGAGAGTTTCTCAATCCTTCGTATCCTGGTATTCTCACTTGGAAGTTGCCATTATTATTATTATTATTATTGTTATTATTATTTTTCATTTACAACTTCCAAAATAAAGCACTTAAAGCTTATATCATACCGACGTGCTTCTTAGTCCTCTATTATCATTTGTTTTACCCCGAAATGTCACAATGGACTTAATTCTCATTTCTGAAGGAAACATTTCAGCAGCTTCCAGATTCCAGAGGAAACTCAACCTAAATAATTGATCCAAAGCAAAGAAATGTCAAAAATCCCCACCGTGAACCTTTTTTTCTTTCTGTGAATACAGTTATTTTACATATATTTACATATTTGTATAACACAGGGGTCTGCAACCTGCTGCTCTGGAGCCACACGTGGCTCTTCAGCTCCCCTATAGCGGCCCCCTGAAGCTTTCAGTGTGTAATGGAAATAAACATGAAGTTTATTTCTATTTTATTTGCATTCCATGCCGATTTTTTTTTTTTTAAAAGTCAGCCATACCTTTGAAATGAAAAATGGAATAAAAAAAAAGGGGAAAAAAGAAGAAGTGTATTATAGCTAAAACGGCTGTAAACATTGGGAAACATCCAGCGGCTAAAGGCTAAAACAGCCAAGATGTATAAAATGGCTAAAGTGGGAAAATCCATGAAAAAAAACCCTTTAAAACATATTGCAACACGTCATTAATGCAATATTTCTTATATATAGTCCAATTAAACCTTTTTATATTTCTATTAATATAAATATATTCAGATTTCTATAAAATATTATATAAATATTTATTTATTTAAATCTTGAATACCTTCATATATATACATATATATATATAGAGAGAGAGAGAGAGAGAGAGAGAGAGAGAGAGAGAGATTTTTTTTTTTTTGATATTTTAGATATTTCTTCATGCCAGATAATTAGCATATTTTACGGCACCAAACAAATTATATTTGGTTGAAAATAGTGAAAACGGGTCTTTTGGTCATTCAGGTTGCAGACCCCTGGTATAATATCATTCTTGTTGTAATTTTCCAAAGTGAAAAAATTGTATATCCCCTTTTTTCCCCAACAGAGAAACGATGTTTTCCACAATGTTCCCTCTGGTGGTCGGAGCCATTTACATCTTCTACCAGGTAGAAATCCTCCTCAGTCACATGCCCAGTAACCTTGTTTAATATTCCAAATGGTGACTCTGAGTTCTAATTATGTTGAATAGAAAAGAGAAAAGCTAATCAGATTACATATTTATTTTATAATCTTTTTATGTGGTTAACCATTTAAAACTGAGGTCCCCCAAAGACAGAAACATAAAATACACTACTAGGATATATATGTATATATATATATATATATATATATATATATATATATATATATATATGGATTTATATATATACTGTAAACATTGTCGTGTAAACTGGGCGTGAACAATTTACCCAAAACAAATTTCATGAGTACACCTGCCATCTTCATGTCGCACACTACACAGGGAATGGAAGTATGTCCTCCATACATCATGAAAATTTAAGAGTAGAGCATGAAGTAAAGTAAAGTAAATTCAGAAAAGGATTTTTAATTTTTTTCCAAACACGTGTGAAATTCAATATCTAACTTACGAACTCTGTTTCCCTGTTTTTACCTTTGCAGGTGTTTGCAGAAGGTGAGTGAAGCTCGTTGGCTGACCTTATTCAGTTTATACTTCATCATTTAACGATAAGATCAACGGAACTAACATGTCCATCCAATTATGATTAATAGCCTTTTTTTTTTTTAATTGAAAGAATTAGAAATGAAATAATCTGCTCTACTACTTTTAAATCTGACCAGCAAATTGAAATGCGGTTTTAATTTTGCCCGTAACAGCTAACAATGTCATAATGGTCGATAATAATTTTTGTCATTTTAATTGCGATTACGTCAAAATGGTCATAATAGGTGGCGTTTTTCCAGGATTGTCTGGTTATTAGGTTATAGATGTAGTCGCGCATTTCTTGAAAATCCGAAACTTATTCAGCACTCTCTCTCAATCAGGTGTTTTTAAATTTAATTTTGATCATTTTGTCACATCATTAGCAAAGTTATTAAAATCTTGGATTCCTTACATTCAGTCCTCGTTCACGCAACCTTTTCAGGTTAAAAACAGAAAACTTTCTCGGCATTTTTAGCCTTGCGTTTCCATGACAACGGTGCTCAGAGTCGCTGAAAACGCGTTAAGACGACAACGTTCTCAAGTGCAAACGCAGCAAGTTAGTTGTGTTTTGGATTGGATTACATTTTCTTTCATTATATACACATTCAGGTAAGGTAAATCACCACCAAAATTGGCAATTAATATAAATAAATAAATAAATAAATAAATAAATAAATAAATAAATAAATAAATAAATAAATAAATAAATAAATAAATAAAATTTGAAATAAATAAATAAAATTTGAAATAAATAAGAAAATAATTAAATAATAAATAATAAATAAAATACACAAACAATGCAGGGGAAGAAAACACAAATGGGTCAAATATAATATACAAGAAACACAAACAGGAAAAATCGACGCACCCATGGAATGCAGACAAAATAAGAACATACGATATACAAGTTACAAGAAGATGAAACCAAACTGTAGAGAAGGCCAATGAGCTCATTTGAAATCTTCCCCCATCAGTAAAGATGACAAGTGGAAATAAGAAAGGATGAAGGAAAATAACAGTCACCTAACCTAGACAACATATCGACTGAGAATCAGCGGGACGCTACTTGAAGAGGAAATAATTCAATATTCGAGCCATAAAGACGAGCAAAGAGGTGAAGCCATTTAAATGGTTTGTCCAAAGAGTTCCAGAGTTTGGGTCCACCGGATTAGATAAAAGAGTTGATGGTTGGAGATCCGACGAAGCGGAAACTGAAAGTCTTCCTGGTTCCTTGTTGGGTCGGCGTGAATGTCTGATGACAAGAGGAAGAAGTTATGAAATGCGTCTGGAAGGCCTTGTTTATTAGCGTCAAAGTTCTAGTTTGCGTGTATTCGTTTATTTGTACGTATATAATTTACCAACTTTTCATAAAAACTACTCACCCGAATAGCACGAAATCTCCAGGGATGATTCGTCATCATCCAAGGATCACTGGAATAGATTTTGGGACGTTAACCTCGAACCGTTTCCGCCAGGCGAGTTAGCATCGATATGAGCTAACGGCTATCATGCCAGCAATGCTAACTCGGTTCCACAAACAAATGTGGCATTGACGAAGGTCTGCGCTCTACCGAGTGCAGCTCTAGTTGTTAATAACCTCACACATAAACATTTATTTTGTAGAGTATTGATGGATGGAAATGGGAACTTTTCAAAACATAGGTGCCAGTGGCTTTTTCAGGCAGGAAGAGAAAACTAAAAATGCCAAATGAAACGTTGTTGTTTGAGGTTTCTTCACTGCCGAGCTGATGATCAAGACGAATGTTTCGCTGGAAACCAGCAAAATCCTGGCCGC
This sequence comes from Lipophrys pholis, assembly GCF_963383615.2. Classification (NCBI taxonomy): domain Eukaryota; kingdom Metazoa; phylum Chordata; class Actinopteri; order Blenniiformes; family Blenniidae; genus Lipophrys; species Lipophrys pholis. Next base: position 23,033,596 of record NC_137649.1, read on the forward strand.
CTTCAACGGCACCAGTCTGGAAGTGAACGACAGCGACGGGAAATCACACACGGTGATTCTGAAACAGACCGAGCTGGTGGCAGGTTTGTTCCTTCGTCATCATATCGCGACTCCTCGTTTGACCAACCCCGAACTTTAGCCGACGGCGGACGGAGCTTTTCACCCTTCAATTTCAATTCAAGAGAATTTGTGTGGCGCCGAACGGAACTCGGTCATTTCAAGACACTTTTACAGAGAGAAACCTTGAATCAGCAAGTATAACACTAGAACCAATAGAAGTATAATACCTGAACCAATAGAAGTATAACACTAGAACCAATAGAAGTATAATACCTGAACCAATAGAAGTATAACACTAGGAACCAATAGAAGTATAACACTAGAACCAATAGAAGTATAACACTAGAACCAATAGAAGTATAATACCTGAACCAATAGAAGTGTAACACTAGAAACCAATAGAAGTATAACACTAGAACCAATAGAAGTATAATACCTGAACCAATAGAAGTATAACACTAGAACCAATAGAAGTATAATACCTGAACCAATAGAAGTATAACACTAGAACCAATTGAAGTATAATACCTGAACCAATAGAAGTATAACACTAGAACCAATAGAAGTATAACTCTAGAACCATTAGAAGTATAATACCTGAACCAATAGAAGTATAATACCTGAACCAATAGAAGTATAACACTAGGAACCAATAGAAGTATAACACTAGAACCAATAGAAGTATAATACCTGAACCAATAGAAGTATAACACTAGAACCAATAGAAGTATAACTCTAGAACCATTAGAAGTATAATACCTGAACCAATAGAAGTATAATACCTGAACCAATAGAAGTATAACACTAGGAACCAATAGAAGTATAACACTAGAACCAATAGAAGTATAACTCTAGAACCATTAGAAGTATAATACCTGAACCAATAGAAGTATAATACCTGAACCAAACTCTGAACCAATAGAAGTATAACACTAGAACCAATAGAAGTATAACACTAGAACCAATAGAAGTATAAGACTAGAACCAATAGAAGTATAAGACTAGAACCAATAGAAGTATAATGCCTCAACCAATAGAAGTGTAACACTAGAACCAATAGAAGTGTAACACTAGATCCAATAGCAGTATAAGACTAGAACCAATAGCAGTATAACGCCAGAACCAATAGAACTATAGCACCAGAACCAATTGAACTACAGCACCAGAACCATTAGAAGTATAAGTAGAATCTGAACTCCATTTCCTTCTGGGTTCCTTCCACTCACAATCTGAATGTCTGCAGTTTCTTACCCCTTCAGTTGAAGTCGTGTTTTCTCCTTCTTTTCCTCCTCAAGAGTGCACACTGGTCGGAGACGAAACGACTTGCAATTGCTCGGCGGGATACGTGTGGAGCGACAAAGTCTGCTACAATTACAACTGCTGCAGGGCAGACGTCTGCACGCAGAACGTTTCCGATGTGGTTCCACTCTGCGTGGCCACGACCACAGGTCTCCGTGCAGCACGCACTTCACCTTCACTCGCTCATTTAATGTTCTGAAAGGACTGGCATGTTTGTTTTTAGAAAAACTTAACAGTGATTTGTTTGCAATCGCCACAGCTTATTTCACCGGATCATTGGTGATCGGAGCGGATTGGGAACCCGAACAATTGACAATGGTACGTCTCAGTCTCCTCACAAATATTTTCCAGTGTGAGCCTGCAATCACAAATTAATGCCCCAGTTTCTCTCCGTTCAAAGGTGTCGGAAGAACTGGAAAAACTGAACGCCCTGGAGGATTTAGACTTGAGGTAATGAGAGATAGAGAGATTTGTCTTTGTCTTTAACACTGTAATTAAAAACACATTTGTCATTTCACATTTATGAACACTATTTTCACACAAGGATTTATTGTTTGACAAAAAAAAACTACATAAAAAAAAAACACTGTTCGTACATTTCTGCATAAATGAGTTTGATCGAGCCGCAAGTCAACCAATGAGGAAAAATTTTGTTGAATTCATTGTCGGATATGAGCGAGAAAAAAATCTTTATTGTTATATACAGTAACTTCATGGACCAACTTCCAACTGCTTACTTATAGCTGTATGTGCATTTTACAGGAAAAGTAGTCAAATGATTGGCAAGTCAGGATTTAAAAAATAAATGAGTATGAGTACAATTATACATCACATAAAATTATGGAACTATACAATGTATGCACACGATTAAGGATTCAAGCAGAAAAAAACTTAAAGGGCTTTTATGGTGCAAAATTTACTTTTTAAAGGTTTCCCAACAGTTTTTAAAAAGTGTGTTGCTCCAACCAGCCAATCACAAATCAAAAGTACTTCCTCCTCTTCCCAAGATGGGCATGTGTGGGCGGAGCCAGTCCAGCTCACACAGACACAGCAGATTCTGAATGTAGCTCCGATGATCCAATATTCAAATGGAGGAAAATCAAGGAAAAGCTGGATTTGGGACAAATAAACTTTGAATAAAATGTTTGCGACCATGTCAAAGTGTAGAAAAGCTGGATAATATGACTCATTTGAGGTGGAAGAAACAGGATTGCAATGTCCTCCTCATTGGGATCGCCAGCAAAAAGTCTCCACAAGCTCCATCTGGTTCAGAACAGCATGACCCTTGGTCAGAAAACATCAACACACTACTCTAAATACTCTGCAGGCTTCACTGGCTTCCCATTACTGCCAGAATAGACTACAAAATGGTTCTCATCACACACCAATACTTAAACAGAAATACCCCACCCTGCCTCAAAGAACACCTCCACCACCCGCCAGAACCAGAAGTTTCTACCTCTTTTTAAAACTCTTTTAAATTTGTAATTTTAAATGTTTGTGTTGCTTCTTTTTGAAATGTGCTTGTCGCACTTTGAGATTTTTTTTAAATTGCTTTAGAAATCAAATGTATTATTCTAATTATTATTTATTATCAAGCCAGTGTAATATTCCAGAGTTCCCCTGTCTTCGTGTAACTCTTAGCAGGTTATAATCTGAATCCTAACCTGATTTTTAGAAGCGTAACTACTCCACTCACATTTCATTTTCCGACCACCAAATCCTCTCCGTATCTTCTTCAGCTATAGCGGCACCATTGCGGAATTTGCGGCAGAAGTCGGCGTCACGCCGAACCTCGGTGTGTTTGAAGAAATTATAGGGAGTCTAACAACCAGGGTTGAACAAAAAGTGGAGGTCCAAGTCGAAGGTCAGTAAAAGTGATTTCACTCACAACACTCATCCTCATCCTCAGTAACCTAACTACCCATTTAAAGCACCAACTAACGCCTCTCATGTGAAGCTTGTCTGCACATTTTAAGCGTATATGTGAGTGCTGATTCACCACTTCCGTGTCCGTGTGGCACGTCAGGTCAGGTAAATGATGCCAGCGCTTGGACCTAAAATACATTCGCCCAGCGAATACTGTCCGATAGTAGTATACTGGAGACTTCAGAGCGTCCATAGCCACTGGGGCGTATTCTCAACCGTGGGTGCTGAGAAGAAACGCTTAGCGCGGCTCTTAACTCGCCACTTGATAGATTGATTAAGAAACAAAACAAGATATACCAGAGCAGCTTGACTACACCATGGCAATAGTGTGACAGCAGTGACACGATGTCAACTGCCATATTTACTAATGAAGCCACCAAGAGATTACACAGTGATACAAGTGAAGCACGTCTACGTGCAGTTATAAGCATCGACGTGAGTCTCAGTGTTAGAACCCAAATGGAACTCATGAAACACAACACAATGAATTACTGTATAACGATCATTAAACCATTAATGACAGCAACAAATTCAAGTTATTAGTGTGCCCAGTGACTCTTTTTTTTGAGTTTTCAATTTTTTTTTCCACTTTATTTATCTATAAACTGCAGCACCCCTACTTCCCACAGCGATGGTAATGTTGATGCAGAAGCTGTGCGGAGGCGATCCTGCGGCAACGCATTGCCGATGCGTATTTTTTGCAGGCGGAGTATAAAGGAGGCTTGATGGCATTTATTCGTAACTCGTATCAGTACTCGGTATCGACAACTCGTATTTGTACTCGTCCTTTAAGAGTTGGTATTCGGGCATCCGTAGCATTTGCCTGAGTGAACTCCCTGTGGTAAAAAGAAGTAGTTCGGCCTGTGTTGCCTTCTTCAAAAGTGAACCCAAACCCACTCGTCCCGGCGCTCCATTGGGCTGGTGTGAGAAGTAACGGACGACAGGTGGCACTATTGGAGCTTGTTTAAATTAACTACCTCGAATAAGAAATCACACCAGTTTTTAAAAATTGAAACCAGGCGAGCCAAGTGTGAACACGTTCTGAAAATTCAATGTGGGTTTTAGAAGCTGAAAGCAAAACCCTTAATGAAAAACCATTAAAATTCAACATTTGAAGTTTCATATATATATATATATATATATATATATATATATATATATATATATATATATATATATATATATATACGAAACAGGACTTCAAATGTTTCATTGCATTAATGGATTACCCAGCACTTTTTTGTTTTTGCTTTTAGCTTATAAAAACCAAATAATTGTGAAAATATATGATACACCAGCAGAAGTTGATGTAAATGTCAGTGTTTTAAATACATGAGCAGGATTTTCCAGCTAACTACTGTCTACCGATATCCATTTTATCAATTAACAATTGAAGATTCTACTGAATTTGTGGCTGTTCTTCATTTCAAACAGAATTCCATTTCCATTTGTGTGACGTGTTTCTCATCCATGTTCATGACGTCTGGTCGGCACAGGCTTGGTCAAGATGGAAGCCCCGTCGGAGTCGGTGTGCTACCGGTCCGACCCGGAGCTTAACTGCACCCTGGCCATGGAGACTGAGAAAGCGTCCTGGAAACTGGGCACGGCGAACGGCGACGTGGAACTGAACGACGGCACCGTAGTCAAACTGAACCACCGCTGTGCAACGGCGGAGCAGCCGTCCTGTGTGAGACTCCGGCTGGCTGAAGTGACGAGCACCTGGGCAGGCGAGTGCAGAGGCCACTTCACCTCAAACTCAAGCCGATTAGAGGTTGGATTCAGCTAAACTAAGTAAAGTACGATTAATTAACCCGCCATGTTAAATAATAACATCAAGAATCGCAGCCTACATGCTCCAGGTGGCGCTGCAGAGGAGCAGGAGTCGATTTCTAAATTTCTATGTACTCTGTCTTCTTCTGTGTTTTTGACGTATTTGGTGAGTCACAGCGCCCCGAAAGGCCTGGCATATGTACTACATGTCCTGAAGCCTCATGTTGAGCTGTGTCCATAGTGACATGTAGACGGAATTTTGTTTTTGCAAACGCCGGGGAGAAAAAAGAAATGGTAGAAAACACAACTTTTCTGAAACGCTGCAACTGCTCATGCATACCACGGCTGTAGTAAATAGCTCTTCTGCAGTAGACGGACAGTAACAACAATGTTTTGCCCCCAGAGTGCCCTGACTCCCAGTCCGTCTTCTCCTGCTACTTGGTCATTTTATTGTTGACAGTCACCGTCGCGTCATTTTACCTTCGCTTCCCTCGCAGGCAACTACACATGTGAGTTCTTGAAGGGGACGATCACATATAAAGCCAAGACTTTCTTGAAAGTGGCACAACTGCCCGACCACATTTCCATGAGTGTGGAGCCGCTCACTGCAGATTGCTCCGCGGCGGCCGGCGGCACCACAGACGTCACCGTCACCGCCACCATCCCGCTGACCACGGCGAACTACACGGTCTGGTACAGCTACAATGGCAAAAGGATGAGCAATCTAAAAAACCCAAGTAAGTTTAACCTCTGCTTTGCATTCCAGCAACGTACTTGTGCCGTATACGCTAACTCCCATCTTTCGTTGCAGCTGTGAAAGATCAACTTGTGTACAAATTCAAGGTTAACATCCGCTGTGAGAAGACCATCGAGACACAATACGTTAATATCACTTTTGAAAACTACAAGGACCAACAACAACATTCTAGGCTGGAAATCCCAGTTATATATGGTACATGTTTAACTTATATGGATACATTCATGTGCTGTTTCTTTTCTTTATTAACATTTTAAATATTTTCTTTTTTCCAGCTGGTTCAAAATTTTGTGAAGAAGATATTGTGGATGGAGCAGTCTGGCCAAAAACTCCATTCAAAGCAACCGTGTTTAATCGAACGTGTCCGGAGGACAGAACTGGCTACAAGACACGCACTTGTGAAGGGCCCCAATGGATGGACGTCTTCAACAACTGCGTCAACGAACAGTTGAACAACGTCCTGAATGAAGCTGAGGCCAGTGGGAACATTGTTAAAACAAAGAAATAATAGAACACCGATTCCTTTACTTCTGGGCACAAGTTTGTTTGAAAACTTTGTTCTTGTCTTGTCCTGAATATTCCACTTACTACTACTTTTCTTTTTTTAGAATTTCCGGAAGGGACAAGGACCTACCTCAGACATAGCCAAGAGCATATTCCAAAAGCTTCAGAACACCTCGACATTCACTTCGGAGTCAAATTCCAATACAGCAGATGTCATTGTTTCCATCAGCATCCTGGACAACATGGCTCTGGCGTCGGGAACTACGATTTTGCAAGAGGATGTGTTTCCTGTAAGATCATTCACTTGGATGTGTTTTTTATTTCTAAATATAATATTTGACTGGAATGGTTCAGTATATTTTGTCAAACAATTTAGGGCAACACCCTCAAAAAAATAACCGATCCACTGGAAGCAAAGCCAACACTAAATAAAAAAGGATCTGGTGATAAATTATCAAATCCATTGAAAAATATTCCAAAACATCTTTTTAAAACTATGCATAATAGTATTGAAGACTACAGGAGGTCATACAGCGTAGGTTGAATTTACATCTCGGACCTTGATGTGGGTTTTCCAATTGACTTTTGACTAAGCCCCGCCCCCGAAAGCAAACAAACCAATAACATTCGACTACCAGCTGCCGGTACTCAGACAAACATTCTTGGCTCTGTTCGAGATCGTGGAGATACTTTAGTTGTTTTCTGGGCTATTTAAGTCATTTAAAATGACCTTCCAAAATGCAGTTCACCACAATCCATTCTGTTTCAGGTTATGGTGGAAGCAGCAAGCCAGATTCTGAACACGACCTGGAGTGGGGTGAACGACACAATTCGTTCCGACATGTCGGCAAATTATCTCGAAGCCGTGGAGAAGCTGGTGGAGAATATCCATGTCAACCGTAGTATGGGGCTGAAAAGTCAGAACATAGAGCTTAAAATCTGCCCAAACAGTGACTGCAACGTGACCGTGTTTGGCATTGAAGTGAGTGTGAACAGGTCCACCGGAAGACCCAAAGTCATGGCTCTGAAAAACCTAACACCAAAAGTGAGGAACACCTATCCCCTCACGGACAAAACGGAATTCATAATGTCCGCCACACTGGGTCTCGACCGTGATGAAAATGGCACCAAGGAGAATCGCAGCTCCAATGTTGAAATTTACATGGAGTTTCCCCTCCCGGAGGAAAAGAAACGGAAGCCGATCTGCGTTTTCTGGAACCTCACAACAAGAAGCTGGTCCGAAGAAGGATGCTATCTGACGGCTCGGGGCGCAAACGGATCGTCGTGTCACTGCACCCACCTAACTTCCTTCTCGGTCCTCATGGCTAAGACTGACGTATCGACTCCGGAACTAGACATCATCACCTACATCGGACTTGGCGTGTCCATTTGCTGCTTGCTGCTCTTTCTCGTCATTGAGTTTCTCGTATGGTCGGCCGTCGTCAAAACCAACCTTTCCCATTTCCGTCACACCGCGATAGTCAACATTGCGACGTTCCGCCTGCTCGCTGACTGCAGCTTCTTGGCCTCCAGCTTTCCAGAGATCCTCAGTGACAACGCGTGCCTGTTCTTCACCTTGTCCAAACACCTGTTCTACACGGCCATGTTCTGCTGGATGCTGTGCCTGAGCGTCATGCTCGTCCACCAGCTCATCTTCGTCTTCAGCCCGCTACGAAAACGAGTCTTCATGTTCCTCTCCAGCGTAGTTGGGTACCTCATCCCGATCGTGATCGTGGGATTGAGCTTCGTATATTACAAATATACACAAAAGCAATACTATAACAAGAAGACGTGCTGGCTGAATTACGATAGGCTCCTGGAGGGATCCCTTCATGCTTTCCTCGTCCCTGTTCTCGTCGTTATTTTGATAAACATCTTTTCCATGGTGGTCGTTATTGTCACTCTGGTCAAAACTCAGACGCCTGACAGCGGCAAGGCAGACGACAAGGAGACGGCCAAGAGCATCATTAAAGTGCTGGTGGTGTTGGCGCCCGTCTTTGGAGTAACATGGGTCCTTGGTTTCTTACTGAACATCGTGGACGCCGATAGTCCCCTGTTTCCTGTTGTCAACTACGCTTTCACCATCCTCAATTCCTTCCAGGTAATTTCATTGTAGAATATAGACAAATAGTAATCCAAGTTAAATGGATCAGGGCTGAAACCCCTTACGAGACGTATAACTAATGAATTGCTTTGAGAGGAACTATCCTCATTTTAATATCACTCACGTACAAGTAGTCATCATGTTTGAGAGGTGACTTAAAGTCTTAAAGTGGCAGTAGATTTTTAATAAGTAGCGTCTAAGTGACATCAAGTCTACAAATAGACTTGTAGCAGTGAGTGTTTACATACATATATATATATATATATATATATATATATATACACAATTTGAGAACGCTGTTTTTCTCTTGCAGGGCCTTTTCATTTTGTTTGCTGGATGTTTCGCAGAGCAGAAGGTAGGTGCTAAATCTCGCAACTGCTCACCAATTGATCTTAACTGAGCCCCGCCCCCGAACGTGAACGAACCAATAGCGTTCAACTACCAACTGCTCGGACTTGGACAAATATTCAAAGCTCCGCAGAGAAGCATTAGTGCTGGGGACACTTGTTTTTTTTTTGTGGGCCAGACCACACAAACTCAGTGCAACAGCTAGAAACAGCTACAGCTAGAAACAAGGATGTCTACGGCGCCGTTTACATGACAACGAGCAGAACTGCAAAACCTTTGGCGTGTTTTAGGTGCTTATAGCCTCTGCAACCATCACTTTTTCACATGCTGGCTCCCAAAGTACAACTTTTCTCTGACGCTCCACCTCCGTGGTAAAAAGTTTTTCAGCTCGTGCACGAGTAGCAAACATGGCCGCCTCCGCAGTGGTATGACTCCCAGTCCGTATTCTAGTTTTATTGTCCATACTGGTACTTTTATAGGTGAGCTTCACCACTAAATGCATTAAATTTGTCATGTGTCCATACAAATGTCGGATACATTGTGTTGACCTTTGTGTGGTTTCATTACAACAACATGCAACAACGCCACCTCGTGGCTTGGCATGCCAACTACATCGTTTTCAGTGTCTCTGCATATGTCGTGTAAACCCCAAAATCTTCGGGAATGAGCAAGGGGCCTATATTTGTTCCAGAGCAAGGCAAAGTCTTGTATAATATCAATCACATAGCGGTAGCAGTGATGAGCCGCCATGAAAACCTGCCGTCAGCTATGACGGCTTGTCCAAGGTAGCAACAGTAATCTAAGGGGGCGGGGCTTATTAGGGAGACACACTGAATCAGCCAAGAAATGTATTTCCATCTTCACCATTTATCCAATTGATGATTTAATATGTTTTTGTCTATTATTTTTTCAGGTCAGAGAGGAAGCACTGAAGATCATAACGGTGAGTAAACTAATGGGATCTGTTCAGACTTTTACATTAAAATCGACAAAATGTTCAACACAATTCTGTTTGTATCCACATCTTAGGGTAAAGGAAAGAGCGACGCCTCCAAGAGTTTGACATCAACTACATACACCAAAGATAAATGAAGACCAAATCGCTCACATATGACGTCTTCTTTGTAGCTATGAACTCTGTTACATCTTCAGTACAATGGGTCCAAACGGGTTCTACTGAGAGTTAGATATGTTTAGACATAATTGGATGTATTAATCACTTTGAGAGCCATGTGCTCTAACACCTGAGTGTGTACTGATTATGAGGACAGATTGGCTAAGCGCTATACATTTGTTTTTCCTGTGTCTCTCGAAAGGTGCAGATTCACAGTAGATCCATTTCAGGTCTTAAATAAACTCAAAATAAAAGACCTACACAGTGTAGAAAACTCAGAACTTTCTCCATGAAGTTCTCGTGAGACGCGTGTAAACATTTAACATCCAGGGATTACTGCACTATTAACTGCATTACGTTTCCTGAATCTTATATATATATATATATATAAACTTTGGTCTCTCCAAGGAAATTTCCTGGTTCTGCTTTGATTACTGGACAAGAAATTATGCAAACGCCATCACGATAATCCCAACCAGCTTAGTTCAGAGTGTCGGCTATTCTGAATTGGCAAGAATTACCTTTCACATTTCAGTTTCAGTTGAGACTCCAATCTGGCCGAACAAACCACCAAGCAAATTGTAAAAAAAATGAAAAATGTGAGAAAACATAATTTTTTTTTAATAGGAAATATCTTAAGAGTAGCGACACAACACTGAGACCCGAGTTGAGATATCGGTGATACTGGGTTCAGGATGAGTTTGTAAAAAAAACTAAAACAAACTTACATAAAGCAACAGTTGGTTTTTTTTTTTGGGGGGGGGGGGGGGGGGGATTTCTCTGTTTATTGCATCAGAATGTTCCTTTAAACTAAAATGTGTTTAACTCCCCTGATATAGGGAATTGCATTGTGTTGAATTATAGTTCCGGTACAGTCACAATTAAGAGATTATTATAGAATTAGCTTTTTCAACTGAAGCTATTTCATCTCTGATTGATGATGGGGAAGAGGAGGAGGAGGGGGAGGAGGATTAGCACTGTGAGGACAAGATTTGAATATTTTTTCTAGCATATTTACGGATTATGCATGGCAGTAGTGATTTAAATTATCTGTGCCTTCATGTGAGAATTGAATATCAAGAATTATCTTAGAGATAGATCAAAGGTCTTTATTATTTCACAGAATGCCTGTAGTATATGAAAGATGCTTGTATGTGTGTATAGTAAATTATTATATCTGGCATTGTCTCATTATATTTTGAGGGAAGAGCCTGTGGATTTTTATGGTTTGACTTGTGAGTGTGTATGACCAATGTATTTACTGCAGATATTTAATGTTAATAAAGAGGAAATATACACAAAGTTTGATTTCTTTGATATGTGTTAGTGTTGTAACAGTAAAGGATAAGATTGGGTGATAAACAATCGCCACTTCTGAGAGTCTTGAAGCTGAAGGTTTATAAGCAATTTTTATCCATTTTAAAGCCATTTTATTTATATTTTGTACAAAAACAACAGAAGAAGATTTGGAATAAATCTTATATATTTAATGAAAATCAATGGTCAGATTATGAAGGATTAAAAAAGACCACTATCCTTCTTCAATAAGTCCAAAGTTCTTCACTTTATAAACTTAATGTTTAACTTTCACAATGACAGTTTATATATATAATGATAAACGTTTCCACAAGAAATCTAGTTTGTTCACAACAGTTTCTCAGTCAAAATGATGAGAGGAGTCAATTTCTAAAGAACAAGAAATGATCGCGTGAAAAGTTTACAATTATATAATATTCAGTTAATTTCATGAAATCTTATTGGTAATTAACTAGACGAATATCATTAATACATTTATGTTCATTTTCTTAAAAAGGGTCATATTATACATATTAGACACCTTTTCAACTCTTCCTCTTGGTCTGGTTGATCCAGAAACCTTCAGTATTCAAAGTTTATTTCTTCTCCTTGATTTCCCTCCATTTGAATATTGGATCATAGGCGCTGCATTCAGAATCTGCTGTGTCTGTGTGAGCTGGACTGGCTCCGCCCACACATGCCCATCTTGGGAAGAGGAGGAAGTACTTCCTCTCGTGGTGCCATGTGCCAGAGCAGAGCTGCCTAATTGTGGGAGGAGTCAAAGGGAGGGCCTACCTTGATTGGGATTGGCTAAACCCCCGATGACACTATATAGGGTTTGATTTCTGATTGGCTGGTTGGAGCAACACACTTTTTAAAACCTGAAACAAGCCAGGGAGAGAGAGGACAGACTGTCTTCACTTCTGGGGCGTCAGTCCAGGTATGGGGACGATTAGTTCTGCTGGAAAACCTTAAGAAAGTGAATTTTAGATAATATGACCCCTTTAAATTTCTAAATATACACGAACAATTTCTTTGCTCAGCTATTTTTGATTGAAGTTACAGAACTATAATTCAGAGTTAATTAAGAGAATAAATTAACATAACAGTAATATTTGTGCAATAAAGCTCTTTGCCAGTTGCAAATTTTGAAAAAAAACAAAACAAACAATCTGTGTCAAGGTCGACACTGGAAAAATGTTGTATTTGACATTGGAATATAACACTAACATGCAATATGAAAACAACATGTGGCCAAACAGAATCGGAATAAAGGTTATTAAATAGTATTTGAAGAAAGTGATGACATTATGAAGGATTAAAATGTTCCAAGAGCTCAAATTACTTTCAATCACACTTACAAACAATATGCACGTTTATTGAGTAAGAATTACTTCTGTTAATTTAACTCAATTGTTTCAGTTGCTTCCAAAGCCAAAATATCTGGGTGCAACCCAATGTCCACTACTGAATTTAATCCAACTTGTTCTGTTTTTTGATCCACAATCTGCGTCAGTGTTTAGAGGAACATGTGTTTCCTGTCGCTCTTCCTCATTGAGCCCTCCGGACCACAGTGAAGATGGCCAGTGTCAGAACAACCGTTCCTGTGGCGCCGCCGACCAGCGCTCCCAGGACGCCCCGGTCCATCTTCAGGGTTTCACACCTCTGGCCGCTGTAGAAGGTGGCCTGGCTCGTCGCGCACCTGGAAAACCAGCAGACAAAGTACAGAAGAGTATTAGAGCCACTTAAGAAAAAAGTTTGGATTTAAAAATAAAAAATAAAAAAAAAAATACTTCAGAAAAAAAGTTGACAATCAAAGTCAAGATTTTTTTTCACGGAGAAAAAAAAGTGTTCTTTATATATATAAAAAGCCTGAATATCTTGGAAACTTTGTTCAGTGATTGAAAACTGCATGATATGTGGAGATATTCCCCTCCCCCACCTGCAGGAGGCTTTGCCCTCGTCCTCCACGCACACGCCTCCGTTAAAACACGGGTTGGGATGACACGGGTTCGCGGCTCGCGCTTCTCTGTGTTTGGGCGCCTCCGGTGCCGCTTCCTGTTCGTCCGCCGCTTCTTCATATGAGACGTCGCTGCTTGTTGGATCCGGTTTGACAGGAACCTCAGTCTGGATCAAATGCGTCAAATCTGTGGAAAAAAACATCAAAGACATGAAAACCAGAATGGACAAACAGCCTATTGATGGAGAGTTTAAAGGTTCCCGTCGTCACCGTTGAAGTCGGCGGTGACGATGAGGTCGTCGTTCTTGAGGAAGCTCCGTCTGTGGAGTTGCTGATGAGAGATGAAGGTGGTCCAGCCGTAGTCCAGACTGCGGTAACATCGGCAGCTTTCATCCCACACTGCTCCCGATGCCGCTGTTGGTTTGTTCCAACGGGAATTGGCATCTAAATAGAAACAAGAAACAAAGCGGCGATACTATCCAGCTTTTCCTTCATTTTCAGAATGTCACACAGTTACACCCGCTGCTGGTTTGGGGGCGCTGTCACCTGAAACAAACCCTGACTAGAGAGGGAGTAAAGAGGGAGCACGGCTCGTTGATTGGTCCGGACCGAAAGAGGAGACGATCCGCCACTTTAGCCCTTGGTGGTCAGGCCAGTTAGAAAACCACGATATACAGTCTTTAGGCCAGATAGCAATGAGAGTCTTCTTCACTAATTCTTCCTCACTACTCCAGATATTTTCCAACGTTGTCTTTCTCCGGATCAAACCGGCGAATGTGAACGCACCCTGAAGTGAATATAAGACAGAAATCTAGTCTTCAGGTCTCACCGGTAGTGAAGCTTCTTGTCGAAGACATTCTTTCTTTCACGTCTGGATCTTGGTCCATCGCAACAGCGGTCGCCTGCCTGTTCTTCACAGGCCACTCCAACACTGCGTCGTCTTCCCCGCTGCAGAGGTGAAAGGTCACACCAACGTAGTCGTGGTACCCGGGGTCTCGTCCATTTGGGTAAACACTGACACCGAATGAGTAGCCTTCGGAGTTCTGGAAGCATTTGCTTTTAAGCGGCTCGCCAGCAGGAGTGGCGGCGAGGAGAGCGGTGAAGTTGTGGATTTGCCACACCGCGCCGGGGCAAACGGCCTCGGTGAGGGTGATGTCATCGATTAGGATTGCCCCCGAGGAAGAGGAAGACCCTCTGATGCCCTGGAAGAAGTAGCGGAACTTCTGTGTGACTTTAAGACTCACATGGGCGATTTTCCAAGCATCGTCCCCGTCGCCTGAAAACACAGAAGATTAATTGGCTTCTTCCATAAATTAATCTTCTTTTCCGTGAAAAGAAATGTATAAAACGACTCCCCTACAAAGCATCCAACTGCAAAATACCTGTGATCGTGTGGAGCTTGCGGACACTTTGTACGGCCCCTGTGCCGTCATCAGTTCTGACCCAGATCACCAGTTTGTCCCCGGCGGCGCCGCTCATCTTATAGAAGAACTGCAGGCACTGCTCCTCCCTGACGGGGTAGAGGATCCGCGACTCCAGCAAGGCGCTGCTGCCGACGTCCCCGGAAGACGTGTTGAACTTCATGAAATAGCCCAAATCTGAGAAAGAACCACGGCTCCTGTTATGGACCCATTCAGACCATGTTTTCAAGTGAAAACGCGAATCTGTTGTAGCTTTTCGGGTGCTCAGAAAACGGTTCCAAAAGTGGAACTTTTTTGAAAACTCTCTGTCTCCATGTAAACGAGGAAAACTACAGTTGTAGTAAATAGTTATTTTGCAGCTGCTCAGTAGATGGACAATAACAAGACATCCACTTTCTATGGGAAAAAGATTTTCACAAACATTTAGCCGTTAACGTCCCAAAATTTAATCATTTGGTCCTTGGATGATAACAAATCATCCCTGAAGATTTCATGCCATTCGTGTTAATAGTTTTTGTGAAAAGTTGGCAAAATACACACAAACCAATAAATACGTTAAAAAGAGTAAATAATTAAATGAATAAATAAATGTAAAAATAATTCATGCAATCCGCGTGAGTAGTTTTTATGAAAAATTGGTCAAAAACTTACACATATAAAAACAAATAAATAAAATCAATACAGAAGAAAACATAACTTTGTTTACCACCAAGCATTTCTGCCGGTTCTATGTAAACAGACGTCGGATTCAAAACGTGTAAATGGGAAACTTTTCTGAAGTGAAAACAGATAAGCGATGATTTTTCATTTGAATCGTTGTCCTGTAAACTTGATCAATAAGCTGTGTTAATAAACCGTGCCCAGTACCTCTGCAGCGCCCGACCAGTGTGTGATCTTCATCGCCCGGACTGCTCAGAGTCTGAACCCAGTCCGCGTCATCGTCAGCGTTCTGGATCATTCCGCAGATGTTGATCAGCTCGAACGAACACTGGTCCAGGAGAGTGTGTGTGTTGGCTGCAACAGGACCAGTGTGTATGGTTGATGTATAAAAACTGGAAGCACTACGTGGCCACAACATTCATGATCACCTCCATATTGTGACTGACCGCAGTCACAGACACTCGTTTACCAATCAAACGACACAGTGGCTCAGTAAATAGCTATTTTCATATTTTCCCATTGTTCACAGTTTTCCTCGTTTCCTTGTTAACAAGTGTTAACGATGTTTGAACCAATGGTATCACTGTAAAAAAAAGATATGTGAAACATGAAAAATGTTTTAAAAAATGGTGGCCAATCCAGCTTGGATGACATTGATTGTAACTTGTGAAAACAAACTAAAAACTAAAAGGAAAATCATCCTATAAAGTTAATTGACAATTGAAAAACGTTTGTCTTAGAAAAGTAACATTCTATTAATTTTTTAGATTTTAGTGTTTTTAGGGTTCATTTTACATTTACTTACCCAATTCTGTATACATTTTAAATGGTGTTGAAAAAAGGCTAGTAAACGGTCTCAATAAAAACACAGATATAATAAATCGCAAACCAACTAATCTCAGCAAGAACGTTCGATTTCTGCCTCCTAGCAAGTCACGAGGCGGCGGCGACACTCACCACAGTCATACATGCGGTTTAGCCGCGTGACGTCGACGGCGCTGAAGTCGAGCCGCTGGCCGATCACCTCGTTGAAGTACGGAATGCTGGTGGTGATGGTGGGGATGCTGTCGTTCTTGTTGAAGGAGAGCGGTCTGTAGTGCATGACGGACTCGTAGTCGTACGGCGTGTTCAGGTCAGTGATGAAGTCGTCCTCGTACTTATTGAAGTTGTGCGCCTTCCCTAAGGCACACAAACACAGGCATCAGGGCACAGTGCAAAGCATTCTGGGATTGCAGATCCTCTGAAATGAATCGGCTCATGCATGTGCATATATGTTCATGTAAACGGGGTGATCGGATGTTTACAGGGTCAGCAAGTCTGGATGGAGTCGGTTAGCTTGCGCCCTTGCTAACTTTTGAGAAAGCCTAAACCCAACAATAGGTTATGACGCTTTTCCACTAGTGATACTAATCCGGATACGAAATCAGTAGCTGTCCTGGAGAACACCGTTTAGCCGCATTTCCATTAAAGTTTAAAGTATCGGAGCGTTTGTTTGTCCTATGGCTGGGGGCCGGAGGCACCAATTAACACGGGCACCAGTTAAACCGAAACACCAGATAGTGAATCCCGATCATAACAATCCAAATTCTGTGATATTATTAATAAATATATGAAAATGCTATTTAATTTATTATTTGAGCTGATAGCCAATGGGCGTTCACGCTGCATCATATCGAGGTGGCTACCTGTGCACGACGGGGTAAAACTGATGACTCCGCCCACGCCGCGGTCGGAACTATATTGTAATGAAAAACGATCGAGACTGCGTCGAGTCAGGTTCAGGAGGGAAAGCGCCGTCAGAGTTGGGTTTTTTTTCGAATTATGTTGCCTTCTTCAGTTTTAGGCTGACGGACAGTTGAAGCTTTCTTTCATGGAGACTCCTTGACGATTGCGGCAAACCTGGTCTGCATTGAATTGAGACGCACCTTCTTCAATCTGATCCCACCAGATTTTGACGTAGTCGTCTCGGTCGGAGCGGGACTGCTCGTGGTAGAAACCCAGAGCGTGGAGGAGCTCGTGCTCCACCACGGCCTTCGTGTCACATCCGGCCCCGATGGACAGCTCCTGTCCCACTTGATCATCTCCGACATATGACCAGCATCTGAACGGTGGGAATTCGGTTGTTGCTGACAATACAGTGCTTTACAATCGTTGCGTCTGCGTTTTTCTTATCTTTGGGTTTGATGACTCGACGGCTCATAAAGTCGAGGTTTCATCTGCTCACCCTGAGAGCTTCTTGAAGGCGATGTAGCTCCTCTCCCCCTCGTAGGGTTTGAAGTCCACACAGGATCTCAGGCGGTACTCCTCAAAAGCCTGGAGGATCACACCCTTGGCGTTCAGGTCTGAAGCAACAGAAAACCAAGTGAATTTACTTTTATCAAAGTACACATCAGGAGAAGACTTTCCCCGTCGTGAATGCGATTACCTAACGAGTCAGTTAGGATGTAGGGGATAGGAAACGTCCATCTTCTTGTTTCGTCTACGATTGCATTTCTGCCGGGCTGTGAAGGAGAACCGAAGCTGCTTTGTTGTCAACAATCACACGAGATTTAAAGAAATGAAAAAAGACAAGAAAAGGTCTCAGTGCACCTACTTTACGAGCGATGTCTCCTTCAAACAAATGTTGCAGCCCTGAAGAAATATGAGAGATCACATTTTAAAAACAAAACAAAACAAAACTCCTGTCATCTGAGTCAGAGAGTTCTGAGGAGTAATACCTCTGTTGATCTCTAGAATGTCGTCTCTCAGTTCACCTGCGTCTGCATCGTCTCCTGCTGGACAAACGTCTTGTTAACGTGGAAAAAACGACAAATACTGTATTTGGGTTTAAAAGAAAGTGGACAAACCAGTCGTCGGTGCTGGAACAGCTTGCACCTATAAACACGGGAGAGACTTCATTTAGTCTACTGGTATATTAAGTGTTTCTTCTTGTCATTTCTCTTCCCTACCGTCAAAACCACCAATAATCCAATGAGCACGGCGGTTTTCCTCAGAACGCCTCCGGTCGCCATGTCGCTCTCCTGGTGGGAAAAGCGTGTAAACACGGAGCCCCGAGAGGAACTTTGTTCAGGTTTACCTTCTTTAATGAGTAACAGACACTTCACACGTGTCCTCGCTGTGAACGCTGGTAACTGTCACGCTGTCGTGTTTCTGCAGGTAATTACAGCAGTAAAGTGTTGAATGTTAAAAAAGCTTTACGGAGTCCTTGAACCCAGCGGTTGGTTTCTGGCTTGACAGTGGACGGGTGTGTGGTTGAGGGTGTGTTGGGTTTTTAAGAGTCAGATAAACAAGAGAACTTGTTCTGTAAAGATGTGAACTTGTGGTCAGGGTGTGATTTGATTTGATGCCTTCATGAAACAGGGTTTGAATCCCTCCCCACAGTCTGTCGGTCCTCTCTTTTCTTGTAGGGTCCAGGCACTGAAAGTGCTGAAGGACCCTATTGAAACCCTAGGATATATTACTTTTATTAGTATTTTTATTATTATTATGCATTTTTGAGGGACTAAATGTTAGAGTAATTTTATATATAGTTGCCATATCCGTGCTTAATTATATTCATGTTCAAGTTCAGTTATATTCCTTGTGTTCTTTCTTAAACAGCGCCTCTGAGGCGCTGCTCACTCATCATATTTTCTGAGCAGGTCAACCTGACCAAGGCTGATAAGCAGGATGAGCCGCGCTATCCACACAGCCGCCTTCTCGAGGTCCCATGCGCAGGGGATGGCCTTTGATTGTACTCATAGTCGCTACAACTGTTAAAGCTCACAGAATGTTTGTTTCTATGATATGTATCCTGTAAACCCTCCCCTTTGTTGAATGGAATAAAAACGCAGGAGAAATGGCCTGGGAGAAGAATGGCTAGGAGTGTGCCCAAATACACCTCCTATCCACTCTGCTCCCAGGCCATTTCTCCTGCGTTTTTATTCCATTCAACAAAGGGGAGGGTTTACAGGATACATATCATAGAAACAAACATTCTGTGAGCTTTAACAGTTGTAGCGACTATGAGTACAATCAAAGGCCAGCCTTGGTCAGGTTGACCTGCTCAGAAAATATGATGAGTGAGCAGCGCCTCAGAGGCGCTGTTTAAGAAAGAACACAAGGAATATAACTGAACTTGAACATGAATATAATTAAGCACGGATATGGCAACTATATATAAAATTACTCTAACACTAAACATGCATAACTTTTTTGCGACACTTTGCACTGTCATTAGGCCCGGTGAAAATTTTTTCTAATTTGGGGGGGTCAGACACGTGACTGGCAAAATGGCTCAATAGCGCCACCTGCAAAATTTGGAGACAAAAAAAAAAATAATCGCCCCAGAATCCCGTTACAACTACAAAAATGGGTACACATATGTAACAAACCAATAAGCACAAAAAAGTCTCTTACACACAAACCGAGAACTCAACAGGAAGTCCCTTATTTTGAAATATAGATTGGATTTTCATTAATTTTGAACCAAATTGAATTTACTGGAGCAAACTAGTCCGAGGGGGTAATTCCAATTCACCTGAAAATTAGCGTGGTGATAGAAAAGGAATTGATGTGCAAAGCTTACTTAAATCTGTTGCAAAATATTTGAGGGCGTGGCCAGAGTTTAACGTTTCACCTCGAAACAGGAAGTGCAGTGTTAAAGGTCTTAACATCGCTTGATCGGAGTCAAACTTGACACATTGCACCAGAGTCTGACCCTCATCACAACCATATGATTACTCTTTCGTGTAGCACCATTTGAGGGAGCGTGGCAATGGCCAAGCACGCCATGGAACAGGAAGTGCTGTTAACCTGTAGGGGGGCAGTGTAATGAGAAGCATCAAGCCAAGATAGCCAATCACAATCTTGGAAAAAAAACACATCACGAATGGCGCGAGTTATTTTCTGTTCCTTCAGCGAAACAGTTTGTTTGTTGTGACCAACAAAGAAGCAGAGCTCCTCCCAGATGTGGCGTTAGAATATAAAACTAATAAAGATCACTAATACATATAGAAATAGCACCGTTTTGCACCTGGTCAATGGGACCTCAGATTTTCACAAAAAACACGAGAGACAAAATGTGACCAATTAATCGCATCGGGATAAAATCACAACAATGCTGAGATAAGGAGATCCTGTATCTAGACTCGATATACACTAGAGTGTCAGAGAGTATTTGTACTATGATCCTGTAATAACTGATTAAGATCTCGACAACAGTTCCTGCTATCTTCGGTGACATCTTGAGGATCCGCCCGGCTCAATAAATATTGTTGCAGCTACAATCCAAAGACCAATTCTTTTCTGTTTGCTCTGGACGGAAAACAATTAGAAATGGCATTAAAAAAACAAAAATCCCAAAACATCAACATATTTGTGTAAATATGGCTCTGGGACAATTCCGCAAAAAATAAACTCACACACTAGAATGGCACAATAAGCTGTCCTACCCAGATCCCCAGGATGACTGTTTAACCATGAACAATGACTGAAGAACAAATCAATGAATTCTCGTTTTGTTAATTTTTTTTGTCATAAGTCAAAACATTTAACACAAACTGAAACAATAGACACATTAAAGGAGCAGAAACTCATTTAGGATCTTTTTCCCTTATCCTATAAAGTTCCTCAAATATTCTCAGACATGTTTGGAAAAAAATAAAGGTCTAATTATTCTGTTTGACTGTTTTTCAAACATTTGACAACATTTTCAAGTGAAACTGGGACACTCGATTAATGTTTCTGTTTTGCCAGACATGCCACCATTTTTCCTCCCACTGTGAGTTTACGTTTGTATATATCATGTATATGGATGTTCAACACGTGTAGCTCCTATTGCAACACACCATCATCGGGGTAAAACTTAATTTTTCTCACGACGGTCTAAACCCAGCTTCCCAATTAGTGGGTGAGCAACTCAAACGCTTGGAGAAATCGGAGTAGGAATTACATATATAGCTCGTATCAGTACTGAGTATTGACAAGTAGTTAGTAGTTGCACTTGTACTCATCTTCTAAAAATGTGGTATCGGTGCATCGGTTATTTAACAGCTCATATGATGCAATATTGACTTCCTAAAGGTTCTCCAGCAGTACCAATCGTCCCCATACCTGGACTGACGTCCCAGAAGTGAAGACAGTCTGTCCTCTCTCTCCCTGGCTTGTTCCAGGTTTTAAAAAGTGTGTTGGTCCAACCAGCCAATCAGAAATCAAACCCTATATATAGTGTCATCGGGGGCTTAGTCAATCCCAATCAAGGTAGGCTCCTCCCTTTGACTCCTCCCACAAAAAGTTGTATAATATGACCAATTTAAGACTTTATTTCAAGAGGCTATTGAGCTGTCTGTGGCCCCTGATCCACTGCGATGGCAGCTTATCTTATTAATGATGTCAAATATAAACTATGGATTGTCACAGATTTGCAGGGTGGAGCCAAACGCAGACTCAGCCAGTTCCGTAAAGAAACAGGCTTATTGGAACAAAGTCCAGGGACCACGAGGAGACGACGAGCGGGAGAGGAGTAGAAATACACAAGGAAGCGGAGGACACAAGTGGAACATTGGTTAATTGTAAACACGAGGTGAGACACACAGAGACAGACACAGAGACCTGACGTGGAGGAAGTATATACAGGAAAAACACACCACACTCTTTTTCTTTGAAACCTTTAATGAAGAGAGAAACTTGATAATAGTGTGCTTTCAAAGTGTTGTGTCCATCAATTATGTTTTTGTAGAGATTGCAAAATAAAACACAACATGACACTAGTTTATAAATGTTTAAGTCGAGGGCTGTTTCATCCTCATCCTTCATCCCATTCCTGCAACAGATTACATGAAGTGAAGCGTTAGACACATTTTTTTCACAGAAAAATCAAAAAACCTGTAAATAAAGTCTCACCTGTCCTTCACCGTGTGATGTCACTCCTTCGGTTCAATGGGAACTTCTGTTTTGATCAGCGACGTTATATCTGTGGATAAAGAAGCTCCACTTTAACACCACAGGTCAGCACACGGACCTTCTCATGGCGCGATGAGGGAGACCACTCACCCTCGAAGTCGATGAAGATGATCAGGTCGTCGTTTTTGAGGTAATTTCGCCGTCTGAGATCGAAGTGCTTCACGAAGTTCCTCCAGCCCCATGACGGACCTCTGAAGCATTCACAGGAGGCGTCGTACGTTCCCACCTTGGACGGATCGTCCCAGAGTAATTTACCATCCGACGCTGCGGGAAGCGAGACAACAGGATCATCATCAAGGTTTAAAATCATTTTGAAAGGAAACTAAATACGTCCTCCATGTACAACCTCCTTTTATCACATTTGTTTCGTTGTCTTCAGATTCTAAATTTCAGTTTAAAGCAGTTTCCTAATCTCCCCTCTTTTCCCCGGCTTTTGGAATCGAAGAGACATGATTTACAAAATTATAAGACTCTAATCGAAAACTAAAATGAAGAGCGCACAGGAATACAATTGACCTTTGGCTAAGTCCCGCCCCCGAATGCAAATGAACCAATAGCCTTCAACGACCAGCTGCTTTCGCTCCGACAGACATTCTCGGCTCCGTGGAGGAGTATTAGATCTGGAGACACCTCATTTGTTTTCTGGTCTATTTAAGTAATTTAAGATGCAAAAATAGTCAAACGAGTCCCGGGCAGTTGGTAGTTGAATGCTATTGGTTTGTTTGCATTCGGGGGCGGGGCTTAAAAGGTCAATTGAAGCGGTGCCTGCTCCTGGTTGGTTTAATGATGTTCTGGTCATAATAACCACTATGAAAACAAGTGTATTCAATTTCCAGTACTGGCATCATGTTCTTTGTTTTTGTTGATAAAAAGATTTTGAAAAAAAAAACATCTTGATAAAATGAGACAAAAATGAAAACATGGGTGTGTCCGGGACCTTTGATAAGTCATATCACACAAGACGATAGTAGAAGGTCCTGGACAGGTGGAGTCATGATAATTGGGGTTTTATTTTGTTGTTTAACGTCATAATTAAATGTCAATCTGATTACATTAAGATTTAAGCTCTATAAAAGTCGACGCCAAGGGTTTATTGTTACTTTTCTTATCGGAGCTGTTAAAGTGCTCACATGTAATGACGCCTGCTACACATCCAGATACTGCTTCACCCTTACCTGCGCTGAACTATGACTTCCTCACACTCTGTGTGTCTCAATGATGCATTTTACATTTCATAGTGCAACAGCTATAGGGGACGTTTTTTGGCTATTTCACTGTATTTTGCAGCTGAAGGTTTCATTTGAAATTAGCTTTATGTTCAGGTTGTAGACGTAGTTTGGTATACTCTGTGTTTTTTTAATGGAACTTGAGTGAGTCTGCATTTAGAGCCACCCACATCCCCTGACACTCTTGCTCCGTTCACACTGCAGGGAAATGCGTCTCGATTCTGATTGTTTTGCTCACAGTGACTCGTATCCGACCTGTTTCCCTGCCGTGTGAAAACTCAAATTCAGATTTTTTTTTCACACCAGAACCAGGTCTCGGTAATACGTGGTACCAGTTTGGATATTTTTCTACAAGTGACTGCTTCACGGATCAGCGCCAGAGGAAGCGGCTCTTTTTTCCTCTTTCTCCTTCTTTCATCATCATGCCTAGATTTTGTCGCTCGTATTTAACAACCACTTTAATGGATCTACATATTGACCTGTGTTGCCAGATTTGGCGGGTAACTCTCGCACCTTTTAACGTTATTTCGTGCCTTTGTGTGTTTCTGGTTTGTTCTTTATCACATATATAATAGTTTTAGGGTTTTAACATGATTCCTACACAGGCTGAGATTTGGCCTGGTTTTTATTGAGGTGTTTGGGTTTCATGTTGTTTGTGCTGGAAACAGTGAGTCACATCTGGCAACCCTAGTTGCTGGCCAGCATGGCGTCCATGTTTACTTCTGTGAACAGTGTCCTCTGCGCTCTGGAGCCCGAAACCGCCGAGTCGGATCACATTCACACGGCAGTCTGATAGAGGTCGAGTTTAAAATGTAACGTGAACGATCACGCAAAAAAATCGGATCCCATAAAAAAATCGTAATTGAGCATCGAGACCTGCGGTGTGAACGAAGCCTCTGCACCACAACAGCAAAGAAGAACTTAAATTTCAAGGTTTTTATGGCACTATTTTAACGGTAATGACATTTTAGCTGTATGAGGCCCCTGAACTAAAACGTATTTCACCCCTGAGGTTTATCGCCAACTAGTGGTCACCAAAAGACGCGCACACAGCAGGCGTCTGTTGTTTTTGAGATTGTGTTGCGGTGGTTCCCCCGTCAGGATGACTCACACTTACCGGTCCTCATGTCGGTGGTGAGACTGCGAGCCGTGGACATCCTCAGTTTGATGTCAGGGTCTTGGTCCATCACCACCAGCGTAGCCTGCCTGTTCACAGCCGGCCACTTCATCACCGCGTCGTTCTCGCCGCTAGCCAGAAAGAAGTACAGCCCGGTGTATCTTCCGGTGAAGTCGGTGTAGCTCGACACGGGGATCACCCGGACCCCGTAGCCATATCCCTCGGGGCTGTAGAAACGGGGGCTGTCGATGACTGTGTTGATGTCGGCCGTCTCCAGGATCCTGGAGAAGTTCTGGATCCTCCATACGGCGTTGGGGCAGCGCGTCTCCGTCAGGCTGACGTCGTCGATGTATATCCCACCGGCGGACGCCGCCGGGTCGCCTCGCACGGCCTGGAAACCGTAGCGGAACTTCACTCCCACTTCCATCGGGACGTGGGCGATCTTCCACGTGTGGTCAGAGTCCGCTGAGTAACGAGGGAAATACGTCTCTTAACTGTTGGTACTTTAATGTTTTGCAGAGTTCGGCCTGATTTTTTGGTCTTGATGAGACGAACACTGCTTTGTGCTTTGGTTTGATCTCCCTATGACATTCCTACTGGCCGTTTTAGTGTTTCTATGTGGCGCTAGAATGCACATTTTGGCACTCTGGGGGATCATTTTTACATTTTCTTCATTTTTTTCACCAGTCTTGATGAGCCTGCCAAATTTGGTGAGTGTTTGAGCGTGTTTAGGGCGTCAAATTTGGGCTCAATGACGCATAAGGAGAAGAAAGAATAACAAACATTAAATCTGCAAGCAGCCTTGATTGGGACCTCGTACTCTGGCCTCTGGCCCCTTTAAATATTGATCAAATATAAATTTTGAAGGTTTTAACAAAAAAGGACTTGAAAAATATGGGGGCTTTTTTTTTTTTAAGTCAGCTAAGCTCTAATCTAGTAAATCTTAATATATCAATTTTTTAATAAACAAGGACTTTTATTTTGAAGGAGTTTGGGGCTTTCATTTTGAACGCCAGCTCACCTACACCTAGCCTAGCTAACAACGTAACATCCATTTCTATGATTTTTACTGTCATTTCAATAAACAAGAACTTTTATTTTGAATTAAAGCAAAATAGAATAAAACTCAAAAACTATTAAATTTTTTACAAAAAGTGATATTTCCCCTCTACGTTTAAAAGAAAATAAAAAATCTTCATTCACATGGACCTGCATATCCGCCTGGTTCAGAGCTGCTATGAGCAGCCAAACCTGTAGGGGGCAGTGTAGCAAGAAGCATGAAGCCAAGAAGCAGTTTTACAGTAAATCTAGAAGAAGGTGTGGCAGTGTCTCCTCTATAATGTCCTAACATTTCTCTTTTTGCCATAATGTGTCCATTGTTTACTTAAAAACTTTTGAAAATCGGTTTGTATCAGTTGAACTTGCGCAGGCAAAAAGAAAAGAAACATTGTTGCACGGCGTTATGTAATATCTAATGTAATATATTTCCAACTCATTATGACAAAACGCTACATTTTGTAACAAATTTTGTAATAACTTGTTACATGTTGCAACAGTTACTACAAAACCAGGGTTAAATGATTTAATGCGCTCAGTGACACTAACAATCTGGTTTCATTTCTTTAGGAAAAATAGTGTAAATACTGTTTGTAACTTTAAAAGAATCTACCAGCTGATCTAAAGAGTTAAGTCTAATTTAGAGCTTACGTTCTACCGTCGCTCTCAGGGCAGGAAATGAGCAAAACCGAGTGACATATACATATAACTCGAATCCAACTGAATCTTATTGATTTATTTTTTGTCATTAATAAATATAGAACCATGTATACGGATAAAAGACAAAACCGATTACTTAATGCAGCAAACTATTAAATTCTCTTCAAAAAATGTGGAACACCCACATTTTGTAATAACTCTTGTAATGCCTAACAAGTTATTACAAAATGTGTTTTTATGACCGAATGCGGCGTTATCACATAATCAGTGGAACATTTATTCCAGCACAAGCTTGATCAATCATTACCGTATACGGTGTGTAATTTCTTCATCCTGCGGACGGCGCCGGTGCCGTCGTCGGTCTTGACCCACATGACCAGCTTGTCTTTGGGGCTTCCGTCCATCTTGTAGAAGAACTGCAGGCACTGCAGCTTCCTCCTGGGGTACAGGGTGCGAGACTCCAGCAGAGCCGCCTCCTGAGGCTTCCCCGCCTTGGTGTCGAAGTACATGAAGTACCCGGCATCTGATAAAAGACAGCATACAACTCGTGAAAGTATTATTTCTTTTAGGGAGGTTGCTATTCAAGAAAACTAAAAACTGATAGAGATAGACCATAAACGGGGCATTTTAATGCCTTCTGGAGTGACAGGAAGATTTTGCTTCTTAACAGTAATATATTTACTTTTCTCCTTGACATGCTTGTGATGCATCTAATAAACTTCCTTGCTTTGTCAAAAGTTGTCTTTAGACATTATTCACAGATTTTAGAAGCTCACAGCAACACGTCCACTATTTTTCCCCAAAATTGACCGTCCAGATGACGGCTGGACGGCTCGCTGCCTCAAACCGTGATTCTGAACGACTCTTCCAACCTCTGCATCGCCCCAGGAGTGTGTGATCCTCGGAGGCGGCGCCGCTGATGGTGTGAACCCAGTCGCCGTCGTCGCCGGAGGCCTGGATCATCCCGCAGACGCTGGCAAACTCAAAGGCGCACTGATCCAGCAGAGTGAGCGGACCGGCTGGGGGCGCAAGACTCCGGGTTTTAACGTCACGTCAACACAAAGCGGTAGATGTGAACATGAGAGACGGTGAACCGGAGACACGCACAGCAGTTGTACATGCGGTTGAGCCGCAGCGTGTCCATGGCGCTGAAGTCCAGGTACTGGCCGATGATGTTCTGGAAGTCGGGGATCTTGGTGGTGATGGTGGGGATGGACTCGTTCTTGTTGAAGGAGAAGGGCCTGTAGTGCATGACCGACTCGTAGTCGTACGCCGTGTTCTGGTCGGTGATGAAGTCGTCGTTGTATTTGTTGAAGTTGTGCTCGAGGCCTGGGGAGACGAACAAGAAGAAACGTTTACAGTCGCGCTGCTCACAGACTGCTGAGTCGTCAATAAACTTAGGTTTCATTCCGTAAGACAGATTTGTAGTCCTAACCTTTAGCTACTTGACAACATATATAAAATGACGCCATTTTGTCCGTCAGAGTGCCAAACTTTCTTCTTATGGAGGACGAAGTGTCGTCATAAATGTTTGTAAGGAATATAGATTAAGTTAGTAACTAATGGATCCTCGTCCAGTTCAAACGCTTCTTGATGGATTCTTCTTCGGGGTTTCTGACTTGGACACGCCGCGTTTCATTGCTTTGCAGATAACGAACGATGAAGCGCTCCTGGACTTACCTGGTTGAACCTGGTCCAGCCAGATGTTGACGTAGTCGTCTCTGTCTGTGCGCGACTGCTCGTGGTAGAATCCCAGCGCGTGGAGAAGCTCGTGCTCGATAACGGCCTTGTGGTCGCAGCCGGAGCCCAAAGACAGGATCTGACCGTCGGGCTGGACGCCGACGCTGGAGAAGCACCTGCCGCGGCGGGTCGTAGGTCACAGACTCAGTTTGGTCGGTTTGAACAGTTTCCGGCTTTCGTCGCTTTTACTTAATGTGCAATGGAATGTAATTATTAACGCTGCGATCACATCACAGGGGAAAAATAAAGTACTGCTGTACCCTCCTCTCTTCTCGAACTTGATGTAGGTCTTCTCTCCCTCGTAAGGCTTGAAGTCAATGCAGGACTTGAGTCTATACATCTCGAAGGCCTGGTGCACGCAGCCTTTGGCGTTAAGATCTGAGGGTCGAAGGAAAGACGATAGTTTAAATTCCCTTTACAAGCTTCTCCGGTTGGTCAAACTGGAATTTCTTTCTTCTCTCTCGGACGGCGTCGTTGTGTTTTTTCACTGTTTAATCGTTTTCCTCTTGACCGATAGATTGAGATTCTTATTTACTTGTTTTAATGTATTTCCTTTTTTTTCCTGTGTTTGAATGGTGCTCTATAAATACATTTGCCTTGCCTTGCCTTGCCTTGCCTTGCCTTGCCTTGCCTTGCCTTGCCTTGCCTTGCCTTGCCTTGCCTTGCCTTGCCTTTTGAAGAAATATTTTATCTCCTGCCCATGATGTGTTCTATAAAAATATAAATAGTAATCCTGTTTGCGGGGGGCAGGAGTTTCAAACAAAAAGGCTCAATGGCAAAAACTGGATTCTACTGAAATGTCTCCAAACGCAGTACTGCTATCGGTGTCATTACATTCTACTACAGTACCTGTGGAACTGTCCACTGAGCATACATGTAAAACAACAAAGTCACTGTGGTGTACTTTTACTCCAGGCATACATGTAGTGCGGTGAGGTGGGGACGTTATGGATTACTCGTGCATGTTTACTTGAAAAGAAAATCTTTTTACAGGACGGTTCAAAGCTACGGTAAGGAAACCGTGTGGCTCAGTCCTCGATTCATCAACTGGCTGAATCTTCCCGCACAGTTCTTTCTCTTAACGTGAGACAAACCTTTTCCACGTTCAGACATTCTGTGACGTCTCTGTGTGTCTCACCTCGTGTTTCCAATTAACCAAGGATCTTCTCCCTCTGTGTTCTCCCATCGTTGTGTTCCACCTGTGTCCACCCCTTCCCAGTGTATTTAAACCGCCCCTCCCCCCCTCCCTCGCTTGTCCTTGTGTCCCCTGCGTCTCCTCGTGTCCCCTGGTCTTGAATGAACTCTGGTTTTTATGGAACTCTGAGTCTGCGCTTGGGTCCGTCCTTGACACATATAGCAGTATTAAATACCAAAATACTGTGTTTCACATCTCAAAACTGTCCAAATAAACACAAACGGCATTAAAAGAATCTCGGCTGATTCAACCTTTTTCTATAAAACTATTATTTTCAATAAACATGAACTTTCAAAAAGAATACACGCTGTAGTGTATAAACTTGACTCCCACGTGCACGTGTGAGGGGGACTAACTCAAACCTTCAGAAGATGCCGGGGGTATTTCTTCATCCTTCAGACGGTCAGTCGGCTGATTTCATACATTCACAGGGGGGTTTTTTTTTTTTGCACGTCAGGAGAAACTCACCCAGATCATCGCCCAGAATGTAGGGGATGGGAAACGTCCACCTGTAGCGCTTGTCCAGCAGAGCATTGCGTCCTTCCTGCTGCACGGAGGGAGTTTAACTTTAACTGCCATCATAAAACCTCATCAGGTGGGGGGATGATATAAACACACACACTAAAAGCATCTCATCGTTTGATAACGGTGAGACAGTGAGAGTAACCGTGAGAATAACAAGCGGATGATTCGCTCTGAAAATAAAAATGGAAACTTACAGGGAGTAAGATGTCGCCTTCCACGAGGTTTTCTCTCGACCCTGCAGCGAGAAAGTAAAAGCAGCCGAATCAGTAAAGAGGCTCTTATTTTGGCGAGCAGCTCACAAAGTCACAGCCTCTCACCCTTGTTGAGGATGGGATTCTCATCTTCCCCGTTCTCATAGACCTCTGGAACACACACAGGCTTCTCTTAAGAGTCTTTCAACATCTCAAAAAAAAAAACAATAACTTCCAAACCTTTCTGGAAGAATAAAATAAAGCTACTCGTGGCGTACCGTGCACCTCGGCCGGAGCTGGAATCTGTGTAAAGCAAAAAAAAAAAGAAAGGAGTCAACATGGAGGTTCAGATTGACTGGAGCTCCGCGATGAAGGAATACGTACGGTGAAGCAGGAGGTGAGGAGCAGCGGACCGAACAGCAGCAGGAGTCTCTCCATCGCGGCGCTGGAGTGTCGGCAGGTGAAACTCTACTTTGGTTTAAGTGTGAAGATACGAGACCTTCAGCCCCGGACGAGGCTGTAAAGACGACCTGAAGGACTTTGACTGACGCCTGTTACTCATTCTCTTTTCTGTCCATCACGCCCGATTACTCTGCAGGATTAATATTAACTAGATCCCTCACTTTAGTTTATTACTTTATTTTCCAGGGGCCGTGTACGCAAAACATTATTCTGAAGGAAAAGATGCTTTAGCCGTGGCTACTTTCCATCTGCAGGAAAACAACAGTATAATACTTTATCACAAATATAACCAATAAAATCTTTCACCTGGCTTCATAAAATTCATTATACAAACAACACAACATTACAGTACACATTACTAAATACATAATACAATATAATAATATAAATACAACCGACAGTAAAATCAGAAACATTATCATTAATATCAGTAGTAAACACTAGAATACGTCACTTGATTGGTTGATTCCGGTATGTGTGTCTTAATCTGTCAACATCCAAAACAAAATAAAAGCTTTAAAGCTCCCATATTATGCCAAAGTCACATTATAATAGTTTTCTAACAGTAACGTGTCTCCATATCCTGTATGAGACCCCAGAGGTGAGGAGAGTCTGACGTCCCCCCTCACTCGCTCCACTTCTAATAGATGTCTGCTCATACAGGGCGAATCAGGGACTTTCCCTTTGTGACCTCATGCTGGGAAGTAACCCCTCCCTCTGGCAGTGGAGACTCACCCTGACCCTCATAAAAGCGTATGAAAATTACTGATATCCTGAATAAATTCAGTATCATATAAAAACCCATAACAGTTACGGTTACCGTTGGAAATAAGAAGAGAGACGAGCAACCCCGACTGGAAACGTAGATCAATACACTTCCTTGTTTTTTAGGGGAGCGACAGTTGCAAAGCAGATATTTGACTGTAAAACAAGTTGAAACAAAATCTAAAAGGAGGAAGAATCGATCATTTTACATCTAATTTGCATGTTTTTTCTGGACACTCCGGTTTGTTGTCGCAGTACAAACACAAGCTGCGTTGTTGTCCTGCGAGGTGTGAATGCGAGTCATCGTGTGTCCAAACCTTCTATTAAAACTGTTGCAAAGAAAGAAAAACGATTTGATGTGGGATAAACAATGTTCCGCGATTAGGAGACATTTTCTATTCATGCAAAAATCTTATTTTCACCTGATCACAAATTCTCTGGCGCCCCCTGGAGGTCATCGGGAGTATCACTGGGCCTTTTGTTATTGCAGTACCTCAATCCAACCAGTAGATGGAGACAAATAATAACAGATAGAGAGCTAGAGAGCCAGAGAGAGAGAGAGAGAGAGAGAGAGACAGAGAGATAATATTATTATTGAATTTGTGTGATTATTTTTTTTTTATTATTTAATTTATTGATTGGGTTGGATGGGTTGGTTCAGACTTCCGAGCATGTGCAGGTTATTATCCTGTAGTTCTCGTGGTGTGGCGTCGATGACTGACAGTACTGCTTTCCTGCCGCCACACTGCTGCATTGCGTTATGTCCGTCACGAGGTGGCGCTGTCCGCTCGAGAAGTGACGTGTGAGAGCCCGAGTTGTCTTCAGGAGCTTTACAGACAGAGGAGGAGGCTATACAAAACTTTTATTAAGGAGAAGTACTGAGTCTTTAGCGTGATATTACTCGTGTAAAGGTAGAATGCAGGCATCCAACAAATGACTTGAGTAATAAAGTACTTGGATTAACGAGTTACGTCATTATATTTGGATGTGTGAATTCAGATGCAATGAAACAATATACATTTTAATGAGGCTGGAAATAAATAAATAAATCTGCACAGAGATAAGGATGGTGGACAAGGAAAGTTTAGCTGCAACAAGTTGGTAATAAATCATTTTTTAACTTCTTTTTACTTTTTTGCAAAACGTTTCCCAAAGACATTCTTGTTAGATCATCTTTTTTATTATTATCAGTTTTAAAGCCTGGTACTGACTGTCAGCTTTACCGCTGCGGAGGAGACAGAATGAAGGAGAAGAGAAATACAACAATCACCGTCTTATTCTGGTGAAACACACACACTTTATTAGTAGTAGTAGTACTAGTAGTAGTAGTAGTAGTAGTAGTAGTATCTTGTTACAGGACAGTGCAATCAAAGAATTGTGTTAGAAGAAAAAAAAAATAATTTCTAAAGGTGTAACACGCAGAAACATCCTAAAACTCATAAAAAGATCCTCTGAGGGTTTTTGGGTTTTTTTAAGTCCGAAATTAAAAAAAAAAGTCTCATAATTTCTCCATAAATGTCAGAAACATGAGAAAAAGACTAAAAAACAATGAAGAGAATCAAGACATTGACTTTAACGCGGTTTGTAAAAGTTTTACTCAGTACTTTAAACTTTTACACTCATGGCAAGTCTCTCTCTCTCTCTCTCTCTCTCTCTCTCTCTCTCTCTCTCTCTCTCTCTCTCTCTCTCTCTCTCTCCCTCTCTCTCTCTCTCTCTCTCTCTCTCTCTCTCTCTCTCTCTCTCTCTCTCTCTCTCTCTCTCTCTCTCTCCCTCTCTCCCTCTCTCTCTCTCTCTCTCTCTCTCCCTCTCTCGCCCTCTCCCCCCCCCTCCTGACGTAGCGATCAGGTGACTGAACTTGTTTAAAAGGGAACTTTGACAACTTGTCCTCCTCAGTAGTTTTTCCTTGCGGGTCCGGTCCACAGCCACTTGGATTTGCGGTCCGGTCCGGTCCGGATTGCCTGACCTCCTCCTCCTCCTCCTCCTCCTCCTCTTCCTCCTCCTCCTGTGTGTCGGTAACTTTCCAGGTGAGTTCACACTCACACACACTCACACACACACACACACTCACACTCACACACACACACACACACTCTCTCAGCTCGGGTCCGTTAGGATTAGTGAGAAAAGAAAAAGGAAAAAAAAAAAAAAACTTTTTAAATTCCAGTGAAACTTTATGTAACTCCCAGAGAGACTGCAGACTCCAAGTGTTTGAGCTATAATTCACTTTTATTAACGGATATTTATAGAAGGTTTTTTTTTCTTTCTTTTTTACAGTCAAAGCAGGTTCTTCTCCTCTAAACTTTGTAAAAGTGTTTTTTTATATATATTTTTTTTCCTGTCCCGCTCTCTGAAGGCTCTTTAAAGATGTTCTGAGCTTCTATTGTTGTTCAGCTCCATTGTTTCTGCTTTGTCTTCTTCTCCTTCTTCTCATAACAGACTCACTCATGTAGAAAGCGGCGGGAACAATAATGTAGTACTTCTCAGTCCTGCTGTCTCTGCTGGAGGCCGAACATTGAATCCACTTTAAGTGAGAGCGCATGAACTGCAGATTGGCAGCGGGTGGATTAAGCCGCAGCTTTCAGATTATCAGTAATAAGTAGCAACGTGTGACTCGAACACTGTCCTCCCTCCCCAAAACTGACATCGACTGGTGAGTGGAGGCTTTTATTTAAAGTTCAAATACTTTTTCTTTTTTTAATGATGTAAACTTAATGAACAAAACTACTGTAGTCACCGTGTTTCTTTAGAATAGAATAGAAGAACTACTTTATTTTCAAACAGGAAAAAAAACACAGTTGGTGCGTATTAGAATAAACTTGTACAAACTTGAAATTAAACCAGTAAATAAATAAATAAAATTACAAAAAAATATTAACAAAAACTGAGGTATTGATAAAGAAAATTGTAAAAAAAAAAAAAAATTGTAAAATAAAAAAACGAACAAAAAAAACTTGCTATAGTCACAATTTTTTAGAATAGAATAGAATAGCTACTTTATTTTCCAACAGAAAAAAACACTGTTGGTGCAAATTAGAATAAACTTGTTGCACAAGCTTGAAATTAGACCAAAAACAATGTTGAAAAAAAATTGTAAAAACAAAAATTCTTGAATTAGATATTAAAACAAAAATTTAAAAATAGTCTAAATGAAACGAGAGACAAACATATTTACATGTCCATGTAAGGCTATATGTGTTTATATATATATATTTATATATATATACATACACACACATACATAAATGTGTTTTAACATTTTGACTTTCCTTTGAGTGATTTTGCTAAAGTCGTTTTAAGAAAAGAGAAGCAACAACATCTAATCGACTCTGTTTCTATTCGTCTTTATTTCGTCGTTTTGCGCCAAACAAAGCTTCCGTCCGTTTCTCTGACGTGTGGAAGGAAGTGAGTCGTCAAGTCTCCAGGTTTTAGCCTCCGCCGCTCGAACCCCAAACTTTAATTTGAACGTTGAGAAGAAAACCAAAGATGAACTCGCTCTCTGGAGGATTTTTTTTTTTTTCAGGCGCCTCCAGATATGTGACCTGAGTCTAATCACATGATGAGGATTGCTGCTTCTCTGGGTGTTTCACACTGACCCCTGCTTCAGTCACATTCATTCCCCGGCTTCAGTCGGCCATTTTTATTTAGTTTCCCGATCGAGGCGACGGTTTCAGGAGCGGCGAGGCGAGGGTGGAAGTGATTCGGATTTTCCCAGAAAATCTGTTCTGTTTCCCTGCAGGAAGTGAGGCCATGCAGCAGTGTGTGTTCCACCACACACACACACACACACACACACACACACACACACACACACACACACACACACACACACACACACACACACACACACACACACACACACACACAGACAGACGTTAAAGCAGATCCCCTCCCTCCATCTCCCCCCCTGTCGATGCTAACTGGGTTGGTAGCTACATCCCTGTGTGACTCGTTGCTATGGAAACGGCTCAGCTACCAGGTTACGAAGAGGCTGCAAGGCTTTCTGGGAGACGTATTAATGCTGTTATTAATGTCGAAGGAAATTTAGTGTGATGAGATGAAAGGAGATGAAATGGGACATTTTTTCGCAGTTTTTTGGGATTCATGTGGTTGTAAAATACATCAAATCCAATAAATAAATGAAATGAAATCCAATAAAAAAATTATTAAATCAATTACATTTGATTAGTAAATGAAATGAAATTGAATTAAATTAAATTAAATTAAATGTAATGAAATGAAATTGAATTGAATTAAATTAAATTGAATTAAATTGAATTAAATTGAATTAAATTGAATTAAATTGAATTAATTTAAATTAAATTAAATTAAATAAATAAATGCACGCGGACGAAAACCTTCTCTGCCAACTTCTTCGGTCGCCCAACGTTCATTGGCGACGGTAATAATGCTGAAACAAGGAAGTTGAAGATGTGAAGGTGACGATGAGAACGTTGGTCCTGGTCCTGGTCCTGGTTGTTGGTGCTTCCGTCTCTGGTTTCAGCTCTGCTCCTCTCTGTCGTTTTGTCCCCAGACTACAGCCGTCAGAATGGGTGACTGGAGCGCTCTGGGTCGCCTGCTGGACAAGGTCCAGGCCTACTCCACGGCCGGGGGCAAGGTCTGGCTGTCCGTCCTCTTCATCTTCAGGATCCTGGTGCTGGGCACGGCCGTGGAGTCGGCCTGGGGGGACGAGCAGTCCGCCTTCAAGTGCAACACCCAGCAACCCGGTTGCGAGAACGTCTGCTACGACAAGTCCTTCCCCATCTCGCACGTCCGCTTCTGGGTCCTTCAGATCATCTTCGTGTCGACGCCCACCCTCCTTTACCTGGCCCACGTCTTCTACCTGAACAGGAAGGAGCAGAAGCTCAACAGGAAGGAGGGAGCGCTCAAGCTGGTGCAGAATGACGGCGGGGACGTCGACATCCCGCTGAAGAAAATCGAGATGAAAAAGGTGAAATACGGCATCGACGAGCACGGCAAGGTGAAAATGAAGGGCGCCCTGCTCCGAACGTATATAGTCAGTATTTTCTTCAAGTCCCTGTTCGAGGTGGGCTTCCTGGTGATCCAGTGGTACATATACGGCTTCAGCCTGTCGGCGGTCTACACCTGCGAGCGCTCGCCGTGTCCCCACAGGGTGGACTGCTTCCTGTCCCGCCCCACCGAGAAGACGGTGTTCATCATCTTCATGCTGGTGGTGTCGCTGGTGTCCCTCCTGCTCAACGTCATCGAGCTCTTCTACGTCTTCTTCAAGAGGATCAAGGACCGCGTGAAGGGCAAGCAGCCGCCCACCCTTTACCCCAGCGGGGGCACGTTGAGTCCGCCGCCCAAGGAGCTGTCCACCACCAAATACGCCTACTACAACGGGTGCTCCTCGCCGACGGCGCCGCTCTCGCCCATGTCCCCGCCGGGCTACAAGCTGGCCACGGGCGAGCGCGGGACCGGCTCCTGTCGCAACTACAACCGGCAGGCCAACGAGCAGAATTGGGCCAACTACTCCACCGAGCAGAACCGGCTGGGCCAGACCGGCGGCGGGAGCACCATCTCGAACTCCCACGCGCAGGCGTTCGACTTCCCCGACGACACCCACGAGCACAAGAAGCTGTCGTCGACGGCGGGCCACGAGCTGCAGCCCCTGGCGCTGATGGAGGCCCGGCCATGCAGCCGGGCCAGCAGCCGCATGAGCAGCCGAGCCAGACCCGACGACCTGGACGTGTAAAAACAACAACAACAACAACAACAACAACAACAACGTTTAAAAAAATTAAAAATAAAAATAAAAATAAATCGCCGCGCCTCCTCTCACATGTGGCTGACGGGTCGAGCGCCCGCCGCCGGAGTCAGGAAACACTTGATAGGTTAATTTAAGAGGCGGGTCTTACCTCAGTCTTAAGGTCTAGAGACTCGTAGCCAGTCAGAGACATTAAAGCTGTCAGAGGTACAACTTTCACTTTTTTATTTTTATTTCCCCCCCCCCGACTTTTTCCACTAGTGGCATTAACCGTGTTTGAAAGAGAAGAGATGAAGAGGAGGAGGAGGGGACGACTGAAGCTGGCTGACTGAACCTTAATGTGCCATGACTAGATTTCTCTTGTCCTTTAGCTCCTCCTCTTTTAGGCAACTTCACAACTCAGTGCCGGTTCTTGTGTCTCGTCAACATGGGACGCTGGTCAGAGACACCAGATTTAAATGACCCTGCTGGAAAAAAGTAAACTAAACAAAAGAAACCTCCTTTAACAATCACTGTTTCTGCCGCAGTACCAACTCTTCGTACACGTGTCGCTACCGTTTCATCAATTTGGCCCAAACCACAGAGTAATGCCTGGTTAATCCCTTCCAGAGTCTCACTTCCTGCTTCGCCTTGTAAGTAGAACCACAAACCAGCGACCGAGTGACGCCTTAACGCTGTCCAGCGACACTAATACGATTCGGGACGAATGCAAACACTGAAGTAAAGCACGGTAATGCCTTTGTGCCTTTTTCACCAGGAGAGTTTCAGTTTCGCTGACTCTGCTGGACTTCTGTCCTGTTTGGACGTCACGTTGGACAGATGGATAGAAACACGACCAGTGAGGCTCCATATTGTCGACATGCGACCGAACAGCGCATGAAGGCGTCACTTGTTGCACTCCAGTCCAGTTTTAGGTTTCATTGCACGTGTTAATACTGCAATACATTTTGAACTGGTGATATTTGGTGCAGCTTACTGCAGTCGACCGGGGCCACGGTTCCACGTACTATTTAAAAAAAAACTGTGATATTTCTCTGCGTTTGGGCCTTCAACGCAGCTACGACTCACCGCAAAGGATGATCTCTGAAAACTCTCTGCATCCAAAATTATTTAGGCAAATATTTACATCACAATTCGTGACACACTGCCCCCTACAGGTCTGGCTGCTCATAGCAGCTCTGAACCAGGTGTATATGCAGGTCTGTGTCTATGAAGATTTCATTTTGTTTTATAACTAGAGGGAGAAATATCAGTTTTTGTAAATAAAACCAGGTACGTGTAAACGTGGCCCAAATAGGACTGTAATCATTTGTTTTGCTGATTAACGTGTGTGAAGATGAGAGAGTTTGTTTATCCTGCAGTAAGATGTGTTCAGGACCACTTCTCTCTCTTCCAAATTGTAAAAAAAAAGAATGCAAGTAACTGCAAATATTGTGGATTTTTAGATGAATTTGCATTGATTATTGTGATGATAAGATTGCACTTTCCTGCAACTCTTGTGCAGAAGACACTTTCAAAACCGCTCCTGTTGTGTTTCAGGTCAAAAGGATCCTTTTAAAATATCGAGAGAGAAAAAACAAAAACCCAACCTGATGTGATGGTTTGAGCCAACGTAACTGCGAAGAAGTTTCACAATCTTCCATTTGGACCAAAGTCAGCCTCTCCTTCAGTTTGAATCAGGCCCACAGTGCGGCTCTGCTCTGGTTGCGTTGTAAACACTGTAAAATTTGTTTAAAAGTTTTAAAATAGCTTCTTTTTTTTCTGACATCTTTAGAGAGATTTGACTTCAATTAAAAGGGACTTTTTGATTTGGAAAAGAAGGAGACACTTTTATAGCCCAAAGTGTAGAAAAAGTAACGAATAACAAATAACCTGCTGCCCTAACGTGTGGTTATAGGGGACGAATGAATAAATCATTGTTAAAGACATAGATTTGATCATTGCTTAGTAGATTTTAGATCAGAAAAAGAAACTATTTGTGAGTAAAAGTGTATTTTTTTGCAGCTTTTAGCGTGTTGAAGGTGGACAGGGTCGGAGGTTGTTGCTCCTCACAGGCAACCATAGAACCAGGCGGTGAATGTGGACGTGTGAACACGTTTCCCAGCCGTCATGTGTTCACCCCATCCAAAGCCGGGAGGGAACACACGATCCTAAACAGCTTGGACGCTTAATGCACTGTGCCATACTTTCATAGATTTACGTTCTGCAAGTGAACTTTGGTCCGTCAAACATTATTAACGGGGTCATATTATGCAAAATCCTCTTCCTAAAGGTTCTCCAGCAGTACTAATCGTCCCCATACCTGGACTGACGTCCCAGAAGTGAAGACAGTCTGTCCTCTCTCTCCCTGGCTTGTTTCAGGTTTTAAAAAGTGTGTTGCTCCAAGCAACCAATCAGAAATCAAACCCTATATAGTGTCATCGGGGGTTCAGCCAATCCCAATCAAGGTAGGCCCTCCCTTTGACTCCTCCCACAATTAGGCAGCTCTGCTCTGGCACATGGCACCACGAGAGGAAGTTCTCCCTCCTCTTCCCAAGATGGGCATGTGTGGGCGGAGCTTCTCCAGCTCACACAGACACAGCAGATTCTGAATGCAGCTCCTATGATCCAATATTCAAATGGGGGAAAATTAAGAAAAAGCTGGATTTGAGGCAACAAAGGTTAAATTCTGTATAATATGACCCTTTTAAACATTTGTACTCCGCTTGTTCTCGCTGGCCGCCGTCTCGTCTCTGTTCTCAGTTGAAACCAGTCGCTATAGTTAAAGGAAGGAGCTGTTGTGCCG
The DNA here is from genome assembly GCF_963383615.2 of Lipophrys pholis. Lineage (NCBI taxonomy): Eukaryota > Metazoa > Chordata > Actinopteri > Blenniiformes > Blenniidae > Lipophrys > Lipophrys pholis. Next base: position 23,073,207 of record NC_137649.1, read on the forward strand.
TGGTACATGGTGGGAGGAGCGACTACGTGTTCCTCATTTGGGTTGCAACTTTACAACAGGGTGATATTTATCATTGCCTGCTGTTTTTATTTGTACACCGACCACTAAGATGGAAGAATTGACTACTATCCCGTATCTCTCAAAAGAAAACATCACCAACCCACAAAACTGTATATTTATTGACGGCAAAAAAGCATGTTTTTGGTTCTCGCTTCGGTCACCATGGGCTGTTGTTTCCTGATAAACTTTGAATTTATGTGGTGTTCGGGGTTCCTTGTGTGTCGCAGCGGCTTCAGATCCGCTGGCGTGTGGCTTCTATTAAGAAAGGCTTTATTTACTGTCAGTCAGTCGACGCGGTTTTTTCCTGAGTGATAGAGGAAGAGTAGGATGATGACCTGTGTTATTTGAATGAAAGATTTCTCATCTCTGTAGAGTTTTTTTTTTTTTTTTTTTGTCTTTCGGACTCAATGTAACCGCTGCTGCTTGACAAATAGATATTTAGTACTGTAAATCGAGCTAACTGTGTCACAATAAAATGTGAGTTTTTAGAAGACTGCTAATAGATCTGGACTAATATTTAGTCACTTTTTTTTTTTTCTTATTTGTATGCCATTGTAGCGCCACAACTACCAAACACTAGGAGAAATCTCAATTTTTGACTTCTTTTTTTTTCAGTGTATTTTCTTTTTAAGTGTCAATGGTTCATCATTCGTGTGTGGTACTTACATACAGTATGTCATGGATGTTTCCAGCTACAAAGACATTTGCACTGAGATCTTGTTGAGGTGTAATGTGATGCACACAGTAAGTGGTAAGAGTTGCTAGACAATGTTACTAATTTATTTTATAACACAGAAATCATGACAGTGCATCATGTCCAACATCAGACCACTGCCTTGTGAGGGTTGTCGTCCACCGGCAGAGTCGCCGCCGCAGTGGTTTTGGAAAGATTCTCGTCCATCGGAGAGAGAGAGGGAGCGAGAGAGAGAGAGCGAGAGAGAGAGAGAGAGAGAGCCACTGTTGTGCAGTGTAAAGTGCATGAGAGCAGAATAAAGACACATTCATTGTATCTGTGAAAAAAAAAATTTAATCAATAAAAAATGTTCCTTTCTTAGACACTGATTGATTTGTCTTTTTTTTTTTAAGGATTTAAAACTTGTTTATTCAAGTCTTTTGAATCGGGGTGTGAAATGTGCAGCATGCGGGACAAAACCGGCCCAAGTGAGGGTTTAATCTGGCTGGATGAGCTCTGAAAGAGTGAAAAATTATGGTTCTATTTAATACTCTTGATGCAGTTCCTGGACTGTTCTCTAGGGATTCAATTGTTTTATTAAGATTATGAAAATATTAGGAATATAAATCTGTAAAGCAGATTATTCTGTGTCAAATCGGTAATTATGAATCTGAGTGTATTAAAATCACTTGTGGAGTTCCCCAAGGCGCCATCCTTGGGCCTCTTTTATTTAACATCTACATGCTTCCCCTGGCTCAGATCACGGAACATTATAACATTTCCAACCATCAGTACGCAGACGACACACAGCTCTATATATTTATATATATCAGAGTCAGTGAATGACCACAGCCCCTTATACCTGCTGAGGAAGTGCGAAAATGAAATTAATGTTTCAGAACTTCCTACAACTTTACACAGAAAAATAAAATGAGGTAAATGTTGTGGTCCCCAAAGTAGAAAGGTTAAAGGTCATCGCTCATCTTTAGCACATATCACTCAAGACATCAAATCAAAAATAGATGTGGGTGTAATTATAGACTCCGACCTGAAATTTGACCTGACATTTTCAACAAACGATCCATTTTAAAGTCTGACATCTCATCTATAAAGCTTTGAATGGTCTCGGGCCTGAATAAATCTCAGTTTTACTTGTGGAAGATGAAAAACCTCCAGACCTCTGAAGTCCTCAGGAAGGTTTACTAAACGTCCTCAGAGTCAGGAGAAACAAGGTGAAGCAGCTCTTAGTTCCTACCTGACCTAACTTCCTGCTGACACACTCACTTCTTATAAATCACAACTCAAAGTGTCATTTTCATTGAGGCTTTCCAAAACAGAAAAGATTGAACTTATTTTACTGGATTTATTTCAAAAAATACTCATTATATATTTTCAGTTTGATCCGGTTCTAAAGTTTAATGTGAACGCCACCTGAACCAAATGAAGGGGTGAACATTCTCGGCTCCGCCCCCATCCAGGTTCAACTATCAAACTTTCATGATTTAAGCGTTTCACATTTATCTCCTCGAGCTGCGAACGAACTTGGAAGTGTTTTATTGTTTTTCAGTTTGGTAGCACAGCAGACAAACATCCGCTACAGAGGAGCAGTGGAGCCACATGGCTGATTCACTCTGCTGTAGTTGTGTGTGTGAGAGCCTTCAGGCCGGACGCTCCAACAGGCTGCTGTACGAAAACGCAAATCTGAGTACGATCTGAGTTAATCTGTAACCCTCGTCGGCAGTTAATCACTTCCTCCAACATAATGACGGTGCCATGCGGCCTCGTCTGTGCTGAGCCTCGACTGGGAGGCATGTGGAGCTCTGCGTGTACCGGCCAGCGTTACCAAGGCGCCATTTATACAAAGACCTCCTTTTTTTTTTTTTTTCTTCCTGACATCACTGCTGCAACATTCACGGACGATTGCATCATGTGCCGAGGAAACGAAAACTCCTCAAGCACCACACCGGGGGCCGAATCCCGTCCTTCGTCAAGTCGCGGCCCGAAGACGCGCCGCGCCGCTTTTTCGATCCCGGCTTCCGTGAAATCTCACAATCAGAAAGGTCAGCGGTCGTTTTCGGTTTATCCAAGGTTCCAAGTTAATCTTTCCACGGCACTAAATCAAACCACGTACGGCGAGTGCTGGTCTGCAGGACCACATGTGGCTCCGAGAGCGGCTGCGGGGTGAGGGGCTTTATTAATGAGATTCTCACTGCTGACACCCCCCCCCCCCCCCTACCGCTGTATAGTGACCAGCACTGTCAGACTCAGTCCACCACTGTCGATGGAGATTACCACTGAGTACGTGTTTTCTGAGGTGTCCCAGATTCCCTGTCTTTGTCTCTGAGGAAGATGTGAGTTTACCCTCCAGCTCTGATTTCCCTCCTGGGATCGTAGAACAAACTCCAGAAGAGACGCTCTGCAGCTTCTCAGCCTCTCCGCTGATATTCCTGCTGAGTGGACTCCAGCGCTGCGACTACATCCTTATGTAACCTCGACGAGGCTGCCGGCGGCGTTCAAACTCCTGGTTGATGGAGTTTCGCTTGGACACGAACCCGACCCCATCTTTGGCTAAGCCCCGCCCCCAAACGTAAACCAGTAGCATTCAACTACCAACCGCCCAAACATTCTCACCTCCGTAGAGACGCATTAAAACTGCTGACACTTTTGCTTTCTGGGCAATTTAACTCATTTAACCCCTTGAGGACCGTTTGTGTTTTATTGTTGCTGACCCAGGATCCCACAGGTTTTCATATTTTTCATTTTATGTTTATCATACGTTGTTTGAAAACTTGCTCTCCCCACAAAATGAATATCATATTAATTCTATGATGAGAGCAAAATGATACGACGCCTGAAGTAATAAGCAATGATACTGTGTAAAAGGCAAGTCAGTAATAGAGCATTTCCTACTATTTGTCAGCTCCAATGTTGGACTTCCGCTCATTTGGTTCATATTAATAATCTATAAAGTAAGGATATCACAACATATTGTCCATCGAGTACTCCAGTCATAGAACAGTCAGCTGACACAACTTAGATATAGGTGTGTGTGTGTGTGTGTGTGTGTGTGTGTGTGTGTGTGTGTGTGTGTGTGTGTGTGTGTGTGTGTGTGTGTGTGTGTGTGTGTGTGTGTGTGTGTGTGTGTGTGTGTATATATAGCGAGTGACAGAGACATATAGATATATAAATGTAGACATAATTTATAGATACATAGACATAGAGATAAATATATAGATAGATAGATAGATAGATAGATAGATAGATAGACAGACAGACAGACAGACAGACAGACAGACAGATAGACAGACAGATAGACAGACAGATAGATAGATAGATAGATAGATAGGTTCCTTTTCCTCTTAAAACGATGTAATACAAAGTCGGCTTGAAAAGGAATTCCAAATTAAATTTACTGATGAGAGTATTTCACAGCTCCAGCAGTCCTGACACTTCAGCTGAACTCATTTACAGACCCGGTCAGTGACACGCTCACACACTGGTGGTGAAAGGATCAAAAAGGAAAAATAACAACAACAACAAAAACTACTTTTACATTCACACACAGGATCTTACCTTCACTTTTACCAGGACATTTCAATATGGTTCAAGCACAGGTTGAACTGTGTAAACTCATGTTATCTTTGTGTGTGTGTGTGTGTGTGTGTGTGTGTGTGTGTGTGTGTGTGTGTGTGCATCACGGAGCTTCCTGTGAGCCCCACAGCTCACATATCACGATGTATTAACCAACACAGCGTCTCAGACTGAATGTGGGACTGTTGACCCAGCTGACTGATTCAGATTGTGACCACATGAATCCACCGGGACGTCACATTTCTGCAGCCGTCGCTGCGTTCACACTTTCCATACACAATCTCCGCCAAAACTCGGAATCTTACCAAATGTATTTGTCTCGTTTTTTAGGGCAAAATGTCTCATCCAAGAACCGAATGCGTGGCTACCATAGCATACCAAATGCAAACTAAAGGGAAAGACGGTCCCACCCCCAATGGTCCTGTAAGATTTGACTGGTTTTTGTAGAGAAGAGACGGGAACCCAGTGACCAGTCGTGTTGTTGACCCTGAAACCTGAGACTGAACCTCCTCAAACTAATCCTGTATGAATTCTAATCTGTTTGGTTTCCGTTGCTCCTCCTTTACAAATGGCCCTATTGTTGGACTTAAAGTGTCTTAAGCGGCTAAATGAAAGCGTTATGACACTTAAGCCATTTTCCACCCGTGGTACACTGACACACATGCATGTAGTTTCTTCCTGAGCTAACAGGGAGCACGCGCTTCCTAAACCTGAGCGGTGACTGAGAGCTGGACGGCCCGGAGCTGAACCAAGTCTGGGCTGATGAACCTGAGAGGAAGAAAGAGCGGAAAACGCTCCCGGATGAGTGATCACTGCAACACAGTGTAAAGGAATAAAAAAAGAACTATACTGTGTGATGAGCCTCTTTCATCCATCCGTATGAAACTTGGGGATTATTTTTGTCTTGATATTTTAGGAGGGTATTTTAGCTGACTTTGCTCCTGGAAGCTGACATTGGCAGGTTTCTGATTTACCGCGGAGCTTGTTGTCGTCTCTTTCCAGCTGTGGCCGGAGAACCGACGAGCCGGCTGATGCTGATGCTGATGCTGATGCTGATGCTGATGCTGATGCTGATGCTGATGCTGACGAAGGTGAGGAGAAACATGGGAGCGGACTTGAGCATTAACAGCCGACTGCAGGGCGCAATCGTGGGGGGAAGGTCTGAAGATTAAAACGACGCAAATGTCATCTTCTCCGTCACGGACGTGGCCCAGATGACGCGGTTAAAGCAGCAGAGCAGCTCCTTTCCAGATCCCAAGGTCGTGAGTTTGAACTCCGCTCATCCATCTTCCAAAAGATGCGTTCAGGAAACGCAAAAGAATTGGAGCCAACACGACATCATCGTTAAACAAGAACACAACTGCAGAGATGCGGCCCTATTTTTGTAATTCTGAAGTAAAAATATCCGTATTGTCAGGAAGCAAAATTCATCCATTCATTGATTTTTTTATTTATTACCAACATGAAGGGACGGACGGACCAAGTGATCCAATACATTGTTTTGAATGGTAAGAACCCACAACTTGTGTGTGTGTGTGTGTGTGTGTGTGTGTGTGTGTGTGTGTGTGTGTGTGTGTGTGTGTGTGTGTGTGTGTGTGTGTGTGTGTGTGTGTGTGTGTGTGTGTGTGTGTGTGTGTGTGTGTGTGTGTGTGTGTGTGTGTGTGTGTGTCCGTCCTGTGTTTTGCAGTTTGTCGAGTCTCAGCTGAAATATCTACGCGGTTCTAAATCACGTCGTCCCGCCGTCTGAATGAGACTAACGTCTCTGCGCCTCATGAAATACAGCGCCTTGCTCAGCAAGGCGCCGGGGGAATGTTTCAGACTCAGAATGGGCGGCTGCAGGAGACCCGGACACTTAAAGCATACCTCCTCCTCAGTTACTGTCCTTCAAAGTTCAGCAGTTTGACCAGAGGAGGCGGAGAGCTGCTTCCTGCCGCTGCATTTTTAGTGCCGGTTGGTCACTTCCCAGCTTCCAAATATTCCTGCGGTCGGGCGAAACTCGCTGGTGAGGTGCTATTAGAGTTTTTGCCAAGTGCTTACAACCAAACAAGGAATGCTTAAACCAAAGCTTCAAAACCAAACCTTCTTGTAACAATACCTGAAACACATTGTGACCTTAAACATGTTTTCTGCTTCGCACTTTGTTTGCAGTTCTTTTTCCCCCCAAGTCACACACAGTTCTACACACAAATACCTTGTTATCACTGGCAGATAAAACCTTTTATTTAAAAAACAGAATCTCACAAAGGAAGACTGAGCGTCAATCAGTCTGCATTAGCTTGCGTGGACTACTCGTACTCGTACTTGGGAAAAAAAGAGTATTGTGTGATGTCATCAGTCTGCAACTGCAACCTGCAGGTAAGCAGAAGAGTGCGAGCGACTTCAGCGGTTTGGAGGTTCTGTAATATTAATGAGCATGATAAAAGTAAAACAGACTGCAAACTAAGTTCTGCCAACTTTATCACCAGTGACATCTGGACCAGCAGAGTTTAGCCTTTATTAGTTTGGATCAGGAGGATTTTTACTCCGAGCTACATGCTACATGCTACATGCTACATGCTAAAGAATTTCAAGGCTCACACACCAGCGATGCAACATGCTAAACATGATTAAAGGGGTCATATGATCCAGCTTTCAAGACTTTCACATGGTCTCATTAGTCCACCTGCCATCAGAATTAAAGCTCAGACAGCCTTTCGGGATGAACTCCTTCATGTGGTGGTTACAGGGTTGTTTAGTCTGGGACAACGTTAGCTTCCATCAGGACAGATCGTCTTCCTGCCCCTCAGTTCCCGTCCCGACCCAGCTGATGATGTCTTCTCGGATGGAGATTACACGACTGCCACCCACATGATGAGGAGGTGAAGTGAAGAGGCCATATTTTCCCTGATGAGGCGTCTGTGAGAACTCCTAATGCGACGTGGCCTTTTAAATGGTAACTAGAGCTACACTCGGTAGAGCGCAGACCTTCGCCAACGCCACATTTGTTGGCGGAACCGAGTTAGCATCGCTAGCATGATAGCCGTTGGTCATATCGATGCTAATTAGCCTCTCAGGTGTGAAACACTGAGCAGGGAGCGTCTCCATGGCAACAGACGCTGATCTCATTGGATCTTCTCCATGGGGTGCCTCTCTATGGGAAATCTTTTGCCGTTTTGGAGGATTTATTTGGTAACGGCTTCGCCGTGGACATCCTAAAATCTGATCAATTGGTCCTTGGATGACGACAAATCATCCCTGAAGATTTCATGTAATTGGGGTGAGTAGTTTTTGCAAATTGTTGGTAAAATACATACATACATACATACATACATACATACATACATACATACATACATACATACATACAAACCATTAAATAAATCAAATAAAGGGATAAACGCAGATGAAAACATAACCTTCCAGGGAAAAAATGGCTTTGGCAAATTCTGTAAAAATCCTTTGACTCTCATGACTTTTATTTATCTCCACGTTACTACTTCTGAAAATGTGTGTTATGCACTCCTCTTATCGGGATTTCAAAGCTCTGGTGCTCTCAGACGAGGCCTCGGACTCTCAAACTGCTCTACTAGTCAAATATGACATAATTAGAATTTGAAAACACTGGACACACTTCCTGTTTACATCTCCACCATTAATCTGGCTCCTTCATGAACAGGCTCGTCTTTCAGAGAAAAACCAGTAAACCTGCTGCACGCTGACCTCAGCGGGATTAGAGGTGCAGATTACCGTGTTGCAGAATCCCAAACACGCCGTGTTTCCCCCCTCGACTTGTTCAGTGTGTGTTACTCTGTGGTAATCCCTGCGGCTCGTGGTAGTAGTCCTCATATGGACACTCTGTCCAGTTGCAGCAGGTGTGGGATACCTGCGAGAGGCTGACAGCAGGTGGACCTGGTCTGGATGTCAAAAAAACAAACTGGACCTAAGGTCCAACCGACACAAGGTCCATCAGTGATTAAACTCATCCGAGTTCACTTCAGGTCATGACACCAACCTGATGAGCATCAGACCAGTAAAACAGAACATAACTCCTTTATTTTAGAGAAAAAAGAAATTCAGATTAAACACATTTTCACAAAACCTGAAAGAGGTGAACCTGCGATACATATCAGACAGAGTCAGATATTTGGTTTGATGGTGACTGCTGCAGCGCCTCAGACCGTAACAGTAAATGCTAACGAATAATGCTACTCGACGCAAACAAGCATGTGCCGAACTACCAGGGTGGCATAGGGTGGCCGACGCCACCCAAAGAGAAAGGCTTCACGTAACACTCGCCTGGTACCAGTAAGACGGGTCTTGGTTCGTCACCCCTGCAGCGATCCGCATGTACGTTTTGACGCGAATGCTCCTAATGCATTAATGTGACGTCGGTCTCACTGTTGTGTTCCGGCTCCCTACAATTAGCAGTTACTTACATTGAAAAGCTGAATATATGGATGGAATATGTGAACTCTACCCAGCAGAGTGGCAACGCAAAGCTTTTATTATCATGTGTGCCGTAATAAAATGAGCTTTTATATGCAATCATTTCCAAACATCATGGTGGAACCAGACAGGAGGGTGAGATTAGCCGTGCGTCTCCGCAGCGGTTCGTGTGCAACAAGGCCACTTTAATGCCGCGCTGCTCTATCGGAGGCTGCTGGCGTGGAGATCTGAGGCCCTGCGCACAATTATTTGAAATAGCAATCTTGCTGAGACTCCATGTGTAAGCACTCAGAGAGGCAGGCCGACTCCTGACCATTAGACCTGACGTCTGCGGTGAGTCCATGCATGGAACAGACGAGAAACGCTCAGCTGAGCTGGAGACGGAGACAGAGAGGAAGCAGTTAGTCCTCCTTGTGTATTTACGGGATAAAAATCTGTAAAAACAGAAGCACCGTGGCTTTTTTTGTTTTATTTTTTTTTTCTGATTTCAGTCGAGAGGTGAAAAAATGTACCGTTTGAAACTGAAGAAAAGAAGAAGGAAAAGAGAATTTTCTGTTTGAGAGCAGCATTATTCTCTTAACTAGATCATTTCAGAGAGTTCAGAGATGACGCTTGTGCTGCTTCACGATACTGCACCAGGACACATGAAGAAAAGAAACAGAGCGGATTCTGTAGCATCGGACAGGATAGAAAAAACCCTGATTTCTACCAAAATGTATTATTTTATCAGGATTATTGTTGGATTAACTCCTGAAACCCATAAATATGTGCCAGTTCATCATTCTTCCTACTCCTTTTCGTTATGTCGAGTCTTTTATTTATTTAATTATCTTGTTTGTGGTTTTTTTGTTTGTTTTGTTTTCATTCCCTCATGTCCGAAATACACTTTATAAATCAAAATGTCACGTATGTGTGACATTAGATTTGCGTTTAACTGTATTTATTTGCATTTTCCAAATGTTAATATTTCATTTTAATATATCTATTTTTGGTATTAATGTGCCTTATATCTAATTTAAGATTATTTTAGTCAGATATTTCTTTATTTTATGTCTGCGTCCTGCACTGCTCTATGTTACAGAACACTGGCAGCTGTCTTGCCGTTTAGTTTATCCACGGCCCCGGAGACGTTCAGCCAAACAAGTTTCCAGGGTTACATATGCATATGAAAACAAAACAACTCAAGAAGAAAATGAATAATCTGAATAACCGTTACGCCGACCTTTGACCTTCATCGACGCCTGCAGCCTAACCTAATCAGTAGAATTAAAGGGCCAAGCGCAGGCGGGCTAATGAAGGCGAGGCTCGCAGCAGAAAACTGTGTGCTTTGCAAAGGTTGAGAGGTGAAGTCATTTAGAAGAGTCTGAGACAGCTATTTATTTGATTCTGTAGTTATCATGTTCCTGCGTCTTAAACGCCTTGTGAAATTCTTTGGGGTTTCCAGGCAGTGCAGTCAGCATGAAGCAGAAAACAATGAAAATTCCCTTTTATAGTTAAGTGCTTCTGGCTGCCGCCTGCGTCCCTCACCACAGAAAGACGCAGGAGCACATAAACACACGCAGTCGTGTTTCCATCTCTTCCAGGTTCAGGATGACGACCCGAAGGTCCCGTTTCACGGCTCGGCTTCGCGGCGTGGAGAGCCGAGGGGCGAGAGCAGCCGGACGGGGTGGAGGCCAGATGAGGTAATGGATTTCCAAATTACAGAAAACCTCAACCCCCCCCCCCCTGCCGACATCCAGTGGAGCACATGCATTTATAACAAACTACCACACAGCTGACTAACAACACGTCTCTGCTCTCGGTTTTACCGAAAATCAGGAAAAAGAAAAAAAGATTTATTTAACTAGAAGTAAAAAAAACTCATACAGAGCACATTATCACAAGTAGAATATCTTCGGTTTTCCCAGTGAACAAGCTGCGTATAAAGATTGTTTGATTCCTTTCTTATAACAATGCTTCTTGGAAATAAATCTTTTTCCCACTGGAAACACTGATTATTTCCCTTTTAAATGGTTTCACATTAGAAACAAACATTTGTTGGTTGCGCCCATGAAAATTTTGCCAAAACTTCTCTGCCAACACCAAACAGCTTTTCTTTTCTCGCACCACCGACGGGCTTTTGTTTCCAGAGGAGGAGGAGGAGGAGGAGGAGGAGGAGGAGGAGGAGGAGGAGGAGGAGAAGGAGGAGGAGGCAGAAAGAAAACCTTCAGCATCCCGACGTTCTGACCCAAAGATCAGAGCTGGAGAACAGCGGCTTCCTCCAACGGTCTGGCCAACGGCAGCTCTGCAGCCACATGTGGCTCTACAACCTCTCTGTAATGGTTCTTTAATGGCTCTACAACCCCTCTGTAATGGGTCTACAGCCCCTCTGTAGTGACTCTACAACCCCTCTGTAATGGTTATCTAATGTCTCTACACCCCCTCTGTAATGGTTCTCTAATGGCTCTACAGCCCCTCTGTAGTCACTCTACAGCCCCTCTATAATGGCTCTACAGCCCCTCTGACTCTACAGCCCCTTCATAGTGACTCTACAGCCCCTTCATAGTGACCCTACAGCCCCTCTGTAATGGCTCTACAGCCACTTCATAGTGACTCTACAGCCCCTTTATAGTGACCCTATAGCCCCTCTGTAATGGCTCAACAGCCCCTTCATAGTGATTCTACAGCACCTTCATAGTGACCCTACAGCCCCTCTGTAATGGCTCTACAGCCCCTTCATAGTGACTCTACAGCCCCTCTGTAATGGCTCAACAGCCCCTTCATAGTGACTCTACAGCCCCTTCATAGTGACCCTACAGCCCCTCTGTAATGGCTCTACAGCCCCTTCACAGTGACCCTACAGCCCCTCTGTAATTGTTCTCCTCTTGGGACAGTAACCAGGATTAAAGCCATAAAAAGAAAAGTCTCAGAGGAAAATAGAACTTTTCACTCAGTAACTTTGACAACCTGTCGCTTTGACATGTGGACAGAAACTATTCAAAAGTCCCGGTGAGGATCTGAAACTGATAAAAAAAAAAAAACTCTTGAAACAGACAGAGAAAGGTGAAACTGTTAAAATAGTTCACCCTCTATTGGATGACTTTTTATTTTATAAGGTAAAATACATGACGTACCACTTCTTGAGAACTATATGCTTCTTAACTACACTAATCCAAGTTGCCCCCCAGAGTCCTGGATGTCCTTTTCCATAGCCTCCCGCTCAGGATGGGACATGTTGGACAAAGGACTGGAGGCTGGAGGAGCAGCTCTAAAGCACAATCGTAAGGTCTGTGAGGGGGTAGGGAAGTGGCTCGGAGCTCATTAAATACCTCCCTTAAATCATGGCGGGGCAGAAGAGAGGTCTAGTGCCTCTGGGGCGGGGGAGTGGGGGGGGGGGCTACAGTGGACTGAGGGGGGCTACAGCAGAATGCAGACAGCGAGAACGGCAAGAAACTACTCAAACTCCTGATGGTGTTTGAGCAGCAGTCAGTTTGGGGGTTGAGGAGGACACAGAGGGCTTGTAGAGATCAGCAGGAGTAGAGAGACATGGGCTTTGGGGCAAATCGACTCTGGCCACAGAAGGATTGATCGCTTGTTTCCACTTCACATGGCCTGACTGTGGCGGGGTTCAAACTTACAGGATTTGGAAGGGAAGGTCACGGGAGGAGAGCCACACCTTCTGCTTGGCTTGGTAGGTAGGTACGAGATTCCTGTGGCGACCCGCCAGGCGTTTGTTGCAGGCGGCAGAATAGAGGAGAGCAGCATGTATGAGGGAGTCATGAGCACATGGAACCTGGAGCAACTGGCTACTCTAGGATGTAGGGTGGCAAAGCAGCCTTCAGATCCTGATTTGCCCGCTCTGGGTGCCCATTGCTCCTGAGGGTGGTATCCAGACAAAAGACTACATAAGGTCCCCAGCTTTCCATCTGAACTTTGAGCCGTGGTCGAACGTATCCCAACGTATTCTATGGTGCCGACAAACATACTAGACCGTGAGATCAGCAGTCTCTGTGGCAGGAGGTAGTTTGGGTAGAGGGGCAAAATGCACAGCCTTGGCGAAATGGTCAACGGTGGTCAGTATGACAGTGGAGGCAGAATGTCCACAGCTCGTATGTAGGACCATGGACAGTTTCAAATTAAATCTCCCTAGAAATAAAGAGCATTGATACGTTTGGCTGAGCAGCAATAGAGAGGTTGTTATGGTCAGTCCAGACGACAGAGGGTCTCCACTACACCACAGGGGAGCAACTCCTGATTTCCAACATTGTAGTTGTGCTCATCAGGCAAGAGGCATCGAGAGGAGGAGGAAAAATTTAAAAAACAGAAAACTGTTCCCATCCTTTACTCGCTTTACCTAAATCCAGTCGGATCATAAAGGTGTGTGTCGGTGTGTGTCGGTGTGTGTCGGTGTGTGTTGGTGTGTGTCGGTGTGTGTCGGTGTGTGTCGGTGTGTGTGTGTCGGTGTGTGTCGGTGTGTGTCGGTGTGTGTCGGTGTGTTGTCAGCGTCTCCCTCTGTAGTTTGCTGTGAGACTGACCGAAGGCGGAAAACACCTCCGTACAAACTCCAGACTCCTGATTACAGTTCTGGATGATTACAGGGGTCGCCATAGTAAATGTCAGGCTTCACCTCGGCCGCCTCGCCACACACACACCGGCTGCAGGGGCGTCGTCTGAGAGAAAACTGTGCATCCGAGGCCTCGCTCCGACCACGCTGCAGGTACTTCAAACCGGAGAGACGGAGGAGGCAGGAAGAGCTGAAATCTGCCGTCTTAGAAAGTCGTGTTCACAGTTTGCTTCCACTTCTGCTGGCCTTGACTTGAACAATGAGCCAGTTTTAAAACAAAATCTGGACAGAAACAAAAAAAATAATAATACATTTATGCTTGTTTATCCTTTTTATACCAATGAGAAATAAAAAAAAGATGAAAAAGCAAGATGTGGCACCACATCAGATAACAAGCGAATTCCCACAGCTTTCTAATTATGTTTGAAAATAATTGTAAAATCTTGAAATTCTAGTTACCACATTTCAAAGAAGACAAGCAAGAAGAAAAAAAAAAAGCCTGGAGGAGATATAAGTCTTTGCCTCACATGGTTCCACTTTACGGGCTTGAAGAGAAACAAACAAATTGCACCTCATTTGGTTAGGCTGGGTATTTTTAACTGCTTTTGGCTGGCGAAGCCGCAACACAATCAATTGCATGCTAGAGAACAGCACTGACTCGACAGAAAACACACACACGCACACACACACACACACATACACACACACACACACACACACACACACACACACACACACACACACACACGCATCCTGTACAGTATCCAGACGCTTCACAAAGAAAGTTGCTGCTTTCTCCGCTCATGGCCTGGCTTGACTCTCCCTAACGGGACTGAGTCAGCAAATTGCTCCGGCAGTAAAGCGGCTGGACTACATGGATGCTGTTTGTTGAGGAGTTAAACTGAATGACCAACTTTCCCTTTTTGTAAGACGTGTGTTTGGTGAAGCCGTCGCAGTCCTTTAGGTCAAAGTCATTTTTGAGAAAAAAGCATGTGTGTGTGGGTGTGTGTGTGTGTGTGTGTGTGTGTGTGTGTGTGTGTGTGTGTGTGTGTGAAGTCTCTCCAGCGTTTCACTCCTCCTTGTGAAAGAGTGTGTGTGGGCTTCCATTGGGGTCTTTGAAGACTTGAAAGGAGCTTTCATATGGACCGGACTGGACCGGACTGGACCTCCAGAGCACAGCGAAGGTTCTCTGCCGGTAGAACGGATCAAACAAGATGGCTGTGGCCCTGACTCGCTTTTTTTTTTCTTTTCTTTGTTTTGTTTGAACTTGAGTAGGAGGGAAGGAATCTGAACCTTGTTATACCATTTATTAAAAAAAAACAGAAAAAAAAAAGAGCAAGTAAAAAGTGAACTGGAACACTTTCAGCGGGACAGTGTGTTCCAGGTGTCTCTCCGGGTACCCCCACAAGCCCAACACTTACTGAAAATCACCTGCAGGTGTGTTAATGGTTGCCTGAACGCTGAGTCAGCGCTTGTTCAGACAATCCTGTTGTTTCTGCATGTGCTGAATAAAGAAACAGGACTGTGGTGGACTGTGGTGGACCAAGATGGACTGTGGTGGACTGTGATGGACTGTGGAGGACTGTGGTGGACCAAGATGTACTGTGGTGGACTGTGGTGGACTGTGGAGGACTAAGATGGACTGTGGTGGACTGTGGTGGACTATGATGGACTATGATGGACCGGTGACCTTCCCTCTTCCCTCTTCCCCCAGCTATTAAATTCAGAATTAGAAAATATGGTTGACAGCGTTGGAGTTTTCTGCTGTTATTTGCCTTAATGTTTTTTGTTATAATAAAAAAAAAAAAAAACCTTGAAATCATTTTTAACCACTTGGAAAAAAACTACATCCCACACTTGACTGTGGTTTGCAGATTTCCTTCTGCTCTTAATGGGCTCCAGCCTCTTTATTGACTGGCTTTTATTTTGAAATGGATTGTTTTAAACTCACCTGCTCTATATTTTAGTACTGTTACTTTTAAAACTTTTCAAACAACTGTAAGTGTAATAATTGTATTTAGCAGGACAAAGACAGCTCTCGTGGACAGAGCATGCTGTGGGACACAGAGGGAGTCCCTCCTGATGTTCACACTCCCACAGAGAGGCCGAGGTCTTTGAGTGCACATCCCTCTGTTACATGGTTACATCCACATTCCCCACCAACACTCCAATCGAGCTCTGTCTTCACTGCTAACGCTCATTCATCCTGCTGACTCATCGCTCTGAGAGGAGGGAATGGTCACTCAGCGATAGAAAACTTGTGATGAGAAATCGGAACGTTGTTCTGTCTCATTTCGCACAAAGGAGATAAATTATCATCGTGTTTTTCTTGGATGCTCAAAGAATCAGCTCCACTCACGTCCTTGATGAGCAAGTGTTTTGCTCAAGAGCACCATGTGGAGAGTTGGGTGGTAAGAATCGTGTTCTAGCTCCGAACCTGCCGATTTCCATCTCGACTCTCGGAGCAGTCATCCATCATGTGTAATCTGGTATGAACAAACAACCAACCCACAAACCAACCAATAAATCAGAATCGCCCAACAACCAACCAAGCGACGACCGACCGACCGACCGAACAATCAACCAATCAACCAATCAACCAACCACCCAAAAACAACTCACCTACACAACCAAACAAACAAAATAACAAGCAAATAAACAAACAAATAAAAGCCTTCCCATCCATTCCACCAACCAACAAATCAACCAATAAATCAGACCCACCCAACAACCATCCAACCAATGACCGACTGAACGATCGACCAACCAACCAACCAACAACCGCCCAACTACCCACCAACCGACCCACCTATCAACCAACCCACCAACCAACCAACAACCGCCCAACTACCCACCAACCGACCCACCTATCAACCAGCCCACCAACCAACCAACAACCGCCCAACTACCCACCAACCGACCCACCTATCAACCAACCCACCAACCAACCAACAACCACCCAACTACCCACCAACCAACCAACAACCGCCAAACTACCCACCAACCAACCAACCAATCAAACCAACCGACTACCCACCAACCAACCAACCTGCCAACCAATTAACCATGCAACCAATCCACTGATCCAACCTTCCACCAACCGACCAACCGACCAACTGACCCACTGACCGTGTTACATCCTCCATACCATTGAAGATAAATATTCTTGGCCTGAACTGTCGTGCTTGAGATGTTTTATGAGTCCTGACCTGTTGAACAACAAGGACAACCAGCTTCTTTAGAGAATGAAACTGAATGTGTGTGGGTTCAATTCTCTGCTGCAATCAAAGCTGATCAACTGGTGAGTGTGAGTGGAACAAACTGGTAAGAGTACAGGCATTCAGACAGATACTCTCAGAAGAGTGTAAAAGGGTATCGCAGCAATGCAACATTAGCATGTAGATACGAAACATTCCTATTGTTGTTCCGAGCATCGACTCAAGACCCGAGCACGACACCAAGTGACTCCTCTCCCTCCCCACTCCCAGAAGAGACCAGGGCCACGACCCACTGCACGCTGAATGGATTACTGACAGCTGATGGGCCGTTACCTTACGTCAGTGGACACGCTTTTCCTGTCTGCAAGCAAACTGTGCCATAGTTCAGGTCTCTCACAGATCTCAGATCAACTGCATACGCAGTGAAGATCTGCATATACGTCACTGATCGAAATGTGATTGTTGTGAAAATTTGCTTGGTTACAATTAAAAATCTCTGTTACTCATTCTTTGCTTTGATAAGCTTTTTTTTTTTCAGCGTTCCAAAGATTAAATTGGCCTCATAGTGCTTATCTGGAGTCTACCAACGCCCTGTCAACATGATTTTTCTGTTTTTGTTTCAAAAAAGTTGCATGAGCAGTTGCCAGTATTTTAATAATGTTCACTGTGTACATGAACGTCTGAGAAATACTGGCAATGCTGTAATTTTTCATGCCAGGCCACACGTTCATAAAGTCACCTCACACAGTGAGAACAGCAGGACGTAAAGCTGTCAGATCCTTTTCTCAGGCTTTCTTCATGGTTCAGTATTTCCATATATGCAGACGACGGTCTACTAAATGATAGGAAATCTTTCACTTTGTTGGAGAACAAACCATTTGAGTGTTAATGCTCATCTACTCAGAAACATTATTTAATACCACTGAAGTGTTAGTAGTTGTGAGAAGTTGCGTTTTCCTTGTTCAGGTAGGTGTTCTTCTTCTTCTTCAGGGTTTAATGGCAGGTTGCATCCATTAAGTTGCATTATCGCCATCTGCTGGTTCTATCACTCTACATTGTTTCCCACCGCTCTCTTCATCCCTGATGACTGTTTCCCTTCTTCTTCACTCGGGTTCTATGGCAATTGGCTTCCATGAAGTTGCACTATCGCCATCTGCTGGTTCCAGCTAGTCCATATCATTCCCACCTCTCAAAAATAAAAAGAAAGAAAGAAAGAAAGAAAGAAAGAAAGAAAGAAAGAAAGAAAGAAAGAAAGAAAGAAAAGCAAGGCTGTTATTCTGCACACAAACACTCCATAGACAATAAGTTAACCATTTTCACCACCACGAGCTGTAATAGCTTCATCCCAGTTTTTTTTTTCCGTTTCCTTCATCAGCTCATGCAGGAATGTCTTTGCGTCTCCATCACTGCGTCTCCTGGACGGGCTGCTGTCCTTTGCTTGATCCAGAAGTGTTTTGTTGGCACGGACAGAGATGAGTAACTGGGCTGAGCCACAGGAATCACAGCTAATCAGGACGCGTCGCCTCCTTTGTGGTGTCGTGTCCCCAGCAGGTCCCTGGGGGACAAATCACCTTCGTCCACTGACCGTTTCCTCCACGCTCACAAGAACCAGTGAGGTTTGATGCTATTTACTGTTGATCTGGAAAATCGTTTCTCAATATATAGATATAGATATAGATATATATAGATATATATATAGATAGATAGATAGATAGATAGATAGATAGATAGATAGATAGATAGATAGATAGATAGATAGATAGATAGATAGATAGATAGATAGATAGATAGATAGATAGATAGATAGATAGATAGATAGATATATAGATATAGATATAGATATAGATATAGATATAGATATAGATAGATATATAGATATAGATAGATATATAGATATATAGATATATAGATATATACACACACACACATTAATGGACAATCATATACAAATTAAAGACAAATTGTAAATGTGCCAGATTATAGCAAAACTGTACATTTACATCTGTAGTGCCGAGGCAGGTCACACAAGCACTACAGTGTATAAAGAAATACAAAACATAGTATAAAAACTATACAAATTACATTTAGGTAAAATGAGCGCAGGACTGATTTGCTTTAAAATGATGTTTGAATTGTTTTTTGAAAGAAATGTCAGGCGGGCATCATGTCTGTCGGCAGGCGGATCCAAAACTGAGCTCCTCTTATGGAAATATTGTTTTAAGTTAAGTTGAGACTTAAGTTCGACGACTCGACCGGTGTCCTTTCGTCATTTTCAGCGAAAAGCCGATTTCATGTTTGCAGTTTTAACAGCCACCAGAAAAAAAGATTGAAGAACGGTCGATGTATGGCCGTCAGTCGAGAGTTGGGTTTCTTCTGATGTTTTATTCTGCACGAATCCAAACTGTTCTATGTGTTTTTTGTCTGTGACGCTGAGATTCTACACGAAAGAGCTCAAATCGCCTCGAGTGTCTGCTTCTCCTTGGACCGATTGTGACACCGGAGCTTTGTCCATCGTGTGAAAGGAACAAAGTCGGGTTGTTGTTTTTTTTTTTTCACAAGTCAAACTGTTGCCGTGAACAAACGGACGGATCACATCACGGATTACACACTCGCTTTGTAATGGTGCAACAATATTTAATTAAGGTTAGAACATCAAGTCACGTCCCGGGCTGCCAAAAATCATTTTAGAGTTGATGTACAAACACGGCTTAACCTTATCTGTTGAGTTTGTGTTTCTTTGGAGTAGGTCATTGTTTTTGTTTCCCCGAGCTGTTTTTAACCGGCCATGACTCAGAGTCAAACTCCAATAGAATCAATTATTCCTTTGGAGGAAACGATCGGCCGCTGGGCGATACTTCGCAATCTGCACTGCGGATCGTCTTTCGGCTGTTTTCTGCTGGTGGTTTTTCCGACAGCAGAATTTCAGGTTCCAGTCTCCTTTATGTCCTTCCTCGCTGATCTTCCTCTTCTCCTCTTCATCCTCAGCTTCCTTCCTCCATGTCCTCGGTTCTCCTCTCTTGTTTACTCTCATCAGTTTCTCATCATCGGTGCTCCTTCTCTCTCACCACCACATCTTTATCGTCATCTTTTTCTCCTCTCCTCGTGTCCAGCCTCTCCCACGACGCTTCATCTGTGTGCACAGTGCACATTTCACGACTGTTTCCTGTTTTATTTTGAAGTCTCATGCTGTCTCTCATTACAGGCTCCATGATTTCCCCCTCCTCGTTTCCGATTGCTGATCCTGATGTCTTTTACCTGAGTGGGTGATTGTCTGCACCTGGTGACTTCTATAACAAGCCTCTGCATTTTCACTTGAAACCACAAAAAAAAAAAAAAAGAAGAATAAAAGTGTCAGGGTCACTTCCTGTCAGGGTCACTTCCTGTCCCTGAGCTCAGCTTTCAGTGAGGGAAACGAAGTCAGCATGATGTGAAGATTAGAAAGAAGACAGTGAATGTAAATGTTGAGTAAATGTTTTTTCTTCATGTAGCACGAAGAAGTGAATCCAAACTCCGCCCAGTTTCTGGTTTTCCATACGCAATCTTCATCGTGTCTTTTTAGGCAAGTAATACTTTGATAAATCCTGCCGTTTATATTTTGGGAGAAATGTGTTTTATGTATATGTGGAGCATTCACAAATCACAGGAAGAGATTTTGCAAACCGGATGTGATGCGCAACCCGGAAGTGACGCTGTAAAAACAGGAAGTGACTTTTTATAAACAGGAAGTGCCCCTGTGCCATGTGTCTGGTGCAAATGTTTGTAGCCACTGGTGTTTGGATCGCTCTCCAACTCTTTTCGTTGTGCTTCTCCCATGCAAAGGCAGTTTCTGTGAGTACAATGGATTTCTTTATGGGCTTCTAGAATTCTGTTTGTTTGTTTTCACACAGTTTGTTTGTTTTGTATTGTTTTTCTAGATTCACAAAATATTAAGTATCCAAATAAATTCCATGCGCCTGAGCGTCCTGAGTCGTTGGGGAAAATGTTCAGCTGCTTGGAAAGATAACCCACGACAAATCCCGTCGGCTGCTTGAGGAGCAGTTAAACGCAGAACACCGTTCTGCACTAGTTTTCTGGTTGTTTTGTTGGTCACCAACAAGGCTCTGGTCACAGCTCTCCGTGTTCCCTCCCTCTTTCCTCGGACATGAAAGGACTTTTCATAGACACAAGTTGGAATCATTCCAAGCGAAGTCGTCCGGTCACCAGCATTTCCTCGGAAGTCCTTTCGGCCAACAAGGCTGCTGGGAGAGTGAACCGCTTGACTCTCGCCTCACAGGGGGCCGTGCTTGAAACGTCCCCTGGGGATTGCTGGCCTCCAGATTGACCGCAAATCGAGGGAGGAGAGATGAGTCGACGAGCGCCGAGGGCCCGCAACATTTTTCCATTTCCGTAAGCTTCATTTATGGTGTTTGTGTCGGCAGCTTGATTTTGATTGACCGAACATCTGATTGACGGGCTCATGTTCTGGTAGTGAAATGAGGTTTAGTGGATTCACAGAAAATGTGCAGCATGCATCAAAAATAAATGAGAAGAGTGCATAAATTTGTGCAACAAAAACAGAAAAGTCACACCAATATTTAACATTTCCAGTTCAGGCAGGTTTGATGGCCTTTCCAAAAAAAATTGTTTGAACTTTTCAACAATTTTTGACCGTTTTAACAGCAAACTTCACCAATATCAAACTTTAGTCGTAGTTTTATCTTGGTGATTGAGTTTTATTTGTTTTAGGCAATTTTAACAGATTATTTTTCACTGTGTGCTTCAAGCCGTTTGAGATTCTTTTGAATGAAAAGTGCTTTATAAACAAAATGGATTATTATTATTGCCATTTTATCTCTTCATTTGTTCGCTGTTTCCAGCAGTCTGATCAGTTTTAGATCTTCAGCTTCACTTTTCAGTTCAGTTTCTCTCACATTTCAAACTTTCAAAACCTCTGAAACTTTATATTCCTCTGAGAATTTTCTTTATTTGGATTTAATCCTGGTTTTCTTACCAAGAGGATACTTGACTCAACATTTGTCAACATTTTCTTGACTTACTAAACATTTCTACCTCCAACTGGGAGGTAAAAAGGCTTTTAGATGGTAAATCTGGGTTGGAAATAAAATGTTCATGTCCTTTGTAATTGACTGGAAGCTTCATGGAGCCACTGCAGAGGGGCTGTAGAGCCACGAGGAGTACCAGCTGAACAAATCGGACTGGAAAAGTACAGACACCAGAGGAAGTGAAGCCTGGAGAAACATAAAGAGACAGCGGCGCTTAAAATAAAACGGGAAACATAAACAATGAAGACGCAGGCAGAAAATGCAAAACACTGAACCTGAATCAAATACGAGGATTGACTTTAACAATCTAGAATTAACATTAATAGTTTAGTAGATCAGATCAACTCTATTGCCGGGTCTGATTGCATTGGCTAACAAAAGTTTATTTATTTATTGGAATGTTATGTAATGGATGGAAACAAGGACCAATCGCTTAGATTTTGGCACGTTCACCGTTTCGAACAAATAAGAATAAAATATCCGTACCAAGCGGACGAGAGGCAGTTCATGGAGGCGCTCTGAGTTGGAGTGGCTGCTGGAGATGCATGAGCGTTTAAACGAAAAGAGGGAAAACAAAAATGCAGCTGAACATTTTGT
This sequence comes from Lipophrys pholis, assembly GCF_963383615.2. Lineage (NCBI taxonomy): Eukaryota > Metazoa > Chordata > Actinopteri > Blenniiformes > Blenniidae > Lipophrys > Lipophrys pholis. Next base: position 23,095,356 of record NC_137649.1, read on the forward strand.
CAAACGTGCAGGATGACGTTGTAAAACAAGGATTTGTGTTTCACAACAATGTGACTTGTTTGTTTTACTGTTGGTCTGGAGACAAGTAGTTCTGTCAAATGCATTTTTGGATGATTTTTAAATGAAACGCATAAATAAATCATTATTATTCCCATTTTAATGCTTTTTTAATCACTGGTTTTCAGCCATTTTATCTCCTTTTAGTTTGCTGTTTCCAGCAGTATGATCAGTTTTAGATCTTCAACTTGTTAGTGTGGTGTGAACGTAACGGGTTTGGGCTGGGTTTCCTTCGCCCACGCCCAGACCTGCCCACTGCGAGGTGACGGTGCTCACCACCGTCTCGCTCTCATTTCCAGCAGAACCGTTCTACAACACCGTGAAGTTTGAGACCATGTAAATGAGAACTGGATGCAGAGATCTGCAGTGAAGCAGCACATAGGAAAAGGCCACATGTGTGAAGGAAAAAAAAAACACTTTCATTTGATTTCATATGAATCCATCAGATAAACTCGTGGAAAGAAACGCTGACTCGTCTCTGTCGGCTAATTTCAGCGAATGTGAAACAATATAAGAACTTCGGTTATGTTTCATTCAGCTTCTGCTCGTCGTCTTCATGATTAGTCTTCCTGCACTAAAGTATTTTCTCGGGATGCACCGGTACCAGTACCACTTTTGGGTTCGATGCTGCACTTAAAGGATAAAACCCGTCGAGTACAACGTGACGTCACGGAGATTCTTTGATATTAATGAGAATAACAGAAGTAAAACTGACGATGCTCCATGCTGAAGCCTTGGAGGCTGATGGAGGCTGATGGAGACTGTTGGAGGCTGTGCTGAGGCTGATGGAGGCTGTGCTGAGGCGGCTCAGGACAACACATATCCTTTGCGTATTGTTCGCACATGGAGTACAAATCAGGCTTTATGGTCTTCAATGAGTACTCCTGTCAGTACTCTGTCTCGGCAGTAGCTAAAGGTTAGTACTCCTACTTGTACTGATCCTTTAAAAAAAAAAAAAAGTAGCATCAGTGCTCACCTAGTATTTTCATTTTCTATTAGTATGATTTTTTATTTTTTTTTAAATGCAGTTGAGTTCCTCATAAACGTGTCTTTGTTAGTTTTTTTTTCATATGAAACTCGTCCTGCTTCTGGGACGAAGGAAAACATCATTTTGTTTGTTGTCTTTGGTTTTATTGGAATCTCCAGCAGCGAAGTCCTTGGTCTTTTGTCAGATTTGGGGAGAATTTAACAAACGTTCAGGCCTTACGGACTAAGCTTAGTGGATGTTTTGTAATATTCCAATAAATATGAGGCAGAGACTCTCAATGTGCGACCGTCAGCTGTTTTCGACCCGCTTCAGACTTGACGCACTTGAAAAACGGATCTTCGGCTGTTTGTTAGCAGAGTCTCAACTTTAAGTACAGCCCCAGAGGCTGCAGAAGATGATTGTAATTATCCCAAATGATTTAAGTACCACTTAGGACTGCAGAGTACAGACGTGGCCACAACAGAAGCAAGTGAGAATGTCAAACGAGAAATATTATTTACCGTGCGACCTCAGCTGCGAGACGCGCACTAAAAGGGGGTTTGCTGTTTGCACTGGAGGTAATTACGGCTCTCGGGTCGGATAATGAGACAGCACGGGGCTGATTACACTGTCTCACTGCTGACTGAAAGGAGATAAACAAGAGGGAAGACTCACTCCTCTGAACACTTGCATGTGCAAAAAAAAAACTCTTCGGTTTTATTGCGTTTTTAACCCGTCGTGACGGCGATTCTCCACAGATCCTGTAATATATCTCTGGAATCACATCCCAGCTCCTGCGATCTAATGAGACGGGCGGCTTCACATTCAAACGAAACCGACAGAGAAAAAAAAAAATACCTGTAAAGAAGAAAGCACGACTTGAAATGAGCGGCTGCACAACAACTCCAATTAAAACTGGGGAACATTTGAGTGAATAACACTTAAAACGTGCAGATGTCAGCAGTCCTCAGAGGCCTGAAGCCCCGCCTCACTACAATCACATCCTGGACGTCTAGGACCTTTCTCAGACTGAATGAGACAAATCCTCTTTTCTCAGTCTCATCTCTGACCTCTGACCTGCGGTTATGCTTTTGTCCGTTTATTAATTTTTATCTTATTTTCAGCGGTTTGGAGATTCTTTAATACGCGTAGTATAGTGCGTAGCGTCTATCTACACACTATACTACGCTCTGTGTACTGCAGACCGAGGGACAGAGTTCATTGTGTGCCGCCACAACGCTCCAGCTACATGAAGCATCTGTGTTCAAGGTGACGGCAGAGGTCCAGGAAATTGTGTTTTGCTTTTTTTTTTAGGTTTGAATTGCTAATGGCTTCCAGGACTTCCTGCAGACACTCCTCTGTATCATTACTTTGGTTGGCGTTTGCTCGGTTCATGATCCAGGTCAGTCTGATCCGCCATACAGTGACATTCTGGATATCAGTGGATTTGCATCACCCGTACACGGTCCAATCCCAGTTTGCCGCTATAATCTGTGTCATTTTGTTATTGCTGATAGAAAAACCACAGCCAGGATCTCTTCTGATGAATCGCGCAGCACGGAGGCTTTTCCACGTCTGGATGTGTTTGTTAACCGTTTCACAATCGTGTCCAATGTTTCTTGATGTCCTTCAGTCCGTTTGGTTAGATTAGATGTTCATTTCAGAGCGTGTCTCTTGTGAGTCTTTGTTTTCAAACAGACTTTGGTCCTGCAGAAGAACGTTATATCGGGAGGTGATAACCGAGAAACCGTCAGCGTTCTCCGCTCTGGAACACTGAGCGCTGTATCACCGCCTCGAGGCTCGGGACGCTCTGCACCTCTCTGGGTTCATTTTGTTTCCTCTGCAGAAACGTCACAGCCCACGTAGATTTGGAGATCTGTAGGCCTGTCGGGGGCGCTGTCGCCTGAAAGAAACCCTGACCAGAGAGGAAGTAAAGAAGAAACACGGCTCATTGATTGGTCCGGACCGAAAGAGGAAGTCCCGCCGCTTTAGCCCGTGGATATAAAGTCTTCAGACCAGACTTCAATGAGAGTCTTCCTCTTTACTACCCAGAATGCATTGCCCATTGTTCTTTTACCCGCCTGCTATACAGATCGTCTGTAAAGGAACCAAGACCGAGGTCAAGGGGACCAGAGATCTCTTGTTCGCTCCGGTTCAGAGTTGGTGGGCGTGTTCTCGTCCCCCAAACGAGACGGTGTCTCCTTGATCCAGATCAAACGGGGGACTGTGAACGCACCCCAAGACACTTTGCAAAACATGTCCAATGATGATTTCTGTGTCTGATTGGACACAGGTTTGATTCTGAGCTGTGAATCTTTAAGATGTGATGCTAGTTTAACAGATGTGACCGGTGGGTGTGAGCAGATGTGTCTGAAACAGGAAGGGGGGGGGGGACGGCTCCCAAACGGTCCACTGTTAGCATAGTGTCATGTTCATTCTCGGGTGTTATTGTCGGCACAGAGCGCAGGGGATGGAGCGGAGCTTGGGAACCGCCGACCGGCTTTGTTCTCTGCCATTGTTCATCTTCAGGATGTCCTTCAGGAATGTTACACAGAGGGTCAGAGGAACAAGCTCCACACGGCCGTCTGGAGGCCGGCCAGCGCTGCCCGGTTCAGACGGCCCTGAAAGACCAACAACAACACAGGGCACTTTTGTTCCACTGCTCATGTAATCTGTGTGTGTGTGTTTGTGTACACACACACGATGCTCTTACCTCTTTCCCAGAAAACCCTGACCGTGCCTGTAAGTCAATCCAATTACTTCATAGCACGAGTTACAACGCCGTCATGGACATCGACAGACCAAGTAACTGTGTATCTGGATCAGAACGTTGTCGTATGACGGAGGAATTATCCTGTTGGAAGTCGCTGTAGTAACTCCTCTTGGAGTCCAGTTTGAATGAATGTACTTTAAAATAGCGGGTAAATCACAATGTTAGATTGTACTTGTTGATTGTACTTAAATTAAACATGTTGACTTGCTAGCCCAGTACAACCAGTACCCAATTGTACTCATGAATCAGCCATTTTCTTTTTCTGTGCGTCTTCGTCTGCATTGTTTGTTCTGAGGTGTGTGAAGCCAGGGAGAGAGAGGACAGACTTTCTTCACTTCTGGGGCGTCATTCCAGGTATGGGGGCGATTAGTACCGCTAGAAAACCATTAGAGAGTTAATTTGGCATAATATTGATCTCTTTAAAGAACCTTCAAACCGCTGACATCGTTCGTACTCTCTCGTGTACCTTCAGGCAACGTTTCTGACTGATGACATGATGTAATATACACTTTTATTGCTTGGTTTCACTGCATCCCTACTTTTTTACTTTAAATTTATTATTTGTACTTTCTTCTGCATATATATATATACACATATATATATATATATATATATATATATATAGCCATAACCATAACCAAATCGGGATATATGGATCACACGTTGGCTGTGGTGAACGGCGGAGGTGAGCAGCTGAACCTCATTACCTCTTTGTTTGTGTCATACATGTGAGACACAGCAGGTACGTTACCTGACACCCCAGGCAAGTTCCCCCCAATCCCCCCCCAGCCCTCACTGCCCCCTCGGACAATCTGGTGCCCCGCAGACAGTGTTTAACATGAGCAGGTTCAAACAGCTGGAGTTTCTGTTCTGTTGTTAGAATAGAATGCTTTATTTGTCATTATATGAGTAATTTAAGGAAATTTTAGGTGCCACTCCCTTTGTGCAAAGTACATTTAAAATCCATATATGTTACAGTTTAAAAGAACTCATATGAATAGAAAGTTTAAAAATGTTAAAAGGGCAGTGATTAAACACAGAGATTTTTTAAAAGCCTCCCGAGCAGGACAGCAGTGAGATTAATAACTAATTTTTACCATTGTAAACCCCCCCTACACACACACACACACACACACACGTACAAAACAAGTCGGAGGAGCCTGATGAGACACTATCTGTGAAATACAGTTTATTTTATTATTATTCATTCATTTCAGGCATTTGACATTTCAAACAAGTTGGCAATCTCGACGTAGCTATATCTATATATTCCATATACACATACATACATATATCAGATTCCATATTTAAACTCATTGACAACATACAGTATATAAATAAATAAATGAATAAATACTTGATGAAAATAATTTCCGTCAAAATGGATATTTGAGATTACACGCACATTATAAACATACATATTTATCCTATATCTAGTTAAATGCCTGAAAAGGTGGAGGAGGAAGTAAAACTTATCTAATCCTACACCATCGTGATATTATATAATTATCTTTCTGTAATGAAAATATAAGAATATTATCTACTATAGAAGACATAATAAATATATATATATATGCCCATATTCAGAAATACGCTATAAACACATATCCAGTGTCTTTGGTATATTGTGTGAGGACGACCAGGATAAACGTTTTGGGTTTTCACTCCGTCTCTGTGTGTTTGGTGATCTGCTGCTGCTTCAGCTTGAACTTTCATTTTCCAGTTTTTCACTGCACAAGATGCATTTATCTCTAATTCTGTCCATTTCTTCAATACTCATGTTCTATATAACTCTCTTGTTACCCTCTATTTTTTTTCTTTTTCTTGACCATCCATCGTCGCCATTATTTCCTCCCGCAGCTTACTTTATGATTATCTTTGTGTGTATTGCCGACACGTGTTTTTAAATCAATGATACACTTTTAATGTAAATGCTTAAACGTATTCTAACATACATGAATCAAATGCTCACTCATTTATATTCAAAATATTAAAAAAAAAAAAAAATAAAAATTATACCTCATAAAATCCTGACTCTTTGGCACCCCCCCATGGTGCAGGTTGGGAATTACTGCTCTAATGAACAGAAGGAATTCTTCACTCAAGCTGGTCAGCCATGTAGAGGATGCACACGCTCAGTATATTGTTTTGAAACTAACTTTGTGAAAACCTAAAGGAGAGACATTCACTCTTCTTTTCGCAGAGTGACAACGTCGAGCCTCTCGTGACACGGAGTTCTTGCACCGGTCGGTCTGATCAGAAAAGGATTGAGTTCATCAAAAGAAGCGGCGCTTCTTGTGAGGAGATTTCTGTTGCCGCTCGCTCCTGAAGACAATCTGGTTCTAATGGACTCTCCCTTCTATTTATTTGGCTTCACACATCTGCTGGAACAGTGTGTAACAAAGATCAGAGCTGGTTTATTGACAGACGGAGCCATCTGCACGGCCCTGTTATCTCCCCCGAGCTGACGGAGGGGCCTCCGACATGACAATAATAACAGTAAGGTGAATCCTTCCACTTTGAATTGAGCAATGGCGAGCGCCGGCGCCATGCTGCTGCCAGCTGGTGGTGGACATGTAGAGAAGAACAACAGCAGAGCCTCTTCTTTTCCCACCATGTATGGATCCGTATATGAAGTTTGGAGGGGTGAGGCTTTGGTATCGGCGTGTTGACGCACTGCGGAACGAGCAACAACAGTAGAGGGGTCGATCAGGACGGAACTTAAAAGCTTATTTTCCGAATTAAAACAATTGTTGCTCCTAATTTATTCATTTAAGATCAAACTGCTTTAATAAGAGCGAAACAACTGAGGCCCAACCTTCACGACGACGAGTGTCAGCGCTGTGGTAAGTTGTTCTTCTGCTCATGTGCGAGAAACAAACATGGCGACCTCCGTAGTCACATGACTCCCAGACCGTTTTCTAGTTTTATCGTCCACATTGGTACTTTTTAAAGTTGAGATTCGTAGCATCCAATGTCTCATCTTTTCAAGTACTCTCGATCCTGTTAACATTTATAGCATATCGTTCTGTGCACTCATGGATGTGTGGTTTCATTACAAGAAACAGCCAACAGCTCCGCCTTGTGGCCAGTCATGCTAACTACGTCATTTTCGGCGCCCGCTGTGTAAACTTGAAAATCATCCGAAATGAATGATAAGTTGTCAGCCGGAACAAACGCTCGAACTTCAGGAAAACCTCAGCTGTAAAATCAACAATGACTCTGTGCCAATATTTAAATTCTCAAAAGAGAAATTCTCAAGTGGGCGTCACTTCTGATTAAATTGAAACTGGATTTACGATCCAGAAGCTGCTGTCAGGAGAACAGGATGTGACACCAGAACGCTCGGACATGAATCACTCGCACCTACTTCCAATATATGAGCGTACACGACCAAGCCCCTTAAACGACTCATAAAAGCTTTAAAGAAACCGCAGGCGCACTCTGGAGGGCGTCTCTGACTCTTCTGCTCCACGGCGGCAAACAATGCAGGGAAGCAGATAAATGAGCAGAGCGACGGCAGGAAGGATGGGAGAGTTAATGTTCTTCCTCTGCTCTCTCTCTCTCTCCCACAAAAAGAGCCGACAGGGGGCGGGTAGGGGAGGGGCCGATTCTGTTTTCACAGGACACACACACACACACACACACACACACACACACACACAGTGGAAACATCACTCTGCGTATCGTACTGAAATAAGTCCTGAGAGTCGGAGCTTCCAGTTTGTGCGTGTGTGTGTGTGTGTGTGTGTGTGTGTGTGTGTGTGTGTGTGTGTGTTACTTAAACTCCGCTGCCCTCCTCTGGCGTCCGTCCAGTACGCGGGATGCCTTCACACAATGACCAATAAGCCAAACCAGTGGAAAAGCCAACAACGAGCCCAAGACAGGCGCGTCGCACTGATCTGTTGTTTTTTCTCCACAAAATCCTTCCCTCCCAAAGCCTTCCACTGCCATTGGCATCATCGTCCGTCCATCCGTCCGTCACAAACAAAGGGCCTTTCACATTCCGATAGTCCGGGACTTGGTTTACTTGAGAGGGGGCGGAGCCGAGAATCTTCACACCTTCAAATGGTTCCGGTGACGTTCACATTAAACCTTCGAGATCAAACCTCCAGGAAAACGTCCTGCAGTTGCAGCACTGACAAAGATGTAGTTAGCATGCCGAGCCACGGGGGGGCGCTGTTGCTGGTGTTTGGCAATGGAACCACACAGACGTGTGTGCGGAGAACAATACGCTATAAACATGAACAAAATGGAGAGAACCGACCTTCGTATGGACTGATGGGTCGTCGGGTGCCATCAGGGGAGAGTCTCAACCACTGAACTACCAAGATGGACGATAAAACTAAGAAACTTTGCGGATGCAGTGGATCTGAACACGGCTGTCGTGTAAACGGACCCGCCCAACATTGCTTAAACAATGGTAATGTATGGATTTTTACGGGTTATTGAGCTTTGTGTCGTTAATACATGAGGGCGTTGTGTAGATGGGGCCTCGCAGCTCAACGGAAGTGACAAACCGTTAAATATTTAGAGTCGTAACAGATCCTCTTTGGCTCAGCATCTCCGTCTCCATGGTAACCAGTATGTTAGTGTGCGAGAAACAAGGCAGCGGGACCGCAGACCGACGATCATCCTGACTTTTACGTCGGAGTCAGGAGGTTTCCTTTAACAGAGTAAAAATCTGTCTCGTTGTCTTGGACGCTCAAAGTTTGAGAACCAGATTATACATGAATGTTAAAAAAAAAAAAAAAAAAGGGGGGGGGGGGGATTCCTCCATAACGTGTGAATGAAAAACCTCCAACCAAACGAGGGTCTGTGACACCCCCCGCATCAGATCACTCCGCTTGTACGTTGATCGGGGAAACTTCGCCTCGCAGTCAGTCGCTTTCTCAGCAGCCTGCTTCACACCTCTGGTGCAGGAGGCGTGTTATGATTGAGATCAGAAGAATGTGCTGATGGCCAATGGCTCAAAGCTCCACCATAATAACAGCCACATTCCTTCGGGGTTACTGACCAGCAAGAATGCAATTAGCGTCTATTAGAGAGAGCCTAGCGGAGGCCTGTCAGCCCACTGGCATGCTGGAAGCTGCCATCTCAATCCAAACACGCTGAGCCTGGCAGCGACTCCGCAACAGAGCACCGTGATCATGTTAGGTGAGTTTTAAGATGCTTTGTGTTGCAAACACAAACCTGCAGGGAGACGGGAGCTCACATGGTGATCGGGGGGCTTTTTAAAGCTCACCTGGCAGCCACAGCGCCACCTGCTGGAACACCAGCGGCAGGACGGACAGCGTCCACTCTGCTTCACGCTCTGGAGGCCTGACGCATCGACACTCTTCACTCTGCTTCACGCTCTGGAGGCCTGACGCACCAACACTCTTCTCACTCTGCTTCACACTCTGGAGGCCTGACGCACTGACACTCTTCTCACTCTGCTTCACACTCTGGAGGCCTGACGCACCAACACTCTTCTCACTCTGCTTCACGCTCTGGAGGCCTGACGCATCGACACTCTTCACTCTGCTTCACGCTCTGGAGGCCTGACGCACCAACACTCTTCTCACTCTGCTTCACACTCTGGAGGCCTGACGCACTGACACTCTTCTCACTCTGCTTCACACTCTGGAGGCATGACGCATCGACATTCTTCACTCTGCTTCACACTCTGGAGGCCTGACGCACTGACACTCTTCACTCTGCTTCACACTCTGGAGGCCTGACGCACCGACACTCTTCACTCTGCTTCACACTCTGGAGGCCTGACGCACCGACACTCTTCACTCTGCTTCACACTCTGGAGGCCTGACGCACCAACACTCTTCTCACTCTGCTTCACACTCTGGAGGCCTGACGCACTGACACTCTTCTCACTCTGCTTCACACTCTGGAGGCCTGACGCACCGACACTCTTCTCACTCTGCTTCACACTCTGGAGGCCTGACGCACCGACACTCTTCACTCTGCTTCACACTCTGGAGGCCTGACGCACCAACACTCTTCACTCTACTTCACACTCTGGAGGCCTGACGCACCGACACTCTTCACTCTGGAGGCCTGACGCACCGACACTCTTCTCACTCTGCTTCACACTCTGGAGGCCTGACGCACCAACACTCTTCTCACTCTGCTTCACACTCTGGAGGCCTGACGCACCGGCACTCTTCATTCTGCTTCACACTCTGGAGGCCTGACGCACCGGCACTCTTCTCACTCTGCTTCACACTCTGGAGGCCTGACGCACCGGCACTCTTCTCACTCTGCTTCACACTCTGGAGGCCTGACGCACTGACACTCTTCACTCTGCTTCACACTCTGGAGGCCTGACGCACCGGCACTCTTCTCACTCTGCTTCACACTCTGGAGGCCTGACGCACCGGCACTCTTCTCACTCTGCTTCACACTCTGGAGGCCTGACGCACCGACACTCTTCTCACTCTGCTTCACACTCTGGAGGCCTGACGCACCGACACTCTTCACTCTGCTTCACACTCTGGAGGCGCTCAGGTGATCAACTCGTGTTTTTAGCATTTCTTTTTCTGTTTTCCATTTTCAGAATTCCTTTGTGAATCATAATACATAAAAAACAATAAACAAATAATAATAATTTGCTTTGTCAACTATTTCCCAATTAAAAAGATTAAAAAAAACATCGTTGGGTAAATTAAAAACTAATCGTGCTGGCGATGCTAACCTGAAAAAAAAATGTGGCGTTGGTGAAAGTCTGCACTCTACCGAGCGTAGCTCTAGTTATTAAAGTAATGGGATTGCTATCTTGGAGAAGTAATCAATGGTCAGAAACGAATTCCTATTTCCAAGTAAGCTGACTAAACACTGGTTAACAGTTCTTTAAACATCAATCTAAAGACACACACACACACACACACGCACACACACACACACACACACGGTATGGAGTCAGACACAGTAGTGACTGTGACATGCTGCCCAGAGTTGTTAAAGAAATTAGTTAATCTTGCGGTAGGGTCGCTCAGTCAGCTGTGAAGAAGGTCGATGATGATGACGATGATGATGATGAAGATGATGAGGCCACGGGGATTAGCAGCAGAGAGAAGCTTCACGCCACGGGACGCAGATGACAGATAAATACTATCTGGGAAAGTTTCTCAGCCAAAACTGGAAGCAGACTCATGTTGGATTGAAAATATTGACAACAGACTGATTTACTTCAGGTAGTTTTCAAAATGTTACTACTACTATTAGTGTTAGTATTATTTGTTTGTCTCATGTATTATGGGAATCTGTTCTTACATTGTAGGACGACTCGTCCACGGATGAGATTTCCGAATCTTTCTGAGAAAATAAACTTTTACATGTTATTTCTAATTGACATTTTATATATTTTTCATATATCTAGTATATTTCCGTGTATATTTAGTATAGTATCATATGGCTTTGTTTCTCTTCGTTTCCCATTCTCTTAATGGTAAACAAATTGAACAGGTGCATGTCAATACATTTTTTAGGAATTACTTTTGATAAAAATCTCAGTTTGAAGTCTCATATAATCATCCTGAACTTAAAATGAGCAAAAAATATTGGCATAATGTGTAAAATTGGATCAAAATTCACTCAACTTATTATATAACGGCCTCATTCTTCCATATCTCAGCTATGGTGTGAAAATATGGGGAAATAATCATAAAACAAACATTAAAGAATTAGACTCATAACAACAAATCCTCTGTTTGTCTTATCAGAGACGCTAAAAATACACAATATTGTTGACCTGAATACACTAGCATGTTTTTGTGTCGAAAACACTTTGAAATCCTTCAAATCAATAAAGCTGAACAGCTTAGTGGTGGACGAGTTTAGTTCAGTTTGTCCTGTTTATTTGGTCTTTTGTCTTCTTTTTATAAATAAAACTAATATTGTCGAAATGGAAATGGGAGAATGGATTGTTGGAAGCTATTTGTGTACCCCTTGCTGGAGTATAGTGGACCTGCTTCTTCTGTTGCCCTGTCATTTAAATTGTATACCATTACTGAAATTGTAAATAAAAGCAATTATTAAAAAAAAAAAAAACACAGTAAATGACACAAATCAAACAGGAAGAGGGACAAAAGAAATTTAATCAGATTTAGATTTTACTCCTCAAATTTAAGCAGATTTTCCCTCCAAACCTGAGCAATTCTTTAAAGTTTGTACACTAATATTATATCTCCAGGGGACACGATGGGCAGTATTAACCACGTCCGCCACACACACTCAGTTTAAAGTGGAGGACACAGACGAAGGAAGGAAGGAAGGAAGGAAACTCCACTGACCAACTGAACTTCCCTTTTTCAAATTCACAAAACATTAGAGGAACCAAGTGGCTGATGAACTACCAGGGTGTCTTTCTGTTCTGAGACCAGCTGAAACGCTCCTTCATTGTTCCATAGCTGGAAAAAACTCAAACCCGAGTCCGATCTTCAGCCGTCGGTCAAGTTTCCTCTCCGGTACTGAAGCAGCGACTCGGTACGCCGAGTGACGTGACGCGTCTTTGGCTCAAACTCTCCGGTTGTTTCTTGTGAAAACGGCTCGTTAATCCGTGACGCGTCGCACAGAATCTCACGTTCTGACTAATTCTACTGGCTTCTCATACTCGCAGATTTAAAAAAAAAAACAAACAACAAAACAACTATGATCAAGTGTGTGAACACAGGGTGACTCTCACTGTGGCGCTAATCTGGGGAAACAGTTCCGTTAATCCCAGCAATCATCTTTAATGTGTGTGAACAACATTCAGTCTCCGCACTGGAACCTCGCTTTAGAACCTCAAGCTGTTATTTTACTATTTATATTCTACATTCTCACTGAACTAGAACTACGATCGGTAGATTTCACCAAACGCCACATTTCTTTATGGAAGCCAGTTAGCATCGCTAGCGTGATAGCCGTTAGCTCGTACCGATGCTAACTAGCCTGTCAGGTAGCTACATCACCGTGAAACACTGAGCAGGGGGCGTCTCCATGGCAACAGACGCTGATCTCCTCTGATCTCCTCCACGAGGCGCCTCTCTCATCCGCTTTGTATGGGAACATTTTGTTTTTGTTGCAGTTTTGTTTTTTTTGTTTTTTTATTTTGAAACAGTTCGAAGGTTAACATCCCAAAATCTAATAGATTGGTCCTTGGATGACGACAGATATCCCCGAAGATTTCATGCATTCGCCCCAACTTCCGTTGCCAAAGTAAATAAATAAATGCAAAAACGAAAAAAGTCTGAAAAAACTCCACACGTGTTTCATTTTATATTTCCCTCAAAGTGTCGTTGACTACAAACCCTCGTCTCTCAATGAGCTTCATGACGTCGTCACCTGAAATGGTTTTCACCTCGCAGCTCCTCGGGGTTCCTTCCTGGAACTTCTTTTCTTCCGGGACCCTCGCTTGTGTTGTGCAGGAGTCGGGTTGGTTCACAGCTGACTGATCTATTCCACGTTCAGATTATGGCGAGAACCTTTTTTTTTAAAGAGACGCGACTTTAAGACGTGATGGTCAGTCTCAGAGTTCTAGTGGCAGACACATTTCTACATCAACTGTTCAGAGGAGACTGAGAAGACTTTCCTTAACTCTCCTGGATTTGTCCCTGAAGATAGAACCAGAGGATGTAGATTTCCAGAAGGTCTTTCTTGCAGCAGCAGAACAGGACCGAGCTTCACGCGGCAGCTTGGACGGGCAGTTTGACTTCAGTTTAATGAGAGAGATTTCTCTGCCATCTTTGCACTAATTACTTTTCCCAACATCTCGGCTCAGACCGCCAACTTTCTCGCAGCTGTTTCATCAAAAGCTCAGAAACCGTCAAGAATGCAGGACGAGGCATTACACGAAGCCTTTAACAAGCCTGCAGAGAGCAGGCCTGCAGAGAGAGCATGAGAAAAGGTTCGGCGTGACGGAGGCAGCGGCTGACGAGTCTTTACACAACTCAGGACTAATTGTTAATTACCGATTGACTGCAGTCATGAGGGCCTCAGACAGAATGAAGACGTTTGATTGCATATTGCTGCATTCTTGAGGGTTTGGTTGATTTGTATGAGATTCAATTGGAAAACCACAAAAGAAAATACAACCCTTATTCTGAAAATGTGACGACTTAACAGTTAAATGTAAATGTGAACAAAAAAAACCACTTCAGAAAGTCAGATTTCTTTCTCAATAGGAAATATTACCTGGGACAAGGTCTTCTTCTTCTTCTTCTTCTTCTGCTTCTTCTTCCTCTTCTTCCTCTTCTTCTTCTTCTTCCTCTTCTTCTTCTTCTTCCTCTTCCTCTTCTTAAAATTGCATTACCGCCATCTGCTGGTTCTATCAATCTACATTGTTTCCCGCCGCTCTCGTCGTCCCTGATGACAGTTTCCCTTCTTCTTCTTCTCCTGGGTTCAACGGCAGTTGGCATCCGTGAAGTTGCACTACCGCCATCTGCTGGTTCCAGCTCGTCCGTACCATTATCACCGCTCAAAGAAAGAAAGAAAGAAAGATAGTCCAGGGTACAATCAGTCAAATGTTTTTATTTTGGCTCGAGTTTCTGCGACGCCATCTTTGATGTCCCACAAACCCTTGCGGCAGGTTTCACAGTTTGGTGGCTCCAAATTCCAGTTTGTTCGTAAACAAATCGACTTTGTTGTGATCGATTTATGGAAACTGCGGGTTGGAAATGATGGTCTTGTTTTGGTGTTTTGGTTTTATTCTCTGTGCAGAAGTGACTCCTTTTATTGGAAGTATTTAAAAAAAATAAAAGATTTAGAGTAACTTTAAAGGAAGATATTGCAAAACAATCCCACAAATACTTTTCTAACTGAGCCTAATTTACTAAAGGACACATCTCAGCATCACATCAAGTTTGAGATCTTTTTATTGGTTTCCAAAGCTTTTCCTGGTTTGGTCCGACCTACTTCTCAGCGTTGTTGTTCTGCTCTGAACCTTTCGGATCCCTCAGGCCCTTTAATCAAACCGGGGGCTCTAAAGAAAAGCCTACAGTGATGTGTCTTCTTTATTACCACGACCCAGAGCGCTGAGCGAGCCCATACGTGAACGCCCCAACAATGTAAACACATGTTTAAAAAAAAAAAAGAAAAAAAAGAAGCCATTTGTTCACTTGATTTTCTGACTTTAACGGCGCTGCCATGAGAGAGTTAACGGCGGTCTGTCGGCGATGAAAACACTCAGGAGCCCTGCTGAAGCTGTGCAACCTTCTGCAACAAAAGCACAGAGGGCTTTCATTCTGGATGTTCCTGGAAAAACGTGAAAAGCACACTGAGAAGCCCAGTCTTCATACGGCCTCTTCTCAAGAAAAAAACAAAAACACTTTGATAGAGACTGTGCCAAAGCTGGAAAGAAAAGCTCATTTTGCCTCTTCCTCTGAATGGCAAAGCACCCAGAACCCCTCCGAGGTCTCCTCTGGATCCCCGCGCTCTGGTTTATGAAGAGGCAATATGCCGTTAACACTACATGCCTGCTTGGCTTCACGCTGTAATGCCTTTTTTATTCAGACAGCATCCTGAGAAAAAATACTGACTCCCAGTCGTAAAGTAATAAAGTCCGTACAAGCAGAACACATCGACCGGTAACTGGAAATGACCCAGGACTTGTTAAGGCGACGACACGCCGTGGGAGTTTCAGACCAAAGATAACAATCGTGGCAAAATCGTTGATCTTCGCTCCAAATCAGCGGTCCTACGTTGCATGACCAGTGACCAGTGACCAGTGACCAGTGACCAGTGATCAGTGATCAGTGATCAGTGACCAGTGACCAGTGATCAGTGACCAGTGACCAGTGATCAGTGATCAGTGACCAGTGACCAGTGATCAGTGACCAGTGACCAGTGATCCATCCATGGATGAATAGTTGGTTAGATGGACGGATGTTCGGTCATATTAATAACACGTTACTCTAATTTGACCACTTTTTTCGGCAATGAGTAATCTAACATGTTACTATTTCCAAACAAGTAATCAGATTAACGTTGCGTATTGTAGCGTTACTACAGTTATGTTACTACAGTTAAGTTACTATAGTTGCATTAGTATTGTAGCGTAACTATTGTAGCGTTAATATTGTAGCGTAACTATTGTAGCGTTACAATTGTAGCATTAGTATTGTAGCATTACTATTGTAGCGTTAATTGTGGCGTTCCTATTGTAGCGTTACTATTGTAGCGCTACCATTGTAGCATTACTATTGTAGCGCTACTATTGCAGTAAAGTAACTAAGTTACTTTTTAGAGGAGTAACTAGTAATCAGTAATCATATTACTTTTTCGAAGTAACTGTGGCAACACTGCTTGTGACCAAAGACAACCTGAGATAAACTTCCTCTGCTGTCAGAGGGAAGTCGCCTCTTCTCAACCCATAAGTAAAATACAACTTTGTTAAAAGTACTTTTTTTTTGTTTGTTTTTCTCCCCGTCGCTGTATCGCCAGCCTCTCGGTGGAGTAAAACAAAAAAAGAAGTTGTGATTATATGTGTTGTACTGCAGTAGAAGGTGTTGTATGAAGGGGAAGTGCTTCTGCTCCGTATATCGTCTTCCCTCATGGAGAGTAGCTGCTTGTAAAGTCCGCCCACCCCAACACCACTCAGACTGGCATGCTAATTGAAAACAGCACTGTTGCTTCCTGCCATTTTAACTACCACACACACACACACACACACACACACACACACACACACACACACACACGGGTGTAGGCAGTAATAACTTGAAAAAAGTACTGCCGAACAGCATTTTCTGCCTTTTTTTTTTTTTACATGAGTATATACGTACTTTAAAAGTTTATAAAGTGTGTTTGTCTTTGTGTTTAAATCCCTCATAGTGAGATTGACTGGTTTAAGTCAAACCTGGAGCGCCAGAGGATGGAGGAGAAGAAGTGACTGAAACTGAAGAAAACCACAGAGGAATGAAGATGGAGAGAACGTAGAAGGTCTTGGTCACGTATGAGCCGTGTGGGGAGAAGGAAGCTGAGGATGAGGAGGAGGAGAAGAGGAAGATCAGCGAGGGAGGACATGAAGGAGACCAGGTGTGGAAACTGCAAACGGGAAAAGAAGAAGAAGAAGAAGAAGAAGAAGAAGAGAGATTAAAGTTAATTTGCAGTGAAAGTGAGACGATTCAGATGATAATCGGTTTCTGCTGTAAATTAACTTTTAGTTTACAGATAAATGACAACGAGTGTAAACAGCAATTTTCTCTTTGTGAGCTAATACCTGTTTAGAAAACACACACACACACACACACACACACACACACACACACACACACACACACACACACACACACACACACACACACACACACACACACACACACACACACACACACGGGTACAGTCATGTCTCAGATCGTCTTTGTTCTCATGATTTTACAGTTTTCAGTTTCTCTTCATCTCTCGCTCTGTTAGATTTGTCGGTTTGGACTCTTCCTTTATTTGTTTTTTATTCCCCTTTGTTTCAGTTTTTATTACATGTTTATATTTTTTTTTATATATATATTTTGCACAGTCAGCTGTTTGAATTTTCAACTGCTGGCCACAGTAAACAGTAAAAACGAGCCCAGAGGCGTCGTTGTCGTTACAAAGTCCTGAAACTTGTTAACACTTCATAGCGAAGCAACGCCGAAAAGACCAGAGAGACAAATAAGAATAAGAATGAAATTAGTCGGATTTCAACGTTTATTCGGGATTTGAATCATTTTGCTTTTCTGGATTCATCTTTTGACGTCATGATAAAATCAGTATCATCGACACATAAAACTCTTTTAAAGATTAATACTAGTATCATAAAGAAATGGTGTGAGTTGGATGGATGGATGGATGGTTGTATGAATGGATGGATGAATAGTTGGGTGGAAAGATGGATGGATGGATGGATGAATAGTTGGTCTGATTGTTGGATGGATGGATGGATGGATGGATGGATGGATGGATGGATGAATAAATAGTTCAGTGGATGAATAGTTGGTCAGATTGTTGGATGGATGGATGGATGAATAGTTGGTCGGATTATTGGATGGATGGATGGATGGATGAATAGTTGGTCGGATTATTGGATGGATGGATGAATAGTTCAGTGGATGAATAGTTGGTCGGATTGTTGGATGGATGGATGGATGGTTGGGTGGAAAGATGGATGGATGGATGGATGAATAGTTTGTCGGATTGTTGGATGGATGGATGAATAGTTGGGTGGATGAATAGTTGGTCGGATTGTTGGATGGATGGATGGATGGATGGATGAATGAATAGTTCAGTAGATGAATAGTTGGTCGGATTGTTGGATGGATGGATGAATGGATGGATGAATGGATGAATAGTTGGGTGGAAAGATGGATGGATGGATGGATGAATAGTTGGTCGGATTGTTGGATGGATGGATGGATGGATGGATGGATGGATGAATAGTTGAGTGGATGAATAGTTGGTCGGATTGTTGGATGGATGGATGGATGGATGAATGGATGGATGAATGGATGAATAGTTGGGTGGAAAGATGGATGGATGGATGGATGAATAGTTGGTCGGATTGTTGGATGGATGGATGGATGGATGGATGGATGGATGAATAGTTGGTCGGATTGTTGGATGGATGGATGAATGGATGAATAGTTGGTCGGATTGTTGGATGGATGGATTCTGTAGTCACAGTCTGGACACAACAAGAACCACACAGGAAATGACTGGTAGACTTTTAATTCTCAATCCTACAAAAATAAAAATTCCATTAAAATGCGTCGCGGTCCACAAAACACCAAACGTGTTGTTGTTGTTTATAAGAAGTAATCATTTCACCTCTGCTTGTGCTGTAAATGTGACTTTATGTTTCCACTCACCACTTCATTCCTCCGGGTTCCTCACAGTTCTTGGGTTAGTGAACGTTTGTCTGCCAGACGCCAGTTTGTACCAACAACAAATACCATCCATTGTAGTCATATGGCCATTAAAGCACATTTATGAGGTTTTTGCTTCAAAACGCAGTAAACTGATAATTTTGTAGATCTTAGGGCTTTTTAACGGAGAAGAGAAACAATAAGATTATTGGGTCGTATAAAGCCTAAGCGAGTTTATTTGAAATGACACTGGAGAACATGTGAATCTCCGGTGAGCAGAGACGAGCCCCGGCCACCGGACTGCAGCTCGGAGACGTCCAACACAAACAGGCCCCCACTTCCTGCCGCCTGTCTTTTTTCTTTTTTTTTTTTTTTACTGTGTTTTATAATCACATTAGATAATGGTGCTAAATATGCTGGAAAATATTTTTGAACACAGATTGTTTTTTTTCTTTCCATGAAGTGTTAACGGCAGTGAAAATGAAGCATGAAGACTGAACAGCACCTTCTGAGAGGAGCCGGAGTGTGTGGAGTGTGTAGAGTGTGTGGAGTGTGTGGAGTGTGTAGAGTGTGTAGAGTGTGTAGAGTGTGTGTAGAGTGTGTGTAGAGTGTGTGTAGAGTGTGTGTAGAGTGTGTGTAGAGTGTGTGGAGTGTGTGGAGTGTGTATCGAGCGTGTATTGAGCGTATAGAACGTATTGAGCGTTGTTGCAGTGGGAGAGTTGGGTCTCGTCTTAGAGGATGTTTGGTCAAAGGTCAAAGGTCAAAGGTCATGTGCTGCGAACTGATGCCGGGGGAATTCATATATTTAAACAAAATCGTCTTGTTCTGAGCTTTTAGTTCCTCCTTAATGAGTTTGATGCTTCTATTTATTGCATAGTAGACACACACACACACACACACACACACACACACACACACACACACACACACACACACTACTTTCAGCGCTCCCTCGATATTTTTCTCTCTTCTCACAGTGACACGTCGGGAGGGAGTTCACACAGGGGAAAGAGCAGAATACACACAATCTCGATAGAATACACAGAAACCAAATAGAATACACAGTAACCAAATAGAATACACGGGAAGAAAACACAAACTACTCAGTACACATTAAAGCCCCTACAGGTTGTTTATCACCTGATAAACGGTGTAATACGGATTTAATCAGCGAAGTGCAGAAGTACCTATAACACTTTATTTCAGCTACTTGCAGTTAACGAATACACGGTAAATGGATTTCACCTGCATGGCACTTTTCCCCCGTGGATACTGCCAAACATCCTCCGCAGAGAAGCACCGGAGCAGGTAACTATACTTTTACTGCTAATATGTGTACTGATAAGTAACTCCAGGCAACTTTAAGTCCTGTTGAAACTCCTTTATGTACAAGCTGTTTTCTATAGTGAGAAATAAAAAGAACCGCCATGTAAATGTCTGATCATTCCAGGAGCAGCAGAATGATATTGTGATCACGACGAGGCGTCCGGGGCTTTGATCGCCGTGGGAACGCAGGTTTTAGATTGAAAAGCAGGCGAATTATTCGAATACGTGTTTGTTGGAGCTCACAGTGACTTTACATCAGCCGCAAATGATTGTTGGCGTCACCGTGTGATCTGGGAAAATGAGAGTTTATAGTGAGCGAACTGAGCCGGCGGAGCGATTTGCTCTCATTACATGTATTTAATCCTATCATCTGGGCCCTGCCACCACAGAACCTGGGTATTATGACCCGGGTTGGACCGACGTCAGACTGCAGCGCCGGTGCGTTTGCTTTAAGTGGTCAAAGTTTTGAGGGAAGTTGCCGCTTTAATGGAGCGTTTTATTTTTCGTTTGCAGTCGAGGCTGGCCTCAGTTCTCACTGTCAACGACTCGCAGACTCTCTAAGTTAAGAGTTTGTTTACTGCACAGTTGTCTAAGATTTGCATGTTTTCACCACACCAGAGAGGATGTGAGGCACGTTGATGTATAAACACGACCGTGTGTGTGTGTGTGTGTGTGTGTGTGTGTGTGTGTGTGTGTGTGTGTGTGTGTGTGTGTGTGTGTGTGTGTGTGTGTGTGTGTGTGTGTGTGTGTGTGTGTGTGTGTGTGTGTGTGTGTGTGTGTGTGTGTGTGAGATCTGGTGTTCCCTCCTCACAGTTCCCATGGTCTGAAGATCCTGTCATCTCACTCACATACACACACACACACACACACACACACACACACACACACACACACACACACACACACACACACACACACACACACACACACACGTCTTCAGCCGGCCCTGTCACGTCTGCGCTCAGTCGACTTCTTGTAGTTTCCTTCCCTGCAGGATGTTTCTCTGAGGGTTCGACCACCAGGGACCAGAGGAGGAACGGAATACGTGACAAAGATACAAACGCCCTCTGCTGGTTTAAGATGTCACTACAGGACAGTAGGACGTAGGATGTTTCACTGTCAACTTGTAAAACAAGTAAAGATAACCATGGTATGAATGTGGTCATATTCTTATGGTTCTTCCCAAACAATTTATTTATTACGTTCGCCAATGAAAGTTGGGCGGCCAACAGAGTTAAACCCCCGATGACCCTATATAGGGTTTGAGTTCTGATTGGCTGGTTGGAGCAACACACTTTTTTAAACCTGAAATAAGCCAGGGAGAGAGAGGACAGACTGTCCTCACTTCTGGGACGTCAGTCCAGGTTTTGGGATGATTAGTACTGCTGGAGAACCTTCAGGAAGTGAATTCTGCAGAATATGAGCCCATTAATGATTGATGACTTTGCTCCACTGACCACTAGAGGGAGCAGTCCGGGTTGTCGGTGTACCACAGTCTGAGAATCCCGGGACAGACGGTCTCTGTGTCCATATCTGAAATCAAATACGACGAGGTCTGAATGTATTGTCGGTCAGAAGCAGAGTCGGTGATGCAGAGCTGTGTGAGGACGGGTTCATTCGCTCATCTCATGCGACGCTCGCTCGCCGTCCGGTCTGTGGCAAAGCTTCGACAACCCACACACACACATGCAACAGATTTAGAAGGAGTCCGGAATATTTTGTGGTTGTTAATGTCATCGTGTTCTTTATTCCTCCTCCTCAGTTTCTTTTTTTTTTTTTGTGTGTGTTTTTTTTAAACCAGGCTGTTTCATCTGAAACCACGGCTGAACACAGTCGGCCATCAACACTCTGCGACCTTCCAGTGTGGTCTGAAGGTTGGTACATACAAACATTTACATGCCTCTGTGGGAGTCACAATCAGAGAAACATGTTTCAGGAGATCGGACTGATAAACTTTCTCAGTCCGACTGGATCGGGGTCAACCAGAGGCCTGTGTGTGTGTGTGTGTGTGTGTGTGTGTGTGTGTGTGTGTGTGTGTGTGTGTGTGTGTGTGTGTGTGTGTGTGTGTGTGTGTGTGTGTGTGTGTGTGTGTGTGTGTGTGTGTGTGTGTGTGTGTGTGTGTGTGTGTGTGTGTGTGTGTGTGTGACGGATTTTAACCTGCCGCCACGCTGTCATTGAAACTCCATCATTCCAGCAGCTGAAGTGTTTTTATTTGTGCTCGTTAAAAAGCTCCTAGATTTAACAAAAGTACCAAAATATAATGTTCCTATTGCTGGAAATGTAGAAAGACCGTGTCGGATCAGTGGTGATGACGTTGGCCGCTGCTGCATCAACTCATTAAACTGGTCCGCGTCCATATGGAGTAAAAGTTTGAAGCCATTGATCGTCCATCCAAACGATTTCTCTCTGTCTTTCTGATAAGAAATCTTAAAACATCTTCATAGTCATCGCCTTCATTTGGTCGGAAAAAGAAAGATCCTAACTCTGTAATTTACAGTATGTCTGAATTAAATATTAAACTAGAGCTACACTCGGTAGAGCGCAGACCTAAAGATCTCCTCGTCCTACGTTAACTCTGAAAGAAACATTAAAAAGTTGGCAGTGATCAGCGTTTAAGTCCCTGTAATATTAATCTGAACCCACAAGTACTTTGTGTTTCTAGGATTTGTACCGCACGAAGAGAGTAAACAGCACACACACACACACACACACACACACACAGGAAGTACAAAAAACTGGTTTAAGAGTCCGGACAAATAAGCCCCTCTGTGCTGTTGGTTCTCCATTAAAGCAGAAAGAGCTGGCCGTGGTTCAGATCCTCTCCTTTCATGCGAGCCTCTCTGTCTCTTGGCCAACCTCATCAGCAGCCTGTCGGGGCCAATGCCTCAGCAATCCATTAGCATGAGAGCATGACTATTCAGACATGCTCATGCTGTCATTAACCATCTGAATACAAACAATAACACTGGAACACCTTTGTTATTGAAGCAGTGGACAAAACTGCTGATTCTGAATTAAATTATCACAGTTATTAGTTTCTTCTTCTTCTTCTTCTTCTTCTTCTTCTTCTTCTTGGTTTAGCAGCAGTTTCCATCCATAAAGTTGCATTACTGCCACCTGCTGGTTCTACCTTTCTACATCGTTTCCCACCGTTCTCTTCGTCCCTGATGACTGTTTCCCTCTCGCTCTTATCAGCAACTTTCTCCTTCCTGTCGACTGTAATGCAACTTTAAGGATGTAAGCTGCCGTTAAATCCAAAAGAAGAAGAAGAAGACAAGAGAAAGAGGCTCCATCACCAATGCCAAGTAAAGCTCTGAGTAATGCTGCACTTTGAACTGTACAATTTCCATTAGATAAAATAGTAGTGGGTACGTATGCAGCGATCGGGTGAAACAATTACTGCAAAGAGAAGACAATGAGCCCAACATTTACAAAGATTCACAGCAAACTAGGCTGCGGATGGAAAACAGATTTAATAAATGATCCAATGACTCCCAGAAGAGAAACCAAAATCATTTTAAAGTTAAAAGGAAAAAAACCAAACGACGAAATAAGCGACGCTTCAGTGAAACAAGGCAGAAGTTGGTCAGTTCTAATCTCTTTAACCACTCATGTCACCCGTCTGTTTCCAAGGACAGAAAAACAAGAGGCACCAGCAGAGGAGGACAAACAAACACATTCAAATGGCCGTCAAGGACGTCGTGTGATAGAGCTACCAGCCAGCAACAACATCTATTATCATTAATATGCACTCGTCCTTATCTATGCAACTGATTTCACCATGAAGATTAATATATCCTTCTTATTTTTGTTTCAATACTTATTTTCAACAAAAAATTTGGCTTTCATAACTTTCAGTTAATCTTCTGTGCTTGCTGCTGCTCACTGTTGATGACGTAAAGGATGTTAAATATATATATATATATATATATATATATATATATATATATATATATAGTAACTCACTAATTCGCTGCCACAGCTGCCTAGAGAGCATCTCTGGTGTCCTTTTCCAGGAATGGAGTGAGAAGTCCTGTGAATTTCCCCCGACCCCTTGTCCATGTGCACTGAGGTCACGGAGGCCACTCGGCGGTGGGAAATTCAGTGTATTTTCTCTGTTTAAAGCTGAGAATGAAGGTTTGATGGGACCCGGTACCGCCTGGCACCACACTCTGGAGCAGTCCTTGACACCTCGGCCCACCAAGAGTTCCCCAGTCGGTCACCCTCCCGCTCACTTTTGACCCTGTTGACTTCCCCACCTTTTAAAAAAAGAACACATCAAAGCATTCCTTCTTTAGGTTGAGCTCACGTCTCATATGAGAATCCATGCATTACTAAAAGTTTGGGGATTATTAAAAGCAATTCTTCTTCCTGCTTTTTTTTTCGCACAGGATACAAAACTTAAATGATGTGTAAAATATTCACAGCATACTGAATAGACATTAGATTTAGCTTAGAGGGGACCATACAATGTAAAATTCTCTTTCTAATGGTTTTCTAACAGTAACGTGTCCCCCCGATGTCTGAGACTCCAGAAGTGAAGAACGTCTGTCATCTCACCTCACTTGCTCGCTTCGCTTTTTACCGAACGTCTGCTCACGCAGGAGAATCAGCGATTTTCTCTTCATGACATCATATGGGGAAATAGCCCCTCCCTCTGGTCGTGATACTTTGACACTCCCACAGGAAGATGAAAACTTACAAAGATTGCTGATACATTGAGTAAATTCAGTATAATATGAATAACCAGTAACAGTTAGCAGGAGCTAGCGTTAGCTACTTGCTAGTAACTAACAACACATACGACCAAACGAAAGAACGTGTACAAGGGACGCTAAAGGGTCACCAGTTAACAGGGAAACCACTTAGTCTGAAACACCGGAAAGCTCTTCTCTCTCTCCCAGCAGAGCTCAGTAGAGGAGCTCAACTCGGAGAAATACCTCATTATCTCAATGAGGACTCAAGACGCCACAGGCCTCCCACGCCTGCAGCCACACTGCCATCACAGGTCCAAAACCAAAGAGACAGCAGCAGAGACATGCTCTGTTTTCTGTCCTTTCTATTCCACAGTGTACGTTTACCACCTGCTGAGTCCAACAAGCATTCTATATACTGTACCTCTAGACTGTAACTGACAGTACGTGCTGTTCTACTTGATCGTACGTGAATATAAGCCGCACCCACCAAATTTAAAAAGTAAAAAAAACAAACAAACGTGTGCATATACAATCCGCAGGCGTCCACGTTGTGATAGGACATGAAATTGTGGGGATTGTGTCGTTTTGTTTGTTTGATTTTTTTTATGGAAAAAACATTCGGTGCGTATTGTGGATCAACTCAGTGTCTCGTTGCGAGCAGTGAGCGCAGGAACAAAAACATCTGACTTTCAAGTGCGATTGCAAGTTTTGTATTTCTGCATTTTGGATTGCAGAAAATAAACGAGCGGTTTGAGCATGTGTGAAGCTCATAAACGTGCGTCTTTGAATCTGACACCTTTATGAGGATCACTTTAGGTTCACACGTAATGAGGATATTTTGAGAAGCCTCTTGGCCGGCCGTTGCTTTCTCGCACCTTTTTTTAAAATCCCGTTTGATGGTGAAAACCTAGTTTTATGGTTCAGTGTAAGAATCAAGTGTTTTGGTTGGACACAGTTGTGATGTTTAACGTCGGAGACTATAGGACACGTTATATCAGAATCTGAAAAAAAAAAAAAAAACTAAACGTATTACATGGGCAATGATAGGCACTTTAAAATTGTGTGTGTGTTTGTGTGTGCGTGGGTGTGTGTGTGTGTGTGCGTGTGTGCGTGTGTGTGTGTGTGCGTGTGTGTGTGCGCAGGCTCATAATGAGGCCCGGAGGCCCCTCTGAGTACGCTTTTGAAAACACTGGACAGACACTTGGCACCCAGGGGACACTGCATCATTTGGACAATTCAGACAAAAGGCCATTCATGAGCACATATATACAAAGCCATTGACTCACACACGCACACGCGCACACACACACACACACACATATATACATCATGACTTCATACATTAGCTTCTTGAGACTGACTCTAACCTTTAAGCAAATAGAACACACACATTCTTGAATGTAAATGTTTATAAATTTGTTTTCTCATAACCGGGTTAAAAAAATTAAAAGAAAGAAATCTGCTTTCAAACTTGATCTTCAGAATTTAGAAGTTATTACTAATTACAATACTGGAACTGTTGAGTTGTGAAACATTTTGGTCGCCAAAAAAGTAGGTCAGATCAGGTAAAAATATGTGCTGCAAAGCTTTGGACCCCGCAAGGACTGTGAAATGCTAACACACACACACAC
This sequence comes from Lipophrys pholis, assembly GCF_963383615.2. Taxonomy (NCBI): domain Eukaryota; kingdom Metazoa; phylum Chordata; class Actinopteri; order Blenniiformes; family Blenniidae; genus Lipophrys; species Lipophrys pholis. The sequence goes on from NC_137649.1 coordinate 23,121,623, forward strand.
ACACACACACACACACACACACACACACACACACACGTGCACAGGTACAACTCATTCCTGTGCATCCGTCACTGCCAGTGTGTTTGAGTTCCAAACTATTAATTTGTCTGAGGGTGAAACCTGAACGCGGAGAGGGGAGACGGACGATGCCACCCAGGGACGGGCAGCGGACAGCCAAGAGAGGCCTGGTCGGGGTGCCAGTGTACGGCGGCATCGCCAACGAGGTGCTACCAAAACAACCGCGCACAAACACTGCAACACCGCATTTCTCCAGCGCCAAGAGATCCCGCTTAGCAACAGCTTTGTCTGAGCTAAATTCAAACTCACACACACACAAAAACACACACACACACACACACACACACACACACACACACACACACACACACACACACACACACAAAAATGTGAGGACACCTGAAGTGTGTGTAAGGACAGAAAATAACAACCCTCGATGACAGCGCAATGTTCTCTGCACCAGGAGGGAAAGAAAACAGCATTCTGAGACAGATTTGTCTTTTCTAATTTAAAGGTCCCATATTATAGACTTTAGTTTTTTTTAACAACTTTGTATTCAAAGTTTATTTCACCAAATCCAGCCTCGGTCCTGAATTTCAGTCTAAAAGTCCCTCAAAAGAGCTCAATTGACAATTTCTGGTGTTTCGGATTAAGTGGTTTCCCTGCTAACTGGTGACCCTTGAGCATCCCTTGTTGCTGCTGATGACAGACGTTAAAAACCCGACGGGAATCTGTCGCCGTCCCGACGAGCGCCGTTTAACAGCTTTTATGATGACGTGTCAAAGAGTCGGAAGTCAGTCACCATTTAACAGGCAAACCAGTTAATCTGAAACACCGGTACGATGCGTTAATGTTTACGGTGGATTTATCGCTATGACTTGTATAAACACTGTCGTTCAACTAGTTTGAACCAGGATCAGACCCAGGAAATATTGTTTGTCTGAAGATGTTTCTCAGTTTGGTCGTATCTGTTGTTACTAGCAAGTAGCTAATGCCAGCTCCAGCTAACTGTAAGGCTAACTGTTAAGGGTTTTTCATATTAAACTGAATTTCAGTATATCTATTGTAATTTCTATTTTATAATTCTTAATACATCTATGTTTCAGTATAATTATATTTCTGAATATCAGTGATCTTTGTAAGGTTTTATCTACCTGCGGGAGGGTCGAAGTGCGGGTTAGCTAACCCGCGATCTCGCGAGATCGCCATTTGCAACTGGAAAAATGATTAACGATCAGTTTCACAACATTTCACACTATCCCCGTGGCTTGGAGACTTTTTCTTTGAGAAAGTTTGGCTTTTTTATTTTCTATTTTTGAATGGGTCAAGTGTCGTTGATATTTTCTCCTGAGCTGCCGTGACGCCATCTTTGATATCCCAGAAACCCTTGCGGCAGGCGGCTGCAAATTCCAGTTCATTTGTTAACATATCGACTTTGGTGAGATCGATTTAAGGAAATCAGTGGAAATGAGTAGCGATGGTCTTTTGTTTCAGTTTGTTGGTGATATCTTTTATTGGAGGTGTATTTTAAAGATTTGGGTCAGGCTTTGCTTCATGTATGTGGACGCCATGATGAAGTGTGTCCGCAGACAGCAGCAGTCCCCACAGTGATTTCCACCACAGTGTCACGTGTTTATATTGCTGCTCTGCCCGGGCGCCTGGACGTCGTAGAGTTTGGGATGATATGAGAATTGTGGTTCTGTGAGTATGAGTGTTGAATGACTCGAGGGCTCCGGGCCTGAATCCACTCGTCCATAAGGAATAGAGGTCATTTGATTTTCCCAGCAGGGGGGGGATGTGAAATACCTTGGGTAAAATTTACCGGGGATTTCTTGTTCTTTCTTGCAATCTGTTACCTTAAAGCCTCAGGAAATTAAAGCGCTATTTGAAAAGTAGTATTTCCAAGAGGAGCAACGTGGAGTTCAAAGCCTTTGTTTGGAATGTTTTGTTGACGGAGAGATGATTGACCTCACGTCAGGTATGAGTTAACCTGTTATTGGAAAATGCCCGGAAGACTCCGGTCTGATCCGACGCACAATGAATGTTTCTGTAATACTCTTGTTTGTTTGTTTTTTAACAAGTATGACATGCTATAATCTGAAGGAGAAAGTCATAATCGGTCATTTCTGGGGGTTTTTTGCTCCACAAGTCAAGTGATTCCTTAGGAACCAATGAAATGTCCCAGTAGATTATTGATGAATCATCAAACAGGAAGTCGCCGCTCGAGACGAACTCCTTACAACCGCACTGTCAGAAGCCTGGAGAATCCGAGGACAGACTTCTTCTTCTTCTTCTCGCTCCACCGTTGGATGGAGGACAAACTAAGAACTAAGATCAGAAACGACAAACTGCAGGTGTGTTGGAATCCTTCGTGTTGGGAGCGACGATGGAGCCCATTCTGGAGAATAGTGAGGATGACCTGGACCCACTTGGGGATCTTAACTGCGTTCATGGGTCCAAAATTCAGCAAATCCAATCCATGATGTGCTTAATTTCTCCCTAAACTGTTGAAAACACAAAGACTGAGGCTGTTTCTGTGAATGAATACTTCAGTTAGTCTCTTATGTGGACGACCGCGAGGCAGTTTATTCACAGAGTTATCAAAGTTAAGAGTGTTGAACATTACGTGGGACACTCTAAAAGATTAATCCAAAATATTTTACACACTCGTGGTGTTGGGTAAGTAACCTGCCGCCTGATCTTAATGACGGTAATGAAACCGGAAGGAGGAGGGAGAGAGAAGAAATAAATCATAAGATTGTAAAGGTCTGATCAAATACAGGACAGACAAAAACCTTTTGACTGCTTCGTGATGCTCGCATGAACCGGATGTCTTTTCTTTCTCTGCTGTGGGCTTTTGAATTTCTGGTACCTCCATCAAGGGATTAGAATGGAAACCAGTTCATGTGTTAAGAGGAGGCAGGGGTAAAATAGATAAATAAATAAATAAATAAATAAATAAATACAGATTAAGAAGAATTTGACTTTCTGTCCAGATGAACCAGCGTCTGATAAAAGTTTGGTAAAACTGGATGGCTGCAGTCGTTGTTTTCATCTGCATTTATTTTTTATTTCTTATTTGTTTGCTTGTTTATGTTTTACCAACTTTGTGCATAAACTTCTCACCCGAATTGCAATAGATTTTCTAGGACCAATCAATTCGATCTTTGGGGATAGCTCATGGTTTAGGAATAAATCTCAAAAAACTGCTAAAAAAAAAAAACCCAAAAAAACAATGTCTTATATAAAGTGGATGAGAGAGGCACCTCGTGGAGGAGAACAAAGGAGATCAGCGTCTGTTGCCATGGAGACGCTCCCTGCTCAGTGTTTCACACGGCGATGTTTCCACCAGACCTACTGGCTATCATGCTGGCCATGCCAACTGGATTCTGAAATCAAATGCAGCGTTGGCGACGGTCAGCGCTCTACCGAGTGTAGCTCTACTTAAGTTTTGACATATGGTTTCTATTGTTTCACTGACTTGTACAGTATATTTCCTGGACAGGTGTGTGTGTGTGTGTGTGTGTGTGTGTGTGTGTGTGTGTGTGTGTGTGTGTGTGTGTGTGTGTGTGTGTGTGGTTGTCGGGTCACAGAGCCTCGGCTCCCTCCTGCTCTGGCCCCTTTAATGAGATCCTCCGATGTTTCTGCATCTTTGCCTCCAACACTTTGTTCTTCGGTTATTCCAGAAGAATGTGCAGCGGTTCAGCTCTCTGCCGGTCGTCTCACTGATCCAAGCCGGCCAGCAGCGTCTTCTGGGCTCGCTTCTGTGCTGCACTGACCCCTGACCCACAGATTCTAATAGAATTGATCACAATCATTTCATTCATAAAAACTCGACACAACTTGTGATGATTCTATGAAAAAAAAAATGTAATGTTTGCAACCCTCACCAGCGCTCACCAGACTTTTATCCGCCCTCCTCCTCCTCCTCCTCCTCCTCTTCCTCCTCCTCAGTCTGAGAGCAGCTTATGACACTGTCTCCCGCTCCACCCTCCTCCACTTCGTCTGAAATATCCCACACACCCCTGGACTGGCTCAAGTCAAACCTCTCTGGTCGCACTCAGTTCATTCATTTAATACTTTCACCGCCCAGTCGGCTCCCCCCTCGTCCGGTGTCCCCCAGGGCTCTGTCCTGGGTCCCCATCCTCTTCGCTGCCGATCTCCTCCCACCATATTCTAAGAAAATCCAACGTACAGTTTTGCTCTGCGGAAGACATTCCGCTCCGTCTTTCAAGCGGGAACGGACTCACCACATTTGAAACGTTCCGACTCTATTCAAACTCATCTAATCCAACAAACATACTCATGCTAATTGATATCGGTCTACTGCATACTCCCCAATGTTTTTGAATATTCTTACTGTTATTTGATTTGTTTTTTATTATTTTTAATTATTAATGTAATTTCCTGTTTTTACATGTAATTTTTTAAAGGTCAATAATAATAATAATGATGAGGATGATGATAATAACAATAATAATAATAATGATGCCTTTTAAAATATCAACAAACACAAGGAGGGTGATCTCAGTCGGTGTTCAGGCCACTTCATCTTAATATTTCAAGTAGTTATGTTCAATTGCAAATCGCTGTTCGAATAAAAAGTGAAATATTGTATAAAATGCCTTCAGCACATGTACGTGACCCTCTGCAGGCAGAATGTTTACAGTGTCTCCTCACAATCTTCTGCACAAATAACAAACGTTAGTGTGCACCAACTGAGACAGATAACCCCACCTCTCTCACACACACACACACACACACACACACACACACACACACACACACACACACACACGTTCCCCTCTCCCGTCCATAATGTTGTTTCAGAGATAGCCTGAGTATTTATAGCCTCGGTAACTCAGTTTGCTTCATTAGAGGACATTATTCTGCTGAAGAAGGATTTCACAGGCGGGGAAAAAGACTCCATTGTTGAATTGCTCTTCACATGGGGCCCCTGCAGCAGCCTTCACCCTTTAGTCATGCTTCAGCCATGTTCCTCTGGCAGCGACTGTCCAGGACATTCGCGTGCGGTGACGACTTTACCATGGTTCTGTTCGGTGGGAGCCGCCTCGCCTCCAGCCCAAACACACAACGGATGAAGGGAAACCTTTGACACAACTACGACACCGCAGTATTTGGTGTACAGGGCGACATACACAGTGTTCTCAGCTTTCTGGAATTGGGGTTTCATTTGGATGGGATCTGCCCGGAAAAGCGAGAGCGAGATCTCTAGAGAACCCGACCATCCAACTATGACCGGCCCAGTTCTCTAGAGAGATCTCTAGAGAACCCGACCATCCTGACCGGCCCATAAAATGCTTCTGCAAAAAATAAAAAATAGAATCATACAAAAGCTCATGTCGGGCATCACTGTGGATAAGAGAAGCACAGTCATCAATACTGTGTCAATACAAGAAAGGAATCGATGGTTATACCACATGTACAAAGTAGAGCTACACTCGGTAGAGCGCTGGGCCTCAATGCCTCAATTGTTCGGAACCCAGTTAGCATCGCTAGCATGTTAGCCGTTAGCTCATATTGATGCTAACTAGGTAGACCAGGTAGCGACGTCACAGGGAGCGTCTCCATGGCAACAGATCACCGCCAGTGTTTTGGCTTAACTGGTTTCCCTGTTAACTGGTGACGGGGTTCCTCCAGCATCCCCTTTTTCTACAGCAGATGTTAAAAACCAGACTAGAACCAGTAGCTGTCCTGGAGAACGCCATTAAACTGCATTTCCATTCAAGTTTAAAGTATCGTAGTGTTTGTTTGTCTTATTTTCACATCAGCTGCTGCTACCGGCTGATGGCAGAAGTCACCAGTTAACAGGGGCACCAGTTAAACTTAAACACCGGACAGTGACGCTCCATCGTAACGATCCACATTCTGTCATATTATTAATAAATATAAAAAATATATACTTTTTCATTTGGTGTTCATATCCAATGCATTTTCGCGCCGCATCATATTGGGGTGATCATTTGTGCACTACGAGGAAAAGCTCTGATGACTCCGCCCACACGGCGGTGGGACTATATTGTAATGGAGAACGACGGCGGCGAGTCGAGTAGGACTGAGTAGGGACTGGTGGGTAAAGTGTCTTTTGAAAGACGACTGCTCATGACATTTTAAAGTGTTTTTGCAGTGTTGTTGGTTTATATGAGTAAATGTAATGTGCTTTCATGGTTTCAATGGAGAACTTACCGTACTGAACACGTACAACCCCTGGTTCCTCCTCCTGTCGTGAGCCTGCAGCGCTTTCTCCCTCCGCCCGTTCTGCTTTGTGTTCATGTCCGACGCACAAAAACTGCGAGCCTCCGTCTCATCACACAGGGACTTGCGGAGCTTTTTCAGGACACAAGTTTGGATGAATGTGAGACGAGTCCGTTGCTGTATGCACAAACGGGGCTGCTGTCAATGTTGGTATGTGCACAATGGCTTTGTGCCCAAACTATGGCAACAGGTTGCTGTGGGAGACTTGTCCAAGCGCTTCCTGTGTACAGCACACACTGGAGTGATCAGCTGATCGCAGTGAGAGACCGCTGATCGCGCCTCGGTCCAGCTGCTGCAGCTTTATTTACAAAGAGAAGTCATAAAGAGCGATTTTAACAATCGTATAAGTTCACAGCTCGCCTCGCTGTGTCGACATGAATCTAAGAGGTTTGCTGCACGATGAAAAGGCTGAGTCGCAGTCTAAGATGTACGTGAGTTGGCCTGATTGCGCAAGAATAAAGCGTCAAGAAACTAGAAAAACAGGACTGGAGCCCTTGTCCTTGTGGCGTTCATCTGTTTGGAAAGAAATCCCCCCCCCCAAAAGGTTTTTGTTTACGTCCCACATACTTCTTTTAACGTGTTCTGCCATTGTAATTGCAAAGTAAGTCACTGGTTTTTCGCAGCACTCCAGCACTGTTTGGTCCAGACCAGAGTTCCTTTCAGGTGAAGTTCGCTTCGTTTGAGCAGGTGTGAACGCTCCAATAGACTCTGATCCGGATCAAAGAAGTGAACTCTGGTCAACTTGAAAACGTGGGACTGGGTTCTCATTTAAACGGCCTTACTGGCTGGGCGGGATGAGAAGACGGGGCGTAGAGCTCAGTGCATTCTGGGTAGTAAAGCAGACACAGAAAGGAAAAGTTGGAAAATAGACGTGGAGTAGTGAGGAAGAAGTAGTGAGGAAGACTCATTGATTATCTGGTCTGAAGACTTTATATCGTGGTTGTTTGTGGCTACATATTAGCCGGGCGCTAACTAGCCTAGCCACCACAGGTTAAAAGCGGTGGGACTTCCTCTTTCGGTCCGACCCAATCAATGAGTCGTGATTCTTCTTCACTTCCTCTCTGGTCAGTGTTTGTTTCAGACCACAGCGCCCCCAAACCAGCAGCTGGGGTAACTGCAGGACGTTTCCCTGGAGGTTTGGTCAGCTCTCAAATGTGTCGTGTGAACGCGAACCAGATCAAATAAAGGTGTGAAAATTCTTGGTTTCTTAAATAGAAACAACATCCCAAATGTTTTTTGTAGATTTTTCTAAACTGCCGTCGGTGCGACCTCGCCTCCACACTCGAACTTCCCACAGAAACAAACCCTTTTGACTGCTGGGACGCTTCCCGGAAAAGATCGGCGGCTCACCAAAGCAGCACCCGAACACAGAAGTGAAACACCGCCGCATTCCACCCCAAAGAAAAAATTAGCAATGAAGTGAGAGGAACGTTTATTTATATGAGACCTGTTGAGAAACATGTCGGAACAGCACACCTTTTATTTTGTTGCACAAATGTTCCATTCTCTGCACGATGATTAGAAGACTTGAGGCAAATAAATGGGGATTTACAGGTTTGGCAGTTCCATTCTGAGCTCGCAGCACACGTGTAATGTGGCTAAAGCGGCATCAATAAATGAAGCAAAAAACTTAACGGGGACTAATTAAAGGTTTCACAGTTTTATTTCACACAATTAGGGTTTCTATTTTTAAGTGAATGTAATTGGCCCCAATTCAGCTGTTATTTAATTGGCAGCGTACATGTTGAGTCGTTAATCCAATTATAGCAGTAAATACCACAAGGAGTGTCGCGTTCGGATCCAGTTTGTGGATCAGCATTAATAGTCATTGTGATCACTTATTACTGCTGATTTACTTCTGCAAGGGTCGTTTCTGTAATCGGAAGTTATTTCAATCTCATTCATTTAAAAACTCGTTTTGTTGAATATGACAAAAATCTATATATTCTTTTGATTGACATTAACTTGTAACGTAGACAGTTGTGTGTCGTTTACATCTAACAGTGGTAATGACCTTAGCATTAGCTGGAGGCTACATAATTAGCATTCCTACTTTACTGAGCTCATTTTTGACGGCCTACACTCAAATCTTTGTGAAAACTTGCACACACATCAGAAGTGGCGAACCATTTTATATTTCATGGTCATTGTGTGTGTCTGGCAAAATGGCTCCATAGCGCCCCCTACATTGTTTGTAAGAATTAATGTCAACTACATTAATGTCCCACAATCTGACCGATTGATCCTTGTTTGATGACAAATCCTCCTTGAAGATTTCATGCGATGCGGGCGAGCAGTGACGGCCAAATGAAGCTTCACGAACCACTTTCTCTATTTTCTGAAGCCACTAGATGGCGCCGTCTGTTGAACAACCTTTTGAAAACACATTGCATTGCCAAGGCCTTTAGCCTCCATCTTCAAACCAACAGCGAGTTGGAGTTGGAAAATAAAGAAAGTGGTTCGTGAAGCTTCACGAAGCCTCAATTGGCCGTCACTACAGGTGAGTAGTTTATGCGAAAAGTTTGAAAAACTACATACAGAATATACACACACACACACACGTACTTACATACAAACCAATAACTAAATGAAAACACGCAGACGCACACGTAACCTTTTCGGCCAACTTTGTTGGTTGCCCAACTTTCATTGGTTGCCCAACCTTCGTTGGCAAAGGTAATGACACAAAGCTACAGCTAGAATATTTCAGTTGACTGGGCCCAACGTGGAAGCAGCTGGTGGTTGTGTGACGCGTTGATGAAGTGTGGATCTGCGTTTACGTCCTGTTGTTCCTGTGGGACCGTTTCCCTCGGTTGGAGGAGTCTCCCTCGGTTGCTCAATGGTTTGCTTCGCACTGTAAGTTGTAAGCAGCTCCTCCACAGGACCCAGGAATGTTAATGCGTTGATGGGAATCCTCCCTCATGGCATCTGGTCGGCCACACGTGACCCGGCTGTGGTCCGCACGGCGGAGCCACCAGGAAGAGGATTCGAGGAAGCGTAAGTGGGAGCATTAAACGTGGAGCCGTAATTACACGTTCACTCGGCAGCGGTAGAGCTACACGGCTGTTTAGTAGCTTGTGGCTTTGTGTGTGTGTGTGTGTGTGTGTGTGTGTGTGTGTGTGTGTGTGTGTGTGTGTGTGTGTGTGTGTGTGTGTGTGTGTGTGTTGTGTGTAAAAGGTGGCTTGTTACATATCAAACCAGCGGATATGCAGAATGAGCTTGTAGCACAAACATGGCATGGGAACGTCGTACATCCTAAACACTGTGGGAAACACAGTCTTCCGAGGGTTTTGGTATATTTACGTGGACTTAAACGACTTTGGAACAAGTTCTGTTTTGTTCCCCAGCACAGATTCACACTTACTGATTCACCGAAAGTTGGGGTGAAAGGTTGTGTTTTGGTCTGCGCATATTTATTTATTGGTTTATATATATATATATATATATATATGTTACCTTTTTTTTCTTTTTTTTTTTGCAAAATCTATTTACCTAAATCATCAAAGAACCAATCGTTGACATTTTGTGACGTTAACGGCTAACGTCTTACAAATAAAATCCCTACCGAGTGTCGCTCTAGTTTCATTTATGATTTGCAGGTCTCTTTTGAACACGGATGACACGGACATTCTAGTGGACAGACCACCAAGTTGGACTGTTATTACGGTGACTGTCAAAATAAAACCACCAAGTTGGACTGTTATTACGGTGACTGTCAAAATAAAACTACCAAGTTGGATTGTTATTACAGTGACTGTCAAAATAAAACTACCAAGTTGGATTGTTATTACGGTGACTGCAAAATTCACATTTTAATGGTTTTCTAACAGTAATATATGTTCTCATAACCTCTGTACGAGGCCCCAGAAGTGAAGAAAGTCTGTCATCTCCCTAACTCGCACCACGTTTTAACGAATGTCTGCTCATACAGGCGAATCAGAGATCTCTCCCTTTATGACATCATGTGGCGGAATAACCCCTCCCTCTGGTAGTGGATACTCACTTTGACCCTACCACAGGTACATGAGCTTTGCCCTCTATAATGACAAGCGGGTGACATTTTTTTCTCCTCGCAAATGCAACCTGGAAAACGTTCACAACTCATTAGCATTTAAAGGTACAGACACAGAAACAGCCTGTTCTCAGTAGAGCTCACTGGAGGAACTTTTAGACTGGCTGGAATTCAAGACCCAGGCTGGATTTTGGGGAAATAAACTTTGAATGCACTGTCATTGGATCTCCGACACCGATGTGAAATTGTTGAAAAACTGTATAATATAGGACTTTTAAGACATATAATGATTGACATTATAGGTTCATGTGAACAGATCCAGACGATCGCTACAAAATAAAAGCCCGGTCATGCCTATTTTGACCTGATCTGTGGGTCAGCATGTTCCCCTTCAGGTTAGTACTGTAAAGTTTTAGCTGCTAGATTGTGTGTATGTATTCTTCTTCATTCAGAATGTTTCAAATAATTCCTATTATACAAAAAAAAAAGAACCCTCCGTGTCTACGCAGATCCATCAAGGTGACTAAACATATTTCATAAGTGTGTTAAGGTTGATGAAACGATATTTCTTCATCAAACTGAGAACATAAACCTGCTGATCTCAGCAGTAATTCCACGCATTCTTCCTCTGTCTTTTTAGTCCAGCTAGACTTTCACTATTAAAGTAACAGGAGAGAACAACACCTATTAAACCAAAGTCCAACTTCTCCATCCAATGGAAAATGTCTGTTCCGTCCAACCACTCTGTGTTCCAGCTCCGCAGAGCTGCTCGGTACGCAGCCATTTACCTGCTCTGCTTCAGGGAATTACACTGACTTTCCTTGGCGACTCAACAACCCCCCCACCCCCACCCCGCTGTGCACCAATTATGTTCAAGGTGCAAATCAATGCAGCTCTCCAAATCATTACCAAACCAAAATTAATTACCATAGTTACTATTTCAGCCTCTTCTCACAGAGGGGAAAATGGACTGCAGAGTGAGAATCAGTGTGAGGAAAAGAAATGCTGTTGTTTGGACACCAAATTATGATTACATGAATTACTTCAAACAAGTGTACAAAATAAGCAGAAGTTGACATATTAGGAGTTCTGCATAGAACAGATGGCAGCATTCACCTGTAGAACATATTGAAAACCTTAACTCTACCATTAAAAACATTTATATTCATATATATATATATTTGTGTATCATCTGCATAATATTGTAAGTCAATGGTATGTATCCTGATAATATTCCCTACAGCTAGTACATACAAGGTGGAAAAATATGGGTCCTAAGACAGAACCCTGTGGAACTCCATGTTTAATTCATCATTCACGTGAACAAAGTTCGATCTGTCTAATAAAGATGATCGGAACCAGCCTAGCGCCGTAGCTTTAATCCTGATGATGTGTTCCAGCCTCTCTAGAAGGTGGAGGTGGGTTGTCCAGCTCCTGGTCCATTTCACAGAACCAGAAACAACATGTGACCTTTGACCCTGTCCCTGTCCCAACATGAAGATCCCAACAGAGGGTTAACTCCAGTCCTCGTCACCTTTTCCCACTATTATATTGATTTAATAAACGTGACCAAGCCTCAGACAGTTAATTATGAATTCCATTATAAAGGCCATATCAGGAAAGACATCGTGTTTATTTAATTCTGCGTATCCGGCCAATGGAAGGAGGCGAGCGTTTCCTCTGTAGACGGCTGCTTCAGCCTGGTCTGCACCGTAAAGCATTTGGTATGAAGTATGAAATGATTCACTTGGGTGGCTGTAATGCTCTTTGATTCCTGCTCTTCCATAATCTCCTGTGTCCGAGTTAAAGAATGTACTAATTACAGCCATTTTAAAGGAGCAGGTGACAGCTTTTGATGTAATATTACCCTCCAGTCCAATTAGCCCGGTGCTTGTCAGCCCCACTCAACACTGAAGAGTATAACTGGGCTGGAGGCAGAGTACAGCCACTTACCGCCTCTTTCTAATTCACCATACCCTGCACTTAGTTAACTCCTTTAACCTACTTTTAGTTTGATCTTTTTCTGTATTTGCAGCATGTTTCATTAGGTTGCAGATTCATATTTCGGAAATGCCCCTCTCACCCGTGGAGCGCCTCAAGGCCCCTATACTAGGCCCGCTTCTCGTCTTCACTTTCGTTCAACATTCGGACTTGAATTATAATAACTAGAGTTACACTCGGTAGAGCGCCAGACCTTCGCCAACGTCACATTTGTTTGCGGAACCGAGTTAGTATTGTTAGCATGACAGCCGTTAGCGCGTATCGATGCTAACTAGCCTGTCAGGTAGCAACATCACTGTGTGAACCACTGAGCACGGAGCGTCTCCATGGCAACAGACGCTGATCTCCTTTAACCTCCTCCGTGAGGAGCCTCTCTCATCCGCTTTGTATGGGACTTTTTTATTTTTTTTATTTTTCTGATTTATTTTGAAACTGTTAACCATTAACGTCCCCAAATCTAATGGGTTGGTTCTTTGATGATGACCCATCATTTTTTGGGATTACATGCTTCAGGTGAGTAGTTTTTGCGAAACACACAAATTATACGTGAATGAAGGCGTAACTCGGCTCGAATAGCATGATCGCTACGTTTTTATCGTTCAAATTCAAACATTTAATTGACACGTATGTCTTGATTTCTGCGATGCAGAGTGCATGATTCTCAGAGGATCTTTCTGCTTTATTGGCATTTTGAGGTCTGAGCGGCTCCAACACAGACCCAAAGGTTTCTGTTAAGTAGGACCTGAACCAAGCTAAAGCCCCAGTCGGATCTCCTCCCAGACCCGGTGGTCCTACTGCATGAAAGTCAGCTTTTAGGTCCAACACAACCAAACAACCCGGTGAACAGAATCTGTGGGAACAGGAACAATAATGTCAGCCCTCAATCCGGACGCCTCCAGACTAATCTATACGACTTCGGCTGAAAGTCTCATGTGTTAAAACCCCGGAGAGGAAAGCAGCTTTGAAAATGGACTGAAATGTGACTCTACAGAAAGAGTGTAAGCCAGACTTTTTAATCAGTGGCATCACGACTGCCTTCTTAGAGTGTGACACTGAAATGTTTAATCCACTGACTTCTGGGAAATAACAACTTGGTTGCTCCTTCAAAACTCCAAGTGAGGATTATCTTCAGGTAAGTGCACACTGAGGGGGGGGGGGGGGGGGGGGGGTGGCAGTGGGATTAATGTGAGGCAGCGCGGTGATAGAAAAACACAAGACAGAATGTTTTAGCTGCTCTGACAACAAACAAGAGTGGAGAGAAGGTGAAGCAGCCGCTCTGGCGGCTCACGTCTCCAGAAAGGTTTTAAAATGAATCAGCGATTCCATCTAGTGACCAACTCCTGACTCACAGTTTCATCTGACTTCAAGAGATCATGAGAATCCGCCGAACATTGTAAGACAATCAAGAAAAAACAATGTAGAAGAAGTATACGGAGGCCTTTTTTTAATGTCACTTAATTTATACATAATCAAATCTGTTGTAAAATATAAATGTGACAAATGAGCTTCAAAATGTCTCTAAAACGGATTAATTTAGTCTTACTTATTAATCCTCTCGTCCCACAGTGTGATGTTTTCTTTGTATGAGTTGTTTTTATTAATAAATCAACATGAACTATTCAGGACGTGAGGAGGTTGAGCAGTTAAAATGTGACTCAGTCAGAAAGCACCAGGACAAACTACAGCCACAACAATATGACCACAACAAGGAAAGTTCCAACACAGTGACACAGATTTTAAAACTGTTATATATGTAGAATGTTTCCACATTTAACAAACCCATCATTGACGTTTCATTTTTAGTTGTTTTATCTTTTTTATCACTTTCAGTTCTTTTGGCTGTTCAAGCTTTTGTTTTATGTGGTTTTAGTTGTTTTGGTTATTTTAGTCAAGCAACATATTTTATCATACATTATCTTTTTTTTCTTTTTGTTGTTTATCTATCTAAACTGTCATTGCTGGCAGGAAAAGCAAAAAAAAAGTATTTAAATACACTTGAACTTTGTTTTCCTGTCTTTTTTTTCGGGTCTATCAGTGGTTCTACCTCGTCACGTTCTAAACTGTGAAGCAACGGTCCTTTTGAAAATCCTCTGCTTTGCTGTGGAGGCCCGGGGAACCTTTCCTCCTGGCGGACAACATCTGTCTAAGGATGCTTCTTTTTCAGATATTAAAGATATTAGAATGTCGCTCTGATGCTGTTCAGTCTGTGCTTGATGAGGGTTTGAGTTGCCTTAGTGTAGGTAACATGGACGCCGTGCAGCAATCAGGGAGATTTTCCTTCACAATTCGCACACAGTTGATTCATTGAGATGGTGCCAGCAGATTAGGGCCTCGCTGCCTTTGAAGTCTGCTGAACGATGCGTGGGGAGCAGCCGCGTTGCTGCGTGGAGAGTATCTGGGGCCGGCGACCTTGATCACCCGACCGGGCATCGTGAAAGAACAGTCCACACGCTCCCGGGCCAGCCACATCAGAAAACGCCGCTGATGGCGAGGTGGGAAATGTGCCAGGGGCTGCTGGGAACTGAGGAGGTAAAAGGAGAGAAGTGGGCTGAGTCTGGGGTGGAGTGGAGGAGGAACCTTTATCACATGGAGGGTAGACACTTTAATGTGGTGACGCCCTCCTACTGTTCTCACATTGTCAATATTAATATATGTTTACAAGTTTGTTATAAAAGTGTTGTTCGGAAACCTCATCTTTAAAAAAAAAATCAACACCCTTGAGCCAGCTGTTTTAGTTAGTTAGTTTTATTTCAGTTGCATTTATACAAAACAGCAAACAAGAACATTATTACAAAAAAAATCAACAAAGGGATCGGCTGAAGCTCATGGCTTATTTTGACAATCCCGTACCATCAAAGGATTACAAACAAAGATCAGTAATCAAATACAAACTAAATGACAGTTTGAGTTAGAAATAACCTTTTGGATCACAAGTAAATATCAAATTAACAATTCACAGCATAAGCTTTAATTATTTTACATCATAAACTCTTTTTGAAAACACACAGAGAATTACCCCTGGGTCTGGTTCTGCAGGTTTCTTCATGTTTTTAACCCTTCCTGTTTTTCCTTTCCACCATCTTCTCTGCTTGCTCATGTGGAATTGTTTTTTCTCTGTAAACGTGCCTTGAAATGACTGTTGTATTTGCGCTATACAAATAAAATAACATTAAATAAACTGCTTGTTTTAACTTATTTCGTTTTTATTGATCTACTCACCAAAGTATATTTTTTGAGTAAGATATTCCGAGATCACAGTGAGAATTAAAAAAAATAATAATAATATTTGGAACTTCTCGGCTGTCTCGCTGTTCTCTGCTGGGTTTCTTCGCATGCGGCCTCCACGTGAGGACTGTGACGTGGGTTCACTCTGGACCAATCGGCTGCCGTCCGCCGGGAGCGGAAGTTGTAATCATTCCACTTTGGGCAGCTCATGCTACGCAACACAACAACGCAGGAGACGAGTCGTTCTCTGCCGTCCCGCTCTGGAAGATGAAGAACAACTCCAATGTCCCCGCGTTCCTCACGAAGCTGTGGACGCTGGTGGAGGACGCGGACACCAACGAGTTCATCTGCTGGAGCCAGGTACCGCTGCGATAGCATGCTAGGCTAACCTGCTAACAGGCAGCGAGCACACCAGAAGCTTCATCACACACACACACACACACACACACACACACACACACACACACACACACACACACACACACACACACACACACACACCAAAAATGAATAACATCAACACACACAGAAAACACTCAGTAGACACACACTCGTGAGCCATCAAAACAACAATCACTTTCCCACACACACACACACACACACAAGTGGGCCATCACAACAACACTCAGAGAAAACACCCAGAAGACACTCACACAGTGAACCATCACAACAACACACGAGGAAGACACACACGAGTGAGCCATCAAATGGAACAACACTCACAGAAAACACTCGGGAGACACACACACACAGACGTGAGCCAACAAAACAACGACACACACACAGAAAACACTCAGAAGACACACACACAGAGACACAAAGTGAACCATCACAACAACACACGAGGAAGACACACACGAGTGAGCCATCAAATGGAACAACACTCACAGAAAACACTCGGGAGACACACACACACAGACGTGAGCCAACAAAACAACGACACACACACAGAAAACACTCAGAAGACACACACACACACACACAGAGACACAAAGTGAACCATCACAACAACACTCAGAAAACACCTTGCAGACACACACATGGAGACACACACAAAAGTGAGGTGTCAACAACAACACACACACACACAGACAGTCAAGTGAGCTATCACAACAACAACAAACACTGAAAACTTCCAGCACACACAAAACACCAGGAAAAGCTGTGAACACCCAGCAGACACACACACACACACACACACTGTGTGTCTCTGCTTCATTACTCCGACACTCCAGGTTTCCGCAGCCACGACCAGATTCTCACTAATATCTTCTACCTCCTTTGGAAAAGTTGGTAGAAACAGACCAAAGTAGAACTTGTGATCATGACTTCCAAACAAAAACACAAACTTAAATGTGTGTTTTCATTCGTTCTGGTTCTAAATGCGTCAATCAATAAGATATGAATAACTCCCGGTTTGTATAGACCACTGTCAACCAAGTCCAGTTTTTATAATGTAAACAATGAAGCCTCCTCACGCCATGTACTGATCAGATAGTATCTCTCACGGCAGCTTCCTGGACATTAAAAAATAAAGTACTGTGGTATTCTGTGCAAACGGCGAGTGTTTAAAGGGTCTTTATTGTAAGTGTGACACTCTACACTTTACCTGGACAATCGATAACACTGTGAGTGGATGTCTGAATGAAACTCCAGATTTCTGTGTGTGCGCTTGGTTCCATTGTTTTTACTGTGTATTTTACTGCGTGCAGGTTAATTAACACCGAGCTTCCTGATTTGCTTGCCAGGACTTCTGTTATTTATTTATTTTGTAGTATCAGCCAGTAGTGGCTGAGCAGTGGTTAGCGCTCTTCCCTCACAGCGAGAAGGTCAGTGTTCGAAATCCTGTCGCCCCGTGGGCATATAATACCCCCCTATCAATAGAGTTATTGAATAATTTGTATTGATTTATTTTTCCGCTCTAATTGAATTTCGCTTTTGTAAATGAAGATTCGGTCCAAATCATAACTATCAAGGATTTTACTGTTAAAGCTGCAGGCTGCCGCACATCAGCAACAGAGGCTTATTAGCGTGTAAATATATTAAAATATAGTGAAAACATTCTTCTGATTTCTTTCCCCCTCCAACTACTATATAAAAAAATAATGAGATGCTCTATTCAAATATAATTTCAGCTCTGAAATGAAGCCTGGACAGCAGAAAATGCTGGATTTTTGTCTTGATGTTGGTTAAAATTCAGTTTCTTTGTTTCCAGGAGGGAAACAGCTTCCTGGTTCTGGACGAGCAGCGCTTTGCGAAGGAGATCCTCCCAAAGTTCTTCAAGCACAACAACATGGCCAGCTTCATCAGGCAGCTCAACATGTGTGAGTACGGCTGCATTCTTCTGGCCCAAACGCGCCTCGGGAATTCACCCGGAGACACTTCAACTCCACGCGGATACCACCCGGTGTTTCGGATTAACCGGCTTCCCTGTTAACTGGTGACCGGCTTCCTCCAGCGGCCAGCAGATGTTAAAAACCCGACCAGAACCCGTAGCCGTCCTGGCGAACAGCATTTAGACGCATTTCCATTAAAGTTTAAAGTATCGTAGCGTTTGATTGTCTTATTTTAACATTTTAACGGCTGCTGGCAGGAGTCACCAGTTAACACGGGCACCGGACGGTGAAGCACAATCATAGTGATCCACATTTTATAATATTATTAAGAAACATATGAAATATATACTATTTAATTTATTATTTGAGCTGATAGCCAATGGACGTTCGCTCTGCATCATATCGGAGGTGGCTGCTTGTGCACGACGGGGGAAAACTCCGCCTACATGGTGGTACTATATTGTAATGGAGAACGACCGAGGCTGCGTCGAGTCGGTACGAGTGGAAAAGCGCCACTGGTGACCTCGGAGCTTCTGGTACTTTCACAGAATCGACCTCGTCACGTCCGTTATTCACATCATAGCTGAGCAGAGAACACAGGAAGTACAGAACAAAGGTTTGGAACTCACACACAGCTGAAATAAAGAGAAGCCGTCTTAAAGAGATGATCGTGTGTGTGTGTGTGTGTGTGTGTGTGTGTGTGTGTGTGTGTGTGTGTGTGTGTGTGTGTGTGTGTGTGTGTGTGTGTGTGTGTGTGTGTGTGTGTGTGTGTGTGTGTGTGTGTGTGTGTGTGTGTGTGTGTGTGTGTGTGTGTGTGTGTGTGTGTGTGTGTGTGTGTGTGTGTGTGTGTGTGTGTGTGTGTGTGTGTGTATATAGATGGTTTCCGTAAGGTGATGCAGATCGATACGGGGATGGTGAAGCAGGAGAGAGACGGTCCGGTGGAGTTCCAGCACCCGTACTTCAAACATGGACAAGACGACCTGCTGGAAAACATCAAGAGGAAGGTAAACACCTTCATCTTTCTCCTTCCTGTCAAAGTATCAGAGAGTAACTCCGCCTTATGGCGCACATCTCCGGTGACACAGCGAGTTCAGTAGCTGGCGGTCGTGTCGCCCTTTCCAGGTTTCCAACAGCCGTCCGGAGGAAAGTAAACTCCGGCAGGAGGACCTGACCAAGATCCTGGCGACGGTTCACAGTGTTCACAGCAAGCAGGAGAGCATCGACGCCCGGCTGGCCACCCTGAAGAGGTGAGTGAGGAGCTCCGCCCACCAGCCGGGGATCGGCGGCAGGAAGGTCCGGTCCCGGCGGCCTCGTCTAGAAACGCTGTTTCTCCTCCTCTGCAGCCTCTGATCTCTCTGAGGCTCTCACAGTATTCAGTGATAACCCGACGCAGTGTTTTCTACATGAGGCCCCAGGTCCTAGACCGTCCGCTCACTTCTTCATTGTCGTGTCAGAAAAGTTTCGCCTCCTGAAAGCGGTGTAGTTGGCGTGCTTGGCCACGGGTTGGCGCTGTTGTTCATTGATGGAGGAGGTCTGACTGGATGTGACCTGTTGTTCAGGGAGAACGAGGCGCTGTGGAGGGAGATCTCCGACCTGAGGCAGAAACACTCCACCCAGCAGCAGCTCATCAAGAAGGTGGGTGTGTCGCTGGCTTTGATTCACTCTGCTGTTATTGGTTTCAACATAATCCCGTTTGGGAAAATACTCCCTCACGCCAAATACAGTGAAACGTCTTCACACACCCTCTGTTTGCAGCAGGTTTTAAAACTGTATAATAAAACTGCAGTAGACGACTTTAATTCGTTTTTTCTACCGTCCAAACCTGAATAATGATGTGACAGCGTCTGCTTCAATAACAGTATTTCTAACGTTTTTAACAACTGCTGTTTTAACCTCTTCAGGTATTTTTCGCCATACATTTTACTGCTTTAACAAGCAGTTCATTCTTCATCAAAGAAACATGGCGGCAAACAAGCTTCAGCCACATCACTACCCATGTTCTGGCTATGCCCAAAGATGTAGTCTATTTTTGAGACACTCTCTATAATATGTGGAACAACAGTAGATCCTTCTCCAATGATCTCACTGTTTGGTGTGGCCCCCGGGGGCCACTCCTCTCCCTGGGCACTTTAGAAATATGATGGCCTTTTGCACCCTGCTCGCCAGGAGACTTATTCTATTTAAATGGAAGGATGCCCGGCCTCCAACATGTGGCCAATGGATAAGGGAAGTCATGCGCCATATTCATTTAGAAAAAATTAGATATACCATTAGGGGGGTCCACCAGAAAATTCTATATTACCTGGCAGCCATTTATCTCTTTTGTGGAAAACATGACGGCTGCTAATATTGAAACATAACCCAAGTGACTATGTACCTGTTATTTTTAATTTTCCTTTTTGTTGTCAATATGTTTACAAATGTGCTCAGTAAGCTTGCAGATGGTCCAGTAACTGTGGGTGGGTGGGGTGGGGTGGGGTTATTGAGAAATTGATGTAAAAGTTCTGTGATTATATTGTTTATTGGTTGTATTTGAAAATAAAAAGACATTCAAAAAAAAAAAGAAAAAAGAAACATGGCGGCAGCTTTACTCTCTCTCTCTCTCTCTCTCTCTCTCTCTCTCTCTCTTTTTCTCCAGCTCATTCAGTTCATCGTCACGCTGGTGCAGAACAACCGCATCCTGAACCTGAAACGCAAAAGGTGAGGCGCAGCGACTGCAGCCTCAGCGGCGTTTAGATCTGACAGCGTGACGCCAGCGAGCTGTGAGCCAATCAGAAATCAAACCCCATGTCGTGTCATCGGGGGGGGGTTTCTTTAGTGAAGAAGATAAAACGTTCACTTGGTTATCGTTCATGAGGAGGAGCCGCAGGTCGTCAGAAAAGCTCCTGACGTGTTCTCACCTTCTTTTTCAGGCCAATTCTCATGAACAGCAACGGGAAGAAGCCCAAATACATTCATCCCGTCTACGACGACAAGGTGCGTCCAGTGTTTCTGTGAAATGGTCGTTGAACTTCTTTAGTCCGTCAAGTTTCCCTGGAACAAACTTCAGCAGCTGCTTTCTTTTCTGTTTTTGACACCTGAAGAACAGAGAAAGATGATTGTCACCCCAACCAGGAGGAAATACGCTATATTGCCAAAAGTATTTGCTCGCCTGATGATATGAAGTTGAGTGACCTCCCATGATGTCCCCCTCTGACCTCCAGGCGTCTGCCAGCAGCCTGCAGGGCGTGAACTGCTCCGAGCTCTCGGAGGACGTCGTCGTCTGCAGCGACGGCGAAGCGGCGCCGACGGCCGAGATCACGGAGGAATCCCCCCGAGCCTTCGACCAGAGGTCTGACTGCGTCACGCTCTCGCAGTAAGTAAGCAAAGCAAAGTGCCGGAGCCT
This sequence comes from Lipophrys pholis, assembly GCF_963383615.2. Classification (NCBI taxonomy): domain Eukaryota; kingdom Metazoa; phylum Chordata; class Actinopteri; order Blenniiformes; family Blenniidae; genus Lipophrys; species Lipophrys pholis. Next base: position 23,142,876 of record NC_137649.1, read on the forward strand.
GACGTCCCCGTGACCCCGCAGCGACGGCGAGATCGTGGAGGTGGAGGTGGACGGCGAGGCGGAGCCGAGCTGCAGGAGCACGGACGAGCACAAAGCGGCGGAGGACGGCCAGAGGGGCGGAGCCTCCAGCGGCGCCCTGCAGCTCAACAAGGCGTCGGGCTTCAGCCTGGAGGACCCGGTGAAGATGATGGACTCCATCCTGAACGAGAACGGAGCCATTTCACAGAACATCAACCTGCTGGGCAAGTGAGTGAACTGCACCTCAGTGTGACGCCGCTGCACTTCTAAACGTTTAACGTCCATCCTGAACGTGTGTCAGGGTGGAGCTGATGGACTACCTGGGCAGCATCGACTGCAGCCTGGAGGACTTCCAGGCCATGTTGTACGGGAAACAGTTCAGCTCAGACTTCGACGTCGTGGAGGTAAAGTGGAGTCACCCGACATTACGACAAGTCTTATTCTCATGTACTGTTCTGACATAGATTTATTACTTTGGCCAATGGAAGTTAGGCTGAAGGTTTTGTTGTTGTCTGCCTTGATTTGTTTATTTATTTGTTTGTATGTGTTTCACTAACTTTTCGGTCAAAAAAACCCCAAAAAAACTCTTCATCCGAATTGCATGACATTTTCAGGAATGATTTTGTTTTTATCCGAGGATGGACCCATTAAACTTTGAGAGCGATTGGGTCAAAGGTCAAAGGTCACGGAAAAGTCAAAAGCGCATTCATATCATATCATATTATATTATATCATATCAGCCAGATTAGTTTTAATCCGATTGACGTCAAACCAACGTCCAAATGTTCCGTTTTCGATTCCCTGTCCTCTGATTTGTCAGATGATGCAGTGACATCATCACCCTGGTTAGCAGTTTTGGGGTCATAGGTCATCTCGTCATCACGTGGTCGGGATAGGGAATTGAAAACTGAACATTCTGATGTTGGTTTGACATCAATCGGATTAAATCTGACCTTTGACCTTTGACCCAATCGCTCTCAAAATGTAATGGAAGCGTCTCTGAACATTTTCTACAAAACCAACCACACAAACCAATAAATAAATAAATAAATAAATCCACGCAGACAAAAAACATAACCGTCGCTCCAACTTTGGTTGGCGAAGGTAATAAATATATGTGAACATAGTAAATGAAAATAAGACTTGACCTCCCCAAGAAGGAACCAATGGCTCTCGACCCGCTGGGTCACATGACCTCCTTCAGTCGCTGGAGTTACAATATGTACGGATCCCTCTGAGGAGCCGCAGCCGCCGATTATCTATGACAACCCCTGAGCCATTCTTTGTTTAGTCCTGGTGAACGAGGCTCGTGTGTCATTCGCTCCCTGTGGTGTTTTTCAGGAGAGCGTCTCCTCCAGAGAAAACTCTGCGGCGGCGTTCAGCATAGGCCGGACGGAGGAAGACAACGCCGGTGAGGAATTTAGTGTTTATGTCCGATATTTGGGCTTCACTTTTAATTCTCTTCAGCTAAAATAAGAATTGGCGATGAGGGCCTGATACTGCACGGAGTACTTGTGGAAAAACTCCCTGGTAAACTCTGGAGAGTATGGCTAATGGTATTTGATGTGTACTCGTATCGGCCAGTAGTCGGAATCCAAAAACAAAGATTTGATAGAAACGACTCCGGTGAGAATCAGAGTTGATCAATGCTGCGGCGGATGAGCGTCTGTAGAGATTATCTATGAAGAAGAAGCAGGAAGATGAAGAAGTCAGACAGAAATGGAAGGTTATGTTGACCAGGAACGTCCAGGCTGGTTCCTCTTGTTCCCGAGTGTGGAGGGATGGAGAGGAAGCAGACGGAAGGATTTGAACTTCCTCTGTGCCGGAGAAGGTCGGAGTGATCTGCCCTGCGGCGATCAGCCGGAGAGGAAGTGTGAGGAGACGCTCGCTGTCCCTCAGCTCGGACCTCCTCTCGTCTTCACGTTGAGTTTGATTAACAGAGGGACGTATGTCTCTGGGATGAAGACGTTTTAAGTTCTTGGTCCCCCGCTGAAGGTACGATGGTAGAGAAGGTTCTCTGGCTGTAACCGCCGGTTCTGCTTCCTGTGTTGTTCTAGATAAGCAGTTGATCCAGTACACATCCTGCCCCCTGCTGGCGCTGCTGGACGGCTGCACCGCCACGGCAGAGCTGGACGTGTGCGGCGGCAGTCCGTCCATGTCCAGCTCCGCCGCCTACGTGGAGGCGGAGCTGCCGTCGGAGCTGCTGGACGGCGGCGTGGAGTCCCGGCCGTCCGCCCGCAGCTCGCTGATCCGCCTGGAGCCGCTGACGGAGGCGGAGGCCAGCGAGGAGACGCTCTTCTACATGTGCGAACTGAGTCCGGCCGAGGCCGAGTGCAGCCAGCTGAGCAGGGCGCCGCTCGGCGTCCCGTCGCCCTGACGTGTCCTCCAACCGCCTTGTCTGCCGAGGGGGCGGAGCTCCGCTATGGACGAGTTTTCTATAAAAGACTTTGGCACCGCAGTGCAGAAATTAATCCTGTTCTCCTCAATTATGCCGATAATTTAATGTTCGCTGTCAGATCCTTCACCCTCTGAATCCTAAATAAATGTTATCTCCTCAAACTGTGTCACTCGTCTCACACACACACACACACACACACACACACACACACACACACACACACACAGTTCAATGATCTAATGATTCCAGTGGGGCATCATGTTTCCATGACGACGAGCTAGTATGTTTCCATGACGACTGCAGTTTCACATTAGAGAAGTTGCCATGGAGATTGCAGCAACGTGCCTCCGTCATGTCCTTGCAGCATCACATTTGGGTGATGACAACTTGTTTCCGTGGAGACTGCAGCGGCGTGCTGCCACGACAACCGAGCAGTAGTGTTTCCATGACGACGGCCGTATGAGGCGAACGTCTGGTTTTAGTGGCAGGAGACATGAAGCTCTGCATCACAGCCTCATACGATCCCATACAGCCGCCGCTGATCGAACTGCAGGAGCTGATTTGACTCGTACTTTGAAATACTTGATGTGTGTGACGCTGAGCAGCACACACACACACACACACACACACACACACACACACAGGTGTTTATAATGTGTGAGGAAACAAACGTTGCATCCATTGATCCACCTTAAAACTTCATAAAGTACACACGTGTGGCTTTACTTTGTAAATAACTCACATTAAAGTAGAGCAAAGAGTATTATTTGTATTGTGAGTTAAATATGAATCGTGGTTCTGTTACATGACATACATACAGTTTGTTCATTAAAAGGCTGATATTTAGATTTTTTCCATATTTTTCAGTTTCACTTTTCCCATCCGGCACAGGGAAGCCGTCTTTCTTTGTTTTTCTGAAGCCTGAATGTGTGTGAAGACTGTTTAGTTTAAATATTAAATATTGTGCAGAATTCACTGTTTGATAGTTTTCTAACAATAATGGGATTCTCCATAGTTCGTATATGACGCCACAGAAGTGAAGAAAGTCTGTCGTCTCCCCGACTTGCTCATACAGACGAATCAGGGATTTTCCCTTCATGATGTCATGCGGGGAAATAATTAGTCTTCTTGGGGGTGTTCTTGTCTACGGAAGCGTGTTGATATTAAGCAATTTTTTTTGAAAATAAAAAATTGGCTCAGTTTTTCTGAATTTATGAGATACAGTTTTTGAAAAAATTTAAAATTGGCTTCGTTTTTCTGAATTTATGAGATGCTGTTTTTTGAAAAAAAAAAAAAAAAAGTCAAGATTTTTTTTTCAGAGGATAAAAAAAAAAAAAACCTTCATGCGCTCCAGAAAAAGTCGAAAATCAAATTCGAGATTTTTTTTTTTTCACGGTGGAAAAAAAAGTCCGTCTATCCACCTGCCAGCGGTGAGACTGCTTCCTCCTGATGCATCAGGCGGTTTAATGAAGGGATGAAAAGATGCTTCAGGACAGAATGGAGCTCATAAACACGGTCAGTTATCATCAGAACCAGGACCAGAAGAGACAGAGCAGCCTGCTGCCTGGTTCTGTAGAGGAACACAGTTATCATCAGAACCAGGACCAGAAGAGACAGAGCAGCCTGCTGCCTGGTTCTGTAGAGGAAGTTCGTCCAGTACGAAGGACAAAGACACGGGTCCTGGGCTGCTCATTACACATTAAATGTGTGAAATCCTGTGTAAAATCACACGTCCATAAGCAGTAAGCAACCCGATATAGTCAGAATTAAGTGATTTAATGTGATTTCACATCAACGGGAAAATGTAGAGGGATGGCTAGAAGGTCGCTCTGTGGAAAAAAAAAAAATTTGCCTTTGATTTCCGATTTTTTTTCAGAAGCGCATGAACATTTATTATTTTTTTTGCCTCCGAAACAAAAATCTCGACTTTGATTTTTGACTTTTTCTGAAGAGCATGAGGTTTTTTTTTTTTTTTCTTCAGTGGCTGTAAAACTCTTCCGTATATGAGATACTGTTTTTTGAAAAAAAATAAATAAATAGGCTCAGTTTCTTGGAATTTATGAGATTCTGTTTTTGGAAAAAAATTGAAAATTGACTCTGTTCTGAATCAAGGGGACCGTGGTGTGTTAGTCCAAACAGAAGCTCTGCTAGACCGTTGTAGGACAAAGACATGTCCCAGCTCTCAGGTTTAATCCAGCTTTATATCTAGTTGGTTGAGAGATACTCTGTGTTTAGGTATTGTTGATAGTATTGTTGGTTTGTCAACTTCGCAGTGTCACAGCCGCCGGTTTATAAGTCCAACTACAGCTAGAACACTGTGAAACACTGAGCAGGGAGCGTCTCCATGGCAACAGGGGCCTCTCTCATCTGCTTTGTATGGGGACATTTTTATGTAGTTTTTTTGGGGGATTTATTCGGAAACGGTCAAACGTTAACGTCCCAAATTCTAATCGAATTGGTCCTTAGATGATGACAAGTCATCCCTGAAGGTTTCATGCAATTCTGGCAAGTAGTTTTTGCAAAGTGTTGGAAAATACATACATACTAACCTTAAAATAAATAAATACACGCAGACGAAAACATTGACAAAGGTAAAAAAATAAATAAATAATCATCCGTGAAAGTGATGAGTGTGCACGTCAAATGATATTTTTTTTTTTCAGAATTTATTCAGGGTTTATTTATTAGAACAGTTTAAATGAGACGAGTCGGAGCTGCAGAGTCATCATCATCTCACAGCCAAACAAACAAACAAACAAACAACCAGCCGACAGCCTCGTTTTCTTCTTTTATTAAACCACTAACAACACTTCCAACTTCAGGGAAGGAGGAAAGAAAACAAAACGACGACATTCAGATAAAAGCAAACAGTCAATTAAATATGGAGCCACAGTACGTCTACTCTCCAGCAAAGAACCTTTCTACAAAGTCACAAGCGGTCAGTTCATGTTCTCATCGTAGGGAATCTGGAGGTGAAGCAACAGAAGGAGGAATGCCTTGCTTAAGTGTGTGTGTGTGTGTGTGTGTGTGTGTGTTGGGGTGTGTGTGTGAGCTGCAGACAAACACACACACACACACACACACGCACACAGCTCATGCATGAAGACGAGGAGGTAAAACTACAGAGTCGTTAGAAAAACTACGAGTAACAACGTCAAGTCTTCAGGGGTAAGCATGCAAAGTGTTGGGGGGGGGGGGGGGGGCATATTTATTTACACGAGTGAGAGCAACACATCACAGCAGAGGAGCTACAGACGCAGGGGAAACACAGCAGTGTGTGTGTGTGTGTGTGTGTGTGTGTGTGTGTGTGTGTGTGTGTGTGTGTGTGTGTGTGTGTGTGTGTGAGAGAGAAAGTGTGTGTGAGTCTCAGTCAAAGTCTCTGTTGACCAGGACCAGCGGCGCCACCAGCGTCCACACGTAGAGGGCGATGCAGATCCAGCTGGACGAGATCTTCACCCACACTGACGGCCACTTGCTGGTCATCGCCTCGTAGTTGGAGTCGGGGCTGCGGACGGACGGACACACACACACACAAGTTATTTTTCATACGTTATTGGCAGAGTTCCAGGAAGGACTACCAAGACCCAAAATCGGTTCCACTGCGCAGAGTACGGATAAAACGTGGGCGGGGTTCGGAACGGCCGCGTAACGACGCAGGACTGCACCTCGTCGGAACACCAGGGGGCGGCGTAGCGCCGACAAAACATCAACAAAACAACAGGAGGGTTTAGTTCTGATGACATATTGTCCAGAGTGACACGTCGACACGTAGCCCCGCCTTCTGGAACCCGTACCTCAACATACGGGTTATGAAAAATGACGCTTAGGTAGGGTACTTTCGGTACGACCCAAAACTTTTGTCAGTGGAAACAAGGCTTCGGAGGTTGTTTCCATGACAACGATTTCTAGCGAAAACCCCAAACTTTGGTCGTGTTTCAGGCGTCCCTTTACCGCCACTGAAAACACAACTTTTTGGAAGCGGCTCCCATTGTGGAACTTTCCTATCGCGCTCGGGCTCCGTCGCCATGGAAACGTCCAAAACGCTGCTACTGCACATGCTCAGTAGATGGGACAATAGCACAACTATTACTTTGAAGGTCACCATAATAACCAACCAACTTGGTCGTCTGTCCACTAGAATGTCCGTTAAACTAAACAACCAACAGCACCCTCTGGTGGCCTGACGTGGTCACTACATGGTTTTTGAGAACGTTGTGGTGTGAAAGGGGTGCACGATGTGAACGCTTCGCCGGCAGTCACCCACCTGTACCAGTTAGTGAGCGTCATCATGATGTAAAGAGACGCCAGGAAGAGCATGAAGTGGAAGAAGGAGTAGGAGTAAGTGACGCCGTCCTTCTCGTTGTCCACGGCTCGGTTGGAGCCGCCGTCCTCCTCGAAGGAGTCGGCGTGCGGCCCGTCCTCGATCAGCGCCGACTCGTCGCTGGTCAGCGTCAGCTTGTTGACCTGAGCCGTGGACGAGTTGCGGATGCTGCGGGACGGACAGGGACAGACGGTGAGTCGGCGATTCGACGGCAAAGTCAGGAGTCAAAGGTGTTGGGAGGAGCTGCTCACCTGGAGTACAGCACACACATGAGGAACAGGATCAATCCCACAATGCCCTGCGCGTCCCACCACTGCACCACCTGGCCCTGGCCTGCGGGGGCAGTGCTGTTCATCCCGATGATGCTCAGCAGGCTCGGGTTACACTTCCTGTCTGAGGAGGGAGCAGAGAGAGGAACATCACAGGACTGGACTCTGACCTCCACCCAACCTCCACCCAAACTCTGCCACCCAAACCTCCAAGAGGTTGGACAGTTGACCACTACCCAACCCTGACTACCGACCAACCCCCTTTCTGACCTCCACCTTGACCTTCAGCCAAACTCCACAACGGCCTACCCCCTGACCTCCATCCAAACTCCGGCCTTGAGCTATACCCAAAATCTACCCAACTTTCGCCCAAACTCCACCCTGACCACCATCCAAACTCTGCCTAAACCCATGCCCTGACCTCCACCCAAAATCTATCTCAACCTCCAACCTGATTTCCGTCCAAACTCCACCCAACCTCTACCCCGACCTCCGCCCTGCCAGACAAACAGAGGTAGAAGAAGAACTGGTAGCTACCAGGCTCGTTGGTCATGGCGGACCAGGTCAGGTACATGGTGTACAGGGTCACCAGGGAGGACTGCAGCAGGCCGGACCGAGGCTGGGACTCCTTCAAACGCACAACAACAGCAGAAGTTACCACAGCGCCACCGCCTGGCCGGAGGCGTCAGCTCCGCCTCGACAGAGGCGGGAGACGAGGACATGGCGACGGTGATTTAAAGTGACAGGAACCTGGATCTGAGGCAGGATGGACAGGACGGAGGCGCCGAGGCACAGCAGCATGTTGATGCTGATGAAGACCTTGTTCTCGGTGCAGCCGTCAGAGTGGGTGTAGTAGATGTAGAACATGACCAGAGACACCAGAGACAGCAGATAGTTCACCGCGGTGACGGACAGCAGAGCTGTGGAGAAAACCACGCAGAGCTCAGCTTCTTTACGTCCGACGGAGAGAGAAAACATCCTGAATGGTTTGAATGGTGTAAATCTCCGGCCCGTACCTGCGTACCAGCAGCGCGAGTTCCCCTCCTCCATCTTCTCCACCCAGGACTCGTTCCAGGAGTGAGCGAAGTCGATGAGCAGCACCAGCTGGATTAGGATGAAGCAGAACGCTCCCGCCATGCCCATGTAGAACCACACTGAGGGTCAGACAGACAGACAGACAGACAGACAGACAGACAGACACGTAGTAAACAAAAGTGTGTATTTCTTCCTTGTTCCGTCTCAGAGAATCACAGTTTTCCCGTTTCTGTTGTACGAAATTATATGGAAACAGTCAGAGTTCGTATCTTTACGTGATGAAGAATCTATTGGTGCTTTTCCACGAGTTCCTACTTGACTTGACTCTGATGCTTTTCCATTTCCAGTTAGTAATCAGCTGCTGCTATTGGCTGGTGGCAGGAGTCACCAGTTAACAGGGGCACCAGTTAAACCGAAACACCGGACAGTGAAGCTCCATCGTAATGATCCACATTCTGTAATATTATCAATAAATATATAAATTGAGTTGATATCCAATGTACGCTCGCTCCGCATCATATCGGGGTGATCACTTGTGCACGACGACGAAAAACTGGTGACTCCGCCCACTGGTACTATATTGGAATGGAAAACGAGTCAAGTAGGACTGAGTAGGAGCTCGTGGAAAAGCGCCATAAATGACTCCCTGGCAGATGAGCGAATTGTTCGATGGACGTCCGCGCTGGTTTTTACCGGTGGTGAAGGGACCCTCCGAGATGAAGAAGGACCCGACGGTGATGGCTGTCGCCGCCGCAAACTTGAAAAACCAAAACCTGGAAGAAGATCAAAACCTGAATACAACAACCTCTTTCTCACACCCTCGGTTCCTAAAGACAAAGAAAATGGAGGCTCCGTCGGAGCCGCCGCTACGTGCGGCGCCCTCACCCGTTGTGCAGAGCAGCCCGGGGGTCCTGACTGCTCTTCACTTTGATCATGAGCAGGGAGAAGAGCAGGAAGAACATGGCCATGCCGAAGCAGATGCGGTACACCGCCTTGTAGCCCACCAGCACGTCACAGTTGACGTGGCCCTCCACGCCGGGGATGGACGAGCCCATCCCGCCTTCACAGAACCCGGGGATCTACGGCGGCAGACACAGGAAGTAGAGGATGAGTTCTAGCTTTCTTATTTTTTTTTTGGAGCGGCGATAATGATATGGACTAGCCGGAACCAGCAGATGGCGGTAGTGCAACTTCACAAATCCCAACTGCCTTTGAACCCAAGTGAAGAAGAAGAAGAAGGGAAACAGTCATCAGGGACGACGAGAGAAATGTAGATCAGATAGAACAGGCAGATGGTGCTAATGCAACTTAATGGCTGCAAACTGTCGTTAAACTCAGAAGAAGGAGGAGGAGGAGGAGAAGAGGAGGAAGAGGAAGAGGAAGAGCAGGAGAAAGAGAAAGAGGAAGAGCAGGAGAAAGAGAAAGAGGAAGAGAAAGAGAAGGAGGAGGACGAAGAAGAAGAAGAAGAAGAAGAAGAAGAAGAAGGAGGAGGAGGAGGAGGAGGAGGAGGAGGAGGAGGAGGAGGAGGACCCGGTCGACACGAGCCACAGAAAACGCTACTTTTATAAAACACCGCAGAATATATATTTTCTGTAAAACACCGGGGCCTCATCCCGGTGGAGACGTCGGAAACGCTGCTAATAATACATCCGCACCTCCGCCGTAGTAAATAGTTGCACATGCTCAGGAGATGGACACCGTTTGGCTCCAGAGTGTTGCATGTGTGCACGATTTCTTCACAAGAAAACACTGCCAACTTGTGGTTCGGCATGCTAACTACACCATTTTCAAAACGCTGCCCTGTAAACGTGAAACTTTTCTGAAACGAAAATGCTCAAATCATGGGAGTCCAAAGACATTCTAGTGGACAGACGACCAAGTTGGATTGTTATGACGGTGACTGTCAAAATAAAAGTACCAAGTCCCAGGAGAATACGGACCGGGAGTCATGACATCGTGGAGGAAACATTGTTCTTATTGTCTCTACTGAGCATGTGCAGAAGGACTACCTAGTACGGCCGTGGTGACCATGAGCAGTCGCAGTGTTTCTGTCAACACCCAACGTTTCCAGAAAGTTGTGTTTTCGCCCGTTTCCACGGTGATGGAGCCATTTTCAAAAAGTTGCATCCTAAGCGACTCAGAGCACCGTTGTCGTGTAAACGGAGCCTAAAAGATTCTCAAACTAAATAATGAAAACACTCATTCAAACACGAGCGGACTAAAGTGTTTTTCCACCGTGTGATCATGTCTTTGATTCTAAATTCAAACAAATGTCATTCAGGGACAAAGACAAACGAGCTGAAATGTTTAAAATAAGAGACGACTGATGATGAAACGAGCCTCGTCCTCACAGATTCAACATGGCAGGTCACACAAAGATGTAGTTGAATGCAGAGTCCAGCAGAGGGCGTCCTCGGAGCTTTTAACCTTCTACTGAAGCTCTTGGATGCAGACACTATGGACGCAGATCAGTCAGGTGCAAACTTTGAGTCTGAAGCCAAGGAGAAAAGAATTAGAGGACGCCTCCTGCGTCAGTGTGATCCGGGTCTCAAAATAATCTGTCAAGTGGTTGCTCTGGCAGAGCGACAAGCTCAGCATTAGGTAAGATGTCGGCTCTTCACAGTACGAGCTGAAGAGCAAGAAGCCTCTAACTTTTATCTCACAACAACAAGCAAAATAAACCTGAGTCTCGAAAAGGAATCACTGCGGGTGTGAATCCCCTCAGGTTCTGTGAATGAGTGAATCTGTGACGACTCGTTCGGCCGTACCTTCTTGAGCTGGCCCTCCATGCCGGGCATCAGCATGATGCAGGCCACGCCCACGCCCAGCAGCAGGAAGAAGGCGTAGATGAGGCGGGTCACCGTGGAGTTGTTGCCACTGGGGCAGCAGCTGCACAGCAGGCAGGGGGCGCTGCCGCACAGGCAGGGGATCTGCAGATACACACACACACACACACACACACACACACACACACACACACGACCGCCATCTTGGATGAGGACATCGTTCTTCTCCCATCTTTCACTTACAGCACATCAAGTGGTTTTGACTTTTCAATCAGATAAAAGTGAAATTCATTCCAAACACTGACGACAAATCATCTGCTTTTCTTCATATTCGACGCTGAACGCCAACTCTGTCCATCATCCTTTCACCCCTCTTTCTCTCTGTTCTTTCACTCATCCCCCCCCCCCTCCCTCTCTCTCTCTGTCCTTTCACTCCTCTGTATTTTCTATTTTTGCGACTGTGGCTAATCCTGGCCTAAAAGCCCCAGGCTGGACTGATTACCTCGTCTAAAAGCCCCAGGCTGGGGTACTAGTGGGGTAACTAGAGCTCTATGGTGTGATGTCGCAACAGCTGATTCCTGATCTGTTTACATGCTGCGGTGTCGCAACGGGGATATTTATACACAAAAAAACAACAAAAAAAAAACCCGTATGTTTTCTTCTCGGACATGACAGGAACCGTGAAAAACAAACCGTGAAAACGGTGAACACGATGACGCAGTGAAAACCGTGAAACGATGAGTGGGTGAAAAGCTCAGACAGCCTCGTCACTGCGGCGCCATCACACTGAACACACACTTAATAACCCTCTGAACACACACTATAGGCCCCAGCCCCGGTCGGGACCGCAGACCCGTTCAGCTGGCGGACTCTTGAGGCCTGTCGGGGGGGGGGGGGGGGGCAGACTGCGGCCCCGGTCGCCGGGTGGTACCGCAGGTCCGCTGCGCCAAAGCCGCTCCGTTCCTGCGCAGTCACGCAGCCTTTGTGCGGCTGCGGCGGCCCGAAAACCCGCGGAGGATTAACCGACACACGACCACCGACATGGGGAGGCTACTCACCCAGCTCGCCATGGAGCACAAGCCCAGAACGGCTCCCATGCTGGCTGAAGTTCGAGTCGGAGCTCCGCGGAGGAAAATCTGATGTCTGTTGTTTACCAAGAAGATGGAGGCTGACCTACTTCTTCTTCTCACGGGCAGGCGGGGACACACAGTGGCTGCGGCTCATTGCTGCCACCTGTAGGTCACTACTGCACACTGCAGCTCACGGCTTCCCTCTCGATCCCACTTGATTTTCTTTAAAGGGGACATATCATGCTAAATCCACTTTTTTAGCCCTTAAATGCATTTTGGTGTATATTTAGAGTGTTTAGAAGTACAGAAAAGTTCAAAGTAGTCTCTTCAGGTGCTCCGTTGATATCTTTATATTCTGTTTTGGTCATATTTTGCGATCGGTTTCGATTTTTCTATTCTCTATTACGTTTTTTGAACAATGACGTCACAGTATTCTCAGCGGAACTGCCAAATTAGGACATCGACGTTTCGAGCAATCCGCCATTTTTGTTTCTCGCTGCGATTTTGTAGTCCAACCGAAGTTACGAGAGGATAAGTCGAAATGTTCGGTTGTTGGATGTAGTAACCCACAAGCTTCGTTACACCGTCTCCCAGCATCAGAACCTTTTCGAAGTGGCTGGTTGAGTTTTATTTTTCACAGAAATGTACCCACATCTGTGGGTAAGGTCATTTTTGTGTGCGCGAATCACTTTAAGGACGACTGCTTCAGCAACCTCCGCCAGTATAAAGAAGGATTTGCCGAAAGACTTGGTCTGATTGAGCGGTCAGTTCCTTCTATCTATGGAGACGACGAACAGAGCACTTCGGTAAGCTGTATATAACGCTAAAAAGTGTGATGATAAGACGTCCCTGTCATTGTTTTGTTAGCATTAGCAGTTGCACCGTCTTCATATGTTAGCGCTGTGTGCTCGTTTTAGATTATAATGTAACTTCTGTGTTAAATAGTCGTTGTAATACAGGCAGTATTGTAGTAGTGGGCATGGATGGAGAAGTTAGTGTAAATATAGTAACACACCATTGCGTTACATCCATATGAAGACGTTGTTCTGAAGGTGCATCATCGTCATTTTCATCTCGCTCCGCCGGGTCCGACTCTGGCTCCAACATGTATGGCTGGATGGACAAATCTTCCGTTGTTGACATTTTGTAAATAATGTGTGAATATAAAGTTTCTGCGCCGCTAGATAATTGTATCTGTTCTATCAAACTACAAAGATGGCCGAACAGGGTGACGTTGAACCGAGTGTGACCTCTGCAACCTGGAGAGGAGGCGGGGTATGAAGAGACCGCCCCAAAACGAGTTGCTCTCAGAAGCACATCAGAAAAGGGGTTGAAAAGGGGCCTGTGGAGCTCTAATAATGAGGAATTCAGACCCAAGCATTGCAGTTTCGCGTTGTATAGACCACAACTGTATGATTTATATGTAAAAAGGAAGGATTTAAAAGCATGATATGTCTCCTTTAAGGTAAGTCAGCATTTATTTCACTTGTGAGTGTTTACATGGAAAAATAGACTTTTATTCAAATTTCAAATTTGTGTGTTGAACATGAACATTTCCAATATACACAAAGATGAGCTAAAAAATAAATTAAGATAAGCAGCGGGAGAAAATAAGACGAATCTGTCAAAGGGAATAAAAAATAGTGTTTCATGAGTTATATAGAATATGGCTTCATGAAAATAGGGCTCAATGCTTCTTCTGCAGAAAGTTTGAAACTGTGCAAGCTGAAGCGGCACCGTTCTTGTGTCACACATGTAATATTACCCATGTACCTATTGTACTTTTAGAAAGCACCTTGAGTATTTTCCAAAGGAAAGTCTGACAGGTAGTTCTGACAAAGACACTTTATTCACTGTAAGTTACATTATTGTCAGCACATTGACAGCAATTCCCACTCTGTCAAATAAATAAAACAAAATAAATAAATAAACAAAGATGTGATGGTTCTTCATCAATGATTCAGACGGGAGATTCCAGGTTTTACAGGGGAGGGCGGAGCCAGTCGTCTTCTCACTAACCTTCTCCGGGATACAACACGGTAATACCCCGCTTCCAGCGGGACAATTTAACATGCAAACACACTCAAAACTCAAAGTCCTCTCCACAATAAGAGCTTAAATATCTCATCAGTTTTATTCTGGAAAGAAAACGCAGCATTCAATACTGAATCCTTTGCAGGTCAAACGCGCCGGGATGTTTATCGGAAGCGACGTAGAGGTAGTACCGTGATGTCCGGATCACCTGAAACGCGTCTTACCGCCGCGTCTGAACAGGCGCTGACGGCCATGACAGTGAGACCGGCGGCCTGTTTACACGTCAGCCGTTTCAAGTGAAAACCCAAAAGCAAAACCTTCGTTGCGTTTTGGGTCTTTACTCGACAGCAGCCAAAGAAAATGCAACTTTTTGAAAATGACTCCCAAGGTGCAACTTTTTGAAAACACTCGGGCTCCGTCCAGAGAACATGGCAGAAGTGCCGCGAGTATACGCACCACAGCTGTAGTAGTTATTTCTTCTGCACGTGCTCAGTAGATTCACAATCAGAACAATGTTTTCCTCCAGAGTGTCATGACTCCTGGGATTTGGTACTTTTATTTTGACAGTCCCTGTAATTACAATCCAACATCTGTCTGTGTACGTCGTTAATATTTATGGCGCATTCTCTGCAAAGGTTTCATTACAAAGGCAAACAACAGCGCCACCTCATGGCCTGGCATGCTAACTACATTGTTTACAGTATTTCTGCTGTTGCCGTGGAAACGGACATCGCCGTGTAAACACGAAAGAAAAAAACAAAAACTAGAGCTACATTCGGTAGAGCGCAGATTTTCATTTTTCTAGCATGTTAGCCGCTAGCTCATATCTATGCTAACTAGCCTAGTCAGGTAGCGACATCACTGTGTGAAACACTGAGCAGGGAGCGTCTCCATGGCAACAGACCCTGATCTCCTTCAATCTCCTCCATGAGGTGCCTCTCCCATCTGCTTTATATGCCACATTTTTTAGCAGTTTTGGGGGTTTTATTCTGAAAGAGTTAGCCGCTAACGTCCCAAAATCTAATCGATTGGTCCTTGGATGACGACAGATCATCCCTGAAGATTTCACACGATTTGGGTTAATAGTTTTTGCGAAAAGTTGGTGAAATACACACGGACCAATAAATAAATAAATAAACCAACGGACTCTGGTCTCTGTTTCATCCTGATAAAAGCCGGTTGGGTGAGTTTAAACCATCAAACATCACATCTCGACTCGTTTATTTTTATTTATCATTTTCAAAAGGACTTTTTAACTCTTTTAAATCTTTTAAGGGATTTTTTTTTTTTTAAATTGACTAAAATGGATAAAACAAGGGAAAAAACAGCTCAAACTAGATAAATGAAATCACACAGATGAGTCCGACGATTAAACTTTCTGCCAACAACTAACATGATAATGTCTAAATTCTGAAAAAAGACAACTTGATAGCAGACGACGTAAAAAGTCGACGTGTTTCAAGACGACTTCTTTGCCTTTCTTTTCCTCGGGTGTGTGAACAAACTATCAAAAACAAAAAAACGCTTAAAATAGTGAAAGTTACTGCTCTGCTCCACACGGATAACTCGTTTTATATTTCTCTATAATTTATTGATTTTTTAAATTTTTTTTGTCTTTTTCTCCGCGGCTGCGAAGGATAATGATGAAGACGACGAACAGATAAAGTCTCTGTGGCAAAGAACTCGAGAATAAAGATTAAATCCGTGTTGAACTTGTTCTGAGCCTGTTTGCTTTTATTACTCTTAGTTTTTTTTTTGTTTGATTGTTGTTTGTTCCATGTAAAAAAAAAAAAAAAACGTCTGAGGATGAAAATAAAGTCTGAAGAAAACAAACATTTTATCAGACATCGCTGGTAATGTTTTTTTAAATTGTGCAGAAGTGGAAAACTGGTGCGTCACAGTCTTTGGAGAATCTCCACCAATTAAACGTCACGATTCTCGTCGGCAAAACAAAATATGAAAAATAATTTGCCGGGGGATAAATACTGTGAAAAACATGGGACTCTTAATAATCACGTTCATGGTACTTATGTGGAACCTTACTTAAAAAATAATGTGCGTCATACCTGGAACCTCGTTCCTTTCACTACTTTTTAAAACTGTTTTTTTTCTTTTCTTTTCTTTTCTTGTTCCATCGTGTTGTAAAAAAAACCCACAAATAATAAAAAAAGGAACTTTCAGAATGATGAATAAAGAATGTTTGTTTGTTTATTTCGTCTCTATTCGTCCGCTTGCATTTTGCTAATTCCCGGTTAGCAAAGTGGCTAACTCGGTCGCTAATCAACGGCTCCTGACGAACAGGAGCGTCTCGACCCGAGTGGCGAAAACAAACGCGCCCAGCACTGACAATTCATATATAAAAAAAAATCGGAAGATGAAATACGATATTAGATATTTACACGAGAGAACGTTTACAGTCACGACAGTCTAAACACGGTCGTCCGTCGCGGTGAACTCGCCGCTCCCAGACACGCCGCTGTTTGTTTTGCGTTTCGTTCGGCTCAGTCTTTGATCGGGTACACGTAATATTTGCTTTTGTCTCGGAGCGGGGTGACCGTGTCCGTGAAATGGAAACCTGGACCTTTGTGGGGCTCCGGGTCCAGCGCAGCGTGTGCACGCTGCGCTACCTCTGCGTGGACAGCGGGGGGCGCCTGCGGGCTGCGCTAGGCCACCCGTACGGGGAGCTCGTCCCCGGGCTCGGAGCTCAGGCTGCAGTAGGTCACCGACGGCTCCAGGACCCCGGGGCTCAGCGCGTCGCCGGCCGCCGCGTTCCCTGCGTTCCTGAACTGCTTGTAGACCCGCGGGTCCTGGGCCACGAAGGTCGACGAAGAGGAGTACAGGACCAGACCCAAGATGATGACGGAGAAAGAAACCAGGTAGAGGCTGGAGAACTGCAACAGACAGGCAGGGTGAGACGGAGTTACCACGGATACCAGTATCGGGTGTTCGATGCTGCACGGAGTACTCGTACTCCTGAAAGCCCCGCCCCCGATACGACCAGGCGAGTACTTCGGTACGCCATGAGTCGGCGAAGGGAGGATGAGGGAAGTCAAGACAGTAATGATGATGATGATGAAGGAAGGAAGACGGGAAATTATGTTCTGACAAAATATCAAGAGGAGGAGAAAGATGGATGGATGGATGAACAGATGGATGGATGAACAGATGGATGAACAGATGGATGGATGATTGGATGGATGGATGGATGAACAGATGGATGGATGGATGGATGGATGGATGGATGGATGGATGATTGGATGGATGGATGAACAGATGGATGAAAGGATGGATGGATGGATGGATGAACAGATGGATGGATGAACAGATGAACAGATGGATGGATGATTGGATGGATGGATGGATGAACAGATGGATGGATGAACAGATGGATGAAAGGATGGATGGATGGATGGATGGATGGATGGATGGATGGATGATTGGATGGATGGATGGATGATTGGATGGATGAACAGATGGATGGATGAACAGATGGATGGCTGGATGGATGATTGGATGGATGGATGGATGAACAGATGGATGGATGAACAGATGGATGGATGAACAGATGGATGAACAGATGGATGGATGGATGGATGGATGGATGGATGGATGGATGGATGGATGGATGGATGATTGGATGGATGGATGGATGATTGGATGGATGAACAGATGGATGGATGAACAGATGGATGAACAGATGGATGGATGGATGGATGGATGGATGGATGATTGGATGGATGGATGAACAGATGGATGAAAGGATGGATGAACAGATGGATGGATGAACAGATGGATGGATGAACAGATGAACAGATGGATGGATGGATGGATGGATGATTGGATGGATGGATGAACAGATGGATGGATGAACAGATGGATGAAAGGATGGATGGATGGATGGATGGATGGATGATTGGATGGATGGATGGATGATTGGATGGATGAACAGATGGATGGATGAACAGATGGATGGCTGGATGGATGGATGGATGGATGGATGGATGGATGGATGATGGATGGATGGTGTGTACCAGACACTGGGAGGAGTTTATACCAACAGATTCATTCACATTCACGACAGTTTCCTTGTTTCTGATTGTTTTGATTTCCCCCCCCCCCCCCACACACACACACACACACACACACACCCCACCACCACCACCACCACCCCCACCACTATCACCACCACCCCCGCCGGCCCTTCACCTGGTAGTGGAAGAGAAAGAGGCCACAGAAGAGGGTGTAGAGGTCGGCGGTGAGCAGCGAGAGGTTGACCGAAGCTGCACTCGTCCTCTTCATCACCACCGGCATGAAGCTGTACAAGCTGAACATGAAGGCACTGAAGCCGATGTAGAGGAGACCTGCACCTCACAGAGGGACACTCCTCGTCAGCACGCACAGAAAACACATCGCACACTGACAAAACGGATTACACAAGTACGTACAAAGACATGCAAATATCAAAATACATGCTCAAATCCATAGAAATACACACAACACTGCACACAAATGTTGTAGATATAACTTTAAGAAGTGATTCTACTTACTGGCTTTAGATTGTAACTCATGACTTTCCCATGTGGAGATTATAGATTATATAGAGTAGGGAAGTACCAATACCACTTTTTAAAGGACGAGTACAAGTACAAGTACAAGTACTAACCTTGAGCTATTTTGAAATACCGAGTATCAATATCTATACTAACCTTTAGCTACTTTAAAAAACCAAGTACTGATATGAGTACTAACCTTTAGCTACTTTGAAATACCGAGTACCGATACGAGTACTAACCTTTAGCTACTTTGCAATACAGAGTACCAATATCAGTACTAACGTTTAGCTACTTGCTGATACTGAGTACCAATACAAGTTCTAACTTTTAGCTATTTGTTGATATGGAGTAGTGATACGTGTACTAACCTTTACCTACTTGCCAATACCAAGTACCAATATCAGTACTAACCTTTAGCTACTTGCCAATAATAAGTACCAATATCAGTACTAACCTTTAGCTACTTGCATATACCGAGTACTGATACGAGTACTTGCCTTTAGCTACTTGCATATACTGAGTACTGATATGAGTACTTGCCTTTAGCTACTGACAGCACTCGTGCTCTCTGGTCTACCTGCTGCTGGCAGATGACGTCACATGGTACTCACCAGGTTATATTGGGATCTTTTCCGAGTACGAGTACTGCAGTATCGGATACCCAATACTAGTATCATTGCATTCCCAATATAAAGACATGTCAAGTTTGTTCTTTGCTCCTCATATAGTGAAACTCATTTTAAAGTAATTCATGTGAACGACATGTTGCTTTCCAACACTTGCATCTTTCTGAGAACAATGTGTAGTATCTGTACCACAAAGAGTACTGTTTGTGTGTACACGGTCTCACCTATCTGCCAGTCCCAGGAAACCTTCAGCAGCTCCTTGTGCTCAATGACGGCCCTGCAGCGTGAACATTCAGGGGCACAGATGAAACTGGGAGCGGTACATGATCACAACGTGTAAAACATCTGGTTCAACACAAACAAACGTAACGTTGGAGAAGGTCTGCGCTCTACCGAGTGTAGCTCTAGTTAAAGAACGAGTATAAGCACGAGTACTAACCTTGCCGACACCGAGTACCAATACAAGTACTTAATAAATGCCATGAAGGATCATTTATACTCTGAAAACGGCCCCAGACGTGAGCGAGTGGTCAGAGAAGTCCTGGTCAGTGTGAAACGAAAACCAAGAGACGATTCCTCGATCGCCCGGTTCAGTCAAAAACACTCACAGCTGAATGCCGCTGAAGAAGGAACCAAAGAGTCCCATCATGCCCAGGAACTCCACACGGCTCAGGTTCTTCACGATGAACTCCTCACAGACGTTGGAGATCCCGTAGAGCGTCGCGCCGCCCAGAACCAACAGGTTCCCCGTCAGCTTCTGCTCGCCTGAACCCAACCACGGAAAAACAAACGGGACAATTTAGCCCAGTGTGTGTGTGTGTGTGTGTGTGTGTGTGTGTGTGTGTGTGTGTGTGTGTGTGTGTGTGTGTGTGTGTGTGTGTGTGTGTGTGTGTGTGTGTGTGTGTGTGTGTGTGTACTTGCCGAGGCCCTGACGACCCAGCAGGACGTCGGCTCCCACCATGCAGCCGACGCCCAGCAGACACAGCCCCGCCCCCACAAAGTGGACGGCCTTGTATCTCACCAGGAGGAAGAACCAGGACAGCAGCAGGACCACGGGGATGGCGAAGCAGTCCAGCAGCTGAGGGCGGGAAGCAGACCGGGAAACACCCCCGGGGGGGGCATTCATGAAGCGTTCGTACTGGCGACACCCTCATACCACCTATCTTAAATCCAGTTATTGGTGTGTATGTAGTTCACATACTTTTCGCAGAAACTA